>NC_136467.1:93628186-94243186 GCF_902686455.1 Sciurus vulgaris | reverse complement strand
CAAGGCTATAATTCAATCATTTCTCCTCCAAACCTCCTTGTATTGTTTCACACTTGAGCTTTCCAGGGGAACCTCATGTCCAAACCATAGCACCTAGGGAAACTAAGTTTATGTGAGGATAAATACTTTTCATGCCCATCTTCTTTACAAGTTCACATTTTTCATGGAATATAATTCTATTCTCATCTACTTAATTTCTTTGATCTTTACAAAATATACCATGGTACAGTAGTTCCCTGACACCCCATGATTTTACTTTCTAAGATTTCAGTTACCTGCAATAAACAATGGTCAAAAAGTACTAGAGAAAAATTTCAGGAAATAAACTACTCATAAGTTTTAAATTTCACAGCATACTGCACCCCTAATGAAATCTCATGCCATATCTTTCTGTGTTGCCTAGAATAAGAATCATTCATTGGTCCTGCACATCAATGTTTTAGGTATCACCTACCTTTTAGTCACTTAGAAGTCATCTTTTTAAGGGACCAACAATTTTAATATAGCAGTGCTTATATTCAAATAAACTTAGTTTACATAATAACAGCCCAAAGCACAAGAGTAATGATACACTTCAAATGTGTCAACGAGAAGTTGTAAGGTGGTTCCCTTAAGTTATATGTATTTGAGATAGCAAGGTGGGTCTGGATAACATTTCAGTGCCATTGGTCACAGCTACATTGAAACTTAACCAATGCTATGAGCTACAATTTTGATGACCTTTTAACCAAACAATTTTTTTTCTTTTTTTTAGTAAGGAGATGAATTGGGTCAATTTTGGCAGTAGCTGCTCTTCCCATCCCCCTTTCAGAAACAGGTGGAATGGGATATCTTCACTGTATTTACCACATGAGAACTATGTAAAGGTTTTATGGATTCCCAGAGAATAGTTAGCAAGATTGTAGGTAATTCTTTATATCTGTGTTTCTTAGTGACTTTACACTGTCAAGCAACACCTCATATTTGGTCTTCTGCAAGATTAAAATTTTTCCACTTTGACATTTTTTTGTCCTTGTGTGATGTTTAGCAATATCAGCCCTGGATAGATGTGTGTTCTGGTTTCATTTCTACCTTTAATTTTCCATAATTTTAAAGTTTCAGTTTATATTTTATGGTCTATTCCTATTTTTGTAGATTGTAATGACTCTACATGGACCTCTGCATTTTTTACCTAAACACAGAAGCCCATTTGACTTATTAAATAGTAATTCCCTAAATTTACTTCATAAATTATTTATAATAATTATTATACTTATTGATGATTATTTGTAATTTAAAAAGTAAATATATGTTGTGTTCATATTAGACAAATTTACAAGCATTGAATTTTATTAATATTATTCTCTTCATATTTTTACATGGCTTTTAATCATTTGTTCTTGCCTAACTACATGCAAATTTGATTTTGTTATACTGTAAATAAAATATCTGTCATAATATTGTAGATTCTGTTTAATGTTTTCTTCTGGAGAAGATTTAAATTTTCAACACTGCTGTCAGTAAGATCATGAGCAGATTACCTACCTTTATTTTTGGAATGAATTGTTTGCAGCTTCAGTTAAAGTTATGTGTATTGACTTATTTATCTCACTATTCTTAGCACAATGAGTCAAAATTACAGCTCTTCCAGGTTCCCACCAGGACTATGTACCAGAGACTCCATACCTGGTTTGGCTCTGAATTCATTTATTCCCTCCACAACCACATGAGAAGAAGGGAAAACTCATTTTTTAGGGATAGAGACTTACCAATTCTTTTAACTCAACTGGTAGCTTTACAGCCTCTATTTTACAGTCTCCATATCTATATACTGGTAAATTCCAAAATGGGAAAATCATTGAAGAAACCTAGGCTCACCTCAATGTCCTTTACCCCAAAATTCTGTCTAGTTCAGTTTTTTGCTTTCTTGACACAAAGGGGTGCTAAAAAATCCTTTATTATCAATAGAGGCTGATCTCATCATTTCAAGAGATGGCACACATTGATTAATATTAGGTTATCTGTTTAAACTACTAGTCCTGAAAAAAGGTGTTGATGTGAAATTTGCCATCAAATTCGAAGATTAGCTAAGATGTGTTTGTGACAAGAAGATGACAAATCTAAGAGGAAATGCTGAAGACAAAGTATTTCCACTAAAGGATTTCTCAGATATTTCCGCAACACTGAAATCACAAAAAATAAAGTGTCGAAAGTTATACAGATTTATAAAAGAATACAACAATTCACCAACCAAGGAATAGAAATAAAGCTCTCTACATAGAGAAATCTATACAATATAAAAAAAAAATCACTGTAAAAAATATTCTAATTTTTGCAAGGTACACAACACTTAAATATCAGTTTCTTGTTTAAAATTATAGTATATTGAGAATATTAGTTTTGCATTCTTTTTATTTTCTTCAAATTTCATGAACAAGAGTATTATTTCTGTTTACATCATACTCAAAAACTTAGAGTTTTCAATTCAATAGGTTTCAATTGTACTTTTAATTATTTATTAATATTATTTTGCAGAGTATTAGATTTTATACTCTTAAACTACTATGCACTGAGAAAAACTTTAAAAATTTTACTTAGTAATGTTGCCAATGGTCAAATGCACTATTATTGCCTTTCTAGATATCAACAAATAAAATACTACAAGAGTTATATTTGAACTCAAAAAGTTTTAAGAGAGGAATATATATGTATATAATTTTTTTCATTTTTGGTGTTGAAACTTATTTTCAAATGCAAATAACTTTTGTATTATTACATGTCTTTGATAGATAAACTCTGAAAGATTGAAAACATCATCCTTCAATTTTAGATATTATTTGTAGTTCAAATTTAAATATGACTTTTAATTTCTTAAATTTCTATTTTAACATGCATGATGATTGTATAAACAACTTATTTAAACTAAAAATAATATGGATATTTAGTATATTTATGCTTTTGTAAACTTTTTATTATATGAATGGGCTGCATTATGTTATACACATGATATATATTTGCATATACATACTAATAGGAAATTTTTAAAAAATTATACTGTATTGCTTTTATATGCATCCTCTGAATATAAAAATCTGAACCAAGACTAATATAGGATGCGGTTCCTATAATGTACAATTTTCGCCCAGCAATGTCTACTTTATTATTTGTTAACAAACATATATTTCTTATATTTCTTACTTAGTAGATTATAAAAGGATACAATATATTAAGATTGTTTTTAGAATAATTTAGTTTTGTTAAAGTACAATTTATTTAAAGGACACAATTTTTGAAATCAATTTGGCAATAATTTCATTTTTAAGTCTGAGTAATATTCCATCATATATATATATATATGTATACATATATATATGCCATATTTTCTTTATCCATTTCTGTTGAAGGGCACTTAGGTTGATTCCATAGTTTATGTAGTGTGAGTTGAGCTGCTATAAACATTGATGTGGCTGCATCACTGTAATAAGCCAATTTTAAGTCCTTTAAGTACAGAACAAGGAGTGGGATAGCTAGGTCAAAGTGTGGTTCCATTCCAAGTTTTCTGAGGAATCTCCACACTGCCTTCCACAAAGGTTGCACCGATTTGCATTTGTACCAGCAATATACAAGTGTACAATGGAATATTACTCAATCTTAAAGAAAAATGAAATTATGGCCAGTTAATGGATGGAGCTGCAGAATATCATGCTAAACAAAATAAGCCAATCTCAAAAAAAAACAAACACCAGTGTTTTCTCTGATATGCGGATGTTATCAATGAGGAGTGGGGCTAGGGAAGAATAGAGTTACTTTAGACTAAGTAGAGGGAAATGAAGGGAGGGGAAGGATATGGGGGGTAGGAAGGATAGCAGAATGTATCAGACATTATTACCTTATGTACATATATAACTATATGACCCATGCGATTCTATATCATATACAACCAGAAGAATGAGAAAATACACTCCATCTATATATGATGTAACAAAGTACATTCTACTGTCACATGTAATTAATTAGAACAACAAAAAAGTTTGTCATAATATCTTGCTTATTGCTGTGCTGTTTCTATTGACAAAGAGAAAAGAAATAGTTTTTAAATAAGCGTGGAGAAGGAGGATGGTATAGCGATAGTGTGAGAAGAAGTCAGACTTTTTAAAATTTGCTTGCTTTTTCAATTAACTGAGTATTTGAATTCTCTGTTTAGTAGGAATGTACATCAAGTTTTACCTCCCATCTTCAATACAACTGTGGAATTACAGGATTTAGTGGTCATTTAAAAACAAATATACAATAGAGAAATGAAATTGCTTAAGTAGCTGTCAAGATATGCTATTTTTATGAGGAACCTGATTTTATCAGTCTTCAGTATGCATGGGCATGAAATCTCAAGCATAGAAAGGCATTTTATCTGTTTGGTGCATTTGGAGTCATTTTGGTGCATATCTTTTATTTATGATCCACGACACCTAATACTCTTCCTGGGTAAATTCTATGCTCTAGAAGAGGCTACTGCCCCTTTCAATACGCTGTGCACCTATCCTTTCCTATTTCCATCCTAGCACTACTTTGCTATTTCACATTGTTGTTATAAAAGATATTTACAAACACACACACACACACACAAACACACACAAATGCACACACATGCACACACACATGCACACACCCCAAAATCAAAACTCACAAACATGCAAAGCCAAAAACAAACCTGCTGCCTTCCATTGCTTGAAGTAAACTCAAGAACTATACTGACTACATTTGCACCAGACTAAGGTTTTCTCAGACTTTAGTAAAATGATGCACAATATAGGTTGAAAATAACATTTGTTCTCTAATTTAGACAACATTATATTTTGAATCTTAACATCAGTTGTATCTCTTACTTATACACAGGTTAATCCTACACTTGTAAGAGAGAACAGTTTACATTGAGAAAATTGACTTTAAAGTGTTTTACCATTATAATAAAAGGGAACAAAATAACTTTTCAAGGATGTGAATACTCAAAGGATTACAGAACACTTGAGTTTCACATAACATCTGAAGAGTTCTGCATGAATTTCTGAGTTATCCAAATCTGATCCTATTCTACTTATTCTCCTATTATCTCTTTTTTTTTCCTCTACATTTTTATTGGTGCAATAAAGTTGCACATAATGGTGGAATTTCCTATTACATAATAGGACATGGACACAACATAGCAATAAAATTTTGTCAGTATCCCTCTCCAACACTTCCCCCTCCCCATCCCATGGTTGCTCTCCTCTATACTACTGATTTCCATTTGCTTTTCATAGTATCATCCCCTTCCTTTTCCTTTTTTCTCTCTAGTTTCCACATTTAAGAAAACATGACCTTTGATTTTCTGAGTTTGCCTTATTTCAATTAACATAATTGTCTCAATTCCATTTATTTTCCTGCAGATTAAATTATTTTATTTTTCTTTATGGCGAAATAAAACTCTGCTGTGTGTATATACCACATTTCTTATATCCATTCATCTGTTGATTGATACCTAGGCTATTCCATAGTTTGGATATTGTAAATCGTGCCACTGTAAACATAGCTATGCATGTATCACCACAGTATGATGACTTTAATCTTTAGGATAAATACCAAGGAGTGGTAAATTTGTATGGTGGTTCCCTGTCTAGTATTTTGAGGAATCTCCCTACTGATTTCCACAGGGGCTGTGCTAATTTATAATCCCACCAACAGTGTAAAAGTCTTCCTTATCTCCACATCATCTCCAGCATTTATTAGTTTTTGTATTCTTAATCACTGCCATTCTGACTGGTGTGAGATGAAATCTTAGTATAATTTAGATTTGCATCTGTAATTTCTAATAATGCTGAGAACATTTTTTCCCATACATTTGTTGGTCATTTGTGTTTCTTCTTTTGAGACGTGTCTCTAATTCATTTGTCCACTTATTAATTGGGTAATTTGGTGGGGTTTTTATAGGTGGCGTTTTTAGTGTTCTTTGTATATTATAGGTATTAATTATCTGTCAGAAGAGTGCATAGCAACGAGTTTCCTCCTTTCTGTAGGTTCTCTCTTCACACTCTTAATTGTCTGCTTTACTCTGCAGAAATGTTTTAATTTGATGACAACCCATTTCTTAACTCTTGGCATTATTTCCCAAGCTTTAGGGAACCTATTGATAAAGTTGTTGCCTCTAACTGTGTGGTTGAGTGTTGCCCCTATGTTTTTTTCTAGGCGTTGCTTAGGTTCTGGTCTAATTCCTAGTTATTTGATCCATTTTGTGTTGATTTTTGGCAGGGTGGGAGAATGAGGTTCAGCCTCATTCTTTTGTATCTGGAAAACCAGTTTCCTCTTTGTTAAAGAGGCTGCCTTTTCTCCAACACGTTTTTGACACCTTTGTCAAGGATCACATGACTGTAGGTGTGTGGATTTGTTTCAGTTTGTTCTGTCTTCCACTCTGTACCATTGGTTTAGGTGTCTGTTTTTATGCCAGTATCTTATAGTTTTTGTTACCAGAGCTCTATGATATGTTTGAAGTCAGGTATTTTGATACCTCCAGCATTGATTATTTGGCTTAGGATTGCTTCGACTATTTGGTTTTTTTTCATTCTTCCAAATGAATTGTAGGACTCTTTTTTTCTAATTCTATGAAGAATTTCCAGTGTCAGTACGTTCTCATTTATTCTTTATGGGGATTGCTTTGAATCTTTATGGGAATTACTATTGATTTTCATAGTATGACAATTTTAATATTAATTCTGCCTATTCATGAGTATGGTAGTTCTTTCCATTGTCTTATTGTCTTCTTTAATTTCTTCTTTCACTATTCTATAGTTTTCATTGTCTTTCACCTCTTCGGTTAGATTTATTCCTAGGTATTTTCATTTCTTAAGGCTATTGTGAATGGAATTTGTGTGTGTGTGTGTGTGTGCGTGTGTGTGTGTGTGTGTGTGTGTGTGTGAGAGAGAGAGAGAGAGAGAGAGAGAGAGAGAGAGAGAGAGAGAGATTGCTTTGCTTTTTCCATTGTTGGTACATAGGAAAGTTACTAAATTTTGAATATTGATTTTGTAACCCACTGCTTTGCTGAATTTATTAGTTTTAACAGTCTTTTCATGGAGTTTTTTTTTTCTCTTATATGTATAGCATCGTACCATCTGAAAATGGTAATAATCTAACTTCATCTTTTCCTGTTTTTATTTAATTTACTTATCTTGCCTAAGTATTCTGACTAGAATTTCTAGCACTATATTAGATAAGGGTAGAGAGAGCAAACATCATTGTCTTGTTCTAGATTTGAGGGAAATGCTTTCAGTTTTTCCCCATTTATTATGGTGTTGACTTTGGAATTTTCATATATACCCTTTATGATTTTGATAGGTTCCTTTTAGTCTGAGTTTCTCCAGTGTTTTAATCATAAATAGATGATTAATTTTGTTAAAGGCTTCCTCTTCATATGTGGAGATGACTAAGTGTACTCTATCCTTAGTTCTTCTTATGTGATGAATTATATTTATTGATTTGCATATGTTAATTCATTCTTGCATTTTTGGGATAAAACCAAATTGATCATGATGCACAGTCTTCTTAATATGATGCTGTAATATGATGATTTGCTAATATTTTATCAAATATTTTGCTTCTTAGTTCATCAGGTATATCACTTTTCATTTTGTGATGTGTTCTTATCTGATTTTTGATGTGAGTGTGATACTGGCTCCTTAGAATGAAATTAGAAGTGTTCTTTCCATTTCTGTTTCATGGAATGATCTGAGGAAAATTGTCATTAGTTCTTCTTTAAAGGTCTAGCAGAATTCAGCTGAAAATTCATCTGGTCCTGGGCTTTAATTCATTGGAAGACTTTCTATTACTGCTTCTATCTCATTACTAGTTGTTAGTCTGTTTAGATTTTCTATGTCCTCTTGGATCAATATTGGCATGTAGCATGTGTGTAGAGATGCATAAGTTTTTTCTAGGATTTCAAATTTATTTCTCTCTAATGATTCACTGGATTTCAGTGATGTCTGTGGTGATTTATCCTTTTCCATATCTAATTTTATTAATTTGGAACTTTTAAATTTTGATTATTTGGCTAGGGGCTCATGAATCTTGTTCATCTTTTCAAAGGACCAACTCTTCATTTTATGGACTCTTTGTTATAGTCTTATTCTAAACTTCTTTGATGTTTGGCTCTGATCTTAAATACTTCCTTCCTTCTATTGGTTTTGAAATTAGTTTGTTCTTTGTTTTTCAAGGGTCTTGAGATGCATTGAGATTAGATTGTTTATTTGAGATCTTTCTGATATTTTAATGGAAGCACTTATAGATACATAAACTTTCCTCTTAGAATTGCCTTTAAGAAGTACCACAGGTTTTGGTATGTTCTATCACTATTTTTATTTGATTATAAGAATTTTAAAATTTCTCCTCTGATTTCTTCTTATCATCTATTCATCATTCAGAAATGTATTGTTGAAGTTCCATATGTTTATATAGTTTCTGTTGAGTTTTTTGGTATTTATTTCTAATTTTAGTCCATTATGATTAGATAAGATACAGAAATTGCATTGATCATTTTGTATTTACTCAGAGTTTATTTTTGACATAAAATGTGGTTAATTTTGGCAAAGGTTCCATGAGCAACTGGGAAAGAAGTATATTTAGCTGTTGTTGGATGAAGTGTTTAATAGATATCTATTGAATTTACTTGATTTATACTATTTTTAGGTCTGATGAGTCTTTACTGAATTTGCCTGAATGACCTATCTTTTGGTGATCCAGATGTGTTGAAATCACCTAGTGTACTTGTTGTGGAGTAGAAATGTTGAAATCACCCAGTGTATTTGTAGTGGAGTCTATCTGATATTTCAATTCTAGTAGTATCTCATGTAATTAGTTTCATCCATGTTTGGAACATAAATATCTATTATTGTTTTCTCTTCTTATAGGATTTGTCCTTTCACCAATATAAAGTTATCTTCTTTGTCTCTTCTGATTGTTACTGCTTTGAAGTCTGCTTTGTCAGATGTGAGAGTAACTACTCCTGATTGTTCTAGGGCTCCATTTGCATGATGTATCAATTTCCATACTTTCCATTTCAGATTGTGTCTGTCTTTGTGAGTCTCCGACAAATAATATATAATTGTGTCTTGTTTTTCAATATATTCTGCCAGTTTAGGTCTTTTAGTTGGGGAATTGATATTCAGTTGTTATAAAGAGATGTTCATTAATTTTTGCCATCTCGTTTTATTTCTGATGTTTAATTTGATTATGTTTCTCATTTGCTTAACTACTCTTCAAATGAGATCTGTTTATTAGTGAGCTTTGTGTTCCTCTTTTCTTTCTTCTGTGTGAAATATTCTTTAAGTAAGTTCTGTAGTGCAGACTTAGTAGTTGTGCATATTTTTAGACTCTACTTATCCTGGACCATAAGTAGAATATTTTTCAAATTTGAAAAAAATAGCTTTGCTGGATGAGTAATCTTGGTTGACAGTTATTTTCTTTCAGTGGTTGTAAAACATCATTCTAAACCCTCTAGACTTTTAGAGTTTGTGCTGAGAAATCAGAAGTTCAGAAGTAATTATGACTGACTTGCCTCTAAATGTAACCTGACAATTTGTTCTCGGATTTTAAAAATTCTATCCTTGTTTTCTATGTTAATTTAATTATAATGTGTTGTGGATAGACTTTTTTTTTTTTTTTTTAATCTCTATTTGGTGTTCCGAATGTATCCAATATTTGGATGTCTATCTAATTTTCAAGGTTGGGAATATTTTCTGTTATTATTTACCCAAAGAGATTTTTCCATTTCATTATCCTGCATCTCACAACCCTCTTCAATTCTAACAGTTTTTAAATTTGAACCCTTAATGTTGTCTCAGAGGTCTTGTATATTCTGATCCTTGTTGCCTATTTTCTTTTCTGTAATACTTTCTTAAATGTTCAAGGCTGCACATTTTGTCTTCTAGTTCTGGTGTTTGTCTTCAGCATGATCTACTCTATTAGACTGACTTTCAAATGAACATTTTATTTGTTTTATTCTGTCTTTCATTTGAAGATTTCTGGTTGTTTCTTTTTCAGTATCTCTACCTCCTTACTCCTTACTGAAATTCTCATTCATGTCCTGTAGTGACTTTCATATTTCTGTCAGTTTTTTTTTTTCTGTGTTGTCTTGGAATTCAATGATATTTTTATAATTATTATTTGGAATACTTTATTTGTTATTTTATCCACTTCAATATCAATGTGATCAGTTGCTGGTGAATTGTTAACATTAGGAGGTGTCATGCTACCATGTTTTATTCATATTTATTGTATTCCTGTGTTGGATTTTGCTAGTGTATTAGGATACATTGCTCTCCCATTCTTACGTGTGGATTGTTTTAGGCTATAGCTTTCTCATGCCAAGGTGTCTTACAGTGAAGTAGATAGAGACACCCTTGTAAGTGTTGTATCCACTGACTTTGGGTCAATCTTCTCTTTTTGCTGTAACAGTGAATGTCTGTGAGTGGGATCTGAGGGCCCATCCCTGGCCATTTCTACCTGGGTCTTGGCCCATTGGTTTGAGTTTTTGTCATATTTATTCTTTATATTAATATAACCTGAAGTTTGAATGTCATTGATTTGTGTGTGGAGCAAGATTCACTCTTTTGGTGGAGTTTAGTTCATCATCAGAATCTGTGAACTTGCAGTGTCCCTGTTGAACCCCATCACCTTACAGGATAAGGGAAACAAAAAACGGATACAAACGATATACAGCATTAAAATAGATACCCAGTTTCCTAAAATAACATCTACAACATTAATTACCACACATACACACACACAGAAAAAGGAATGGTGGGGTCAGCAATCGTCAACAGCAGAATAAATAAGTAATGATAAATTTATATGGTTTCAAGCAAATAGCAGGTGTCAACTGTGTCATTCACCTCAGTTATAATTGAAATAGCATGAATGGTGGGGGTAGGAGTTATGTAAACCAATTAGTTCTGAAAAATAAAAATGCAGTTAAAAGAAGAAAAATGTGATAGGAAGGTAGAGAGTTTTCAAGGTTTAAAAAGTGAACACAGAGAATGCAGAAGAGATGTAAAAGGTGGTGGTTTTAAGGAAGGGAAGAAAATGACACACAAGTAAAGACAGAGATAAAGAAAAAAAGAGCTGTTAATAGGAAAAAATGAGAGAAAGGAAAACAAGAGAAACAAACAAAAACTTCAAAACAAAACTAAAATAAATAAACCCAAAACCTAACCTTCAAAAGACAAGGCAGGAAAAAATAACTACATTTGAAAATGCTAAAAATGAGAAAAAGATGAACAAATACGTATATGTATTGTTGACCTTGAACCAATCAGTTAAGTGAGAACACCATAAAGAAGGAAAGAAAAAAATCTTAATTAAAAAATGAAGGAATCATCTCCACTTGATGAGAATGGATGTTCACTGTATATTAACAACTGTCCCTCTTCTATTTCTTCTTGAGCTGTGTATTAAGAGAGAGAGCAAGGGTTGAAGGTTGTTAATACCTTGCTCTCTTTGTGTTGCTCAACAAGTTGCCAGTTGGAGTGGCCTAAGACTGAAGTTGGTTGAAACAGCTTTTAGCTTCCCTTCTCACTAGCAGGAGGTATGTTGGCATGGGAAGTACTATCAGCTGGAGTTCTGTCTTTACAGAAGAGATAAATGCATTCCAGGGGTGAGGTTGCTGAAGAGTTCTATGAGAGGAGATCCAGCATCTGAGGCTTAAGCCTCATCAGGGCTTAGGGATTTTGTTACGTGGTACCTGTTCTGGAGAGATTAAATCACCACATCCCTTGGACCTGGCAGTTGCCAGTCTCTGTGTAGATATCAAGAGCCTCCTAAGAATTCTACTTATGGGGAAGGGGATCCAATTCTCCATACATCGTGCTGCCCAACAGAACAACCTTCCCAGGCTTAGTACCAGAGTGTATTCATTTCCACCTGTTCATATTCTTGACCTACTTCAGTTGGTCATGTGAGCCACCAGATTCAAAGAAAAAGCTGAGTTGGGGCCACCTTCATTTTTCTGACATGAACACCCCCCATCTAAAACACTGGGTAAAATTTTCACTGTGCCTGTTTCACTTGCTTTCTGCTAGGTACACCTAAGGCCATGTGGTAGGGCAGGAAGGCAATGTTTGCTTATATCTTGGTTCTCCATCAGTGGCAAGGTGCAGTGGTACCTCCTCCAGATGGTTCCCACCTCAGCTTTTCCTTGACAATTGAAAGAGCACTTTCTTAAACACCACTTTCTTGTGCAGCCTCTGGATCAGCTAAGTTCACACTGCTTTTCTGATCTCAAGATTTTCTATATCAAATATGTTCACTGTGTTTCTCTATGTTTTTCTTCCCCTCTATAATGAATCATATCTACTGCTGCTGCTGCTACTGCCACTAGTGGCCTGGCTCCAATGTACTTTCTTTTTTGTTCAATGTACCTGAATGAGTCTCCAAAACACTGACTGTCCAATATTGAATTTTGTTGAAATCCCTCTTTCACCCACCTCACTGTGAAATAGTACTGTCTACGGCTGCTTGAATCCTGAGCCAACTAAGAATGTAGCTTTTCACTAATCCATCATCTTGAACCTTGTCTCCTATTATCTATAAAATAAATATCAATCTGATGGAGAGACCTCTCATCCCACTATTGCTCAATCTTATGGTTGTGGTTCTCTCCTTGCATTGATATTTTATTCAGTTTTTCCCATCCTCTATCCTGTATACCAGTACAAGGTGAAAATGTCTTTCCGTGCTGATATGTTCCATTTCCTGTGTTTGTGGAAGCTATACAAATATATTCACCCTGAGAAAATGTGCCGACCTATATATTGCTTTTGGATATTTGCCTACATTAAAGTGATAGAGGCCTATCATTAATACTTGTACCTCTTTATAATCTATGATATTAAGTATATGTCTTAATTGTTCTCATCCATTGAATTTTCATTTTTGAATTATAGAACTTCAAGCAAGTATATGGAAAGCACATGACTCCATTGAATTTCTATTTAAGTAACATTTGACATCTACTAAAATAAGGAATTATCACGTATATGGAAATAAAATATCATGCATAAAAATGATTATTTCACTCTATTACACTGGTAATATTTAGAAGAAATAAATTTTCATTTTATATCATGGTGTCCTAGATGTGAATTCTTATTTCTGAATTTTAAAAATTGTATACATCAATTAAAATCTTTTCCCATGGACCATAGAACACACTCTAAAACCTTCAGTAATTTGCCACTCTCTGAAAGGGAGAATCAAACTTATGTTGCCAAATATTCAAGGTTGTTAAATGCTTTTAATTTTCAGCTTCCATTATTCTCTTTCATAAATCTGTAATTCTAAACAAATGTTCTATTCATTAATTCCTCTGCACACATCTCATTTTATCTCTACATTTTCCTTCTTCCCAAGTCTTAACAAGTATCAATCTCTGACAACTTAATACATATCTCATATTTAGTTTTTATCAAATACAATATCCAAAACAAAACTGCAGATATTTAGATGCTGGGAATCGTGCTTTATGCTTTATCATATTCATGGCACCTGACAGGGCATTCAAATATAGGTAGTACTGATTGATTCTTGATTATAATACTGAATAGGGTACATTAAGAACACTGTCTCATAACCTAGGACACTACAGTTTGATTATTCCATTAATAAAGCTCAAATTTACAATAAATTATTTTTCATCTATATATACATATAATTCATCTATATATACATATGTATACATATGTTTAAGTGACACATGTGGTTTTAGATAACTGTAAATTCTATTAGAATAGCATAATGACTATTTCTTCACCCTAAAATACACGTTTAGGAATTTTTAAAAATATTATTCAGAATAATTATAGAACACTCACATTGTTTAATGTATAATGGAAAGAAATATTTATGGCATTAATGATTTTAGATCAGACTATTCTGACTTAATTTTATGATTATACATAACCATTTCAAGGAGAAACCGGATAAAAGGGAAAGCATGCTATGAACAAAACATAAGGAAATTAAAATATACTTTCAATTAGGTTGTAGAAAACTATTATAACACTTGTCTATATTTATCTTCCTTATGATGTTAACATTTACAATGTATGTTTTATAGTACTGATCTATCAATGGAGAAGAACTGTTTAGTATACATGTTACTGAAGTTATTTTTCACCAAGAAGTTGCATACTTTGAAACTTCATTGAGGTAAATGATCTTTGAGTATAACCACTTCATTTTCTCTCTTAGATTTTCTTAAAATAATTTTTGACCCATATTATCTGAGAATTCATTGGGGCAGGAAATTAAATATTGAGTATAATTCTGCATATGTTTAGATAGAACTATAATAAGAACTTTAATAAGTGATTTGGAGAGTTGTTATACCATTATTTTAAAAATATGCTACCATATATGTATAGTTCAAATGTTTGATATTTTTCAAAATAAGTAAAAAATGAGTTTTAAGATATGAAGAAAGTTTTATAACCTTAGTGATGCACACCAGTGGGTGTCAACATTCAACTAAACATGTGATGGAGTAATTATGCTATTTCAATCTTTGTGCTTATTGTTCTTATGTACTTTCATATTTCATTTTTATAAGAATCCAGTGGGTTGGATATTGTAAGGAATTTTATGCTTATTAGGAATCTAAACATCAAAGAGACTAAACATCATGTTTTGTGATCTTACTCAATGAGAAAATATGGTGTTTGAAAGTAAACCTAGGTTTTCAAACTTTATTGTTTACTTATTTTCATTGATACCTTACAATTATACACAATAAGGAGTTTCACTATGCCTTATACCTACACTTGACAACATGCTTAGTCTCCCTCCCTAATACCTTCCCTTCCCTCCATTCCTCCATCCCCATGATCCATTGCTTTATTCTATTGATATCACTAAAATTATTGTTATTATTTTTATTTTAATTAATGAATTATATATCTTTCTATATCACACAGCATTCATTGTGATCTATTAGTACGTGGAAATAGCATAATTATTAGATTTGCTTTCTCCCTGCTCTGCCCTCCTTCCTCTCTTTTGATCTCTTGCCTCTATTATATTAGACTTCCTTCTATTTTCACAAGAGACTGTCGTTTTGTTTCTTCCCCTGTCCATCCCTGTCGTGATGGGCATGGTTTACTCAGTTTCCCTGAATCTGGCTGATGAGGGAATTGGAAAAAGATGAACAAACACAAAAATAGAGCAGTGGCTAGGGAGCTGAGGCAGGAGGATCGGAGTTCAAAGTCAGTCTCAGCAAAAAGTGAACTAACTGCTAAGCCACCTCAATCCCTGGTACCTACCATCACACCCAAGAAAAAACAAAACAAAAAAACAGAACCAAGATCAAAAATTTGAACAGCCCAATTACAGTCATCAGCTTGTGTCTATAATTCTCCACCCCCTGGCTACTGGGGCCTGATCCTTAGGTTATGAAATGATAAACTCCATGGAAACCACAGAATTTCCCTTTGAACAGGGTGTCACTGTACAAAGGAGTGCTTTCCTTGGCGCCTTAGCACCGAGAGAGTCCCAAGGGAGTTGTCAGCCTCTGTCTCTGGGCAGTTCGAAGACGTACAATTAATTCACTACTCCTGACACCTCCCTTTAGCTTCTGGATATGAGAGGAAAAAAAAATTGACTCTTGACTTTCTGAGTCTGGTTTATTTCCATGGTCTCCAGTTCCATACATTTATCAGCAGTGACGAAATTTCATTCTTATTTTTTACTGAGTAAAGTTACATTATGTATATCCCACATTTTCTTCTTCTATTCATGTTCATGAACATCTAGGAGGGTTCCCTGACTTGGCTATTGTGAATTGTACTATTGTGAGTTGGTATACGTGTAGCACTAGAGTATGCTGATTTTAGTTCTTTTGGATAGGTACTAGGTCTTCTAACTTTAAATATAGTTTTGTTATGTTTTGCTTTTCTCAAACTGGCAGAATAAAGATGTAAAAACAAAGCATTAAAACTACATAAAATATTATATTATGGTGGGTAAAAGAACTAACCAATTAATTTTGTGCATATTGCATGTTTAGACTTAGGTTGTTTAATTCTCAAAGCAAACCATGATGTGGCTAATATTTGATCAAGTTTGACCTGACAGAATTATGATTCAAAGAGGTGGCCTAGTCAATTTTCATAAATCATAGGAAGAAGATAATGTGCATACAATCTTCTTTGACTTTCATATGAAAGTAGAATGTAGGTTGCTAGAAAATGAACTATATACTAGTTTCAGAAATTTTCCAAATTTTTTGCACAGAATGAATATAAGTGTTAGGACAAAAGAAAGGAGAAGTATATCACATATAGAGGTAATTTTTAGTTTGCTGAAACAAAAGCAGAGAAGAAGAACTAATAATACGTGAGATCAACATCTATTCTTGCAATATATTAATAATTCTATTTTAAAAACACAGGTTTTAAAAACAGATTTAAAGATATTTCAGCCTCAGTGGTCCAGATGTGGTCTCTAAACCACATCTTGGATCCATTTTACCTTCTGAGTTTGAAACAAGAGACTTCTTCTCTGTCTTCTCATCACTTCTTCATTCTTAGGGTCAGTAATAAACTGCTATTCAGAGGCATAAAACTGGTGAAAATTTCTCTAGAAAGTGAAACAAAAATTTACGATATCTGATACAGTTAATGTGAATTATAGAGGATTTATGGATCCCTAATAATAACATGCAACTCACCAATGAATTATGGTTGTTCAGTTGATATTTTGTGCTCCCAGACAGATCTGGTATTGGGAACATGAGTAAAATAAGTCAAGGCTTTCCAATGTATTGAGGACAGCAGGTAAAACACTGAATAAGAGGACAAAAACATAGAAGCAAAAATCTGATCCTATAAGCCATTGAGCTAATTAAAATAATTGAAGTCAGCAAAGTAAAAAAGAACTATAATAAATGACTTCTTGTGTATTTGGAAAGAATGTGTAGGCATAAAGAAAGGACAGATTGTTAAGTAAAAGAATAATAAGATAAAAGGGAATAAAACTAAATATTAAAGCTCATTTCTAAAATTAAAAATGTACTGTAACCTTTAGAGTTTAAAGTTAAGATGAATCTTCTTGAACATAGAAAAAATATTATATAGAGAAAGTTAGGAGGTAAAAATTTAGACACATGGTATGACATCTAGCATAGTACAGATTTAGTGGAAAGGGCTTGGCAAAGGAAAGAAAAATATTTGAACAATAATAAAATAAAATATGTCAGAGTTGATGGGAACTTCATATCTTCAAACTGAAGTTCTTCACATGGTTCTTTCTATTAAATACAAAAACAGCATGAGACAGTAGGTGAGAAAAATACCCATAACTAGATATATAACTAAAAATGTAGAATACCATGTTAAAAATAACATATTAGGAACAGGAAAAAATAAAGTAAAACTACCTATAAGGAAATAGGTATCATATGATATTTCATCCATAACCTGTATGTGAAATATTTTAAGTTATGAGATATAATATACTAAAAAACACTTCTGCATTCAAACTGTTTTTAATAGACATTGTCAATGGCATGCCTACATCCTGCGACCGTTAGTATAGACCACCCTCTTTCCACTGCCAGTTGCCAAAGTCTGCATATAAACTTTCCTGTGAACATATGTTCTAAGAACAAGATGCTTTCAGGCCAAAAGGGCCAAGGAAGTAAGATGCTTCAAAACCCATAACTCCTGGGGGTTGGCTTAGGTACCTCAATTATCTCACTTCTCTGCAGGGATAATTCTGAGGCACATTTTACATCATTTCTCAGAGTTCTCAAGGGTGTTCAAGTTCAGATACAAACTGGAGAGCTAGGTTGATAGCATGCTTTTACCTACTCTCTCCCTGTCTCTATCCTCCCCACTTATATAACTCTCAAAATTACTATACTCAAATCTTTATCTACTTCTGAGAAAACCCAAACACACTCATGGATCTAACATAAAGGCAGAGTTAAAATATATCAGTCAGAAGCAACCAGAAGGTTAAAGTCTCAAGAACACATATGTTAATAGATTTTCAGATCCAGTCTTCATAGCTTTCCTTCAAATAGTTATGTAATAATTTGAGGACTGACGCTTTGAGTTTTGAACTTGTTCAACCCTAGAACAACATTTAAACTCACAGGTCAGACAAGGAAAGCTTCAGTAGGACATCTGCCTGGTTGAAACTTTTTATAAAGTGCAAGACATTGTGAAGCATCTTACAATTTCACAGATCCTAATATGTAAAAAAATAAGTATCCTGTAAGCAATGTGACATGATTCATTTCAATTCAAAAAATAAATTAAATATTATGTATGATAGCAAAAAGAAAAATTTTAAAACATTATACACAAAATAAAGATATAGAAAAATGTGATATGTGCATTCCAAAAAATTAAGTTATATGAAATAGCAGAGCTACATTATTGTGAAATTCATAAATTTGCCAAGGAAAGACAGCACAACAAACTGGCAAGGACTTCTATGAGATTCAAATTTACCCTAGGTCCAGTTTGAAATTACCTAATTGGCAGATACCTCCTTCTAGAAAATAGGCACCACGGGTGTATATGTCTGGTTATGACATAAAATCTAATGCAGGGATAATTATAATAAAAATATAAAACTACACAAAATATACAATGCACTTGGTTTTAAACATTTTATGACAAACCATGCATAATTATTATTACTCAGAAAAGAGAAATTCACAAGATGAGCCCCACTATCAACATGACTGCTCTAGATACTTTGGAAAAATAGCAGATATCTTGCTCATTAGGGAAAACAGAATAAAGGAGACAAAGGTAACTGAAATATGTAGGGCACATTACACTAAAGAGTGGGAGTTAAGCAGAGAACAAGGTAGAAAATTCTGCATAAAAATTCTCTTAAATTTTGGCTGCATACTTAGCTGTGGATGTGCAAATCTGGCAAAAACCAGCTAATTGGGTGTTGAGAGGTGAATGGAAATTCTGGATATCATTAAGTTTGTAAAGACATCGGAATTCTGGAGAAGCAGTGGAAAGAGACTTGATTATTTCAGATATTAACTAAAAAAATTTCAACAGAAAACTGTTGACCATGTATTATTAAAATGTGCATGGAATTCTTTATAAAATAACCCCCCTGGGACAATCACAGTTATTGGAATATACTTCTGAAAAAAGGATATTATGTTATTTCTGCAAAATAAATAAAGAGTATTTGTATTAGGGTCTACATGAATTCTGGTTCTTAGTTACATGAAGCAACAACTAAATCCTGGTTTCCTTTGAGGTATTTGCTCAACATTGGGCCACACACCATGGGGATCTAGGCTATCAGAATGCTTGAAGACAGAACTTTGTGTTGGGGGACCCTCAAGATAGTTTCTAATAGATGATCTTTTATAAGCTAAAACCATGTTTTGTTAACCTCACAATTTATGAGTCAAATATAAAAACTCCATGACATGAATACTCCAAAATATGTGTATTAGAAGAAAAAATAAAAACTAAAAATATTTTTCTTGGAAATTTAAATGAAAATGAAATATACCAATAGCAAGACTCACAGGCAAGACATAATATCTGAAGAGTAAGCTAAAATTAGTCCAAGAGCAGAAATTTCAAGAACTAAGAGAAAATGAACAATCATAGATTTAAGCAGCTCAACAAATCATAAGCAGAATAATTTAAAATAAATCTATGCTTACATAATATAATAAAATAAATGAGGGATAATATGAGACTGTTCTAGCTAAACAAAGGAAACTAAGGGCAAAAAATGTTTTAAAAATTTTTAAGAAACCAACCACTAATAATTTCATAATCTATGTATTTTGACAGTAAAAGCAGAAAATAAATTAATGGTAAAAGACCTTATGTAAAAGAACAAAAGTTAGAAAAATTGAGACCACACTTAATAGAGTGTGGTGCACATACATACACACATATACACAATATACCTGTGTTTGTGTGTATGTGTTTACATGTATATAACTACAATAAATCAGAAGATAAAATTGTTCAAGATGTTGTCATGAGAAAATTGCTAAACTATGAAGTGTATGATATGAAAGTAAAGGAGGCAAATAACTGAAGAAATGTAAAACTTATAAATTAATGAAACTGATGAACAGTTGACATTTTTTATTTCCTGAAATGAATACGTCATAGGCAACAAGAGGTAACTATCCTAATGGTCCCAGTTCTTCCAAGTCCCATTTGGATGCCCTGAGTCCTAAGGGATGAATCACTGAGATTCTCAAGCAATGTACTTCCGGTTCATATATGTGCTTTGACACATGAGTTATAGAAGCAATGGTGAGGGCATTATTTATGGGGAATACATAGCAAGAAAGCTGAGATTTGTATAACAGAATCAAAATATGGAGACATCAGAAATTATCTGAGAAGCAAATATCAGGGTTTCTGATAGA
This sequence comes from Sciurus vulgaris, assembly GCF_902686455.1. Lineage (NCBI taxonomy): Eukaryota > Metazoa > Chordata > Mammalia > Rodentia > Sciuridae > Sciurus > Sciurus vulgaris. The sequence continues at coordinate 94,222,755 of NC_136467.1, read as the reverse complement.
ATTAGTCTTCTCACCAGAGGTGAAGGTGATGATGAAAATTTTGAAAACAAAGTATTTTTGGAGTTAGCAGTGTCCAAATTAAGGTCCTTTCAAATAAACATAGATTTAAGTGACAACATGTAAGCTGGGATGCCTTAGTTATCAGAACTCATTCATGTGGGGATTTACTACCAACTCTAGCAGTTAATGGCTTGGGAGACACTGAGGTAAAAGTCATTTTAAACTGAAAGTCCAGAATGATTTTGGAGAGATAGATTTTCATTTTTGTACAGTAATTGTATATATAGAACTTTCAGGATTATAATTACAAGATCACACCTTACAAAACAACACAAAATCAATAATGAGGACATAAGCCCAGGTCATTTTACACATCAATAAACATCAATTCCCAGTGTTGTCTTTGACAATGGGATGAAATATTTTCAAATCATACGTCTGACAAGTTTTGAGTATTCAGAATTTATAGAGAAATCCTGTGAGTAATCAATTAAAAGGAACCCAATTAAAAGAGGCAAAGGCTTTAAATAGATTCCATTGCAAAGACGTTCTGTACATACATAACTTTTCTCACTGAATATGTTTCTTTCTTTTAATCTCAAGCATATTTATATTTATATAATGAAGTTTAGTCATAAAATCTAATCGAAGTATTTTTCTGATAATTCCCACAAGGCAGTTTGGGGCTGGAATTTGTTGAGTTTTTTTCCTTTTTATAATTACCAATTTTTTGCTGATTTCTTTGTATGTCAAGTAATTTAATATTACTATCCAAATACTTCGAATACTAGGTTTAGAGACTCCAATCTTGTTACAAGCAATTTTTGATCTTCCAGTTGAGTGTCTTAACAATCCAGTTACATTGATTTCAGTGACTCAGCTTCCCTGGGTGGCATTTCCAATGTTAGGTTTTTGAAATTTTTTCTATGATGCTTTCTGTCTCTTCTGTACAGTTTCCAATTTTGGTTATTCTAAATTTAAACTATCCTTGAAATATCAATTCTGTTTTTAAATCTACATTGGATTTGTTCCATATGTGTACCATTCAAGGACTAATGCATGTTTTAGGTCAGTTTAAGGGGCAATTCGTTTTGCACTGCCTATACTGTGCTGCTCTGGGTTCTGCACAAGCCGTCAGCTCTCTGTGTTCTTATATGGCTTTTTGTTGCATTTTTCCTCCTTCCTAGACCAGAAGGAATTTCTATCAATTTTAGCCACCCACTGTTTCACACAGCTCTGAGAACAAATCTCTAGAGAAAGAATGGATGATAAGACTCTACTGTCATGTATAACTATAACAAATTAAAAAATAAATAAAAATTTTTAAAAAAAGGTGATTGATTTCTCTGTTTTGACTCTCAATGTTCAACCACTTTTCTTACTCTTCAGAATTCTTTGGCAGTTACTTTTTTCATATTACATGGAGCCATTTAATTGTAATTGGTGGAAATTAGAGTCTAGAAGGTTTACCCCTTCATGTCAGAAATTGAACACTTTCTATAGGTTTCTAAAATGATGAATTATTTCATGATAATGACACTTTTGTCAATAATGGTGATATCTTTGCAAATTTTTAGAATGACAATATAATATCAATGTTCTGGTTTTTCTATGTTATCAATATCTGTGAAAAGCAATGATAAATGTATGAGAATTTTATGATAAGTAGTTTAGATAATCATAATTTTGAAGTATAACATCATGCATTTATTTTTCTTTCCCATTCTTATAATTTTCAGCTACTCATTGCACGTATTATAATTATTCAACTTTGTTTTCTGAATTTTGTAAGTGCTCATATGTTGCAATATATATTGTTCAATTAATAATTTGAATTTAGCATAAATTAATTTAGTCACATGCCATTCCATACATGAAGATGCAGTATAACAATTGTGAAATAATTATGATATACTTTCAGTTAAAATTAAATAATTTTAAAGCTGAGTAAAATACACACTTAAACTTATATAGTATTATCCTTTTTATATCAATATTAGATTAACATTTCATCACAAATATACTGTTTCATATTTGAGTAGATTTTCTAATATTAAAGAAAAATGCTCACAGTGATTGAAAATTGTATGATATATGTGGGATTTTATTCACATTTTTATTACACCTACTCAGTTGAAATGAGGAGAAATAATACATTCATGCATGAATAAAGTAATTGTTTTATTACTATAAGTATGTATAAATTTCTTATAGGCATTTTTATTGCCATTTTCTTATGCTCATAAGATTTAAGTATTAAAAGTCTAGGAACTCATAACCAACATGAAGCTCAATTACAATGGTTCAGTTACATTCTCACAAAAATAAACATATGATATTGGTTTCATATTTCAATGTTCTCATAATAGTGTTTTGGTTCAGTTAAACCATTTTATATCTCTCAAAATCTTATTTCCACATATTTTCAAATTAATTAACTTGAGCATTTATCTGATGTGAATGAAAACATTGCAATGTTTTGAAGTCTCCTATAAATTTAATGTGTCTATAATGTTAAATCTTGTAATTTAACATTAAAATAAATTTTCCCAGTTATTCAAAAATTGACACATAATATTACTGTCACATTAGAAATGGAACTACTATATCATCTATGAATATTGTCCTAGACTTTACTTTACAGTGGTACAGCAAGTTAGAGAGATGTGCAGACCTTAGTGATGCATCCAAGTCACAACTGCAATTTTATAGCATATACTTTACTTGCCTTTAGTGTCTACATTTCCTGTTGATTTATTGTTACATGTCTTATTAAAGAAAAGAAACTTTACAAAATACTTTATTCAATGGGAAGGCATCAGACATTAAAAGTGTTATTTAAAAAAGACTAGCTTTACTTTCTTCAATGATTAATAAGATCTACATAAATGATTATGCACTATTTGGCTGTCTATAAGATATATTTTGTTTATACTGAACAAAGTTCTTAAGTAATTGATATTTTAATGTAGCATCTGTAAAACCTCCTTTGAACTGATAGTCTGCAAAGCATGTTTACATTTTCAAGAGTCATGATAGGTAAAGCATCTGTTTGCTGTCCATAGATTATTCTTAATCATTGTCTGTTTTGAAATTCTATATTTTGGAAAGCAAATATAATAGACTATTTTTAATAATTTCACCCAAAAGAGGAAAAAGTAATAGGAACTCTATAATCATCAAAAGAGAAGATCAATTTTCTCTTTCTATTGAAATTGCCTTTTCCCAGGTGGTCAATTGCACTTGTCATCTGTTATTTTGGAAAATGTACAGGATTTAATAGATGAGGTATATCAAACTAACTACATTAGGAATGTACCAGCTGTCAATATGGCTTCAACCCAACATCATCTTTTGGGAAAAGCAAATTCCAAAGTACAGACAGTATACTATTAGTATGATAGAATGATTATAAGTTCTACCATCTGTTGCATATTTTACAATTAGTTGTGATTTTTTTCCCAAAATCACACATTTTCTTTGTTATATAAGAAACAAGATATCATGGCACATTCTATGTCTGGTGGTGATACACCAGAGCTATCAGTTAAATTGATACATATTTGCACAATGATTATCCTGAAAACTAATCAAAAAATTAAGTCATAAATAATAATCCCATATGAATTAAGTCAATCTAAAATTTATATGGTTTTAAAATGTCTCTTAATTTTCTTTCCAAATATTACTATTATGCAAATAACTTAAAAAATGAATAAAATAGATGATAAAAATCAAATATTTAGTGGTCATTTTTTTTTTTTTTTTTTTTTTTTTTTTTTTTTGCAGTGCCTGGGATTGAACCCAGGGCCTTGTGTTTGCATGGAAAGCACTCTACCAACTGAGCCATATCCCCAGCCCCTAGTTGTCTTTTTATAATTATTTAGTTTATGCTTTTATATTTATATTCAATTGCAACTTCTTTATTTACTACATAGTATATGGCTTTAATTCAAATATCTAATTTTTTTAATTATCTTAAAAGTTGAAAATATATCAAATCTTTTTATATATGATATAAAACTTGATCACTTAATTAATAATCCTGTATTCAAATTATAGTCCAATAATACTATAAACCCGATTCTGATTTTGATAGCTTCACCCAAACACTTAAAATTTATTTAATATCTCCTCTAGAATGAAAGGCTAGTTTTAATGTCAACCTAGTTCAAGGTTAATCTTTAAAAAATATTTTAATAATCAAGATCTGTGCTACTTCTTACTAACCTTCTTATAATTGAGGGATTAATTTTATATGTTTCTACTTAAAGTTTGCTGAGACTATATTTTCATCATTTAATTTTTACCCTACCATAGCAATATTATATTATTGTCAAATGACAATGTATTAGTGCATATCTATTTTATGGTTAATATTATTTTGCATAATTCTGAAAAATTTCAAAATAGAAATTATCTAAATTGAAATTATCCATACTTATAAATATTATAAATATGGATGTTTATGTTATGGTATATAATTACATTTGTTGGTAGTAAGCACAAATGTCTTAAATAAAATTCTAGGACTCAGGTACATGGAAGCAAAAATCTAATTAGATAATGATTCATTCACCTTCCAGTAATATTTCTTTATAGTTGTAACTACTGTTGATAACATTTACATTATAACATAAAAAATTACCTTGTGCTCACTATTAGTAATGTACTGTTCTATAATGCCACATTTTAAAAATATTCAACACTGCAAAAATGCTCAAATTTGTGGACTTCTTTCATACCGATGTACCCAAAGAAAAATAATTTGAGAAAGTTTTCTTGATTTAAGATAAAAATTTATGTATATTTCAAGAATAACATATCTATAATATTTTTCTAAAATAATTAGTGGAAATAGCATGAAACAATTATTGAACAATAAGCTATGAAACATCATAAAATATACATATCCAAAACTATTCTTTATTGGTCCCATATGTCCATACTTTAGACATGATTAGCATTTAGAGTAATCTTATCTTGAGTAGACATTTAATATGGACTGGATCTCTTAGCTATGTTCATAGAAAAATAGAACGCAGAGTTTAATTTAAACTCTGCTCTCAGACTGCTAATCATACACATGGAGATATAAGAAAGGGATACATGGGTGCATATTACTAAGTTACACATAATACCTTAATAGTATAAATAACAGGAAATAAAGGGGCATAATATAAAGTATAATTAAAGATAACCACTTGAGCAAGTCATTAAATGATTTGTAGGACTCAAAACAATTGGAAGGGTGAATGACGTTACAAACACACTGAGAACCAACAGTGACACCTACTCTTCTCAGCACTTTATATGTATCAACTATTTAATTCACATGAAATCACACGTGTTAGAAATTATATAACTTTTTTATAAATAAAGAAATTGAAGTTCGCAATGAGATTGACTATGGATCATCTTCTACAGTGAGGAGTGGGTCACTGACCATAATGTCTTCTAGGATTAGATAGAAAGTAGTAGTTAATATGGATTTGACTCAGAGTCCAAACACTGAAGATCCAGGCAAAATTTTACTAAGTTTCCCCATAAACGTAAATAAATTTGATCTCAAGACTCAATGATATAATAGTCAGTTGTTCATTGTGCATGAAGGTAGTTAATGCAGGAATGAAAGGAGTGAAAAAGATCAAAAGAGAGAGACTATTGATACATCTGACTGTTTGATGGTGTCAAAAAGGAGTTTTAATGATAAAACTAAGGACTCACTTTAGCTGCAGCCTCAGGGACTAAATGTACCAATTTTTCTATTAAAGTAAGATTATATTCTTTTGATTTAAGGACTAGGTGTGCCATTTTTAGAGAAATTGTTGCCCTTCTTTCTTCTTGATACTTTATTCATTGACTCCATATTCACAATTCACATACTTACTATAATTTATTTATAATCCCCAATTCAATACTGAAGGCATTTTCATGATCACTCACAGATAAGTGCAGAGCAGCAGAAAGTCTGAGTTGATATACCATGAAGGTTTCACACTGAGTTTGAATAAGAAAACCTTTTTTCTCATTATTTCAGTTTTCCTGCTGTGAAGAAAAGTGTCTTTTTAGCCATATTAGTGCCATGTTTGTCACATTCTATTTTTATTTATGTTTTGGTCAATGTTGTTGTATTTAATGGCTTTTAAGGATAGTCTTGCTACACTGTGCAATGTTTCTAAGCATGAAAATTATGTAAAGTATTCTGTTGAATAAATACACACATTAGATAATCTTCACTGAGGCCTGAAATAGCATAGTGAGTTGACTGTTCATGAATCAGCAATCTACATCAGAATTGTTTTTACACCTAAGCATATGTAAAACCAGATGGTGTACTGGTCAGCTGATAAAATGGTTTTACTCAGAGAGTTGCAAAGACTGAATTATTTCCAGGAGCAATGGTTCAACATTCACTAATTTGGTATTCACTGTGACTTTATAGAACAAAACTACTGTGAATAGCAAAAATAGACTAGATAGATATAAGTACAGATGGAAATACATATCCATGTTTATTTATGAAAATGCTGTGTCTTTGTACCTTTGTTTACATATTTATCTCTTTAGATGTATGTATACATTATCAGATTTGTAGAATTACTTGATACATTAAGATATTTGATAATTAGGTGACTATAAGTATTAAAGGGTTTATTTCAACATTGTGCAAAAATTCTGCAGTCATTACTATTTTCACATATCCAAATAACTAAATATCGCTTCAAATTATGATCTATCACCATTTATTCAAACTGTTATATAGTCCTTTTGACCTGAATGTGTACTTCTAAATGTTTTATTAGTGCATTTCAGAGTTGCCTGTCAGGCATATAATTATTATTATGCTTTTATTATTCCCTCCAATATTCATGTTGAAATGTATTTGCCATTTTAAGAGAATTAAGAGTTGGGGCCTTTATGACATGATTAGATCAGGAGAACTCTGCCCACTTGATAGAGTGTGTTCCTTAGAAAAAGGATGAGTTAGGACCCGCTTTTGTTCTTTTGCCCCTTCCCTATGATAAAAGACTTGCACCATATGTCAATGTCTTGATCTTAGACTTCTCAGTCTCCAGATCTGTGAGTCAATAAATTTTAGTTCATTATAAATTACCCAGTGTGTAGTAGTCTATTATAACAGGATCAGTCTAACAAAATTATGAAACAGATCTCATGGAAAACACAAAAAGAATAAAATTTAAAATTATGCATTGATAGTTTAAAAACATATCTAAATTGGGAAAATGATATAACTGTATAAATATAAAGTTACAGGACTATTTACTGCTATTTTCCAAACTTTTACTAATATGGCTTTAGAGAGAAGCATGCGGGATCTCTAGTGCAAGATGTATAATTTCCCCAGGACATTCTAAAGAATAGAAGCAAGGTTTAGATTAGTGTCAAGCAAGGGTTAACACAAAGTTCTGTGCCTGGAAATGAACAGGTGGGAATAAAGAAGTGCATTAAGTTGAGAAATGTATAAAGAAGATCTAAAACTTTCAAGCCTGAGTCAACTCTTTGAGTCATCTTTGATTTAATCTAGAAAATGCTGAAGAGACTTAATTTGTATTAAAAGCAGTGACTCAGATAAAGTTTATACTGAGAGAAAATGGAAATGGTCCAATTGCACTAATTTTGTGATTGTGCCAGAATTTTATTCAAAAACAATTTAGAATTGTAGTTTATATTTCTCTAGTTCTGATTTACTGTGACTCCCTTTGACCCCTTTACTTGTCTATGCATGGAGATTACATTTTGCACAATAACTCCCTTTCAAATTAAAAATGTCACCATGGAATTTTTAATGCAAAAACAAAATAAATTCAAAAATATTTTATGTCCAATATGGAAAAGGACCCCTTCTCACTGCCTGGGAAGAGGGTCAACTAGCATGCATTGATCTTTCACCAGGTATTAGGCCCTGCAAATGTTTTTCATATATTAATTCTACAAATCTTTATTAAATATTTTACATAAGAGGTGTTTCTTTATTCCCATATGTTTAACCAATTTTGAGTCATAAAGCTGTCTTACTGCAATGTTAGATAGCTAGAATGGGGCTGACAAGGCTGCTTCCAAGTCCTTGATGGTAGCCAGTACCCTGGACAGCCATGACATGGAAGGGATAGCAAACTGCAAATCTCACCAAAGGTTTTCACTGAAATCACTTCACCTAACTGGGTAAACCTCAATGTTTCTCATGTTTCCATTAAAATATCATTCAAAATGTTATCCTCCAAAATAATCTGTCACACAAGAATATAACAACTTTCTATTCTATTACCTGAAAAAAGATTAGTAAATTTATTTTATTAAGCACTTAGACAAGAGAGAAAAGGTCTTTGCGTTCTTAAGGTATAACATAAAAGGGAAGTTGCTGTGTCTGTGGATTAAATATGAGAACTCTTTTCTCAACTTGTGCCATGAAATCACATGGACTTATATATTCTATAATCTAATTAAGTGATCACTATGCATTATGGGTCTAGTTTCCACTTACGTTTTATTCTAAAAGAGTTTGAAATTATGTAGTATTCATAATTCGTGGAACAGAATCCTTTCAAATAATCATCACTTTCTAACTCCTCAAAGGATCAATCTTATATTTTATAAATGATACTATTCTCGCTAAACCATTTGGAAGTTTATGGGAGAAAATATCTCCCCAACAAAGTACCTTGTGTTTGTGCATCGGTATTTTACATGTAAATTAGGCATGTTGAATACATGCATGTGCATATATGTATATATGAACATATAGATGCATGTAAACACATATAAATCTCTCACAGACATATATAGATATGTAACATATATATATGTATGTATAGTGTATGTATATTTTCTTTCAGTTCTCACAGTGTGTCATAGTTCAAATAAAATATAATTTAGCTTTCTTCTCTGAAGTGTTTTGATATAAGTTCAATGATTTACCAAAATTTCTAGAAGATATTTTACAGATATGTATATATAATTTTTTTTAATTACTGAAATTTGCTACAGTCCATCAATCTCAGTCTGTAAGGATTACAATTAAGTTAGATCTGTTCATCTGTTTCAGAAAAATGAAAGACTACTTAAAATTTTTTTTCTAGTCAATTTCATTTTAATATTTTCACTAATATCTGTGAGTACTTCTTTAAATTGTCATCAAAATTATTATTATGTCTCAGAAACCGTTGTCTAAAATGAGATCTCTAGGGGACTTGTAAAGGATGAGGAACTGGAAGGGAAGATTCTGCTCCTGGCATACATCCCTATTATGAAACACTAAGTCCTATTGTTGATTTGAGCTGCACAAAGAAGAAATATGGTGCTGTTTACAGAGGAGTTGCATTTGCCTTAAGAGAGGCAAACATGTTTTTCAGTGTTCTGATGGTGTTAATGATTCTGACTGACCTTGTGTTGTGCTATGAAAACTGGTTTGTTTAATCCATTTCTACCATCCAATAGGACAGTTCCATGAAGTTAAAGATTCTGTTCATCTTGTTCAATCCTATGTTCTTTGGATTGATGGTATTACTTGGAATGTGAAGAAAGAAATGAATTAAGTAGAGATTAAGTGTAATTTCCCAAATATGTTGCTTATATTAAATAATTTCAATATTTCAAGAGGTATAACAGTAAAATTTTCTTATTTATTATATGTTGCTCTGAGAATTCTTCTGAAGTATTAAGTAAGATAGTCATAAGAATTATGGGTGATATACATTGATTATTTTAATAAGAAAACAGATTCTAATTCAAACTGACAATTATTCTGAAAACATTATTTGCCAGTGTCCCATGACTTTAAGTTTTGCACCATTTAAACCTAATATGATTGTTAAAAAAAAGTCTAAAGTATCATCAAAGTGCATCAAGATGTACTTGGATTTACTTCTAGATGAAATCTAGAAATGCTATTATTTTTTCAAGTTTGGAAAAAAGAAGTAAATGACTGCACTTTTTAATTGGAACATATTTCAAATCACCAAATCTCAATTATTTCCACCTAAAATATAATATTTTTTATTTAAGATTTGTTTTATAAATAATGAACTCTGGAAATTAACAAAATATCTTAACAAACAAAAAAAGTGTTAGTGACATTTTCATTTAGAAATATTCCTAACTCCCACTGTCAGTCTACATAGTATAGTGACCTCAAAAACCAACAGCCTCCCCACTGTCAGAAAGACCAGACCTACTGGAAGCTCTGTGAAATCCCCAGCACCACTGTACTGTCGCTGTTTGACCCCACATGAAATTCTTAATGCAAAATTTCCAGTTATTCTGGTTATTTGAGCTCAGAGCAGTAAGAAAATCCCTATCCTCAGGCATTGAAAACAATCAGTTGCAATTATCTGACATAAAGCATCCTGAAGCTGTGATACCAGCAAAGATAAACAAGAGCATACCCCAAAACTAAGGCTAACGTCTAGAAAAATGAAATATAAGGAGGTTTTGCTGTTGATCCAGAAAGCTGCACACACCCTCAAGAAAGGCTGGGCAGGACTGCAGTTATTCACCTCCAGAGGTACTATACAATCAGTGAGTGAAGCTGATGGCAAAATCTCCCACAAACACACACACACACACACACACAGGTTCTCTCATAAGAGCAGAAGACTGGCTTAAAGAAATTAAGGAAATCATTGGCTGACAACTGAGGCCAATCCACTGTAATCTATGGAAAGTGAGCATTAAAAAACAAACATGTTAATAATAAAACAAAACAACCATAAACATTGGAGACATCAATGACTACACACAGCAGGGAGTGCACACCAGAAAACTCAATAAGCAGAAATAACAGAAATAACAAAACTAGAAGGAACAATCATTGGAACATCTGATTTCACAATTTCCGAGTACATTTTCTAAAATGTGTGGTTTCAAGCTGGGTGTGGTGGTGCACATCATAGCCCCAGCACTTGACAGGCTGAGGTGGGAAGATCACTGAGTCCACAAATTCAAGAAGAATGTGGGCAGCATAGCAATATCTCATCTCAATACATACATAAATAAATAAAATGTCATATTCTAAACAGACCTCATCTCAATAAATACATAAATAAATGAATATGTAAATAAAATGTCCAATTGAAAACAAAAGTGAAATTGTGGCCTACACCAAAGAAAATCAGTAATCAATAGGAATTGTCTGTGAGGGCCCTTGGTATGAGATTGAGCAGACAAGGAATAAATCAGCATCTTATAAATATGCCCGAGGAACAGAAAAAAACCATTGAAAGAACTAAAAAAAGTATGACAATCACATCTCATTAGACACATATTATCAATAAATAGACAAAAATCATATAATCATATACAAAACAACAGAAATTTCCTTGCTTAAAAGTACAATAACTGAAATAAAACTTTACAAGTGGGACTTAACAGCAGCTATTTTTGTAAACATGTATTTTCTTTTTCTTTCTCTTTTTTCTTTTTCTTTCTTTTTTTTTTTTTTTGCACCAATTTAACCACTGAACCACTTCCTCAGTCTGTGTTTTATCTTTTTGACAGTGTCTTACTAACTTGCTTAGGTCCTTGATAAATATCTCAGTCTGGCTTTGAACTTGTGATCCTCCTGCCTCAGTCTCCAGGAGTTACAGGCCTGGGCCACCAGGTCCAACCAGCTCAACAGCAGTTTTGAGTACACAAAGCAGACTCTCAGCAACCACTGAGAGTTCTGGAAGAGTGACATTTAAACTATTTCTAGTACAGATGGCACTCAGGCCCTGGTTTCTAATACTACTCTCCATCAGAGGATCCGGAATTTTTTTTTTTTCTTCTTTTTTTTTTTTTTTTTTTTTAGATCTATTTTTTTTTTTTTTTTATTGTAAACAAATGAGATACATGTTGTTTCTCTGTTTTAGAGTAATACTTCTCACAAGGTCAGGACAGGGAAAAATCAAGACAAGCCTAGAGTAACTTGGAGAAAAATAAACTAAGAAATTGCTCAAATAATACAACAAACATTGGAGTGAACCTGTAAGAACACTCAATAGCCAATTTTGGAATGTTATATAATAAATAGCACTGAATTATAATTCAAAGACTAGAATAAAATCCATAAATTTGTGAATTTTGGTATATTATTAAATAGTGAGAAGGAAAAGAACTTTGCCAAAATATGTAAATTTTAAATACACAATCAAGTATATGGAATAGAAATATCACCATTGGAAAGCCACTAATAGTTGCTATAAGTGAGATTCATTGAAGAAAGCTAAAATTGGGATGAAAATTTATGCAATCTAGATCTATTTGATATAAAGATTAATTCGTCTCTGCTAAAATTTGAGCCAACTTAGTGATTCTTTTTAAAGAACATAATATTTAAAAGGAAAATAGTAACTTTACAGTTGAGAGACCAGTAATTAAGTTTATCATCCCCAGGGACATCATGTTGACATCATGAGCCACTTGGCAGGTTATCATGATTAAAGCACCCACCTCTGTGGAATTCTTCCAAAAAAGCCACAGCTTTTGAAAAATGCAATTGTGAGATTGTATCTGAAACTACACAAACTGGAATTGAGAAGCAAGGTAAGATATGCCTTCTCAGCCAGATGTGGTAGCACACATCTGTAATCCCAGTGGATCAGGAGGCTGAGGGAGGAGAATCACAAGTTCAAAGCCAGTCTCAGCAATTTAGCAAGACTCTAAGCAACTTAGTGATACTGTATCTCTAAATAAAATATAAAAAAGGGCTGGGGAGGTGGCTCATTGTTTGAGACCCCTAGGTTCAATCCCTAGTACCAAAAAAATTAAAAAAAAAAAAAAATAGTTAAGTAAAACATGCCTTATCACTATTATTTGAAACTTTGAAACTGGCAAATTTGTGTATCCCACACTATTTAGATATGGCAGCTAAATGCAGGGCAGTGTCTTGTGTTGGACGTGGGCACAGAGATTTTGAAAAGGGTCTTAGTGGAAAATGAGAGAAATTTTTATAACCAGCACGTTAGTGTTCTCTTATAAAAATAGCTTCTCCTGCTTCTTCCTATGGTCTTACCACTTATTTTCAGCTAATGGTGCAGACAATATAATTCACTTATAAAAGTAACAAAACTTCATGGAAATCACCATACCTAATTGTTGACAAAGTTATAGCCTGTTTTTTGAGAACACCCTTTCTTTCCCTAAAATAAATCTCTCAGCTTTCTGCTGGAGAAACATTGATGGGCTTAGGCAGGGTCGTGACATGGCCAGAAGACATGTGAAAACAGAGGGATAGGGAACTTGTGAATACTAATGAATCTTGAGAGTACACAATATGATTTATGGGGGCAGGGTCAGGATATGTTTAAGAATAACCAGTAGTTTAAAAATTTCAAATTTCTTTTTGGTGAGGAATATTTCTTGGATTTATTGTTGAGTTGATGGTTGATGCATAAAATTGTACATATTAACAGAACCATGCCTTGTTTCAATACATGTTTAAATTTTGTAACACTTATATCAGAAGAAAAATATCTATCTCCTCAAAAAAATTTCACAGTAATGTTCAAACAGTAATGCACTAAAACCAAATGTCTGAAATAATTTATCCATTTCTAGTTTATCAATTTGAACTGTAAAATATTGATTGGTCACTAAAATATTTTGAGTAGCTGTCTTTCAAACAACTTTCAGGGACCTAGCTATGAGTTCACTGTGTCTGTCAGTTTTTATAACTTTCATAAAAGTCTTATGAATACAGAATAAATTCAATAAATATTAATTGAGTATAATGAAATCTATGAAACACCTAATTGAAGTAATTGGGGTTAAGACCTTGCCTAAGGCAATTCATACTTAAAATATAAATCTGGGACAATTTCTCTTTGAAAATATATAATTTGCCTCATTGTATCTAAAAATGTTTCTATAATAAGTATACCTTATTTGTAAACTTAAAAATTATGACAGAAAAATGTGCAATTATTTTCAATTGATATTTCAGTTCATTCACAAACTTCAGATATAATTCACAATCTTCAGATATAATAAGCTATATCTAAAATAAAAACTCAGTTCAATAATATACAAATAAAATATGTTAGTTTGAATAAGAAAATGGGTTTAGACTGAGATTAAGTATATTAGAAATTTGTGATTTTAAGCAACTATAATTGTATGTAAATCTTAGCTCTACTCTCTCTGGCAGTATGTTCAAGATGATAGCAATACGTAAAGTCAGGCATTTGTCTCCCAAATATATATTTTTGAAATGCATGCCATGGTGAAGAAAGTAACATTCACATAAATGTGAAATCTATGCCTTAAAAGAATTGCATATATTCTTTTCTATTAAATTTTATAAATTATAATAATTTTATGAATTTTGATGGACAAGTTCAGAACTTAAATTTCTGTGTTTCATATTAGTCATAATTTACTCTAGTAATAAAACACGATGGTCATCTTGTCACTTTTCAATCTTACAAGAATAAAATTCAAACTCTTTTAAACATTGTCATGCCACAGGTAGAATCAGGTAGCTAGTTTCTTTTCAGGCTAAACTTAATAGTTATGAGGAGAGTTCATAACTATTTGCTTATTTATTTCCTAAGTACAGAATTAAGCAATGGACAGATCAACATTAATAATGTCATATCTTGGGTAATTTGATATTTTTATGATGCAGAGGTGAAGTAAGTGTACTAGTGAATACAGAGGTCAGAGTAAATCATGTACTTAGAAAATGACATCAAAACCAATTCCTTTTAAGTTAGACAACACATCTATTGTTGAGCAAATATTCACATGCACCTTTTGATTATTCTCTCTCTCCCTTTCATAAGTCAGTTGCAAAAATCTATAAATAATTCCCTTTGCTATATTATGTTGCAACTCTCCCCAACATAAAATGGGCTCTACTTAGCCAATTTTGGGGAGCTTTGTGATTTACTTTTAACAACATAATGCAGTAGAACAGCACACTGTACATGGTTCCTATCTCATAAAGTAAGTTCATTTCTTCTTAAAATCTTGTAATTAATATTCATTTGAACTATATTGCTTAGACCAGATAGGATCTGAAAAATGAAAAGTGAGATATTATCCACATATAGATGCTTTATTTTCCTAAGTGAATCCTGTAATTAGTTTTTTTTGTCTCCATAAACCCAAAACTCCCAGACAAGTGTTTCCATTTTTATGAAGGTGAATCATTTTTTCTCCTATTAGTGGGGCCCTACCTATTACTGATCTGTAAGAAAGAACCTTTCCCTCATTCAACCCTAGAATGATTTTGGTCTTTATGATCCTATTGAAGACAAGAGATCGAAAGGATTTTTTTTTTTCAGATTCAGATACAAAAAGCCTAACTGAGTAGAAAACATTAAATTGTGAAATATAATAAAATGTAAAATATAATAAAATAATGTAATAACATTTCCTTCACAATGGCAAAATCTACAGTGATATTCTACAAAATATGCACAATATATTTAATATAAAAATATAAAATATATTTTGAGAAACATAAAGATCCAAGTATGTAGATATATATCACCTCATAAAGTTGGTAGTATCCACAACACAGGTACACTTGATCTACAAGCTAACCTATACAATGGAATTCCAGTAATAATCATAACAGAATAGTCAAAATGTTTATTCCATATTACATATGATAAAGAGTCTTGGGATGATCAAGGCATTTTTGAGAAAAATAAAATGTATAATAGAAAAGTCAAGAAAAGTTGATATAAGAAACACAAGTTCAGAAACTGTAAGATTATTTGAAGATATGTATGGCATCTCCCATATTTTTCCAGATTTACTTTCTTTACTGGAGATCAACTAGGGTTGGGTCTAGGTGGTCACCTTGATACTTACCTGAGATTGGATTTATTCAAAGGTAAGCCTCATTTCTTTTCAAGACACCTCTATTTACAGTTTACCACTACTACAGTGTTTTACCATCTTTCTGTGGATAAGTAAATACTAGAATTCCACTGCTAATTTGGCTCCGAACTTCAATTTTTGTCTAACCTCTTAAAATTTATATTGAGGACACCCAACCATATGTATTAGGAGTTGATTAGAAATGTGTAACTATTAGTAGTGATGTTGAGTTATTATGTAGGGATTGACATTACACAATTCATTTATTGGAGGGACCCCACATATATTATCCAAAATATGATTAAAATGCATAACTACTTGTGATATGAATTAATTTTGTGAGTGATTTGCTATCACACTAATGAGGTAAGTAGTTTGTATAAAACCCTTGGTCTACAACTGATTCTTGGTCTGCAGGACTTAAGATGACTGTCAGAAACAGAAGACTGAAGTGAGGAAGACAAACTCAAGCTAGATCTTTTGAAGATGGGCTGGAGTCAAAAAGATGAACTGGAACCTAAATTTGGCTCTCACTATTATCAAATTTTCATCCTCAAAAATAGAGCAATCAAAAAGACAATTTGGTGACAGTTATGAAGCTAACTACAAAAATTTTCATTCACTATAAGCCTGTCCTTTGGAACATTAGTCACAGCTAAACTTAAATTAAAACTAGCTATTATGATTGTATTCTTTTCTCATAACCTCCTTATATTAATTCCAAAATAACATAATGCTACAATGCTTTCATTCTTGGTGCTCGATAATAAATTATTAAGTAAATGAATAAAATATGAAATAGAGAAAATAACTACCTGTCATTGAGAAAATACCTTGTTATGGTTTGGAACTGGGGAATGTTCCTCAAAAGTTCATGTGTGGAAGGTTTGATCCTCAATGTGGCAACACTCAGAGGTGGGTCTTTCGGGAAGTGATTGTATCACGATGGCTCTGATTTCATCAGAGGATGAGTTCATTGATATCTGAATGTACTACTCGGAGGCAGTGGGGGTTGTGGGAGGTGGGATCTGACTGAGGGAGGAAGTAGGTCAGTGGGGGCATATCCTGGAAGGATGAAGGCATTTCTTGTCCTATCCCTTCGCCCTCTCTCTCTCAATCTTGCTCTCTTTCTCTCTTTCCTCTCTCCCACACACACACACACACACCCCTTCTTCCTCGCTGACATGAAGTGAGCCGTTTATTTCTAACACATGCTCATCTGCCATGATGTTCTGCTTTGGAGCCATCCAAGTATGGACTAAAACCTCTGAAATCATGAGGCAAAATAAATCTTTTCCCTTTATGTTGCTTTTCTCAGGTGTTTACCACAGCCGCACAAGCTTACTGACATGTCTCAAATACTTTTTGGAAACAGGTGAAAGGACAAACTTTCCCCTCACTGCAGATAATACATGTTTGTACATGGACTCTTGATTGTGTAGTTTTCTCTGGGCTTTAGTGATGTGTCACACTGAGGTTATTATCAGAAAGATTTTCAATTTAATAAAGTGCCAACTCCACAACCCAGAACTACATGGGACATATCCTATGGAAGAAAGAAGACAGGTCAGTTTTTTAAGAAAACTAAATATTTTCCCTTTTTTTAAGATTATTGCTAATTAAAAGTTTAAAATCTCCATCTCTTCATCTCAGTTGTCTGCATATTTATTGAAATATCTATAGTTGTATCTGATCCAATATCTGCCAGTGATCCTATGGGGCTCTGATTTTTCTGTGTGTCTTTCAAACCCATAAGAACATATTCATTTTATGTTAGCCCCTACACAGTTCATTGTCTCTTTGTTCCTTCTGTGATACCTACATCTTAATTTTGAAGCACCTGTTACTTCAGATGGAAACCATATAGCACATTTGCACAGATTACTTCCCTACCTTTCTCAGTGGTATCCTACATCCTGAAGGACTTGTGACAGCAAGTGCAGAAGAGCATAAAAACCACCTGTTAGTGTTCTTTCTAAACAACACAGCTGAGCTGCTTATCCAAATGGTAAAAAAAAAAAAAAAAAATTTCGAGTGTTCTAACAGCAATTATTCTGGTACATGCTGATAGAACAGCATGCAGCAAAAGCGAGGCAGGATCTTAGGCATCACATGGAGCTGCTAATGGGGTTCCCAAGAGGGAGAACTTGGGAACATTGATGTACATATGGGATACATCAATTGAAATCTCTGCAGAATTATAGTAAAATATAGAGTTTAATTTTCTGTACTGACTTAGTTGTAACTAAATACATCTATTTCATGTTTAAAAAGTAAAGATACATTTTTTTTTTTTTCCTTTCTAAAATGCTATAAACAAATAAAACCTGCAGGGCTCTTATAGTGGAACAATAAGTTTCCATTTTTGATTATATTTAGAAATGATTGTTCTGATGAAGGAATGGTTAACAAAGTGGTTATACACAGAGTGACATTCGACATATTTAATATTTTAATATGTTTTTAATGGTTGCTATGAAAATTTGTTTCAAAAGTATTGGATCATGTCACAGAGTTGAGAAGTTTACAATGACATACTTCATTTCCCCTCTACTTTTCCTCAACATCTTTCTGATTTTCACATCTCATTTATCAACTTAATACCCTATTCAACAAATAGATTTTAAGTACTTGATGCTATATTCCACAAATAAACAGCCTTACCCATAATCTCCTTGGGCAGATAGGTGATTCAAATCGTATCCTTTTCCCTGATGGTTCCCTTGACCTTATAAAATCAGTTCATGATAACCTCATACCATAGCCACACCTACTTCATTTCTTTATCTGAGAACACTGTCTGCTGCTGAAATCACTTTCTACAGCAGAGTGAAACACCAGGAAAGAAGGAATGCTCAGAATCAGCTGCAGGTACTTCGTTAACTATTCCTACCCACTTGCCAGTCAGTGGCATGTCTCTGTGGTGGATGTTTCCCAGTAGGGTTAACATTCAACTACCCTCAGTCTGATTGACTTGATAATTTATAATTCATCTACATGAGTTCCTTGCTGGTTTCATTTTCCCATACCTCATGGATTTATCCTTTATCCTTCAAATAAACTACTTCTAGTAGAATCATTGTCTCAGGGCCTGTATCTGTGGAACCCAGACTAAGATAATAGCAGTATCGTTTTTAGATTTGGAAGTTTATTTAGGGCCAAAATGGTAATACCTTAGGAGTGAAAGTGACTTTGCTTATTCTATTACTTCTTCACATTCTCAGGTCTAGAAATAACATCAACACTACCATCTCTAAATATGAATTACAATGAAACATCTAAATCTTTCTAAATCAGAAAAGTTACAATGTCAATGTTTTGATCATAGGTCTTCTGTAATGCCATTCCTTGTGCTTTCCCATTTTATCAAGGAAATACAATAGTGTTATACTCTTCCTATGGAAAAACAAAGGTGAAAGATTAAAATATTTATTTTCAAATTGTCAAAATGAAATCTCAATCTTAACTTTTTGCTTTCTCTCATGACAGGTGCTGAAATGTAATTACTCAGAAGGGCCCATGACAAAGCCTAAAGTAATACCTATTTTCTACCTGGAGATTTATATATTATAATGTGTGGAAACTTATTGAGAAAAATAATACAGTCTTTCAAGAGCTGTTTTACCTTGGCAAGTGCAATTTCTTTGTTACAAATTGTGTGTGTGTGTGTGTGTGTGTGTTGAAAAGCTTCACGACTCAATTTAAGTTATAGAATATTATATTAGCTCACTCTTCATTTAACAGAGAAAGAAGTGACACCTATGAATTTAAATGAACTTTCCAAAACACAAAATCCCCAATTATTAAAAAAGATATTGGCATATCCTTTATAACCAATATTCTATATAGTTTAATTCTCAATTTCTTTATTGTCTTCTTCTTTTATGGCTTTCTAATTTTCTTTCCAATCTCTTCTCTCTGCTATATTTAATCTAAGTCTCTTAAGATTTTTTTCATTCAAAAGTGCCTCTAAATTCAGTTATTCACTTTGCAAAGAATATTCTTTTGCTGATTTTTCTTTCTGTTCCCCAACCAACCCCCTCCTCTTGCGCACACATGAGCAATTGGACACGCATGTGCACTTGCATACACACACACACACACACATGTACACACACACACAAACACAAGTGCTTGACCCTTGTAGATTTTTTTTTATATTGTCAAATGGTCATACTACCAAAGGCACTGTACAGATTCAATGCAATTCCAATTAAAATCCCAATCACGTTCCTCATAGAAATAGAGAAAGTGATCATGAAATTCATCTGGAAGAATAAGAGATATTGAATAGCCAAAGCAATCATAAGCAGGAAGAGTGAAGCAGGAGGCATCACAATACCAGGCCTTAAACTATATTACAGAACAATAATAACAAAAAGAGTGTGGTATTGCCACCAAAATAGACAGGTAGACCAATGATACAGAGCAGAACACACAAATCTCTGCACAAAACTCAACTCAAAATGGATCAAGGATCTAGGAATTAGATCCGAGACCCTGAAGAAAAAGTAGGCCCGAATCTTCAGCATGTAGGCTTAGAATCAGACTTCCTTACAAGACTCCCAGAGTGCAAGAAATCAAAGTAAGAATCAATAAATGAAATGGATTCAAACTAAAAAGCTTTTTCTCATCAAATGATACAATCAATAATGTGAAAAGAGAGACTACAGAGTGGGAGAAAATCTTTTCCACACACTTCAGGTAGAGCACTAATCTCCAAAATTTATAAAGAACTTACAAAATTTTATACTTTGTTGATTTTTAATAATGACTTAATTGTAAATCTTTCCCCATCTGGCACAGACCCATAATAAATTCTTAAGGTTGAGTGTCATTAACTTCATACATTTAATTCATTTTTTTAGAGGATTTTCCCCTTATGTTTATAGATAATATTTTGAAATGGTCATCTGTCTTTGTCGTCCTTTTTACAATTTACTTTTTGTCGTCCTTTTTATTTTTAGTGGTATTGGATATACTAGAACCTCATACTTTTGGGGCAAATGTTCTATCTCTGAGTTCCATCCCAAGTCCTATAATTTCTTGACTTCTTTTTAAATCTCTCATTTGTAAGAATCATAACACTTGATGCTTAAATGCAGTTTCAACATCTTAGTTGTTAAATTCAGGTTTCTTCATCACTCATGGAAAAATCTGATGTAAATTTTGGTGGTTAAGTGTATTTCCTGGGTACCTTTCTTCCAAGCTGTAAGTATGGGATATAGACTTATTCCATTTGGGGAATGCTGTCTTTTTCAAACTATGGCCTCCTTAGTAACTAAATAAGGGAAAGAAGAGTGGAGTATGCATACAGGATGTCTAAAAATTTCATCAGAGAACTGTCAGGCATCATTTCTGTTTCATTCCATTGCCCAGAAGAGTTACATTTGTACTGGTTTGACTTTTCCTAGAATTAACTCTATAATATGAGATAAACCAAAAATCTTTAAGGTCAGCTATCTACCTTGAATATACTTCTATTACTATTTTCTGGTATATTTTTAATTGGTTTGGTTGGGTATACTTATTTAATCTTGCTAAAATTATTCAAATAAATTTGGTGGACTTTTTTGTTGGATTTAGTTTTTACTGTTGGATATATTATATTAAACTATATAAAACCTCTAAGGAAAAGTATTCTTCATTTATAGTGTAACTGGCTTTGTTCCAAATATTAAGGAAAATATAAAAAAATAAATGTTTGGTAAATGGAGGAACAGAGTTAAGAAGCAGAATTTTAAGGTTTTGTTTTGTGTGATGGTTGGGGAACTGTGTGTTCTTGTACTTTTTACATAAATTATCTAGTTTTATTTTTTAACCTATTGATCTTGTCTGAATCAATAGATATGTAACAATGATTCAACTCAATAAGCCCAATTAGAAAATGGGATTCAGGGATCCCAGGTTGTCCAGCACCACTATAGACAAACCTCTTCTGTGTCCTTGCACATCAATAGGGCTCATCTCAGCATCATCATTGATTTGACAGTTTTGCCTCTGACTCCCTTTTGAAATGTCAGGACTATAGTGCAAACCTGTATGTATGTGTTAAACTTATCTGAGTCCTAAAACTTTTTTTCATTAATACAAGAAGATTAATAAGCTCTTGATGTTAGATGGGAAATATTTTCAGTTTTGGAAAATATGAGATAATATTTATATTGGGAAGAAATGGTTTTCACTTATTTATTTCCAGTGATACAAATATTTATGAAAAAGGAAGAGAGGTAAAATTTTTGCTGAAATGAAGTAGAGAGTATATCTAAGGGCCATAGGCACACCGTGTTACATTAGCCTAACGCTGTCACTTTGTAAGACCAAAGGCTATATTTGCAATGAGCATTAGTAGAGTCAGTAATCTTTAAGGACTCTAATTGTCAGAAAGGTTTCTTGGGCCTGGGAATGTAGCTCAATGGCAAAGCATTTGCCTAGCATGCATGAGGCCCAAGGTTCGATTGTCCATTCCACACACATCAAATGTTTCTTCTTATCCACAGAAGTGAACTTTATAGAAAGAATCATCGCATTTTTCAGAAAGGAATATTTCAATGATATCTTAGAACTTACAACGTGGATCTTGTTTCACTAAATGATTAATTGTACACAGAAAAGATACCTAAGATCACAGTGAGAAACACCCCCATAAAGAACATCTACTTCAGATACTTTCTCAGCTATTGGCATAGGTATTTTAATGCACTTCAATTATTAATGTAATATTTAGCTATGTCCACTGAAGCTCACAAAAAATTCACTGTGGATTATCATTTACTACAACATAAGCAACAAGAACTGTCCTAAAGTCTATCTAAGGAATGGTTCTCCTTCTCTCCTCAGCTCCATGGTAACTACATGGGGTCCATGCTCTAAAGAAGCAGGAGAAATAGGACTCCGTTCAGATCACAAAGTCATTGTATTCTATAGAACTACAGCAGTTATGCTAGGAATCTTAGGCAGTTTAGAAGGATTAAATTCATATCCAGGTGTTTTCAGCACTTTGGTGATGAAGTTTCTTATATTATCCAGGAGTATCAATTCCTGAATGTCATCTCAGTAGGTGTTACCAGTCTGATAATTCCATGTTAGTATGAAACTATAAGCCTTTGTCCATACAGCTTCACTGTTCACTGCCCCATTCTTGTCCTACTGGAGAAATGGTTTAGATCTATTTGTGCTTGAAGACAGTTGCATGCTCTTTGACCCACATCTTTTGGCATGAAACCATTTCAACTACTGTGGCCAGAAGCACATATTTCTGGATGAATTTTACCCCCAGAGACTGAAGTTCCTTTCAGGAAGGACTTCATTAGAAAGCTTTTTCTTTCTTGTCCTTGGTATTTTTAAAATTCTATCTCCACTGTTTTGGAGAAGATACCATCCACTTGGTTCCCTATGCAACTCTGGCAGCAAATAAAGGTGAGAGGTTGGTTCAGGTAGCCCATGCCATCTGGAAATACCATCAGCTGTGGGTGTTCTGTGTGAGCAAAGTCGCTGTGGAGGCACAGATGGAAGTGAGGAACTTACAGTCCCAGAATCCACTGCAGCAGTGTACAGATTCTGAGTTCTGTTCCTGAAATTAAGCTCAGATTGATTTTCCCATTAAATGCAAATGTTTGCAAATGTTAGGCATACACAAGATGTTTTTCTGTGATAGTACCCCAAAACTCTCAGTGTGAAGTCTGAAAACCCACTGGGGAATGGAGTATAATAGGGAATATTAGGGAGCTCTCCTTTATTTTTAACTGGAATCCTTTACAACTTTGAATGATTCATGGGCTCTGACCTTGTAATTTATCAACTAATTTTATCACTTATCTTTTTGTATTCCCTTCACTTAAATCTTTATTCATGCAATCCTACATAAGTTCTACTCTTGGCATCTCTTTCTTTCTCTATGTACTTTCTGTCAATGGATCTCACCCATTTCAGTAGCCTTTAATATCACTTCCATGAATGGATCACAGATTCTCATTTTAAGTATGAATACTCTACCAAGTCCCAGTGCTAGAACTGCAAATTCTTACTGGAAGACCTCACCTGACTACAAGCCATCTCTCAAATCACAACCCAAATGATAATCTTTCCTTTGTGGTTATCTGATTCAGCAAAATTATTTTAATATCCCAATAAAGAATAAAACATTGCATTTATCTTCCAGTTTTTCTCTTCAAGGACTTTGACTGTTTCTTTGAAAACATCTACCACACATCCCTTGATTTACCTCATTTAAAAAAAAAAATTAGAGTTTTATAGTTATCAATAGTAGTTGGGTTTATCCTGGGTTTATGCAAATTCATATATGCATGAAAATTGATTTCAGTTCATGAGCCCCCTTTTCCTTCCCATCCTCTCTCACCTCTCCTATGCTCCTTCCTCTACCAGACTTGCTTTTCTGTTAATTTATAATTGATTTTTTTTTATGTTATCCTATCCTTCCATCTCCCTTTTCTTTATTTTACTCTAGCTTCCACGTATGAGAGAAAACACTCAACTTTTGAGTTTCTGAGTTTGGCATATTTCACTTGGCATGACATTCTCCATTTCCTTCTTACATAGATTCCTAGGACATACTTTCAAAATGTCCAGATAGAGCATTGCAATCAGTAACTTCAGAGCTTTTGTAGGATCAATGATAAACATGTCTTCAATATGAATTCCTATATAAATGCATTTCTAATCATAGTCCCCCTTAGTTCAGAAGAGTATCATGATTCCATTTTCTTATTAATCTTCCTATAGGACTCCAATTTCAACATTTAAGTGTTTCATTTTAAAATGTACCATTCTAAATACTGTGGCTCAGTTGGATTTCTGATGGCTCTTTTATCATTTCACATATTTGTTCAGCTTACACTCTTGCTTCCAAATGCTCCAAACTTTGCATCTGACAAACCCTTCCATTAATTAGAGTCAATTGCTACCACCAAATCTGCCCCAAAATATTTTTAGCAAATGTCTATTTTTTCCTCCACATTAATGAGGGTTACTGTTTCTTCTACTAAATTCTATTTCAAAACTAGGACATTTATGACACAGCTTGTTTTAGCCTTTTCTTTATCTGTATAATTTAAAAAAATTATATGTATCTATTTACCAGCAAATGCCATTTACTGGTAAAAGGATGAAAGGAGAACAGCAAATTGAATGAAATGGGTCAGACTCAGAAAAGCAAGGGTTGAATATTTCCTTTCTTATGCAGAATCTAAAGACAAAAAAGAATCAAAAAAGAAGAAATTTTAAAAATAGGAGGGAGATCAGCAGAGTTGAATCCTGAGACCAGTGGGCAGGAAGAGGAAAAAAAAAGGGGAAGAAGTGGGGAATGAAACTGATCAAATTATGCTAGGTGTGTGCATGAATATATCACAGTGCATTCCAATTTTATATAAAACTATAATACATCAATTAAAAATTAACTTATAAATAGAAGAAAGACCAGTGAATTACAGGAAGGGTGTAGGGGAGGGAGAAGAGGAAGAGGACAGTACTGAAGATTGAAATGAAGAAAACTATGCTATATGCATTTATGAATATGTCAAAATGAACCCTGCTCTTATATATAACTATAACGCAATAAAAACTCTAATGATAAAGTTGTTCAGTATTTAATATCCTATACTAAATTTTAAAAATATG
The DNA here is from genome assembly GCF_902686455.1 of Sciurus vulgaris. Taxonomy (NCBI): domain Eukaryota; kingdom Metazoa; phylum Chordata; class Mammalia; order Rodentia; family Sciuridae; genus Sciurus; species Sciurus vulgaris. The sequence continues at coordinate 94,197,288 of NC_136467.1, read as the reverse complement.
AACATTTGTATAGAAAGCACAAAAAAGTATTTAAATTATACCTGTGAAGTTATTAAAGACAAAATAATAGGTACAGGTAGAGACAAAGACCTGGCCATTTAATGTTGTTTCCTTTTCCTGTTCAATTTCAGGCATTCAGTTATCACATTCTTACACAGATTCAAATCTAGTTGGTTCACAAGGAACTTGAAGAGGGAAAAAATATTCCATCTCTGTTATTTTGGAAAGCGTCCCTTCTTTTGAATAATGAGGTTTCCTAATGTAGTGTATTAAGACTTGGAGAAATCATATAAGAAGAAGCCTATTTTAGTCTTGTGTAACCCAATACTTGATGACACACTGAACACGCTAGGTAATGTAGTTCCTCTTATAAAAGTTCTATGAATATTCCACTGGACTTAACATATCTAAGTTCTCACATTCTAAAGAGCTGTTATGGAATAATGAAAACCTACACTTGAGAAGATCTTTAATGTTTTGATTTTAAATTTTAAGATTCAGAATAATGATTCATAAGACATATACCTCACATTTATCAGGTCTTATTTCCTATGTATGCTTACTTAACTATCAGGTCAAGACATCCTTATTTATTCAACATTGTTGATGATGACAATCTGGTGCATGCGAGAAGCCAACTATGACCTGCAATAAAACCAGGCTTGGTTGAGCTATTAGGGAAATCTGGCTTTAGGAACTCACAATTATGGAAAATTGTTGAAGATTGCCTGATGTATGTGGTTGCCCTGGGGTTGGTTCACTAATGGAGTTTGAATGCAGGCCCTAGGTGTGGGAATGACGAACTAATGCCAAATGGCTTGCTTAACTCCACCCCATCCTGTTTTTCATTCAAAAAGCGCCTCCTGGTCCCCCTTTGATCTGTTCCTAAACCAAGTGCGGGCTCCTTCCTTTGTTAGAGCCAGTCCCTTATGGACAGCTCAATTGGTCATGCCCCTGCTTCAAAAGATAATTCTGTCTTCCGTCATTCTTTATTATAAATAAATTTCTTAGCTAATATTTCCCAGATAGCCCATCCTTTCTATAAAGAACCCTTTCCCTCACTCATGTGGGATGTGCAGAGAGAGGTGCATACATTATTTTTTTTTCAGTATAGATATCCTGATTCATTCTTGGGATGAGTTTCTCTATAATTTCTCTTTAAAATTGTCTGCTTATCAGTTTTTCAGTCAACATTTATTCAATTTAAATGAGTTCTTCTACTGGGTCCCTCAGTCATGCTAATACCTACTTTCAGGAAAACAAACTGTTGTACCTATTTTGTAAAACTCTTCAGCAAAATCAATTAAAGCTGAAAATACATTTATCTCATGAATTATCCATACTACTATAGAATATACTTGCAAGTAAAAAGAGTGGCTATGGCAATACAAAACAAGTAAAGGAATATTAGTAGAAATTTATAATTAGCAATCCTAAATTGGGAACCATTTAACTTTCTATCAGTTGGATGGAAGGAATTTAAATAATGGAGTATTTCATAACCCTAAAGAGGAAAAAGCTATTGACTCATGCAACAGACAACATGACTCTCACACACATTAGGTAAAGAAGCTTATGTAGTATATGATGGTACAAAACTTGTATACATGATGACATTTTCATAAAACATACAAACAGACAAAAAATAGGCCATGGTAAAAGAGAAAAAAGCAGTGACTACCTTTGGAGAGTATTGTTATGAAAAGAAAACAAAATAAGGTATATGTATATTGACAATTTTTCTATATTTTTGTCTTGGTGGTGGCACACATATATTTATTTGTATTAAAATGAGTTGTATAGTTATCATTAGTACACCTTGTGTATAAGTTATACTCTAGCAATTTTTTTAAAGTTCATTTGTTTCAAAATTCATGAAATAAATAATTTTGGAGGAACATTCTATATGCAGGGCATTTTGCTAAGCATTATGGACAAAAGAGTAAACAATTTATTCCTTCCTTGGTGACTACGAGAAATATAAACATATCCATCTCTTCCTTTGTGCCCATAATTGGTAAGGACAGTCATTTTCTCATTGGTCCTCAGTTGGGGGACAGTATTATTAGTCACCCAAAGAATTAGGACTAGGAATTCAAATTTTTCTTAGTCTGAAAACTCTTGTATTTTAAAAATGATGATTTATTGTTCCTATGTAGATAGCGTTTTAAGATTTATTATTGTAAGCTACAAAATTGATTGTGTACAATATTTGTGACTTTAAAAAAGGCAGCAGAATCTGTTGTATTGGTTTTAACATTCCCATTGCCCCACATCGTGTTCAGCACAGGATAAACAATACTATCTAACGAATAGAATTAATATATTCCTAAAGTAGTTTATGGATGAATACTTTATGATTTTAAAATTATCATTATGTTTTTCCTTATTTAAACTATTTCAATGCAAGTTCTTTTAGAATAAAGAATTCCACTTTAATATGCTTTGTCTCCCATGTCATACTAAAAAATAATAAAAGAAATTTACTTGGAAATGATTACATATATATGAAGAATTATATGAGAACAATTGTGCTAAGCACATATTTTAATGAAAGGAATAATTATTTTTGGATAAGTACTGAGTATTTCTTTTGCTTATACAATTTTTTCAGATTAGTTAAATCATTGCATTTTTAAAAATAATCACAATATAGAGATTCCATATTTAAATAATTTCTCTTTTGAACTGATGATGGAAGCTGGAATCAAGCTGTCAAAAAAATTAATGCAAATTGCTCAAAAAGCAGATAAAGGATAAATGGAAAATAAATGTTACTCTTCACTGAAGAAACGTTATTACGCTACATTAAAGTATGATCCACTTAACAACAAAAAACAGTTTTAGAATAGAGAACCCAACATATGAATATGGGAATCTATATCTAATACAAAAAAAAAAAAACTATATATCAGACATAAATACTTATCATTATGGTCTTCTGGTACATATATTTTTACTGATAATGAATATTTACCTCTTTAAGTTATTTCTGATTTAGGTTTCCTAATGAAACACCAAAAGGACAAATTATTTTTCCAAAAATATTTTATCTAAGTTTTGAAATGTTATGGAAGAATAAGTTGTATAATAAGCTGTACATATTGTAAGTATATGATTGGATCAATTTATACTTTTGTGCATATTCATGAAAACAAAATCACAATCAGGATGCATTTTCATCAGATTTAAAACATCCATATAGTCCTTATGTCTAATCATTCTGTTCTAGGCAACCACTAATTGTCTCTGATGATTGATAAGTTTGTATTTTGTATGTGTATGCATTCATGGGTGAGAATGTGTGTCTGTGTATAATAACATTGGACTTCTATTTGTTTCATTTAGATATTTTACTTAATGATTGCATTCATCAAAAATTTATTACATTCATTGATGACTATGATTCCATTATATGAGTATATGATAATTTGTTTATTCATTGACTTGTTAATGAATATTTAGTCTGTTTCATATTTTGATTATTCCAACTAATATTGCCATGAATGTTCATGTATAGGTTTCTGTATGAACATATAATTTATTTCTCTTGAATAAACAACTTAAAAGATGAGTTGCCAAGTAAACAGTTTTAGTGTAGGTGCTAATGAGGCAATAAGTAATAAATGTGTTCCAGAGAGTGAATAAAATGTAAAGATGTGGGCAGACTCTGAAAGAATTTGGCTTAGGAAGTCCTCCCAGACAACTCCTTCGAGATGAGACACAGCAGAGAAGATGAAACCAGTTAAGGAAAGAGCCAGTGGAAGAGCTTACCTAACACAGGAGACAAGAGCAAATGCTAAGAGCAGGAAGAAGGAGTTGTCTTATGGGATCTGGAATACATAGAACAAGACAAAACATTCTGGGGAGAGTTTGGAGATAATTGCATGCGGATCTTTGTAGTCATGAAGGTAACAGGGAAAAATATTGGTTTTATACGTTGGTTTGTTTTAAACACGGGGTCATGTGATCTGATTTATAATTACAAAATAATATTCTGATTGCTGAGTAGATGAGAGCATAATTATAATCAGGAATGAGAACTAGTGTAATATTGCTGTAGGAGAAGGGTTTTGAAGTTACTTTAAAAATCTGGAGACGACAGGTGTGATGGTAGTGACTTTGGGCACTATAGTCTGCAACCTGGTCCTGGTTTCCAATCCAGACCATACAACTTTCTCACCTGTTGTTGGTGCAGCTGGCAGCTCTCTGCCTATAACCTCGGGCAATTTTGTCATCACCAAGGTGCACACAATGGAATGCTTCTTTGAATGAGTAACCTTGAACACTAAGATGAACCTCATCTTTGAAGTGACTAAGGACAATTTTTTTGTACATTGACATGAAGATTTATTGACATGCAGATGACAAGATCTCATAATGAATTTATTCATAAATTAATTTATATACAAGACCACAACTCCAGGGGCAAATACCCATTGAAAGCTCATATGATCACAGCATATTTATTTTGTTTTAGTATAGAATGTTCACCATGACTCCAAAGATGGTAATGTTGACAATTGACTAATGAAAGTTCCTAAAGGACAAGACAAAGGAAGAAGCTGCACCAGAACATACTATAATAAATGAATAATGAGCTGGTATGGGCAATTACAATTGTAAAAACTGAACAGGAAGTTCAGGAGAGGATATGCAGAGCCTCAATACCAATAAGAATCGCAGAGTGACCTTTTTGACATTTAAAGTTCGTGCTCTAGATGCCACCATATTGGATTGGATTAACTTAAAGGATTTTTTTTTTTTTTTTGATGTGCTAAGCATTCTTTAAAAAGGCTTTTCCAAATGATCCCAAACTCATGTTTTGCTGTTTACTGAATACCTTGGATATAATATTGCCATTAGTTTATTATTTTACATTTTTTGAACTGTACAATGACAGATATGTATGTATCTGTGATTAGGATATGGGGGAAACACCTTCTTAAGACAGTTATATACAAAATTTGACATTTTATTGGCATAACTTATTTAAATGCTGCCTCCATTATACAGATTCTTCCAGAACTCAAACACTGTAAATTAAATATGAGTTGAGTTTCTAGTTTATTTTCATAATAAAATACAGTTTTTCATGAAATAAGCACAATGCCTAAAGGTACTTCACGGAAATGACTATATTCTCTGAATTCTCTCATCCTGTGGTTCATCATTGAAGACTCAATTTCTTGAGTCTTATGAGAAACAACAGTTTGAATCTTGACATTTTTATGTATTCTAACATCAGAAGGCTCTCTGACTTTGGATATGTGGCTAGGCTGGGTATTTTTACACAGAACTTGTTTATCTTGTTTTGTTTTTAAAATTAGATTTACCCCAATAATCATCCTCCTTCATAGAGTTTTACATCAAACATTATAACACAATCAACTCTACTTAAACTGATGGCAGAGCAGCAAGGAGCCATTTTTTAAATTTCTACTAACCTTGCCTGAAGTCTGTTAAAGTGAATTCTCCAAAAATTTCAGTAGCTGGTAAGCACTTATATAATTGCAAACATATGAATTTCTCTTATCAAATGATTAAAGCATCTTGCATTTCATTGCAGTGATATACAGACACTATTTAATTTTTTAATCAGTGACTTTGGGTCAATGTTTAACTCAGGCACTGAGATTTATCCCAGTAAGTGCTATCACTAGGGTCTATGATTCTCGGGTCTTTCTCTTTTGACACATTTGAAATTTTTTCTATGTAGAAAAAAAAAAAAAAAAACTTACTCTTGGTCAGATTATGGCTTTAAAATTAAAAGAGCATCTGGTTTTTATGTGGGAATGATCTAGAATTATATTAATGATATATATTAGTCATTTACACTTATTGTTTTCTTCAAATGGGAATACTGTAAGTAACAAATTCCATGTAATTAATTTTAATTTGTTAACACTTTCCAAGATCAGATAAGCAATTTTCACCCTCCGGTAAAAATAGTAACACTTTATTTATAAGGGAACTGTTTTACCTTAGGACAATTGTTACATATAAATTTTGCATGTGTGTAAAATTGAAAATTGAATAAGAAGGTATAAATTTAAAATTGCTTATATATCTAATATGCCTAGGTTCAGTAAATAATTTTTTTATGGAAAACAAATTTAAAAACAGAAATGCAAAGACAAAAGGGAAAGAATTTAGCCTATGTGGAAGTACAATTTGGTCCATTGGGTTCAAATGAGGTCAGAGTTAGAGAGATAAAGCTGAAATCAAGAATGACTAAAAGTCTTCAGTTCAAGTATAAGCTGAAAGCTTTTGGGAGAAAGAATCAAAGAGGTATATTTTAGGAGGAGGAAAATTGAGTTTGCCTTTGAATATATTATGCTGAGAGTTCTTATGAATATTTAAATAGTTCTTTTTAAGTTGGATGATGGTTTTGAGAGACCCAAGATCATATGATAGATCAACAAGAAAGACACAAATAAACAATTAGAAATTTGAAGTAATTTGAAGACATTTGATTGAATAAAATCACCTAAGAATGTAGAGATTTTATATATATATATATATATATATAAATGAAAGATATGTCAAATGTCATGAAAACCAATATTCTAAGGTTTAGTGGTAGAGCAAAAATCATCAAATGAGACTAAAAAAAGAGAAACAATTAATATGCTATACATGTATATATGTAGTTAATGCAGTATATATAATGTGTATATACACACACACACACACATATATGTATGCATATGTAAACTCAGTGTAATATTGTGCAAGATTAGTGTGCCTGACAGAGCATTTTTAGAACAGTAGCAGAGCCAAATAATGTGGTAAAAAGGTAATGTGAGAGAAGTTTTATCCAAGGTGTTGCACGTAAGGTGCACCTCTATGCCAAGGGGTAAGGCAGAGGTAAAGATGAGGACGGCTCTCAGAAAACATTCCTTGCAAAGGCAAGATCAAGTGGGATGGAGGAAAAAAAGAATTTCCCTTCGATAGGAGCAGTGTCACTTTAATCATAAACAGAAATCAAGGAAGTTTATGTAACATAATTTATTTGAGTTTGCAATTTTATAATTAACATGCCATGGAAATTTCCTCACACCCTTCCATATTGAATGATATCATTTGTAAACCCTAAGCTTATTTTTAATTTTCAAAATTCAAGGGTAAAATCAATTTGGAAAGCACAAGGAATAAAAAAAATTGATGAATATTATTAAAAAGTCTCAGTGAAAATTTCTTCTGAAGGATTTCTCAGTGCATTCCAGGGGCTTCCAGGTGAAGTAATGATTATAGTTATATGATCCACTTAAAATTTCTTAATAATGCATTAACAATAATTAAAAAGGTTAGAGTCAACTATTTTGCCTGTGATAGTGTAACTAAGGTGATCTTATAGGATAAGACTAGTGCAAGTCAAGGATTATCTTTCCGCTTGTTCCCCTGAGGTCCCCTGCATTTTATAAAGCCCTTCCCATCACCTTTGTGAGCAACAATACACACAGCTCCTTGTTCCTATAAAATTGCAGGAGATGGCTATGAATAGTCACCATTTCAACATAGGGTTACTTATTTTACTGTTTTTCCCTCAAATTTTTAGCACATGTACACACCCCTTGAATTCATAATATTTCCCATCTGCAAATATAAACTATTGATATTATGCATGTGACCTATTTAAAATATTTCCCTGAACTCTTTAATACTACTCCACTTGGTTAAGTTCTGAAACATATAATTTTTTTTTGTTTTTAGTGAAGTAGGAATGATTAATTTTAGGCTACCAAATTTCCTAGTATGCACTTGAAATTCTGTTGTTTCTGTACGACTGAGTCCATGAACCATAAGATTAATCAATAAAAAGTGGTTTTAACCTACTAATGTATCATATTGTTTCCAGTTGAAGCACTAGTGGGAAATTGTAAAACATCCCTTTGAAACTTCATAAGTTTAATTGGAAAGACATTAATTTCTGAAAGGAGAAACTTTTCATTATCAAATGTGTTCTCACATATGACATATAATCTCTTATGTCAATAGAGTTGTATGAGAAGTTACATAATTCTAAATTCTCAAAGATTGTATTTACTAATTCTTTAGTTATGTTTGTACCTATAATTAGAGTGATACCTACATGTATGTTTATAATATGACTGGAGATAGGGCCCTAACACGTTGATGAGAAAATAATAGTTGATAAAAATATCAAAATAGTTGACAATCACATCAAAAGATAAGATATAGAAAATATCCAGGTCATAGTAAGAAGTTCATTCTAGCTCTATAATTGGTCTAATTGCACAAATCATTTCTTATATTCTGCCAAATATGTTGCATAAGAAAATATTTTAAATATTTATGAAGGAAAATTTTATTTTGGGAAAATTATGATTTGATTATTTTAAGATTAATTAGAAATAAGATATTTGGTTTAAAGTTGGTTAGAAACATCATTCTATATTCATGTAGTGCTCATTTTAACATAACTAATACACTATAAAATATGAATTAATTTCACTAATATGGAGTTGTTTTTCAAAGGTTGATTATATAATTTCCTTTTGTAAAACATAACTTTAAATAATACTGCTATGATACATATGTTCATATTTCATAGCATAGAGCTAATGAAGATATACTCTTATATCTTAGCCAGCATTCAGTAAAAGTCCATTTTGTTACAATGACATACTTTCAATAAGTCTTAATTTTGAATACAAAATCAACTATTCAGTCATGTTCTTCATTTCACATAAGTATTTTAGTTAAATTTGAATTCATCTTTCTTAGATTTCTAAACAATGATTTATTTCCACACTAGTTGATGAATTCCTGTGGAGAAAAATAACCACCATTATCCTTTATAATCTTTTCCATATTTGATAAATACAAATTGGCATTTACTCCAGTTTTTATTTCTTAAGCTGATAAGCATCACCCTTGCTAAATATTTAAAGGAAATGAATATGTTCTGTATTTGCAACACCTGAAACATTTTTTATGATGCTAGGGATTGAACCTCAGGCATGCTAAGAAAGTGCTCCACCAGAGTTAAGTCCCAAACTTCATGGAACATATCTTTAACATAAATTTATATAAATAATACCTTTTAGGACATTGTTTTTTGTTTAATTTTGACATCTTGGTTACCATGGCAAACTGCTATAATAGATACACTACATTTGTGAAGATATTTTCTGTCCTTATCATGGCAATTAGATTGTTACATATACACTCATATGTACCAATGGAGAAGGCCATGTAAATTAATTACCATTTAATGGATAATTAATACCAAATATATCAACATTTATATATGTAAAATGTATATAAATTTGTTTACATAATGTATATGCATTATATATATGAATACATATCAAAATTTACATGCATTTTAATAATAATATCTGCAGTTCTTTCATATATGCTTATACACACATATACACACATACATGGCATTTGAGAACATTAGCTACAATTTCAGAGTAATGTGATTTACCCTTGCATTCACTGCTATCATTAATGTGAAGATAGCATGGAACAAATAGGAAGATCCATTGATAATATTTATGAATCTCCAAGAATAATTCTGAGTCCATTGAAAGAAACAAGATACAGTTTCCTCTCTCCCTCTCTCTCTTCCTTCCGTCCTTCCTTCCTTTCTTCCATCCTGTCTTCCTTCCTTCCTTCCTCATATACTTCCTTTGGAACACAAAAAGAATTTGTGTAGATTTAGGCAACTTCATCTGTATTTATTCACATCACTTTTTAAAAATTGAATAAAAATAATGCTCATCAGGTCTTCTCTGAAGAGAAGATTTCTATTCTTTTAATCTTCGTAAGTATCAGTACTTACCTGAACATATGTAATACTCTCTCTTCCCTTCATTATAGGCAAATTGCTAGAATATATCTTTAGGACTTCAGTTCAAATATTACTGTGTTATAAATCTTTGTTTCACAAATATCTCCCATATTCTAAGACAGCCAGAATTTTCCCTTGGATTGGTCTTTCACAGTATTTTGTCCATGGCAATGTAGAGCAGCAATTACATGCTCATATAAATGTCTCTTCTAATAGTCCAAATACTTCAAAAGCAGGGAGCCGTATGCTGTTTTTCTGACTATTCCCTGGTCTCTGTCAATGTTTATTGACTATTCATGAAACCTTAATTGTTTGCAACTGTAAGTAAAAGAGGCATGGCAATTCTCAAACTTGATTATAACTGATCCTCACTGTAAAGATGAGTATGTTGTATGTTACAATTAATTCACAAAATAATTGTACTGTTTTCTAGATTATTATTAGTATACCACAAAAAAAAACTTAAAATTGCTTCTAACAATAAGTTCAAATAGCAAAATTTATTATGCAGTTTATTGCATAATATGCAAAGTCATATTAGGATATATGAATACAAGTGCCTGTCTCATTTCATCATTTCAAATGAACTATCACTTTGCATTTCAAATCTGTGTTCATCAAGTAATGCAATAATGATAAGCACTTGGAATTTGAACATGAGTAGTAATCAGTAGATCTCTTTCAAAGATGCAAGATCATTTTAATTTGCTACATTTCAACATATTCAATAAAAACAGGACAATGTCTAATAATGAAACAATTAGTATGCATAATGCTCAATTTCTACAATTCTTTGTCAGAAGTCATATTCCTAAAACCACCATAATCTAATAACATTCAAAAGAACATTCAAATTTGCTAGTCATCACTTTCCCACAGTTTGTAAATGTTTTGCAAAGTTACTAAATTGCTATTTTACATGTTGACTCAAGTATTTATTACATGCACAGGGGCATATTAGCATTCAAATTTTGCTTGTATCAATGTTATGCATGCATCTCAAAATTTATATATATTTATATAATATGTCTAGGGAACTCCTTATCAAGGGAATTTCAGCAATTCTTTCCTAAAGACTGTAATTATTTAAAAGTAATATTGGTGATGTGTATTTAAAATCTCCAGGATGATGGATAAATTTAGAGAAAAATATCAGGCTCATAAAGTTATACAACTAACAGAAAGTTAAAGAAAATACAGTTTAACTGTTGTTAACCTACCACAACTGAACACTCAATATATTCAAGTATCTTCCCATATTTAAAAAGTGATAGCACAAATAAACAAATTGCACTAAATTCAAATGCAAACAAATGAAGTTATGAATCATTACTCCTTAATATATTTCCATATCTTCATCCTTGTCCACTTCTTAACACACAGGTAAGCTTATTAGTAGGCTGGATTATATTAATAAGTTCCAACTTTTCAGTTCTGTGAGTATTTCAATAAACCTGTCATGGGTACATTAAAATAAATTGGAAAACATAATCTAGACATATATGAATTAATTAATGTATTACAGCTATTATAATTATTATATAATTATATAACATGTTATATAATTATATGCTATATCATGTAACTATCAGCAATTACACAAAAGTGTGAATAAATCCTTGGACAGAATATTTCATTGTATGCAATGATATAGTAAATCATAATGTTGATTTTCCTAAAAAATTATGTTGATCGTCTATTTTTTTCTAAGTATTTTCTCGTACAAATTTATGAGTACTCATAGCTTCCATACAGAACATATACTGATTAATACTAAAAGTGTATCATTATCCTGATTTAAGCACCAAGGCAGTGCATTTATTTATCCATTGGGCCTGTCTTCTCTGATAATCATAAAGCATTTTAAACTTAATGTGACTGAATAAATTCCATAAACATGATCATTTCATCATCATACATACATTTGTACTTAAAGAATATTGAGTTTCTTGTTCTGATACCAAAAGACTAGTTCCTTTGTATTATGGATGTACCACACTTCATGCTTTTCTGAGTTTTTGCCAATTTTATTTTTCAGAATGGCATCTGCCCATTTTCTTTAAGTTTCAGCTTTTCCATAAGTTAGCTTTTCTCCAAATTAAGTTTTCTGTGGAAAATCTCCTCTGTTACTTCTACTGCCTTCAATCTAGATGGCATTTGTACAGATTCCGACAGTCCACAATGGTTTAATACGAGAATCTACTAATTGTTTTAAGAATTGTTCTTTTATTGATTCGACTTTGCAGATAGTCTATAAACCCCTTGAAGGAAAATATTGTGTCTTTTTCCTGATTCCCTGGTGTGTTGGTCATTTCATCACTATAACACATGACAGAGAGAAGATTTATTTTGCTTCACAGTTCTAGAGGTTCAGTCCATGATGGATTGGCCTCCCTGCCTTGGTCCTGTGACAAGGCAACACATCATGGGAAAGGAGTGTAGCAAAGGAAACGACTCATCTCATGGCCACGAAAGGGAAAAAGAGAAAGGAAAAGAGACTGAGGTCTCAGATCCCCTTTGAAAGCATGCCCCTCTGACACAAAGACCTCCACATTAGGTCCCACCTCTAAAAGATTCCACCCCCTCCCAATAGCACTTTGCTAGGATTCAAGGCTTCAACGCAGGAGCCCTTGGAGGACACCTAAGGTCCAAACCATAAACTTGGTATAAAAAAGCAATTTACCCAAAATATTGTACATAAATGCATTTTCATAGATTCTCTACAATGTAGAATTTGTCACAGAAATATAAAATATATATTTTCAAAGTGAAGACTAATAAAAGGAATACATGACAAAGTTTAGTATAGATCAAAAGTAAGAAATATGGAAGAAGGAAGTGAACAGTAGAATTCACCATGGGCAACAGCAGTGGTAACTTGAGTCGGGAAGAGTGGAATCCATCATGACCAGTTCAACAGAGGAAAACAGTGAAGCGGGACATGTAACAATAGCCATTCTGAAGACAAATAAGAGATGAGTCAAAGGCCTAAATTTACTGTTTTCAATGTAGGTGTGGGATTTGTACCCACTGTACTTGTCCTGGTTTGGATATGTGACAACCCCCAATAACTCATGTGTAAGAAAAAGCAGGTAAATGATTGGATTATGAGAGATTTAAACCTGATGAGTGCATTAACCAACTTATACAGATTAACTGTAGGCAGGGAGCATGAAGATGAAGGACATAGATCACCAGGACCATGACTTTGGGATTTGTATTTTGTCCTTGGTGGGCACAGTGCTCTCTCTCTGCTTCTTAGAGGCCATGTTCTGAGCGACTTTCCTCCACCATATTCTGTCATGATGTTCTGCCTCACCGCAGGGCCCAGTGCTATAAAGTCAGCCTTCCATGGACTTCGAATGCTGAAATTATGAGTTCCTCCATTAATTGTTTTTGTCAGGTCTTTAGGGCACAGCAACAAAAAAGAACATTACTCCTCTATATTCTTGTACTTTCTGAAGTAACTTATGTTAAAAATGGTCAATATTGAGGAAATAATGTGAACTGCTATGTCCCCCCAAAATTTATTCTTTGTTACATTAACCTTCAATATAATGGCATTAGGAAGTAGCAACTCTCTGAGGTAATTAGGTTTAGAAGAGGACATGAGAGTGTGTCATGATAGGATAGTGTTCATAAGAATTGGAAGATTTCTTTCTTTCTCCCTGACATGTAAGGACGGAAGGAGAAGTTGTGTAACAGCACGCCAGAAAGAGGGCTCTTAACAGGATCCAAATGTGTTGTAAACTTGATCTTGGGTTTCCAATCTCTTGAAGTGTGACAAATAAATTTCTTTTCTTTAAATTACCCCATGGTACTCTGTCAAAGCAGTTTGAGTTAACCAATAGAAGAAGGTGTACTGCATTCAGAATTATTGCAATAATCAAAGCCTTTGACTCTGTAATGCACTACCTTTTAATTTTTTATTTGTTCTTTTTAGTTCTACATGACAGTAGAGTCTATTTGGACATATTTATAAAAACATGTAGCATATCTTATTCTAATTAGGATTGCAGTACCTTATTTTAGCTATAAACTACAAGTCAATGATTATAGAAGGAAAAGAAGAGTATAGTCTAGTATAGGCAATTTAAAATAATTGCAACTATGAGAAAATATGCAATAGAAAATTATTTAGTAAGATGTATCACATGAAGTCCCTGAGCTCAAGGAGAATAAGACAGATATTCAAAATACATGTAATTTCATTTGTGTAAATATTACACGGTTGTCAAAATAGAAAATTTCAACATATATATTTGGTAAAATGATTTCTATACATGTCTTATTAAAATAATCTGGTAATAAAACATATAAAGTGTAAATACAAAATGACATTAACTTATTGCAGAAACCTGGAAGCTTAATGTGCATAAGAGTCTTTACAAATTTTATGGCTCAAGAGTTTCCTGTCATATTATAGGGAGAAAATGGAAGATTATATATGGTATATATTTTCTCTATGATGCTTCCTCTATAATTTGAGTATATTAAAAACAAATAAATAGATCGTTTTCAAAGATTTCTTCACAGATATAGTTAATTAAATATGTAATTCTAGGCCAAAGGAAGAAAGGGCCCCTGTGATAATGAAGTATCTTGGGGCAACTTGCAGCTAGATGTGGGTGTCTTATAACTCAAGTGTAACAGAGCCTGATAAACAAGTATTGGGGCAGGATCTTAGCAAATGGCATATAAAGTGCAATTGATAGATTTTTTTCATGATTTCAAAACAAGGTAAAGAAAACACTCGTAAAAAATACATTACTTTAGAATACAGGGAAGCAATGCAAGATGTTGCTCTGGCTTCTGTTTTTGCCCTGAGTAATACGTGATCTGTGTCTTTAATTCAGTAGCACCAGGGCCTTCTCTCACTCTCACTCTCTCCCCGTCTCTTCTCCCCCATACCTCCCCCCCCCCTCTCTCTCTCTCTCTCTCTCTCTCTCTCTCTCTCTCTCTCTCTCTCTCTCCCCCCTACCTCTGTGTGTGTGTGTGTGTGTGTGTGTGTGTGTGTGTGTGTGTGTGTGTGCATAAAAATCTGATAAGGTAAAATGTTAACTTGTTAATAGGTTGGTTACATCAGATGGTTACATCAGAACTTTGGAGTGTTCTGACCATGTGTATCTATGATCTCTGATCTCTTTAAATGTCATTTATCTATTTATTTATGCAATGTCACATACCTTTTTGGTGTTTATGCTTTTATTCAAGACATATCTTAAGTTTTATGATGTGCAAGGTAGACTTTTAGATGCTGTTTTGATCTAGTCCTCAGGAGCTATATATACACATACATTTATACTAAAATAACTATATGAATTTAAAGCACAATCAAGTAAACACCATAGGAAAGGGAGTGGTTTAAATATAATTTAATGTTCAAAAATGCAACAGTCATTTCCAGCCAGACTTAGGGAATAATTTTTGACTGAAATAATGTATCAGTTGTTTCAGGCTTATAGAAATCAGGCTGTCATTCTGAGAGTTGCATTTCTCTGAAAATAACTAATTATCAAGAATGATTGAGTAGTATTTAAATAAATTATTTATGAAGAAAATTCTCAGTTATGAAATACCTATAGGTATTTTCTGTAATGGTTTTGGAGTAATTTCAAAAGAACTTAAATAGGATAAGTAGAAATGAAAGAAAATGACAGATGTGAGATATATTAGGAGAGGAATGTGTAGAATTTATTGCCTAATAGGACAAAGGAATATAGCAAGGAGAGAAAGCAGTCATAAAGGATTCTAACACTGAAATAGGTAACTTTAAAGTTAATCAAATTCCCATTGCTATAACAAAAACTTGATAGAAGCAACCTATAAGGAGGAAAGTTTATTTTAGCTCATGGTTTCTAAAGTTTCAGTCCATGGTCTCTTAACTCTTGGAGATTCGTACCTCACAGACAGTAGTGTATGGTGGAGTGGCTGCTCATCTCAGGGTAGAGGGAAGCAAACAGAAAGTAAGGGGCCAGGATCCAATTATCCCCCTTAAAAACAATATCCCTAGTAACCAACTTCCTTTCACTGGGCCCCATATCCTAAAGGTCCTATTACCTTCAAATAGCACCACAGGCTGCCAACTAAGCCTTCAGCACATGGGCCTTCAGGGTATATTCAGGATCCAAACTATAACCCAGGCCTGGTGGTGCGCAACTGTACTACTAGTGACTTGGAAGGCTGTAGAAGGATGTTTGAGGCTAACTTCAGCAATTTAGTGAGATCCTCAATAATTTAGTAAGAAACTCTCAAAAATGAAAGCATCAAAGTATAAAACAATTGTGGATGTAGTTCTGTGGTAAAGTACCTAAGCCCCAATACCTAAATAAGTAAATAAATAAATAAAAAAATTTAAAAAAGATTCAAACTACAACAAGTGTATAGATTGGCTTACTCAACTTTTATTCCAAACTCTGACTAGTATGTTTTTCTCTGCCATAGCTCCTGGAAAGCTATAAAGAATATATATAAACTATATATTCTAGCTTCCCATGTACTTAATTTTCTGAGTATGATTTAGATACTACTAGTCAGATTGACAAATCTGATTTACTCATGCAAGATTTACATGCAAAATTGATTAAGTGAAAAAAAAAAGAGATAAGTGCATTAGTTATCTGTTTGTTGGTGCAGATATTGGCAGAGGTAATGCAATTCTGCCACCCCTTACTTCATGGTTTTACTTGCATCAGCAGCAGTAACATTCATATGTCTTTGCCACCTGTTATGGTCAAGTTTCCATATCATGCTTTCGTGCAATGATGAGTAGATATCAGTCTCAGTAGAGGCAATGTAATTTGGCTGAAAGACAGATGTTTTAGAAACTTTCTCTAAACCCTACTGCTTCCATCTTTCTGATTAGGTAACAAGAGAAGTGTCAGGTAAGAAAATTTCTAGTTACTGTGTTTAATGGAAACTTAACTGGTATAACAACTCTGATATTTGATGCCTGTAACAAAAAAAGGGAGAATATAGAGGACTAAATAAAGAAGGCAACAAATTTGTTCTCAAAATATACCAAGTTTTTTTTTTTTTTTTGATTAAAAATAGCACATCTATCTTTTGGAAATAAATACATGATGGGAATAAAGATCTGAAAAAGTTTATATGGAAACTGTGCTCGGAATAGGTTAAATTTAAAAATCAGGAAAGAAGAAGAAAGATATAAGAGGAAAGATATAGAAATGGAACAGGATTAAAGGTCTAAATTATTATGATTACAACCCTAAACCAAAAGGTAAATTGTGGACAGCTCACTAAGTATGCAGAAATATTTAGCACTACCATACACTAATCAAATAGTAACATATTTGATTGGTAATAGCTTGAATTTCAACTTTCTACATGATTTAGTTGTTGAAATAACTATAATAATAACCACATGACATATTCTAGCTGCTCTGATCTCTTTAACTTGGGTTTTCTTCATATTTACAGAGACAAGGTGAATAAGAAATGTTTCAATAATGATACAGGAGTTAAGATTTGGAAAATGCCTACATAGGATTTTGGCTTAAGTAATTGCTGATACTTTATCAATCAGATTAGAGATATTATTACTTTGCATAAATATAATCAAAAAGGGTTATGTAAATGAAATAGTACATAAATTGATAATTATCTTTTCTCTTTAAATAATGTAAATATTAATGGTTTAATCGTCAACTAACCTTCTAACCTTCCTGGGTCATAGCCACATTTCTTTAACTCTAAAATGGAGAGTCAAATAATCCTAACTTTTCTACATTTGTGTGATTTATGGAGGAACTGTAGAAAGTAGTTATATGAGTTGCTGGTGAAAACTTGAGCAGATTTGTGCTCATCTTATATATTTGAAATTTCTAGCAATCTGAATTTGGTAATATATCTCAGTTTATGAACATTTAAAAGGATTAAAATATTGTATTGTATTGTATTAAATATAGTAATAGAGAAAAAATGCATTACATTATTTATATATCCAATAAAAGTCAAATATTTTTGAACTGACTTAACTCTTAAAGAGTTGACACTGTATTTTTAATGATTAATAACTATCAACTTTGAACATAAATGTCCATAATGAAAATATTCATTAAATAATGAAACATGAACAGCCAGGCCCTGTAGGACCCCTGGCCGGACTGACTGAGTCCCGTCTGCAGGATCCCTCAGCCCGACTGATCACTCCCTGCCTCTGGGGCCCTCACATCAACTGACTACTCCCTGCCCCCAGGACCCCCAGACCAACTGACTGTGCCCTATCACCCGGAACCCAGACCAACTGATTGCACCCGGCCTCCTGGATCCCACAACCACACCAAACACATCTGACCTCCAGGACCACTGCCGGACCAACTGCATCCTGTCTCCAGGACTTCCAGCTGACCACGTCCACCCCTGAGCTGCAGCTCCCCATTTGCCAACATATTTGGAAGCGAGAGCAGCCATCTTGGATAATCCTGCCGTAGCTCCAGGTGGGGCAAATCCCATCCTGAGACACCTGCTGGAGGCTTGAAGCTCGTTGTCAGGTACCTCTCATACATCAGGCTACTGAACACTGGGAGGTTTCATTAGTATATGACTGTTATACAGTAGATTTTCTTTTTTCTCCTTTTTAAAAAAAAATATTTAAGTTTTTATTTCTTTACGTTTCTTGCTTTTTTCCCTTCTGTTTACCTGTTCCCTCAGAGTCGCTTTCTCCCTTATTTACATGCTAACATCCGATTGTTTTTATTACACTCTCACGCTTTCTATGTTCTAGAACTTCTGAATATTCTTTTATTATCCCACTAACAGCCATATTCTTCATCCCTCTGAATCCTCTTTGTCCTCCATCAGAAACTGCAGACATTATTGTAAACCTGTTTGTTTTACTGAAGATAACATTTGACCTCATTTTGTTTATTATGGCAATTTTGTTATTGTCCGCATAGGGGCTATTTAGTCTAGGATTGCATAGTGTTTGATTTGGGCACTGCTAATATTGATCTCCCCTTAAAGAAAGGGTTTTGGAAACCTATAGGGCCACTATAAGCCTATAGGGGGAAATCCACAATACCCCAGATCTGCAGTGCTAGAGGGGAAGATACATGAACAACATGAAAAACCAAGGGAAGAAAATGATCCAAACAAATCTAGATTCTATAGTAATAGAATCCAATGACAGTATGTTAGAAGAAATGTCAGAAAAGGACTTCAGATTATACATGACTAAGATGATTCACAAAGCAAGGATGAGATAAGAGAGCAAATGCAGGCAATGAATGATCATACCAATAAGCTCAAAGAGCACCTGCAGGAAGCAAAAGATCATTTCAACAAAGAGATAGAGATTCAAAAAAAAAAAACAAAAAACAAAACAAAACAAAAAAAAACGGAAATCCTTGAAATGAAGGAGACAATAAACCAAATAAAAAACTCAATGGAAAGCATCACCAACAGACTAGACCACTTGGAAGATGGAACCTCAGACAATGAAAACAAAATATTTAATCTTGAAAATAAAGTGGCCCAAACAGAGAAGATGGTAAGAAATCATGAACAGAATCTCCAAGAACTATGGGACATCATGAAAAGACCAAATTTAAGAATTAATGGGATTGAGGAAGGCACAGGATTACAAACCAAAGGAATGAACAACCTATTCAATGAAATAATATCAGAAAATTTCCCAAACCTGAAGAATGAAATGGAAAATCAAATACAAGAGGCTTACAGAACACCAAATGCACAGAATCACAACAGATCCACACCAAGGCACGTTATAATGAAAATGCCTAACATTCAAAATAAAGATAGGATTTTGAAGGCCGCCCGAGAAAAGCATCAGATTACATATACAGAGTGACCAATATGGATAGCAGCAGACTTCTCAACCCAGACTCTAAAAGCTAGAAGGGCCTGGATCAACATATTTCAAGCTCTGAAAGAACATGGTTGCCAACCAATAATCCTATACCCAGGAAAATTAACCTTCAGATTTGAAGATGAAATAAAATCCTTCCATGATAAACAAAAGTTAAAAGAATTTATAAATAGAAAGCCTGCACTACAGAATGTTCTCAACAAAATATTCCATGAGGAGGAAATGAAAAACAACAATGGAGGTCAGAAAAGGGAGGAACTACCTTAGAGAAAAACCACTCAAAGGAGAAAACAAGCCAACTTAAAAACCAAAAATAAGCCAAATGACTGGGAATACAAATCATTTCTCAATAATAACCCTGAACGTTAATGGCCTAAACTCCTTAATCAAAAGATATAGACTGCAGATTGGATTAAAAAGAAAGACCCAACAATATGCTGCCTGCAAGAGACTCATCTCATAGAAAAAAACATCCACAGACTAAAGGTGAAAGGATGGGTAAAAACCTACCATGCACATGGACTCAGTAAAAAAGCAGGGGTTTCCACCTTATGTCAGATAAAGTGGACTTCAAGCCAAAGTTAGTCAGAAGGGATAAAGAAGGACATTTCATACTGCTTAAGGGAACCATAAATCAGGAAGACATAACGATAGTAAATATTTATGCCCCAAACAATGGTGCATCCCTATACATCAAACAAATCCTTCTCAATTTCAAGAATCACATAGACCACAACACAATAATTCTGGGTGACTTTAATGCACCGCTGTCACCACTAGATAGATCTTCAAAACAAAATCCAACCAAAGAAACCATAGAACTCAATAACACAATCAATAATCTAGACGTAATATACATATATAGAATATTCCATCCATCAATGAGCGGATTCACTTTCTTCTTAGCAGCACATGGAACCTTCTTGAAAATAGACCATATGTTATGCCACAAAGCAGCCCTTAGGAAATGCAAAAAAATAGAGATACTGTCTTGTGTTCTGTCAGATCATAATGGACTGAGAGTAGAAATCAATGACAAAGTAAAAAAATGAAATTACTCCAACACTTGGAGACTAAATAATATGCTATTGAATGAAACATGGATAACAGAAAACATCAGGGAGGAGATGAAAAAATTCTTAGAGGTCAATGAGAATGATGATACAACATATCAAAATCTCTGGGACACTATGAAAGCGGTACTAAGAGGAAAATTCATTGCATGGAGCACATTCCAGAAAAGAATGAAAAGTCAACAATTAAATGACCTAACATTACAGCTCAAAGCCCTAGAAAAAGAAGAGCTGAATAACAGCAAAAGTAGTAGAAGACAGGAAATAATTAAAATCAGAGCTGAAATCAATGAAATTGAAACAAAAGAAACTATTCAAAAAATTGACACAACGAAAAGTTGGTTCTTTGAGAAAGTAAACAAAATAGATAAACCCTTAGCCACACTAACAAAGAAAAGGAGAGAGAAGACTCAAATTACTAAAGTACATGATGCAAAAGGAAATATCACAACAGACACCACTGAGATACAGAACATAATGAGAAGCTACTTTGAAAATCTGTATTCCAACAAAATAGAAAGTACTGAAGACATTGACAAATTTCTAGAGACATATGCTTCTCCCAAACTGAACCAGGAGGACATACATGATTTAAACAGATCAATATCAAGCAATGAAATAGAAGAAGCCATTAAAAATCTACCATCTAAGAAAAGCCCAGGACCAGACGGATTCTCAGCCGAGTTTACAAGACCTTCAAAGAAGAACTCATTCCAATACTTCTCAAAGTATTCCAGGAAATATAATAGGAGGGTACCCTACCGAACTCATTCTATGATGCTAATATCACCCTCATACCCAAATGAGGAAAAGACACATCAAGGAAAGAAAATTTTAGACCAATATACTTGATGAATATAGATCTAAAGATCCTTAACAAAATATTGGCAAACCATATCCAAAAACATTAAGAAAATTGTGCACCACGTTCAAGTGGGGTTCATTCCTGGAATGCAAGGATGGTTCAACTTTCATAAATCAATAAGAGTAATCCATCATATCAATAGACTTAAGGAAAAGAATCATATGGTTATTTCAATTGATGCAGAAAAAGCATTTGACAAAATACAACACTCCTTCATGCTCAAAACACTAGAAAAAATAGGGATAGTAGGAACATACCTGAACATTGTAAAGGCTATTTATGCTAAGCCCATGGCCAACATCATTCTTAATGGAGAAAAACTGAAACCATTCCCTTTAAGAACGGGAACAAGACAGGGATGTCCTCTTTCACCACTTCTATTCAACATTGTCCTTGAAACTCTAGCCAGAGCAATTAGGCAGACTAAAGAAATTAAAGGGATACGAATAGGAAAAGAGGAAATTAAGCTGTCACTATTTGCGGATGACATGATTCTATAGTTAGAGGATCCAAAAACCTCCTCCAGATAACTTCTAGACCTCATCAATGAATTCAGCAAAATAGCAGGCTATAAAATCAACATGCATAAATCTACAGCATTTTTATATGCAAGCAACGAAACACCTGAAAGGGAAATGAGGAAAACAACTCCATTTGCAATAGCCTCAAAAAAAATAAAATACTTGGGTATCAATCTAACCAAAGAGGTAAAAGATCTCTACAATGAAAACTACAAAACACTGAAGAAAGAAATTAAGGAAGACCTTAGAAGATGGAAAGATCTCCCATGTTCTTGGATAGGCAGAATTAATATTGTCAAAATGGCCATACTACCAAAAGTGCTATACAGATTCAATGCAATTCTAATTAAAATCCCAATGACGTACCTCACAGAAATAGAGCAAGCAATCATGAAATTCATCTGGAAGAATAAGAAACCCAGAATAGCTAAAGCAATCCTTAGCGGGAAGAATGAAACAGGGGGTATCGCAATTCCAGAACTTCAACTATACTACAAAGCAATAGTAACAAAAACATGGTATTGGCACCAAAATAGACAGGTAGATCAATGGTACAGAATAGAGGACACGGACACAAACCCAAATAAATACAATTTTCTCATACTAGACGAAGGTGCCAAAAATATGCAATGGAGAAAAGATAGCCTCTTAAACAAATGGTGCTGGGAAAACTGGAAATCCATATGCAACAGAATGATACTAAACCCTATCTCTCACCCTGCATAAAACTCAACTCATAATGGATCAAGGACCTTGAAATCAGACCAGAGACCCTGCATCTTATAGAAGAAAAAGTAGGTCCAAATCTTCACCTTGTTGGCTTAGGATCAGACTTCCTTAACAGGACTCCCATAGCACAAGAAATAAAAGCAAGAATCAATAACTGGGATAGAGTCAAACTAAATAGCTTTCTCTCAGCAAAGGAAACTATCAGCAATGTGAAGAGAGAGCCTACAGAGTGGGAGAATATCTTTGCCACTCATACTTCAGATAGAGCACTAATTTCCAGAATATATAAAGAACTCAAAAAACTCTACACCAAGAATACAAATAACCCAATCAACAAATGGGCTAAGGAAATGAAGACACTTCACAGAAGAAGATCTACAAGCAATCAACAGATTTATGAAAAAAATGTTCAACATCTTTAGTAATAAGAGAAATGCAAATCAAAACTACACTAAGATTCCTTCTCACCCCAATTAGAATGGCGATTATCAAGAATACAAGCAACAATAGGTGTTGGAGAGGATGTGGGGAAAAATGTACACTCATACATTGCTGGTGGGACTGCAAATTAGTGCAGCCACTCTGGAAAGCAGTGTGTAGATTCCTTAGAAAACTTGGAATGGACCTACCATTTGACCCAGCTATCCCACTCCTTGGCCTATACCCAAAGGACTTAAAATCAGCACACTACAGAGATACAGCCACATCAATGTTCATAGCTGCTCAGTTCACAATATCCAGACTATGGAACCAACCTAGTTGCCCTTCAATTGATGAATGGATAAAGAAACTGTGGTATATATATATACAATGGAATATTACTCAGCTATAAAGAATAATAAAATTATGGCATTTGCAGGCAAATGGATGAAATTGAAGAATATCATGTTAGGTGAGATAAGCCAATCTCAAAAATCCAAAAGAGGAATGATCTCACTGATAAGCGAATGATGACACTTAATGGGGGGTTGGAGGGGGACAAGAATGGAGGAAGGAGGGACTATATAGAGGGAAAAGAGAGGTGGGAGGGGTGGGGGGGGAAGGAAAAAAATAACAGAATGAATCAAACATCATTACTCTATGTAAATATATGAATATGCAAATGGTATGCTGTTACTCCATGTACAAACTGAAACAACATGTATCTCATTTGTTTGCAATAAAAATAAATTTAAAAGAATAATGAAACATTCTAATATTTTTAAATTGTCTTATTTTTACAAAGAAATAAATCAGTGCATTACAATTTATAAAATGATCATTCCCAATCACCACAAGAAAGATATTGGGCAAATTTTGAAAATTACAAATGAAAATATATCACATCTAAGTAACTCCATGCATTAACAATATGTATATATTCAAGAAAAGTTGTATTGAGCAAAAGAAATCATAGAACTAAATGTTTTTGAATATTGATTACTGACTGTTCATTTTAATGAGAGCTGAACTTTCTATTCCCCACCCCCCGCCCCACCGAGAAGAGTTGTGAGCTTTCCTTTTTAATTTTTTACTTACTGTTGAAAGCAAGGGTTGCTAAAACCTAAACATAAATGGAAAATTTCAAAATAGAATGCACTTTTGGTTCTAAAAAGTGTCATGCCCTACATATAATACAAGTTATCCATAAGTTACTAGAGTTCATATGCTATTTCACTTCACAGTCACATATTTCACGTAAGGAAACTGAGATATCGAGTTTCTAAATGACTTGTCAAGAGTAATAAAGAAAGTCAATGTCTTCAGAATGAGTCATAGCTGGAAACCTTTCTATGCTGCTAAAGATGCCCTGTGGCAAGATCCACGGACTTACTCATTCAGCATGTGAGCCATGGCAAAGACTGAGTAGAGCATCCCTTGCAAGGGACAAACAGGAAACAGAATGTTAGAGCTAGTTGAAACTATTTTTCAACTTGTGCAGGACGACCTAAAGAGTACCAACCTGATTTCCCAACATTCTATTAATAGCACTGTTTTCACTCTAAAAATTAGAGTTTTCAATATAAAATTACAGTCACTTTATCCATAGCTTACCAAATGTTATCGTCTCTATTCTTTGTGACTTTTAAGAGACTTCACCCTGAGAAGGATCTCTATTTTGTTGTTTTGATATTCACATGTGTTATTTGACCCTTGCTATCTCTTCTCAAGTAAACTTGCTCAAAGTATACTTTGGTATTGCAACACTTATTACTTTTTGAAGCTCTGTTACAATATGAAAACTCTAAGAAAATAAAGTCCATTTGTGGTACTAACTCTTAGTAACCTAAGAATGGAAGGAACTTTCACTAAACAAATAAAAATCCTCTATAAAATATGCTTAACTTGTTAAAAACTAAATGATTTCTTTTAAAGTCATTCCTTCTATTCAACATTATACTGGCTATTATAACAAAGATATTGCAAAAAGATATGGAAGACATAGGGTTTTTAAAAAGACAAAACAATCTACATATTGAGATAAAATGGTAATTCACATAAATGTCTTAAAGAAACCTAAACAAAACAAGAATAATCAATGTGTCACTAGATTTGAAAATATAAGTTCAATCCAAAATTAAAAAACAAACATGAGGTCTTTATGCTAGAAAAGGAAAATGAGAAATTATTTGTGGGAATATGATGCATATGTGATATATAATGTTTAATTTGTGATAGCACCAAAATTATCAAATACTTAAATATGTTTAAAATCGTGAAATTTTCATGTGCTTAAAACTTTAACAGATAAATATTAAAAATTAAAAATATATTAGGTTATGATATGCTGAAGCCTATTCATTAGGAAATATTTAAAAAGCTAAAATTTCTAAAAAATTCTGGAAATAAATATAATTTGAAGAAAATGTTAGAGAAATTACATTACATTCTTTCCAAAGGTACAATAAAGCAGTTATAATATAGTTGGACTAAAGAAATGAGAAAATAAAAGTTTTAGTAATGAATTTGCAATTAATCAACTTATTTACTTATTTATTTTTTTACTGGATAATACTATAGTACTATTTTTATTTTCTTGAGGAAAATTCATACTGATTTTCAAATTGGTTGAAATTACATTCCACCAACAGTATAAAAAGTTTTTTTTTTCCCACTTACATTCTCACCAGTATTTATTTTTATTTTTATTCCTTTTTCTTTATTTTTATTTTTGCAGACTGCATTTTGATTCATTTTACACAAATGGGATACTACTTTTCATTTTTATGGTTGTACACAATGTAGATTCACACCATTCATGTAATCATACATATACCTAGGACAATATTGCCTGTCTCAGTCTATCTTTCCTTCCCCAACCCCATTTTCCTCTGTAACATCCAAAGTTCTTCCATTTGTATCTTGCCCCCCTCCCACCATCCCCCCCATTATGTATCTTTATCCGCTTATCAGAGAAAACATTCAACCTTTGGTTTTTTGAATTGGCCTCTGTCACTTAGCTTAATATTCTCCAACTCCATCCATTTACCAGCAAATGCCATAATTTTATTATTTTTTTATGGCTGAGTAATATTCCATTGTGTATATATACCACAGTTTCTTGATGCATTCATCAACTGAAGGGCATCTGGGTTGGTTCCACAATCTAGCTATTGTGAATTGAGCTTCTATGAACATTGATGTGACTGCATCACTGTAGTATGCTGATTTTAAGTCCTCTGGGTATAAATCGAGGAGTGGGACAACTGGGTCAAATGATGAGTCCATTCCAAGTGTTTTGAGGAATCTCCACACTGTTTTCCAGAAGGGCTGCACCAATTTGCAACTCCACCAGAAATGTATGAGTGTGCCTTTTTCCCCACATCCATGCTAACATTTATTATTGCTTGTGTTCTTGATAATAGCCATTCTAATTGGAGTTAGATGAAATCTTTGGGTGGAGAAATTGAGGAAGACCGTAGAAGATGGAAAGATATCCCATGTTCTTGGATAGGCAGAATTAGTACTATTAAAATGGCCATACTTCCAAAGGTACTATACAGATTTAATGCAATTCAATTCAAATCCCAATGACATTCCTCATAGAAATAGAGAAAGTGATGTTGAAATTCATCTGGAAGAACAAAAGATCTAGAATAGCCAAAGCAGTCCTGGGAAAGAAGAGTGATGCAGGAGGTATTGCAATACCAGACTTTAAACTATATTACAGAACAATAACAACACAACGGGCATGGTATTGGCACCAAAAGAGACAGGTAGACCAATGGTACAGAATAGAAGACACAAATATCTGCACAAAACTCACCTCAAAATGGATGAAAGATCTAGGAATTAGACCTGAGTCCTTTCACCAAATAGAAGAAAAGTAGGCCTGAATCTTCATCATGCTGGCTTAGGACCAGACTTCCTTCACAAGACTCCCAGAGTGCCAAAAAATCAAAGCAATAATCAATAAATGGGTTCAAACTAAAAAAACTTTTTCTCAGCAAAGGAAACAATCAATAATGTAAAGGAGAACCTACAGAGTGGGAGTAAGTCTTTTCCACACACACTTCAGACAGAACGCTAATCCCCAAAATTTATAAAGAACTTACAAAAATTTACACCCAAAATACAAAGAATCCAATAAATAAATGGGCTAAGGAACAAGGCAGACACTTCACAGAAAAAGATATACAGGTGATCAACAAATACATGAAAAAGTGCTCATCATCTCTAGTCAATTTACTTTTGACCCGCTCAACAGGAATTTAATGTAAAATAGTTTTTTTCCAAATAAACTATTTATAGTGCAAGATGGAAAGAAGGAAAATAGAGAAAAGGAAAGGAGAAAAGGAGAGAGGGGAAGAGAAAGAACAAAAGAAAGTGAAAAATAGGGAGGGGGGAGAGAGAAAAGAAAAGAAAGGAAGGAAGAAAGGAGTAGAGAAATAGGTAATATTAAATGGACTTATAATATATTTATATATCATAGTAATATAATATAATATGTATAACATATTATATAAATATTTCTAAGAGAAATGGCAATGAAAAGACTTTGTAACCTTTGGTTAGATATGGACTTTTCTGATACAACATCAAAAATGTGTCCTATGAAAGAAATGATAATCTGTGCATGACTTAAATATGACACATCATTTCAAAAGTGGAAAGACAAATCAAAGAGTGAGATAATATATTTTCACATTACATATCATTTAAACAACTTTAATACGGCATATTTGAAAGCTTGCAAACTCAATAATCGGGAATCAATCCCAAATATTTGCAAAAGTTTAAGCAACCACTTCACAAAGTATGACATACATATATCACATGAATTTAAAAAAGTGCAAATTAGAATAACAATGAGATACCACTATATATCTATATAAATGACCAGGATATGGATAAAATAACCATAGCTCTATTATACTGGTGGTGAGAATAAAAACTGTCATAAATATTTTGGATAATAGATTACCCAAACTATATAAAAAATAAACATATATTTGCAACACAACCCAGATATCCCATGCCAAAGTAGTTTTCTAAATTAAATGAAAAATTTGTTCTCATGGAAATACATGTACATAAAAGTTTACAGTAGCTTTTTTATTCTTCATTGCTAAAATCTGTCATAAATTCAAATGCTCTTCAACAGGTTAACAGGCATATTTGTGGTGAATTAATATAATGCAGTGTTACTCAACAAGAAAACAAAAGTGCTATTGGTGTTCACCGAAACATGGAGAAATCTTATATACATTGATAAGTGAAAGAAACCAAATTCAGAGCATATATGACAGTGATTCAGGTTATTTGTAGTATCGTGAGAAAGGTAAATCATTATACACACTATCCTGAGAAAGGTAAGTCATTAGGGACAGAAAGCATCAGTTGTTGCCCATATTTGTGATGAGAGAGAGAGAAAACCTCAAAGAAGCACATGAAAGATATGGGGGATGTTTGAGCTGTTGGACATCATGATTACGGTGACAGTTGCATCAATTAGTGCTTTAATCAAACTCACAGAATTTTTTAAAAATGTGAATGCAAATTACATAAATTACATTTCAAAACAAAGTGAAAAAAAACAGAAAATTTTTGTGAATCCAATTTACTGAAATATTTTTCAATGAATCATAAATAATCACATATGCATGGACTTGAGAAACAGAACTTCATCAAAATAAAGAAAATATTCTTAGAAACATGCCTTTAAGAAATGAAAATATAAGCGACAGGATCAGAATGCATTTGTAAATTGTATGTGTCATAAAGACTCACTGGGAATATGTGAAGGCTTCAAAATTAATAGTACAAACATACTACTAATAATATTTAACCAAGCAATTCAGGCCATATACATAAAGCAAAATACTTATTAAATATCATTAATCATCAGAGAAATAAAATTAAAACCACAATGACATCCTATTAAACACACACTGGGATGGGTAAAATAAGAAATGGAACCTACATTATGTCAGTGAGAATGTCAAGTAACCAAAATTCTCATATATTGCTGGTAGAAATGTGAATCTGTACAATTGTACAGATAAATTCATATGGGCTGGTGCCTGCCTGTAATCCCACTGACTCAAGATGATGGGCGACATTTATTGATTGGGTTATTTGTTTTTTGGTTTTAAGTGTTTTGAGGGCTTTACATATCCTGGAGACTAGTGCAACTCAGATAGAGCACTGATCTCCAGGATATATAAACAACTCAAACAATTTAACACCAAAAAACAAATAACCCAATCAATAAATGGGCTAAGGAACTGAACAGACACTTCACAGAAGAAGAAATACAATGGATCAACAAACACATTAAAAAATGTTCATCATCTCTTGCAAAGAGAGAAATGCAAATCAAAACTACTCTAAGATTTCATTTCACTCCAGTTAGAATGGCAATGATCAAGAACACAAGCAATAGTAAGTGTTGTCGAGGATGTGAGGAAAAAGGAACACTCATACTTTGTTGGTTTGGCTACAGATTAGTGCCACCACTTTGGAAAACAGTTGAAGATTCCTAAGAAAACTTGGAGTGGAACCACCACTTAACCCAGCTATCCCACTCCTCTGTTTATACCTAAAGGACTTAAATCAGCATACTACAGTGACACAGCCACATCAATGTTTATAGCAGCTCAATTCACAATAGCCAAACTATGGAACCAACCTAGATGCCCTTCAACAGATGAATGGATAAAGAAAATGTGATACATATAAATAATGGAATATTACTCAGCCTTAAAGAAGAATGAAATTATGGTATTTGCAGGTAAATGGATGAAAATAGAAAATATCATGTTAAGTGAAATAAGTCAATTCCAAAGAAACAAAGCCTGAATGTTTTTTCTGATAAATGGATTCTGATCCATAGTGGGGGGTGGGTAGGGAAGAATGAAGGAATTTTGGATTATACAGAGGGAAATAAGGGGAGGGGTGGCACAGTGGGAATGGAAAGGACTATAGAAAGAGACAGACATTATTACCTTATATATATGTATGAAATTTTTTTAAATAAAAAATAAAAAAATCAATCAAAAATTTAATAAAAGATACTGGAATAGGATTATAGGAAGTGAACTATACATAAAAACCAACACACACAATTACCACAGGTATAAATAAACCACATGTACAATAGGAAAGTTGTTTCTTATTCATTTGACCAATTAGTAATGATATTTAGGTAAATGAGCTACACACACACAAAGAGAAATAAACAACTTAAATTAATCTAAAAAATGCTAAGTAAAAGAAAAGATTCCTCTCATACCATACACAAAAGACCACCCTCTGTGATTCCATGCACAACGTATTACATAAAGATCAAAATTGTCATGACACAAAGCTGGTTTCCAGATGCCCAATATGGGAGAATAAATGAAAAAAAATGAGAATCAATATACAGAAAAATGATTATTAAAGGACAGGCAAGTCTGAATTAGGCATTAGAAATTAGTCAAAATGGCAGCAAATAAAAAAACACCACTCTATAAAAAAATTGAAAGTAAATGGTTTGCACTCTTCAGTCAAAACAGATTCAACCTCATGTTTTCTAAAGGAGACTTATCTTATAGGACAAGATATCCAGAGACTGTAGGTGAAGGGTTGAAAAAGATATACCAGGCAAATAGAGACCAAAAACAAGAAGAGGTAGCTATTCTCATATGACTTTAAGCCAAAATGAATCACAAAAGACAGAGAAGTCACTTCATCTTGTTAACGGAAATCATTCAACTACAAGAAATAATGATTATAAATGTTTGTGCCCCAAATATCAATGATGATATTTCATATAAAATATGAAATAGACCACAATACAATAAAAATGGGTAATTTTGACATACTTATGTCAACATTAGATGTGTTATCCAGACATAAACAAATAATCTTCCTAATAATACTATTAATAAAATAGAGCTAACAAACATCTACAGAATACGTTATCTATCAGCAATTGAATTCACCTTTTTCTCAGTGGAACTGAATCTTTCTCTAAAATAGATAGTTTAGGGCACACACCAGGTCTTAGCATATATTGGGGGAATTTATTCCTTACAGTTTCTTATATTCTATCATCATAATGGATTAAAATTAAAAATGAACAATGATATAAAAAAAAGAAAATATATTCACACATTGAGATTAAATAATACAGATTTGAATGAGGAATGCATCATAGAAAAAATCAGGGGAGAAACCAAAATATACTTAGAATGTAAATCAGCAAAGGGAGGAACTACCCTAAAGGAATAGCCAAATAAAGGAGAAAACAAGTCGTGTCATAAAACAAAAATGAGCCAAATTACTGGGAATACAAATCATATCTCAATAACCCTGAATGTTAGTGGCCTAAACTCATCAATCAAAAGACATAGACTAGCAGATTGGATTAAAAAGATAGATCCAACAATATGCAGCCTGAAAGAGACTCATCTCTGCATGTGGAAATCCATATGCAGCAGAATGAAACTAAACGCCTATCTCTCACCCTGCACAAAACTCAACTCAAAATGGATCAAGGACCTTGGAATCCGACCAGAGACCCTGCATCTCATAGAAGAAAAAGTAGGTCCAAATCTTCAATATGTCGACTTAGGATCAGACTTCCTTAACAGGACTCCCATAGAACAAGAAACAAAAGCAAGAATCAATAACTGGGATAGAGTCAAACTAAATAGCTTTCTCTCAGCAAAGGAAACTATCAGCAATTCGAAGAAAGAGCCTACAGAGTGGGAGAATATTTTTGCCACTCATACTTCAGATAGAGCACTAATATCCAGAATATTTAAAGAACTCAAAAAACTCTACACCAAGAATACAAATAACCAAATCAACTAATGAGCTGAGGAAATGAACAGACACTTCACAGAAGAAGATCTACAAGCAATCAACAGATACATCAAAAAAACGTTCAACATCTATAGTAATAAGAGAAATGCAAATCAAAACTACCCTAAGATTCCATCTCACCCCAATTAGAATGGTGATTATCAAGAATACAAGCAACAATAGGTGTTGGTGAGGATGTAGGGAAAAAGATACACTCATACATTGCTGGTGGGGTTGCAAATTAAGGCAGACACTCTGGAAAGCAGTGTGGAGATTCCTTAGAAAACTTGGAATGGAACCACCATTTGACCCAGCTATCCCAATCCTCTGCCCATACCCAAAGGATTTAAAATCACCATACTATAGTGATGCAGTCACATTAATGTTCACAGCTGCTCAATTCACAATAGCCAGATTGAGGAACCAACCTAGATGTCCTCAATTGATGAATGGATAAAGAAACTGTGATATATATATATATAAAAACTGTGATATATATTATATATATATATATATATAAAATGGAATATTACTCAGTCATACAGAATGATACAATTATGGCATTGTCAGGAAAATGGATGAAATTAGAGAATATCATGCTAAGTGAGATAAGCCAATCTCAAAAAACCAAAGGATGAATGATCTTGCTGATAAGCGGATGAAGATATTAATGGGGGGTGGGAAGGAGGCAAGAATGGAGGAAGGATGCACTGTATAGAGGGAAAAGAGGGGTGGGAGGGGTGGGTGGAAGGAAAAAATAACAGAATGAATCAAACACCATTACCCTATGTAAATGTATGATTGCACAAATGATATACCTCTACTTCATGTACAGAGAAACGAGATGTACCCCATTTGTTTACAATAAAAATAAATTAAAAAAACAAACAAAAACAGGATATAATTAAGAAATTGCCAAAATTAATGAATTTGAGAATAAAAATCACTACAAATGATCTATTATGGTTTAGGTATGCGGTGTCCCACAGAAGTTCATTTGTAAGACAATGCAGAAAGTTTAGAGGTAAAATGAATGAATTACCAGTGTTTTAATTTGATCAGTGCTTTAATCTACAGTGCTGACTGTAGGCAGGCAAAGTATGGCTGAAGAAGGTAAGAGACTGGGATCATGACTTTGGGGCTTAAAGATTTGTCCCTGGTGACCAGAGTTCTCTCTTCTGCTTACTGATTGCTATGTTCTGAGCTGCTGTCATTCTCCACACCCATCCATAACAATGTTCCATCTCAACTCAGGCCAGAGCAGTAGATTTGGCTTTCTTTGATCTGAGACCTCTGAAACCATGAGCACTCAATAAACTTTTCTTCCATTAATCATCCTTGCAGGTTCTTTTGGTCACAGTGATGCAAACGCTGACTAAACAAGATTAATGGAGCAACACTTGAGATCTTCACAAAGATAAACAAGACTGACAAACCCTTAGCTAAACTAACCAAAAGAAAGAGAAGACACAAATACAAAAAATAAGAAATGAAAATGTATTTATTATCACAAATACTTCTAAAAAGAATTTTTAGAAACTATTTTGAAAATTCATACTCTAATAAGCTAGGAAATCTAGAAAATACTGACAAATTTCTAGACACACCAACCTACCCAAACTGAACTATGAGGATAGGGAAAACAGATCAATACCAAGCAATAATATTGAAATAGCAATTAAAAGTCTTCCAAAAAAGAAAATACCAGAACCAGATGAATTCTCAGTCAAGTTCTACCAGGCTTTTAAAGAAGAACTAATGCCTATCTCCCTCAAATTATTTTACAAAGTATGAAGGGAGAAAATACTGCCCGAATTTATTCACTGAAGAAAATATGATCCTGATAATCAAACCAAGGAAAGATAACTTCAGATCAGTATACTGGATAAATATAGATGCAATAATCCTTATAAAATACTGGAGAAACCACATTCAAATACACATTACAAAGATAGTGCATGATGATCAAGTGGGTTTCATCCCAGGGGTACAAGTTTGGTTCAATATGCACAAATTAATAAATGAAATTCACCACATAAATAGAGTTAATGAAAAGAAGAATCACACAACATCTAAATTGATGTAGGAAAAGCATTTGATAAAATCCAGTACCCATTCATGTTGAAAATGCTGGAGAAATGATGAATAGAAAGAGCTAACCTAAACATTGTAGAGGATATAAACCCAAGACCAACAGCATACTGAATGCAGAAAAATGCAAAGCATGTCCTCTAAAATCAGAAATAAGATAAGAATATCTACTCTCACCATCCTTATTTAACATCATTCTTGAAACTCTAACCAAAACAATCAGGCAAGGGAAAGAAATTACTTTGGTACAAATAGGTAAAAAAGAGAGATCAAACTATCTGTCTGATGAGAATATTATGCTATATATAAAACAACCCAAGAAACTTCACCAGAAGACTTCTAGAGCTAATAAATTAAGTAAAGTAGCAAATACAATATCAACAAACAAATCAATTACTTTTCCATACTCCAATAATCAATCTTTGAAGAAATAAATCAAGAAAACCATCCCATTCACAATAACCTCAAAAATTAAAATTTAAACAAGGCGGTGAAAGACTGGTGTAATTAAATTTACAAAGCACTGAAAAAAGAAATTAAAGAAGATCTTAGAAGATGGAAAGTCCTCCCATGTTCTTGAATAGGTAAAATTAATACTGTCACCCTATACGTACTACCAAAAGCAATATACAGCCTCAATGCAAACCACATCAGAATACCAAGACATTCTTCTTAGAACTAGAAAAAAAAAAAACAGATCCAAAATTCATTTGGAAGGATAAAAGATCCCAAATAGAGAAATTATGAACAGGAAAAAATGATGCTAAAGATCACAATACTGAACTTCAAATTATACTACAGAGTTATAGGAATAAAAACAGCATGGTATTGGTACCAAAATCAACATGAAGACCAATGAAATCTAAAAGAAGACACAGAGAATAATCCACATCTATGCAATCATATGACACTTAACAGAGGTAAAAAATAAGTGTTAGAAAAGAAAGTCTTTTAATAAATGGGCCTGGGAAAATGGGTATCAATATGTAGAAGGATGAACTAGATCCCTACCTCTGACCCTGAACAAAATAGATAGATGCAATAATCCTTTAACATGGATCAAAAGCCCAGAAATTAAACCAGAAACTTTGCAATATCTGGAAGAAACCTTAGGCTCAACACTCCAAGTCACCTAGTCATCGACTTCTTTAACAAGACTCCTAAAGTGTAAGAAATAAAACCAAAAGTAGTTAAGTGGGATGGCAAGAAATTAAAAAGCTTCTTCACAGCAAAGGAAACAAGAGCATGAAAAGAGTGCCTAAAAATTGGAGAATATCTTTGCCACCTGCTCCTCCAACAGAGGATTAATATCCAGAAACATAAAAAGAACTAAAAACTCTTCAAAAAAACTCTGTTAATAAATGGACAAAAAAATTAGAGACTTCTCAAAAGAAGAAAAAATAAACGGTCAACAAATACATAAAAAAATGTTCAATATTCCTAGCAATCAGGGAAATGTAAGTCAGAACCACATTGAGAGTTCATCTCACTCCAGTCAAAATGGCAATCATCAAGAATTCAAATAATAATAAATGCTGGCAAAGATGTAAAGAAAAGGTATCCTCACACCTTGTTGGTGGGACTGAAGATTAGTATAACCATTCTGGAAAACAATATATAGATTCCTCAAAAAGCCAGGAAGAGAGCACGATAAGATCTAGCTCTTCTACTCCTCAGTATTTATTCAAAAGAATTAAAATTAGCATACTATAGTGATGCAAGCATATCAATGTTTACAGCAGAGCAACTCAAAATAGCCGAGTTATGGAATCATCCTAGGTTTCCGTGAACAGATAAATTAATAAAGATGAATATGCAGTATAAAAACATAATGGAGTCTTTACTCAGCCACAAAGAATGAAATCATGACATTTGCTATTAAATGAATTGAACTAAAGAATACCATGCTAAGTTAAATAAGCCAAACCCATAAAGTCAAGGGTCAAGTGTTTTCTCTCATATGCAAAACCTAGACCAAAATAAGAAGAAAAAAGTGGGAGGGGAGGGAAATCCAAAGAAAATAAAAGAGAGATCAGTGAAGTAGAGAAAGAGGATTCAGGAGGAGGAAGGTGGACTGGGAAAAGTTAGGAACAGTGGAATGAAACAAACCAAATTTATCTTATGCATATGTATGAATATACCCCAGTGAATTTCATTTTTATGTATATATATTGAGGACTATTTAAAAATATGAAAATGGAGTTTTAAATGAAACTTTATTTTCTGTTTCTTCTTGTAGCTGAGACTTGAGTTTCTTTGCTTCTGCTTGTGGGTGGGGTCTGCATATGGTTGCAGGTATTAAGGGCTATGACCATTAGTGTTGCAGCAGACACCCGCAGCTCTCCTTCAGCTGATTCTGGGTTCCTGTCTCATGAATTTCAAAACTGAAATCCAGAGACCAAGTGAGTGAGTGTAAAAAGGATTTATCCATGTATGCATAGACACAGAACTCCTGGAGAGTGGAAGAGGGGAACTGACAAAGGTTCACATAGATCTTGGTTCAATACTCTTGGTCCAAACTTATGCTAATCAGGATTTTAAAAAAGTACCAATGCTATTGGTCCAAAAATACTATTAAAGTTTTAAAAAATTATTAACACTATTGGTTATCCCAGAATCCCATTCAGATTTGCTTACTCCCATTTTCTCCCTGCTTTTTGGGAAGCAGAAGATTGACATCATTGAATCTCACATGTTGACATGGATAGGGTCTGGAACTGCAATATATGTGGAGTAGGTGTTAGCACTGGGCCATGCCCAGCTGTGGCAGGATGACAGGTTGGTGCACCTTGGCTCACCTTCACTGCTGGCCCACCTTGCCTCAGTCCCTAACTGGCCACCTGTGCTTCAGCCTGCAAGGTCATTGCTCCTATTAGCCACTCCACCACTTGCTGGGCTGTTCTGCTGCCACTTCTCAACAAGGACCAATTGGACAGCTTGGCAGTCAGTGAGCATGTCTATCCTATGTACATATTTGAATTATCACAGTGAATTTTTTATATATATATATATATGTGTGTGTATATATACATATATATGACTAATTAATATATATGTATATAGAGAGAGGACTAATTTAAAAATACATAAGTAAATAAAAGTAAGAATGGTAGAATAGAAGAAAGGGAATGGATGCTGAAGAGAAGAGGGAAAAGGGGAACTAATGGGGGCTGAATTGGACCAAATTATATTCCAAGCTTGTATAATTATGCCAAAATAAACTCAAATATTGTATAGAATAATGCATGACTAAATCATGTTTTAAAAATGCTAATACAGGGAGAAAAATGGGAGTTACTAAGGAATGAAATTGATCAAATTTTGTTACATGCATGTAAAAATATGGCATAAGGAGTCCTACTATCATGTAGTTTTAAAAAACCACTAAAAATATATAAAATATAATAAAATAAAAGTACAGTTAAAATATTTATTAATTAGGTTTATGTTACTTTAAAATTAAAATATACATTAATTATATACTTGGTTTCCACCCAAATGTCCATTGCATTTAAAATGTGATTAACACATTTTAATCTATTTGACTTCATTCAGTTTTTGTGGGTTTGATGGCATATTATTTTAGAGGTAATATAATATGTAGTGTTTATATTTTCCAAATTGTGTATTTGTTATTTTGGTGAAATGTATATAAATAAATAATGATAATTTAGTCTATATAACTTTGTATAGTAATATTTAATCAGAGAAAATTTTGATAGAGATAGAAAATGTCTCTACTGAATGTTTATATTTACTCACAATCACTTTTTTTTCTTGAATATAAGAGTACTCTAGAAAAACACAAAGATAGCTCTGTAAAGGATCAATTTAAGTGGATTTAAAATTGACTCCTTGAGAAAGCAGCTAAGAACATTATTATGGTCTTCCTTTCATTTTCAAATGATTAATTAAAAGAAATTCTAAAATTTACCTTTACTTTCTTTCTTTTATTGAGAGGCTTTTAAATTTATTTCAATTGAATTGTGTCTGATGCCCTTAAGAACAACAATTTACCATTGGTTCTCAGCTGGTAATTTTCAGTCAGTCAAAGAAGATAGACAGTTTTAGAAAGGGAAGGAGAAGCAGCATGGTCTGATAATCAGATCCATTCACTTGATTTTTTTCCAGATATTGATACCATTAACATGTTTCATATGCAGAAAATACAGCTGGGAAACACATTATTGCATTATTTGAGCATCTATTTCTTTCAGAGAGAGAAAGTTAATAAGCAGATAAATACATATTTAACTTATGATAGTCAGAAGTAACAACAAATGCAAGAATCTAAATAAAAGGCTTAGCACTTTTATTTTTAATTTTTTTATTGGTGCATTATAATCATACATAGTAGTGGGATTCACTGTGACATATTCATACATGAACATAACATAATTTGATCACTTTCATTCCCCATTACCTTTCCTTTTTCTCTTAGCCTCCTTCTATCTTCCTCCACCCTACTGGTCTCCCTACTATTTTCAGAAAATGCCTTTCTCCCCTTATTTTTTCCCTCTCTAATTCCCATATATGAGAGAAAACATGATCCCTGATTTTCTTGAGTATGATTTATTTTACTTAACATGATGCTCTCCAGAAAAAATTTGAAAATTGAGCCCTGAGTTATTCCAACATAGAGACAAAGGAAATGATCAAGCAAAAATAACTACAAAATAAGGTAAAGAAATGGGTTTAAACTACTCATCTGGCAATGAAGAAAGTGTTTGCCCAAGGAAAAAGGAATTATCTTTCTCAAATGCTTCTTAGAAATTGAGTTCGACTGCTGAGATTATATTGAAGGCAGACAGTAAAGAGTGATCACTGGGTAGCAGAGGATGCTGGTGATGTAATGCAGGAGGGGCATCTCCCTCAGCTTTGAGTAAGCAGGTAGAGCGCCAGGAGAAAGAGATTCACAAATAGGAAATTAAAGAACATGAGAGTGGCTTAGCAGGTCATGGGAAACTTCTAGATGGAGGGATTGTCACGCAGGGATAGAAAGATAAGACATAGTAATTCTGGGAGCTGTAAGCATTGCATTATAATGTTATTCATTACATTATAGTGTAATGAATGAATGAATGGCAAGGAATGAGGTCATAAAGAACAAAAATTTACATCATGAAATCCTTAATACTCTAGGGTGTCAGGTCAAGATGTTGGGCTTTACCACAGGGCAAACAGGAGTCACTGAAAATGCAAATATTAAATCAAGGTATCATTGATAAATGTTAAAATATACATATCAAAATTGAAAAGAAAAATCATCCTTTCAAGTTTTCATGTGTTTAAGTATTTTTTGAAAAATTTGAAACTTCTTTTTTCATTTTCTAATTACTCCATGAACATCTCTCAATAACTGAACATCATCTCACTACTATTATGATTGACACTTATTTGATTAATTTTGATCTTACCTCTTCATGTGTTTATTGGGCAATAGAATTGCTTTGGTGAATTTACTGTTCAACTCTTGCATATTTTTCTTCTGTGTTCTTTACAACTATTCACTGTCTTAAGGGCAAGTTTAATGTATTTGAGAAAAGTAAAAGTCTTCATTATTTTAAACAGTTTTCATGATTTAGTGTCTATCCTCCAAATTTGGCTGCATTGGAAGAGATTTGCCTCACTTAAGGTCCTCAGGGTCAACCTACATCAGTGACTGGATGAATATTGGTATGTAAAGGTCATCTGACCTCATAGAGTCACACCTCTGACGGTCCATCATAGTTCCAGTGCTCCTTTTGGTATTGTTCTGTTTGGATGTGAGATGTCCTTCACAAAGGTCAGGTGGCACTGCAGGAGTGTCCCGAGGTGAAATGCTTAGATGATGAGAGTTGTGTCCTAATCAGTGGATCAATCCACTTGATGGATTAATGATTGAATGGTCACTGGTGGTAACGGTAGGCAGGTAGCACGTGACTAGAAAAGTAGGCCATGGAGTTCTATCCTTTAGAGATTAAGTTTTGGCTCAGCTCCTCACTCTCTCCTCTCTGCTTTCTGGCTATAATAAAATGAGCAGCTTTCCTCTCTCCTACTCTTCCACCATATTTTACCTCATCTAGGACCCAAAGTAATGGAGTTGGCTGACCATGGACTGAATTTCTGAAACTACAAGCACAAAATGAAGTTTTTCTTCTCTAACTTGTTCTTATCAGGTATTTTGGTCACAGCAACAAAAAGCTGAGTAACACAGGAATCATCTGTGACTATGGTGCCACTGGTCATCTCTCTACCTAGGATCATACACTTTTTATCACCCCAAATGTTGATACTGAGAACATTTAACAATGAATTTCCAAAACACATCTCCTTCTCAGAGAGTGTCCCAAACCAATCCAAGCTAGGGCACCTTTATTTCTCAACAGTAGTATTTTGGAAATAAAATATAAAACATGCATAGAAATATCACATTAACCAACAAACACTTTCTATGTACAATTAATACATATTAATAAAAATTTAAAAACATGTATATGTGTATATGTATATATCTTTATGCATCTTTCTTTTCTCTAAGAAATTTGTATTTATAGAACTAACATTTTTTAAAAAAGGATGTACAAAATGTCACATCATTTTTCCACATTTTTAGGAATGCCAAGTTATTATTAATTAACTAGTTTTTAGAAAAACATTTTTTTTTTTATTTCTTATCAGAAACAATAGATTGTATAACTATTTTTCAGGCTTTCAAAAAGATCTTTACTAAAATGAATGTTTTTTATAATATGAATTAGCACATCTTGAGTTTATTTTTAAGTAATTTATTGTTCCTACTTAACATTGGTATATAGGAAATCTATTCACTTGTGTCTCATTGCACATCCAATGTGGGTGAGGGAAAGGGTTCCTGTCAAAGGGATGGGCTGGTTGCAAAATAAAATCTATGAAATTTATTTATCAGAAATTATCTTAAGAGCAGGGGCATGACTGATCGAGCCATCCAGAAGGAAGGAGCCCACTTGCTTTATAGAGGTACAGAGCAAAAGAGACAGGTAGAAGCTTCTTCTGCAAAAAATAGGATGAGGGGCGGAGATAAGCAAGTCATTTGGCTCTAGTGAGTCACTCCCAAAGGCCTGTATTGAAGGCCTGTATTTTAATTTCAGCGGTGAATTAACACAGGATAACCACTTGACTGAAGTGGTCTCCATCAGTTATGACAACTGAGAGTTCCTCAGACCAGATATTCCTGGTTAATGGCCCAACTAAGCTTGGTTCTCATACAAATCATGGGTGGCTTCCCGCACTTGTGTTTAATTATTATAAACAGGTAATTTATTGAATATTTTGAGTTCAAAAATATATTTTAGCTGTTATCCTTGAGGTTTTAAGGTTGATAATCTTAGCTTTATTAATGAAATTGTATTTGTTCACAACAATTAGCAAAAAGACAGGCATAGAGCAGTGGCTCAAGAAATTTATGAATAAATGATTTAAGCAATGAAAATTTCTCCTTTCCCAAACGTGATTTTTGGGGGTTTAGTTTTTAATTCATTCGATACCACATCCATTACATTTTTATATACTAGAATTAATTTGTCATATTATACAAAAGAGCATATTTATCCTTAAATGGTAAGGCTTCCAGTCCTACAACCCTAAGTATGGCAATTGTTGGGACAACATAGTAATGATTTTATCATGTGAAGTAAAGTATCTTTACATTGGTTTAATAAGGCTTTTTTTTTAATTATCAAGATTGTATGCCTAATTTTGTATGTATGTTTTCTTTAAGTTCTTTTTAGTAATTAGATGACTTTAACCTTCTCCTCGATCATTATTTATTCTTCTTTATCTGATAAATAGGTTCAATTTGGTAATATTTTCTCTTGGATTTTTGCTTCTATAATGCACAAGTGTGAGTGGTCTGGACGTTGAGGTATATTTGTTAGGTTTTGGTACAGGAACTTTATAAAATGATTGGTGTACTCATTGAAAGGTGATAGGAGATGTGATGGATAGAACACTGCAGCTGCATCACACAATAACTCCAAGGCCCATGGCTGTGAATGAGATGAAACCAGAAGCATGTTTGTGAGACAGAGGTAGGACAGTGGGAGTCAAGGGAGAGTCATGGCCGTTAGTTCATGACAGTATGTTGACTGCACCTAAGAATAAAAAGCTTCCTCAGAATCTCATCAGTCAATTTTGGTAAGTTTTCCCAAATACTGGCAAGACTAATTATTTCATATTTTTAGAAAACAACTTAGTGACTGATTCTTTTCTATTATAACTCTAATTTTGGGTGGACATCATGTAAATAATTCAAATCAGAAATTAAGGTGGATATGGTTAATTTTAGTTTAACATTTTGATTTTTTTTAATTTAAGATTTTTAACTTTTTAATTTCTTGAAAAATTCTGCCTGTTCATTAAGGTGCTATAACAAAAGTTAACATATATTTCAGAAGTTTTCATACATTTGCTTCATTTTGTATTATTATTAAAGCTAGATGGTTTAGTTAGAATTTACATTGAATGAATTTTTTATGAATCTGCCTTACATAGACCCTTTTTCAAAACATATTGACAATTTCCCATGGCAAAAATCGATATGACTTCCCAACACTTTTTAATATTGACTTTAAAAACAATAAATAGGAAAGTTGCCATTTCCCTGTAATTTTTTGGTTGTAATTAGGCATAACTTCTAATATACACTTGATTAAAGACCATGGCTAAAGTGTTTTTCAGCCTATTTTTAGTAATATTAAAATTAAAGTCCCAGAGGATAAACCAATTAAATTTCAAATTATTTGGAACATGATATACTAATTCCAACAAATAATGCATTGGTTTAAACCTAAAACATAACGTTTGTAAAATAGACATGTAACTTTGAATTAAATGTCATTTAACAGTTTTGATAGATCAGATTAAAAAAGGAAAAAAGTGTATATGATGGTTCAGTTGAAATAAAGTAAATGGATTTTTGTGCCTAATATAATGGTCAGCATGCACAGTTTTTTGGTCTTATGTGAATTATATTGGTCAATGT
Organism: Sciurus vulgaris; assembly: GCF_902686455.1. Lineage (NCBI taxonomy): Eukaryota > Metazoa > Chordata > Mammalia > Rodentia > Sciuridae > Sciurus > Sciurus vulgaris. The sequence goes on along the minus strand of NC_136467.1, from coordinate 94,154,059 downwards.
AAATTATATTGCTTTCTGGTGAGATGAAAATAGGCATGATGATAAAATGTAATGAATCTATCCACTGCAGTATTTTCCTTCCTTTGAAATATTCAAATACAAGGATGAATGATTTGTCAGGTACATGACTGTTAAAGGGAACCTAAGTAAAAAAAAATCATGAAACTGCCTGTTTAATTTTACCTTTTTCCCTCAGCAATATCAAATAACTATTATGAATGAAGCTGATAGTTACTTGACACATACTTGATTTACTCTTTCTCTGTCATGTAATATCATACCACTAGTGAATTTTGCTCCTGACCATTGGAAATCACAAAAATACTCTGAAAATTGTCATACAAATTTCTGATCTCATGTCATTTTTATACAAGTCTTTTATGTTTTTGTCTTTTAGTAAAAAGTGGGTGAAACGTACACAACTTGTAAAAAGAACCATTCATAGGGTTGAAATCATTGCTCCCTAAAAACAAAGTGTATTATCACCTGAAGATTCAATGAGAAAATTAAGAGAGTGTTTCTAAATTTTTTCAATTTCATGTAAACCACTACTTTGGAACAGGGCCATTTGGGAGGGAATGTTCAAAGGCATTCTTTCTCCTTCTCCCCATTCATTTCCAATCAGACAGTGGCAAAGAATTGGTTCATCTATTCTTATTACTTTCATTTAATCGTTTTTCTCAGCCAAAATTATACTTTTAAGCCAATAGAAAGCATATAAATAAAGTAATAAATTTCATGATATCTGCAGAAAGAAAATTTTCTAAGATATGTGAAACTGTAAGTTTCATAATGAAATAAGTCATTTCTGAAAATTAAAAATAATGCTTATATTTCTGAAGTCCTCAGAATTTTCTTATAGCTTCTATTCATACATTTGGAGTACTTTTTTATCTTACATTTTTAAAGAGGGATTTTAGACACAAAGCTACCCGAGCTAAAATTCTTAGACAAAGGTAAAGCGACTGTGAAACAGAATGTAAGAAAAAGCAGATGAACATTAAAAAAAAAAATTTGAACTAATTTTGCGACCTTACTACTGGCAGGTACAGTCTAAGCACAGTGTACTATGATTACTTTACTGAATCTTTGCAACAAACTTTGGCATTGATGAAGTTCTATAAATTGATAGAGAAACACACAGAGAATGCATTTATAGATAAATAGAGAAGTAGTAACAGAGGGGTAAAGTGATTTGCCAATGCTACAAGCTCCAAGTGCCAGAACCCAGAAGATCTGGTGCATCATGTAAGAAATGAAGAGATAATGTGGATAGTACCTCCAATACTAAGACTTCAAAGAATGTTTTTGATAGATTTTATTATCTCAATTGTTCCTGACTTAATAGTAATAATAATAACAGTTTTCCTGATAGCATTATGTACAATATTTTTGTCAAGTAATTATTTTTCTCAAAATTAAGATTGCAGAGACCCAAGTTATGAGCTTGGTTCTCATGCTTACTGAACTTTCTGTACAGAGAATGCCTCTGTGCATCTGTGTGTGTGTGTGTGTGTGTGTGCTCATGGCATGTAAAAAGGAGACGATTACTTACACCCACATCACTAAGACCTGCATCGGATGGGAATTGGTAAAACCATACAGAGGTGTGGACTGATTGGAAATAAATGGCTGAAAAAATAGTATTAAGAAATAAAGACAAAGGATGCAAGAAATGTGGCTTGAGGGGACTTGACTCATGGAGAAGACCTGATGGGTCTGATCTTAACAGGGAAAAAGCCTGCAGATGCTTTATTTATAGTGAAACACATGGAAGAGGGATTTATTGTGATAAAAGCTTTTTTGAGATAAACAAGAAATGAGAGGCTATAGGAAATTGGCCTGTTTGGAGACTTATCACTTGCACAGTAATTCTTCCTCCTCCAGGCAGCTGGCACCTCAAGGCTATTTGGGCATGCTAGTATCTCTTTCCACGTCTGGGGAGTTGAGTTTGAACCAATAAATCACACAATATCACAGAATTCTCTTTGAGCAGGACATTTTTAAGACAACAGAGCAGTCTCAGATCAGGTGAGATGACACCAAGAGTTCTCCAAGGGGCATACCTCTGCTTAGAGATGGTTCAGACAAGCCCACAGCTCTTTCACGGTTCCCGACACACACACATATAAAAATAAATGCCTTAAACTGTTTCTACTGAGAAGTCTTCTGTAAAATGCAAGTGTGGAAAAGTATATCTTTCTTTCTTTCTTTCTTTTTTATGTTTTGGTACCTGAGATTGAACACCAGGTTGCTTAACAACTGAGCCACTTCCCCAGCCCACTTTATGTTCTTCTTTGTTTGTTTTGTTTTTGTTTATTTGAGTCAGGGTCTCACAAAGTTACTTAAGGGCTCCATAAATTCCTGAGGCTGACTTTGAACTTGTGATCCTCCTGCTTCAGCCTTTAGAGTCAGTGGATTAGAGGTTATGGGTCACCACACCCAGTTGATTCTATCCTTATATAAACAAATAGCTCTTAGCATGCTTGACATTTGATAAAATCTTTTAAGAATGACAATATATTTTGGGGAGTAATTTAAAACTGTTGAGATGTCCTCATGGCAGTCTTCCACTTTCAATTTCTAATAGCTAGAGAAAAGAGTGTCTCAGGTTGTAAAATGTTACTTCCCTCTCCAAGTGCCACACTGAAAAACACAAACTCATGGGGATTTGGAAGGACTGGAACAATTCAGTTTTTTTAAAAAAGAGAAATAACTATGGCTCCAGCATGTCCATATGCCTAATCATGGCTACAAATAACTTTGTCCAGATTGGTGGAAATCTGTGGCATATAGCAGCTAATAGTAATCTTCGGAGTCAAAAAAGCCTCGCTATGAATCACAGCTTTGAATTAGCAGGAGTTGGTTATCCTCTCTATTTCCTCATTTTTAATGAGAACATTGGGTTGTTTTTAGGCTTAAATACACAATGTAAGTAAAATGCTAAGCAGACTGTCTGACATATAATGAGGACTCAATAACTGACAGTGATTATTACTTTTATTGAGACTACAAAACAGCCTTGCTGATGGTTTTTAAAATCATCAATAACTGAAAAGCAATACTCACAGTAATAATGAGGTGGTTTTGAGGATCAAACGAGACAAGCATATACAATATGTCGTTCAGGATTGGACACTTTTCTCAATCTCTTTCTCTACCTCCCTACTAGCCTCTTGTAAAAGAGAATACAGAATAGTGTTTTACTATATTCACATTTTGAGTAAAATGGGCATTTTAGTTTTTTTGTACAACCATTTCACAGCTGGTATCATTACTGATGTCACAAAATTATAGAAAAATATTTCTATTCTGAGTTAAAATGTGCCTGTATTCAATAAGAGATCATTAAATGATTTTCATAGGTCATTTTAATGATGCAAAAAGAAGCCTAAAAGTATTTCTAACTTTTTTTGGTCAGCTTGAAGCCTATTTTACCTCTTGTTTATTGCATTTTCAAATATTTATTCTATAGCAGTTAAATGCAAATGCATTAGAATTACCATTAGCATCCTTATTTAAAGAAGCCCTTGGTACCTGGACCATGGAAATTCTGTTCTTTGGTTATTTGAAGTTTAAATATTTTTCCTCCAACCACTCTTGATTTCAAAATCTGGTAAATTCCCTGAGTAGAATGATGTTGTCTGTGCTCCCTGGTGGATTCCTTTCTCTGGTGGAATTTGTCTCCTCTTTGACAAGACTGTAAGACATTTCTTTCTGATTTCGTGGTTAGACCCTCAGTCTCCTACAACTTCACAAACGTATGTAGATGTCCAGTCATGAAAATCCACTGTGTGTATAAGACCCTGACAGATTTCAATTTGCCACACCAACTCTTTAAGACAACCCAGACTCACTGGTTATTTCCCCATAGTGTAGTGCCTCTGTTTGAGACAACTTCATCACTGGCCCATGCTAAGTAAAGTGCAAAAGCTCTAAGGGAGGAAAAGGCCTGAAATCATCACTAAACTAGAAAGTACTTTTCCCTTTCTACAAGTAATTTTTAGTCTAGTCTCAATACTTCCTTTTCCCTGCTGCCTTTAAAGTATATTTTGCAGATTGTCCCCTTCCCAGTATTTGAAAAAATAATAATGTTAGCCCTCCACTACCACAGTCTGTCCCAAATAATAAGTTTTCTATTAATTTAAATCAATCCATAATGTAAACTTGTGCCATTATGAGTGGAACAAATCCAGGAGCCCTTTAAGAGATGAGCAGATAAAGAAACGGTATATAAATATAATTATGTATAGCATACATACACATATCACACACATATGTATGTATCACACACACACACACACACACACACACAAACACAATGCAGTATTAGTCAGCCATAAAAAGAATGAAACCATGTCATTTGCAGAAAAATGGAGGGAACTAGAGGACATCATGTTAAGTGAAATAAGCCACTCAGAAACCAAAAAAGTGATGCATGTTTTGCCTCTCATAAGTGGAAACAAAACAAACACAAAAGGATGATCTTAAAGGAGTAAAAGACCTCTTATGGTAGGAGAAAGGTCCTGGGTACAGGATTGGGAGCAAGGTTAGAAGGAAGGTTGACTATCATCAAAGCATGATGATATTTATATATGGAAATATCACAGTGAAATCCATTGTGTATGACTAATATGCAATAATGTAAAATACAATTAATCATTATATTATTAATTTAATAACAAAAATCTACCATCTTAATATTTTGTTATTGTGTATCAATGTTGTTTCTTGCAAAAATATTGATGTTTTGTGATTGTGTATCAATGCCCTTTCTTGAAAAAACATGTCAAGACTTATAATCTTCATCTGATTTTGATTTATTCTTTTTTTGGGGGGGGAGGTACCAGCGATTGAACTCAAGGGCACTTAACCACTGAACCACATCCCCAACCCTATTTTGTATTGTATTTAGAGACAGGATCTCACTGAGTTGCTTAGCACCTCACTTTTTCTGGGGTTTGGAGTTGCTGGGATTACAGGCTTGCATCACAGAGCCCCCAGCCTTGATTTATTCTTTCTCTTTATTCATTACCTTTTGACTGTATTACTTTGTAGACTTACACAAACTCATTGCTCTGATAAGGTAAATAGTGCTCATACAGCCTAATACTCTACCTTTATTTTTATTTTTATTCAAAATAAGTATGAATTATAAGTAGGAAAATAAAGCTATATTTAATAAATTTAAAAGGTCTAAACATTCTGCCACATGATAAGTTTTAATTCTATCAGTAATAGATCAGCTGGAGGGGTTGTGGCTTAGTGGTAGAGCCCTTGCCTGGCATGTGTGAAGCACTGGGTTGGATCCTCAGCACCACATTAAAAAAAAAAAAAGAATAAATAAAGATATTGTGTCCATCTACAACTAAAAAAAAAAATATTTAGAAAGAAAGATCAGCTGGATACAATATCAAAGAATCACAGAGAGGTTAGCAGAAATGGGAAAAAAATTTCCCTAATAGTAATGAAACATGAAAAGTAAAAAACTTAAAAATCTTCATGTTGCTATCAAACCCTTGGTACTTCTAGCATGAATAGCTGCCTCTAGCACAGGTAGACACCACAGGAAAGATTGGAATAACAAAATAAATTGTCCTTGTAAACTTAATTTCCATATGTTGAAAAAATTTTTCAAGCATTGAAAAATGCAAACCTAACTCCTGCTTTCTGTGTGCCATTTAGTCATCCATATTTGGTAAATCTTTTTAAAATACTATATTTTTAATCTTTGTAGTTTATTGACATATATTTGAGAAAGATTTTGATAAATATATTGAACAAGATTTACCTCCTTAAAACAAAATAAATCCTAAAAATACCATTTTTCACTGAGCTCAGATGGCACAAATCATTTAACTCTTTGATTTAGTAATTTTTCTCTCATGTTTTTTACTACTCTTCATTTTAATTTACTGGAGATATATCAAGCAACCATTAGGAAGATTATACTTTGCTGATCAGTTAGAATGAGGGAGGTTTGGTACCAAGGAAATTAACCTGCAATAACCTTCCTCTGGACTTCTTCTTATATGAAATAACTGATACTCTTAATTATCTTAATTAACCCTCAATTTAAACTGATACTTAGTATTGGACTCTGAACTGCAGATGTACCTAATGGAAGAGAGAGGGACACAAAAACCCCATAGTTACAAGCTGTATGAACCTTGTCATGGACTTCCACTAAATTCTTAATATGGTGCATGACTTGGGCCCAAACTGCACATGCATGAAAAAACATGCTAATATAGAGAGAAAGAGTAGGAAACACTGAGAACATTAATTCATATTGCCTACTTTTTGAGAATTTCAGAAAAGTCATAGAAAGAGGAAATGATACAAAGTTGAATTTTGATACTGATTGAATTTAAAACAGAAAAATATAAACATTCTTTGACTATACCTCCACCAGAGAAAGAGGTGTGGGTGCTGGCTACTGAGGTACAGGCACATTAGGATCAGTGTGCACAAAGAGTAAAGGAATCCCATGGGACACTGACGGAATCTGCTATAACTTCCAGTATTATTATTGTGTGTACATGTGTGCACACACATGTCCAAAAGACAGTAAACACCTCTATGCCTTGATAGCAAAGGGTTTGGGGAAGTTGCCAAATGGCCTCCACATAACCTGATTTGTACTATAAATGAAAGGTAAAAAAAATAATAAAATAAAATAAATACTTGTAAGATTCACTGGGAAGTGGCTTCAATAGTCTCAATAATTGTTCCTTAAATAACTAATGAGTCAGTAAGAATAATAAGCATTATTTTATCATCCCAGCTAGCTTTAACTCTACAGGGGTGAAGAACTCTGCAGCCCCCAGGAGAGTCATCTGTGACAATGTATCTTCTGCTGTATCTTAGAATACTTGTCCCATATCAGGAGCTCAAAATCATATACTGAAGCTTTTTCAGCTTAATCTAGCCATGAACTTCAAATTCTCTTGTGGTTTTCCTCAGTTGTATGTCAGAAAACCTGTAATGAGGGAGGCCTCTAAAGAGGAAGGAAAAGGTGAGATCACTATCAGTAATTATCCTCCTTGCAGGAATATCTTATACCTTCTCTACACAGAGAATGCAAGGTGATCTCTTGGTGCCATAGGTAGAAATGAAAGGATCAAAAATAAACCACTTCCACTGTCTTCATGTTTCTCATAATTTTCATCATTAAGTGTGGTCACAAGGAAAACTCATAGATAACCTAATTCATTTTGTATGCAACAAACCAGTGGAGGGTAAAGTGAGCAGGTAATTTTTCCACAAAAGTTTGATTTACATAGAACATTCATCTTTGCTCTTTTAGAAGCTGCAGTTAACTTCAAGTAATCAATGTGATTTAAAAATAGTTCTGTTTTCTAAAATTATAGCAATTTGAAACATTGAAAATCAATGTACTAAGGAAGTAAAAATGATAAATGAACAAATGAGTAATCCAAAGAATAAACAATATCAGTGTATTTTCTCAGCCAGACACTCACATAAACAGTAAAAGATTGAGCCAAAATAGAAAGTTTTGTGAAATGATAAATTAAGTTCATATATTAAAATAAGAAATAATTCTGTTTCTTAGTAATCTCATAATCTCCACTATAATATAATTGTAAAATTATATTTTGGAGTATAAATCAATGATAATCTCTTTTTAAAAATAGATCTAAAGACTATAAAGCAAAGCACAAACTTCATTAAAAAAACAAAATTTGATTGCCATAATATTATTATACAGCCTATTAGAATAAGATATCTTACCATAATAAAATATACATGCAATATTGGGAAAAATGAATCATAGAGTGTATCTTGCATATTTACACATGGTCTGACTCTGGATTCATCTCATAGGTCTTTCTCCAGAGTTGTGCTGTGGTTTGAATTGTCTTCATCTACTTGATTTTCTTCTCTTCATACTTAGCCAAAATCAGCTTTTTCCACTGGCACTATCCCACTGTTGGCTGTTTCTAACTTGAGTCAGAGTACCGTGTAGCCTGGTGTTTTGAAAATTCACTCTTCAGAAACAGGACTCTTATAAGCCAATGCAGCTGCTTCTGGATTTATTTGTTTGTTTGTTTTTCATGGTCTGGAATGGCACAGAACACCAACCCTACACTGTTTATTTTCATTTACTCTCTTTAGGGAATAGCCTGTGTTGGTGTTCTGGTAGCAAGTTAAGTTGCTATAGTGGGTTCTTAAAAAATAGTTGCAGAGAGGAAACGGTTAAGGATTCTCTGCAGAGTTCAAGAAAGCAATTTCTCTGAAAATGGTTTTAAGAAATGATTTTATAACTAACCCCCATCAGGTTTCTTCACTTGGAGCTGTTCAAAGAGTATCTAACATCCGAAATCAATTATGCCCTCCATGTGGAACTCTAAATTATAGCAATACTAAACTGCAAAATAGATATTTAGGAAATCAATAAAGTTCTGATTACTCAGGAAAACACTCTATTAATATGTTTCATATATGCACATGAATAGGAATTATCAATGAATGATTAAATTATTTTTTAGTATCCTTTTTGCTCATGTCCTATGCATATACTTCAGATACCTTTTATACAATCAAGTATGGTCTTCATGCTTTCCTGAAGCAATGTTTATGTTCTTCAGTCTTCCTGAGGTCAGGGATGAGTTCTCACAATCTCTATAGGTGACGTTTTTTGGTTTCTAAATCAAAGATCTCTAAACTCAAACATCCAGGCAATTAAGGGTATCCTCCAAACTCCTTAGTAAATGTGCAGACCTAATCAATGTCCTGAGTCAAATATGTGATTCGTATTCCAGAGTAACTGCCAATAAATTATATTCACCTATGAGAAAATTCACTACCACTGTTCTATTATATCGTTTATTAATTCCAAGGAATGATCCTTTAATCATAGCATGTGTACAATGTAATTTATAACCTCACACAATTTCATTCACATTCTTTCGCTGCCATCTGCTCAATCTCTTCATGTGCTAGTCACATAAAATATTCAGTTGTTTCCCAAGAATACTTTGGACTTTCAGATCACTGTACCATTTTTTTTCCCCTATTTCTGTAGTAGTCATCTGCCTCTTACTTACCTAGACTATTTCTGGTAAAATTGCTAAAAAAGGAAGGATGCTATTTTTCTTAGAATGTATCCAATTTCCAGGAAATTTTCTTGTTCTCTCACATTACTTTATATTTATGTATGTTTTAATACATAGTACACCATATTGTAATTACATATGTATTATTTCCTCAAATGGACAGTATAAGGTAGAAGGACAGAAAATTTTCTTTTTCACAAATCTTCATGGCTTTAATATGAGGTCTAAGGCCAAGCATATTTTAAATATTAAATATTAAATAGGCTCTGTCAAGTGTCATTCTTTGGGGATTATTGTTTGCCTTATTACTCTCACAAATTGAGACATCAGTTTAGCATAGAGGCTCCAAAGCCAGATTGCTTCTCCTTGAAACCTAGCTCCAAATTAATGCTATAACACTTTCAGAAAGTTACAATGTCTGTACATCTGTTTCTTATATTCTAAATGAATTCACTAAATAATATTTTATGAATATTCAACATTTAAAGTAAAACTCTCAACACAAGATTTTGCAATTAAAAAATTATCAATGAATATTAATTATTTAGTATCAAATATTTTCATAGTTGTACTTAGATGTTTAAATTGTTAAGTTCTACTATTAAATTTTTTTTAAATCCCCTGCTAAAAGCAATATTTTTGGTCCAGTAAAATTACAAAAGAAGGTTTATAACTATCAAGTTAGAGTAATAGCCCCAAGATTTTAAATCTAGTGCTAAAACTACTTAAATTCCATATCAATAAAAATCCTAGTTTCAGCAGAAGTGCTAATATGAAATTAAAGTGTGACATGAAGTTTTAATGACAACTACAGCTTGATCTTTGTTAAAAAATATAATCCTTATCTTTTTTCATTCATCAAAAAGTTGCCAGTAATAATAAGAGTGTGTCTTTCTTAAAAATGATTGATTTTATGTCATTCAGCCATGAAGTCTTTGATGGGTTCCTGGTGTAGAGCAATAAATTAATTTTAAATAAAAATCATAGCCTATAGGACCCATCTTAATTCATTTCCCTCAGCTTCCTTACTTAGTATAATTTTATGATGACTGTTCATGGATACAACTTTACAGTGTTTATTGGAATGAAAATATCCCTCGAGAGATGTCAACTGAGATAAAAGTTTAAAAGATATTTTTGTTGCATTAGGAGAAACTAGAATCAAAATTATTCTCATAACATTTTAAGAAATAACAGGCCACTTCATAAAGATAGTAAAAACTTTATACAGTACAATTTTAAAAAAATAAAATTCAAATTTGTATGACATTGCATATGCATGCATAATTCACAGAGAGACGCAGATTCCTTCAGACAACCATAAACTAAAAAATTACCTCCAAACTTGCACAAAAACATGTAATAAGGATAATTCTTGTCATACAGAAAAAAAAAAATAAGGCAGGTGAAATCACCTGAAAATAGGAAAGGAAAGGTAAATTCAAGTGACTATTTGAATTTACTTTTCAAACAAGGTAAAGCAAGTCAAATAAGTTATTGATGTGTACATACACACATATATGACATATTAAATTATGGATTCTATTTTTATCTGAGAGGTAAATACATGTAGGTATGACAACACCATGACAAAAGATAGGTTATAAACAATAATCTACAGAATTATAAGGTCATTATCATGCCTAGGAAGTAATAAAGTAGTAATTCATAATAGACTCTATTATGCCAAGGAGGATTGTTACACATGGTATCTAGTAAGGAATGAATTAAAAAGTTGCACAATTAATCAAATGAAGATGGGAAAATTATAATAACTTAATAGAGTAATTCAAATAAAGCAAAAACAGAAAGGAAAAAATGAATAACCTGGACACAAAAAAGTAAGAAAAATATGGAAGTTTGCTTTCTAGATATTTCAATTATTGCATGAAATGTAAATGAATAAATAATCTAGTTATGAAGTGTTATCATCACTTTAGAGTTAAAAAAGAAATTGACTGTGTTATGTGGCAAGTGAATATGACCCTACTGGTCTTCTGGTCTTTATGACTTTGTGTAATTCCATGCTTCCCCAGCCCCTGAGTGTGGCGAGGATTCGTGTCTTACTTGTAACAATTACATTGTTATGGATGGTGGATATCACTCTCTTGCTGCATTATATCACATTATGTAAGTCTCCATCACCCTAGCAGACACACTCTAGAGATTCCATTTGTTGGCCTGATGAATTATGTAGTCATGGTGGTACATAGTTGCTGGGGAAAGAGTCAGGGAACTGCAAGTGACCCCAGGACTAATACAGGCCTCCTGATGACAACCAGGAATAATTCAGGACCCTCAGACATATGACTGTAAGGAACCTAATTCTGCAAACATAAGTAAACTTGGAAGTAGGTATTTACCAACTGAACTTCCTGTTTAGAATGCACCATGAGCAAAATTTTAATCTCAGCCTATTGAGACTCAAGTAGAAAAAAAAGCAACCCTATGCTAAGACTTATGACCCACAGAAAGTATGAGATAATAAGTATATACTGTTTTAAGCTGCTAAATTAGTTATAATTTGTAAGGCATTACTAGAAAATGAATACGTATTACCTATGAAAGCAAATCTTTAAAGTGTAGAAAAGTTGCAAACTAAAATATAGAGAAGAACAAGTAAAGCAAATACCAATCCCCCAAAAAGCACTGTGGCAAATAGGCTTTAAAACAAGAAGCATAAAATTTATAAAAAGATATTTCATAATAAAAAGGGCTATTCTAAAGAATGATTGTCATTTTTATACTTGTAAGCACAACCTCAAAATATGTGCAACAAAACCTGAAAACTAAAAAGTGTAGATAGATTGACATTTGTAGAAGACAACTTTATTTATTTATTTATTTACTTTTTAATAATTATTTTTTATTTTTACAGACTGCATTTTGATTCATTGTATACAAATGGGGTACAACTTTTCATTTCTATGGTTGTACACAATGTAGATTCACATCATTCATGTAATCAGACATGTACATAGGGTAATGATGTTTGTTTCATTCTACTATCTTTCCATCCCTGCCCCCTCCCACCCCATTTTTCTCTACACCATTCAAAGTTCCTTCACTCTTTTCTTTCCCCCTGCCACCTCCCCTCATTATATATCATCAGTCACTTATCAGAGAAAACATTCAGTCTTTGGGTTTTTGGGCTTGGCTTATTTCACTGATCATGATATTTGCCAACTTCATTCATTATGGCAATTGCTGATAAAAGAGTGAAGTTAGAAAATATATATATATATGTATATATGTATATATAAAGATATATAAAAAATATATATATGTATATACATATGAATATATATATATACATACATATATATATATATGTATATCAGAGTTTCTTTATCCATTCTTCAATTGAAGGGCATCTAGCTATTGTGAATTGAGCTGCTTTGAACATTGATGTGAGTGCATCACTGTAGTATGTTGATTTTAAATTCTTTGGGTATAAATTGGGGAATGCGATAGCTGGGTCAAATGGTGGGTCCGCCCAAGTTTTCTGAGGAATCTTCATACTGCTTTCCAGAGGGGCTGCACCAATTTGCAACTCTACCAACAATGTATGAGTGTGCCTTTTTCACCACATCCATGTCAACATCTATTATTGTTTTTGTTCTTGATAATAGCCACTCTAATTGGCATAAGATGAAATCTTAGGGTGGTTTTAATTTGCATTTCTCTAATTACTAGGGATGATGAGCACTTTTTTATATATTTGTTGGTTATCTGTATATCTTCTTCTGTGAAGTGTCTGCTCAGTTCCTTAGCCCATTTATTTATTGGGTTCTTTGTATTTTTGCCATAAAGTTTTTTAAGTTCTTTATAAACTTTGGAGATTAGTGCTCTGTTTTAAGTGTGTGTGGAAAAGATTTTCTCCCACTCTGTAGGCTCTTTTTACACATATTGATTGTTTCCTTTGCTGAGAAAGAGCTTTTTAGTTTGAATCTATCCCTTTTATTGATTCTTGCTTTTATTTCTTGTGCTATGGGGGTCTTGATAAGGAAATCTAGTCCTAAGCAAATGTGATGGAGATTCAGGCCCACTTTTTCTTCTATTTGGTCTTGGGTCTATTTCTAGCTCTTTGTTCCATTTTGAGTTGAGTATTGTGGAGGGTGACAGATAGGGTTTTAATATCATTTTACTGCATATGGATTTCCAGTTTTGCTAGCACCATTTGTTGAAGAGGCTATCTTTTCTCCATTGTAAGTTTTTGGCACCTTTGTCTACTATGAGATAACTGTACTTATGTGGGTATGTTTCTGTGCTATCTATCCTGTGCCATTGGTCTACCTGTCTATTTTGGTGCCAGTAACATGCCACTTTTGTTACTATTGCTCTGTAGTAGAGTATAAGTTCTAGTATTGTGATACCTCTTGCTGCCCAGGATTGCTTTGGCTATTCTGGGTATTTTGTTCTTCCAGATGAATTTCATGATTGCTTTCTCTATTTCTGAGAAATGGCATTGGGATTTTAATTGGAATTGTGTTAAATCTATATAGCATCTTTGGTAGTATGGCCATTTTGATAATATTAATTCTGCCTATCCAAGAACATGGGAAATCTTTCCATCTTCTAAGGTCTTCTTCATTTTCTTTCTTTAATGTTCTGTAGTTTTCATTGTAGAGGTCTTTCACCTCTTTGGTTAGATTGATTCCCAAGGATCCAAAATGGCAGATTAGAGGGAGGCCATGGTCCTTGTTACTCCATAACTTGACTTTCAAACAGAGAATATCTGTTTCTCAGTGAGGCAGTCTTTGCTGCTTATGAATCACCTGCTGTTTACCCCATTTGTCCACTGCGATCACCTGCAGTCTGCCAGCATATTGACTACTTTTTGAGTGCAGATTGCTCACTGACACTTATCATCTGCCATTTGCCTGTCTCTTGCCTGCCCATTGCCTACGTTTCACCTACCCATCACCCACCGCCCAAAGTCCACCTGCCAATTGTCCTTAGGTAGCCAGCAGTCAGACTTCAGATGGCCAGTGAATCACCAGCTGCCTGCTGTGGCCTGGAAGTCCACTGTCACATTACCTGCAGGTTACATGTGTCTGCAACCATTTTGAGATGACAGCCAGGTACTGTAGGACCCCTGGTCATACTGACCAAACCCCATCTTCAGGACCCCTCAGCCTAACTGACCACCCCACCTCCAGGACCCTTGCCCAACCAACTGCACCCTGCCTCCAGGACCCCCTCTGCCCATGCCCACAGCCTGAGTTGCAGCTTCCCATTTGCCAACACATTTGGAAGCCAAAGTGGGCATCTTGGATTATCCTGGAAGTAGTAGCTTATACCCATCTTTAGGTGGGGAAAATTCTATTCTGGTATGCCTGCTGGAGACTGGAAGCTCATTATCAGGTAACTCTCATGCATCTGGTTCCTTAATACTGGGAGGTTTGAATACTGTATGACTGTTATAGTGTAGATTGTATTTCCTTTTTTTTTTTTCCTCCTCTTTGAAAATTTTTGTTTTTATTTCTTTACTTTTCTTGCTCTATTTTCCTTTTGTTTACCTGTTTCCTCAGAATTTCTTTTTCCCTTTTCTCATGCTAACAACCAACTTGTTTTGATTACACTTTCATTCTTTCCATGATCTAGAACTTCTATATACTCATGTCTTATCCCATTAACATTTACATCCTAAACCCCTCCCCATCCTCTTTGTCCTCCATTAGAAACTGCAGACTTATTGCAAATCTATTCGTTATACTGTAGATAGTAATTGAACTCAATCTCTCTGTTTATTATAACAACATTGTTAACATCTTCATAGGGGATATTTGGTTTAGGGCTGCATATTGTCTGTACTGGGCACTGCTAATATTGATCTCCCCTTTAAAGATGTTTTGGAAACCTATAGGGTCACTATAAGCCTATAAGGGGGAAACTGCAATACCCTGGATCTGCAATACTAGAGGGAAAGATACATGAACAACAAGGGAAGAATATGATCCAAACAAACCTAGATTCTATATTAATAGAATCCAGTAACAGCATTGCAGAAGAAATGTCAGAAAAAGAGTTCAGAATATACATAATTAAAATGATTCATGAAGCAAAGGATAAGATAGCAAATGCAGGCAATGAATAATCACTCCAATAATCAGTTGAAAGAGCAACTTCAGGAAGCAAAAAATCATTTCAACGAAGAGAGATTCTCAAAAAACAAACAAACAAACAAACAAACAAACAGAAATCCTTGAAATGAAGGAAACAATAAGCCAAATTAAAAACTCAATGGTAAGCATCACCAACAGTCTAGATCACTTGGAAGACAGAACCTCAGACAATGAAGACAAAATATTTAATCTTGAAAATAAAGTTGACCAAACAGAGAAGATGGTAAGAAATCATAAACAAAACCTCCAAGAACTATAGGACATCATGAAAAGATCAGGATTGAGGAAGACACAGAGATACAAACCAAAGGAATGAACAACCTATTCAAGGAATAATACCAGAAAATTTCCCAAACCTGAAGAATGAAATGGAAAATCAAGTACAAAAGGCTTACAGAATACCAAATGCACAAAATTACAACAGTTCCACACTAGGCACATTATAATGAAAATGCCTATCATACAAAATAAAGATAGGATTTTGAAGACTGGGAGGAAAAAAGCATCAGATTACATATGGGGGAAACCAATACAATATCAGCAGACTTCTCAGCCCAGAACCTAAAAGCTAGAAGGGCCTGGAACAACATGTTTCAAGCTCTGAAAGAACATGGTTGTCAACCAAGAATCCTATACCCAGCAAAACTAACCTTCAGATTTGAAGACAAAATAAAATCCTTCCATGATAAACAAAAGGTAAAAGAATTTACAAATAGAAAGCCTGTGCTACAGAATATTCTCAGCAAAATATTCCATGAGGAGGAAATGAAAAACAACAATGTAGGTCAGCAAAGAGAGGGATTTCCTTAAAGGAAAAACCAATCAAAGGAGAAATCAAGTCAAGTTAAAAACCAAAAATAAGCCCAAATGACTGGGAATACAAATCATATCTGAATAATAACCCTGAATGTTAATGGCCTAAACTCATCAATCAAAAGACATAGACTGGCAGATCGGATGAAAAAGAAAGATCCAATAATATGCTGCCTTCAGGACACTCATCTCATAGAAAATGACATCCACAGACTAAAGGTGAAAGGATGGGATAAAACCTACCATGCATATGGACTCAGTAAAAAAGCAGGGGTATCCATCTTCAAATCAGACAAAGTGGACTTCAAGGCAGTTAGTCAGAAGGGATAAAGAAGGATATTTCATACTGCTTAAGGGGACCATAAATCAGGAAGATATAATGATCATAAATATTTATGCCCCAAACAATGGAACATTCAAATAAATCAGACAAATCCTTCTCAATTCCAGGAATCAAATAGACCACAACACAATAATTCTGGGTGACTTTAACACATCACTGTCACCACTGAATAGATCTTCCAAACAAAAACTAAAAAAGAAACCATAGAATTCAATAACACAATCAATAACTTGGACTTAACAGACATATATAGAATATCCCATCCACCAATGAGCAAATACACTTTCTTCTCAGCAGCACATGAATCCTTCTCTAAAATAGACTGTATGTTATGCCACAAAGCAGCCCTTAGTAATCACATAAAAATAGAGACACTACCTTGTGTTCTATCACATCATAATGGAATGTAATTAAAAATTAATGACAAAATAAAAAGCAGAAATTACTCCAACACCGGGAGACTAAATAATATGATATTGAATGAAGTATGGATAACGGAAAACGTCAGAGAGAAGATAAAATTTCTCACAGGTAAATGAGAATGACAATACAACATATCAAAATCTCTGGGACACTATGAAAGCAGTTCTTAGAGGAAAATTTATTCATGGAGCGAATTCAATAAAAGAAGAAAAAATCAACAAATAAACAACCTAACGCTACAGTTCAAAGCCCTAGAAAAAGAAGAACAGAACAACACCAAAAGTTGTAGAAGACAGGAAATAATTAAAATCAGAGCTGAAATCAATGAAATTGAAACAAAAGAAACAATTCAAACAATTGACAAAAAATAAAGTTGGTTCTTTGAAAAAAGTAAAAGAAATAGATAAACCCTTAGCCACACTAATAAAGAGGAGAGAAAAAACTCAATTTACTAAGATTCGTGATGAAAAAGGAAATATCACGACAGACACAACTGAAATACATAACATAATGAGAAGCTACTTTGAAAATCTATACTCCAACAAAATAGAAAATATCGAAGACATCAACAAATTTCTAGAGACATATGATTCTCCCAAAGTGAACCAGTAGGACATACACAATTTAAACAGATCAATTTCAAGCAATGAAATAGAAGGAGCCATCAAAAACCTACCAACCAAGAAAAGCCTAGGACCAGATGGATTCTCAGCTGAGTTCTACAAGATCTTCAAAGAACTCATTCCAATACTCCTCAGTATTCCAAGAAATAGAAAAGGAGGGAATCCTTCCAAACTCATTCTATGAAACTAGTATCACCCTAATACCCAAACCAGACAAAGACACATCAAGGAAAGAAAATTTTAGACTGATATCTCTGATGAATACAGATGCAAAAATCCTTAACAAAATTCTGGCAAATTGCATAAAAAAAGTAAGAAGATAATACACCACAATCAAGTGGGGTTCATCCCAGGGATGCAAGGTTGGTTCAACATCTGGAAATCAATAAATGTAATTCTTCACATCAATAGACTTAAGGTTAAGAATCATATGATTATTTCAATTGATGCAGAGAAAGTGTCGGACAAAATACAATACCCCTTCATGCTCAAAACCTTAGAAAAAATAGGGATAGCAGGAACATACCTCAACATTGTAAAGGCTATGTATGCTAAGCCCACAGCAAACATCATTCTTAATGGAGAAAAAACTGAAAGCATTCCCTCTAAAAACTGGAACAAGGCAGGGATGCCCTCTTTCACCACTTTTATTCAGCATTGTCCTTGAAACACTAGCCAGAAGGATTAGACAGACCAAAGAAATTAAAGAGATATGAATAGGAAAAGAAGAACTCAAGCTGTCACTATTTGCTGATGATATGATTCTATATTTAGAGGATTCAAAAAAACTCCACCAGAAAACTTCTAGACCTTATAAATGAATTCAGAAAAATAGCAGGATATAAAACCAACATGCATAAATCTAAAACATTTTTATTCATAAGCGATGAAACATCTGAAAGGGAAGTGAGGAAAACAACTCCATTCACAATAGCCTCAAAATAAAATAAAATAAAATACTTGGGAATCAATCTAGAAGACTATTTTAAAAGAGTTCTTTTAAATTCATATGTAACAAACAAAAAGTTCATAGAAAGTATTTGGGGAGCAATTAATAAACCTATGGTAAATGACACAATATAGAACATTGAGTACAACTGAGCACTTATCCCTTCAGGTGTACATGGGTTTTGCAGAATTAGCATATGGAATACCAACATTGTGTCTCAACAAATTTTAAGTGATTTAAATCTTGCATAATTATAATTTGCATAGTTACATGTATATGGGATTAAAATCCAATTTAGTCACAAAAATCCCCAAATCCAAAAGTACCAAAATGTTTTACTCTAACATAACACTTGTAAGGACCCAATTAGTCAAAGAAAAAAATAAAATATCTAATCATTTTTTCCTTGAAGGATAATAGAAATATAGCTTATCAAAACTTGTGGAATGCGATGAAGCTTGTTATAAATATGAAATTCATACTCTTAAATGTGATTGTTAAAAAAAGAAATTTGTGGAACACATTGATTTAGGTAAAATCTGAGTAAAATAGAAAATTTGAACAAATTAAACCCAGCAACTCTAAAAGGAAGAAAATTATTTCTAAAACCTGACAAATAATAACAGAAAAAAATACATGAAAAATTAAGAAATTAAAGAAAACTAAAGTTAATTCCTTCATTACACAAATATATCCATGTTTACATGTAAGTACACACTGAGAGTGACTACTGTGAAAAAAAAAATGTTTGAATACACTGATAATGATGAATGAAAAATCAGAAGGGGAGATACCACAGACATTAAATGGACAGTAGACTACTACCAACAAAATCGTGTTGGGTGAAATTGTCAAATTTTGCACTATATTTTTTTTTCAAAAATTGAAATAAAGAGAAATAAAATTTGAATAGTCTAAAAATATTAAGAACATTTACATCAAAAAGAACTTCAAATTAAGAAAAACTCAGACCCAGCTGGGGATGTAGCCCATTGGGAAAGGAATTAAAAAGAAAGGAAAGAAAAAAGAGAAAGAATTAAAGAGAGAGAAAGAAAAACAGAGAAGACCACAGATCTAGATGATGTCCAAAGAAAGACAGAGATGATATCCAAAATATTACTGGACCAAAATTAAGGTACCATTACCACAGGAATGCAAAGTTACTCTAATATTAGAAACAAAGAACAATGTTACAAATTTTATTAGCAGAATAAGAAAACAAAAAGTAAAATTGATTTAGAAAATTATATTAATATTACATGTTAAAAAGTCACATGATATAAGTCAATACCAGTTCAGGATGCAAAAAGGAACTATCTTTAGGAATTTAAGATTACTATGGAAAGATATATATTGAATATTAAATGTATTTACTAGGAATTATAGACACACATTAAATTAATAGAGAGAAAACAGAGAATAAAACTTTTTTCTCATGATAAGAAATAAAACAGTAATTTCCACTACCAATAGATACATTGGACATTATATAGGACTTTCTATCCAGTTTCAAATGGTAACAAAATGTAAAGGGGGATATACAGTTAGAAATGAAGAAAGAATATACCAATATTTACAAACAACAACTGTAGATATACAGAAAATACGGAAGATTCTACTATATTATTATAACTGAAATTTTATGAAAGTTGTTGAATGGCATATAAACATGATGGCGATCAATCAAGTTTTTTGTTCTAATACTCAAAAACTGGGAAATAAAATAAGAAATATACCATTTGTGATCACATACAAATGTGAATAAGTATATAACGAGATATATAATGTACATCTATACTACAAACAACAAAGCACTACTGAGAATAATTAAAGATTTGAAAGAATGGAAGTCATACTATACACATGTACTAAAAAACTCAATACAAATAAAATATAAATACACTCAAGTTAATCTACAGATTCAGTAAATTCCACTCAATAGTTGTATATATGGAATTTGTAGACCAATTCTAAAATATCTGTAGACATGTAAAGGACTGAGTATAGCCAAGGCAAGTTTGAATAAGAAAAATATAACTTTAAGCAGGGCATTACCATAGCAACCAGGCAGTCTTGACCTGCATCTTTGCACAGGAAGTTCTCAGTACAGGTACACAGCTCCTGCTGTAGGACAGTCAGAGACCATGTTCCAGATCACCACTCCTGACACCCATCCTTATGCCAGTACCACAATGATTTTGGAAAGATTTTTAAAATTGGCATATAAAATTGTATAACTCTAGCTTTGTAGTAAGTTCTAAATTTGGAAAATGTGAGTCCTCCAATTTTTTTCTCCCTCACAAGATTATTTTGGTAATTCTGGGTCCTTTATATTTCCCTATGAATTTTGGTATCATCTTGACAATTTCTGAAAAGAAGTCAATTATGATTTTGTCAAGGATTGCATGAAATTTGTAGGTCAATTTGAAAAGTGTTGTCATCTTAACCATCTTAAAGCTTCCAAACTAAAAAAAAAAAAAAGAAGAAAAGAAAAGAAAAATATAAGAACTTACTATACCAAAAAGAAATTACTATGGAAACCATTATCACAATAATTCCCTTATTATACTTCAGTAAACAATCAAAAAAGCAAGACTCTTTTCAATTTTTATAGGAAAAAATGAGAAAAAATAATTTATCCTATGATCTTAGTGTGATGTTCTAAGTATTTTAAGTTAGGGACCTGAGAGCCTTTATTTTTAGCAATATTAATCAAAGCAAACCAGGTTACATTGCATTTGAATATAATATTTTCACACTTGGCAGTTACCTGAAGTAAATAAGAAATGGGCATTAACTTTTTAATGGTGGAGGAAAGGTAACAAGAAGAAACTACGTTTTGGATAACCTTAATGGAAAACAATAGCTTAAGTTAATCACAGCCCCAAATGTAACATAATGAAAAGACGTTTAGGAGGCACACATTAGCAGAGAAAATTATGATTTTGATAAGCTTAATACATTATTGGAATGCATAGTGAATAAACACACTAGAGATACATGAAAAAATGGTTTGCTCTACAATATAAAGGGAAATTCAGTCTACATTTATTCAATCCATATACACAGAACCTACTTTGTGCCACTCACCATCACCATTGTAAAAGATTGATATAATGAAGTTTGATATAATGAGATCTTTTGCTTCATGAAGCCTCCATGCTACAGAGAAATATGGGGAGAATAAGGCTACAGAGATTGCTGTTTTTAATTTGTTACATTCAATTATATTCTATTCTGGTGAAGTAATCTTAAATTTTTTGTGTGATAATTTGAGTTTAATAATTTTGCAATTATATTTCTTTGGCTCAAAGACCATCAATTGTGTAATGAATGACAATGCTACACTTTGGTTTGTTTTCTCTTGTTATCTTAACATACGAGGTTTTTATCAGTAGATTTAATTTGGAAATGTAAGAATGGAAGGCAGGCCTCCCTCAGATACACTCTCTCTTTCTAAAAGGGATAACCATTCTCAATAATGAAACTGGGAATCTAAGATACCATGGGTGCCTATTGAAACTCATAGTAGAGGGTCACACAAAGGAAAATGGCATGAGTCCGGGGGCACAAAATAAATATGCTCGTCAAAATAAGAATGCCCTAATAAATATTTTTGGATAAACCACATTATTTTTAGCAGAAGTGAAAATATTTATTAACCAAATAATCATTATTTATACTTCAAAGAGACTGTCTATGGTTACAAAATAGCTACTATGACTAGAATATTTATCTCCTGATTCATGTCTCTATGTACCAAGACAGACAAGGTCAACAATTTGTCACACATGATTTTTGGGGGTGGGTACTGGGGATTGAATTCAGAGGTACTCAACCACTGACACGCAACCCCAGCCTTTTTTTTTTTTTTTTTTTTCTTTTTTCTTTTTTGTATTTTTTATTTACAGACAAGGTCACTAAGTTGTTTAGTGCCTCACTGTTATTGAGGCTGGCATTGAATTCTTGATCCTCCTGTCTCACCCTCCTAAGCCTGGCCACACATGATTTTTAACAAGAAATTTCCACATTTTTTTTCTTGGATTTGTAAACACATATCACTATATGACCCCAGTTGCCACTTGATTAAACTTTGATTTTTTTCTACACAGTATTCTGTCTTTGGAACCCTGGCCCTATGATGACCTTCCATTTCCACCTGTTACTGACAAGTGCAGATTTCTTGTTACCTTTGCAGTATCTCAAAATTCATATATGATTACAGAAGTAGAAGAAAGTGAGATGACTATTTCTGTCTGCATTACTTTATACAGAATTGTAAATGAGTATGAGAATAAAGGTTTGCTTGCTAAAAGCATTTTCAAACTTAATTAGCTGGAAAAAATAGGGAAAAAATGCCAATTCATTATCGCTGCCTTAAGGTAAGTAAAAGTTAAAGTGCATATACTGAATGTCCTCTCAGGGTTTATGGCTAATTATTTTTTCAACATTATTATTCTATTGTCCTCTTAAACAATCAGTCATAATTAAAGAACATATTGAAGACTGAGAAAATCCTACAGTTGTTTGTTCAGTTCTAAACTAGATTTTATTCTAAGTACATTTGGTCACACTTCCAAGTAATTTATTACTATTCCTCAAAACTAATGTTTTTTAAAATAAGGTATTAAACCTCTCGTCATACTACACTTTCCTTATTCCCTATTCCTATATCATTCTGAACCTACTGTACAATCTAGTAGCTTTTCAGGATATCAGACACAAATAACTATTCTAGACTATAGTCCTATGTAGGTAACTGAGCCAATGCCAATCACATAGTATATACCCATTCATCAAATATATGTTGGGGGAATACAGGAATGAAAATAGATAGAAGTAGAAAGAATAATCTCTAAAGTCATCTCATATAATTTTATGTTCTCAATATGAAATGTAATAAACAATTATCAAATTTATTCAAATAACCCATGATTTTACAAGTGTATGCATTGAGTACTTTAACACTTTTTAGGCACTAATACTCTGAAAATGAAAAAGAAAGTGACAAAAATTATTGAAAAATTAGAAATATATTGAGAAATAGGATTGATTTACTTTTTGTATTTCTACCTAAAACATGCTATTGACTGAAACATGTCCCCCTAAATTCATATTCTAAAGTCCTAACTTCTCATGTGATGGACTTTGAAGATGGGTCTGTTAAAGAGATTAGGGTGATCCTCATTATGATATCAGTACCTACATATCTTTGTACAAAGAAACCAGGTAGGTCTTCTGTCCCTCCCCATCTTGTGAAGACACAGCAAAAAGAGGACTTTGTGCAAGTCAGAGAGAGGAAGAGGGCTGTCATCCAGAAACAGATCATCTGACATCCTAAACTTGGAATCTTTTGCCTTTAAAATTATGAAAAGAAATGTCTATTGACAAATCACCCAAGCTATTATGTTTTATGAGTCAAAGTAGACCAATGTAATATATCTTGATCTTAACAAATTTTTCTTTACTTAAGTATCTAAACTCCTATTTTAATGAGGAGTTCCAGTTATCACCAGACTATGTCTATTGCCCTTGCTTGGCAATCATTTTGCCCTAAAGACTGGATCGCTCACAATAAGTTCTTGATATCACTTGTAGATACTACTTTATGAAGTACTCTCAGATTATCACTTATAATGAAAATAGTTTATGATTTCAAATAAAAATTTTTTTCCATACGTATTCTGATTTACCACTGTGACTTAAGGACTAAATGTCTCAAAATGCATCAGCTATTAACAAAATGTAAAGTTTATTTTCTAAGTACTCTTTATTGAGGATTCTTGTTATTGAATCTGATGACTGCATTAGGTGAAAAATTCGAAGTCTACTTCAATAAACTGGGGAACACCACAAATACTGCATTTGCCAAACCATCCACTTATTCAACACATTTTTAAGGAGTGTCTACTCTACTACACTAATTCTAAACTTATATTGAATGCAAGTTAGTTCCTTTTTCAATCTTCATAATGGACTGAAGTGTGTCCAGTGTATGTGCATATGTGAAGCCCTAACCCATAGTACCTCAGAATGTGACTGGTTTTGGAGATAGGAACTTTAAAGAGATAATTAAGTTAAAATCAGGCTTTTAGAAATGTACCCTAATAAAATCTGACTTGTGTACAAGACAAGAAAATTTGCATACACAACAAGAAAACAGAAGTGTGTGTGCACAAAAAATAGACCAGGTGAGCAGAAAGTACTGGTACTCTTAAGAAACTGAATGAAGAGTCTTTCCCTGCATTCGTGGTACAGTAGAGTTAATTGTAGTAAAAATTTAGCCCTAGGTTAACCACTGGGATTGAAATAATAGTTTTGGAAAGTTATACTACTTATGGCAGCCCATCCGCACAGAATGCTTTAAATCTAGGTTTTGTATCACATGTCCCTTCTGAAATTATTTCTTGGTATCTGTAAGTCACATACCACCCACTTAATTATGTTAACTTATGACCATATATAGTTTAGGAATAATACCTATGCCATAATTTCTAAGGCATTGATATATACTTCAATTGAACAGAAAAATGAATGTTTCAATAAATCTTGCATTACTTGCACTTTGTCATAGTGGCGACATTAATGTCAAGAATATGAATCAAGAATGCAGGAAGAACATTATTCAGTTTCCTGAGGATAAGCAAAGAATAAGCTTTATTCTCATGGTTTCTGATATCTTTAAAATGTTTGAAATTGTAAATTAAAATAAACTGTTTTTAGAAGCATTAATATAAAAAATAAGTATGTTGGAGAGATGTGAATGGCTAAAGTCACAGAGATCCCACTCCATGATCACAGTTTGTCCTTCATGAAGCAACAATGTAGACTCCTTGAAGGTTTTAGTGAGAGAATGACACAATCAGATGTCTATTTAAAAGGCTAAATTGGTAGAAAAGTAAAGAAGATATAAGAGTAGGATTTCACTGGATCTTTCCATGCAACAATGTTTAGTGGTATGCCAGGTTAAAAAAGAAAAGATTTTTTGTTATCAAATAAATGTTGGGGAAAGATATCCAATAATGCTTAAAATTATAACTAAATTGGTAGAACATTGATCATGTTGAAGGTGCAGTCCTGTACGCTTGAGTGATCTTACTTATTTTACCCAATATCATGATTATCTTGACTGTGCCACTGCACTGGATTGATCATGGTGATGGTCTGACTATTTTTGCCTCCTTATAGCTCTGTTGCTTGGTAGCATCTTTCAGCTTTGCCACTGGGCTAGATGACATGACTTAATTTGGCTACGTGTCAGTGGAAGCTTTATGGAAGCCAAGAAGTGAAAATGACTTGCATGTTGGACCTTGTCTTCCTGCTGCTCTTTGAATCATGCTGCCTGCTGCTATGAACAAGCCCATTCCAGTCAGCTGAGTGGTAAAGTTTATGGTACAGTCATCTATCTCCACCATTTGCCACCAGAACTGACCCCAAGCCAACTGTCAAACCATCCAGACCCCAGAAGACATGAGCTAGTCCTACTTCAGCAGAATATGGTTCATGCCAAAGGAATTGCTCAGTTGAATTCTGTGAGCAATACATAAATGATTATTTAAGCTACTCGTTTGGGTTCTTTCACTAATAAAAGCTGATGTACCCACATATATCTATTCTCTCATCCTACATTACTAATGGAACCATTATTTTAATGAGAAATGTCCATATATTCAATTTCAAACTTCTTAGTCCCTTCCTTGCAGTTGGGCATAGCTGTGTGTCACAGCTCTTCCCAGGGAGAAGTATGCAGAGTTTAATCTGTGAGGCATCCAGAAGGCTATTATTTTTTCTTTTTACCCTTTACTCTCTCTGACTTCTTTCTGCTTGAATAATAGACGAAATACCAGGGGAAATCTAATAAAAAAAAAAAAATGAGATGTCACACATTTTGGGATAGAGGAATGAAGGACTTCAAAAAGTTTGTGTTTATCATGAACCAACTACATCTGACCTCAAGGTGCCTACTTCTAGTATCAGCTTTTCTTTAGTTCATTGTCAGTTAACTTCTACAAATGTAGTTCAAAGCATGGTTGGCTAATATGTAAGTCCTGTTATAAGCCACTTAAAGATAGAGAATGAACTTTAGGTAGATTAACTAACATCCCTTAATATTTATCTATTAATTGGATTCTATTTTCAATTCTACAAATACATATTGAACACATACATATTATGTGACACTACTGTTTTAGGCACTGAGAATCATGCTAAAATTCCAACACTGGCCATCTGATTAGGAAGCATGTTCTATCTTGGAAACGTATTGAGATTCTTGAAGTCATTAATACACCGATGGGTATTTTAACCTCCAAAATCATGGTATTTGCTAGGAACATAGCTCTGAAAAATTCAATTGAGTAATGCTTGTTTAAAGGACTCTAAGACAGTGAGCAGGAAAACTAGTTAGAGCATTATTTCCTTGTTTCAGGTAATAGGGAATCAATGCC
The DNA here is from genome assembly GCF_902686455.1 of Sciurus vulgaris. Taxonomy (NCBI): domain Eukaryota; kingdom Metazoa; phylum Chordata; class Mammalia; order Rodentia; family Sciuridae; genus Sciurus; species Sciurus vulgaris. Next base: position 94,127,253 of record NC_136467.1, on the reverse strand, counting down.
TAAACTAAGAAAGAAACAGCGAGGGAAGAAGGCTACAAAGAGAAATATTTTAAGAGAATAGAATTTAGAGTACTGCTCAGGTGTGAAAAAGTTGGAAAGAGGTGAGAACTGTGGTGCTAGTATTTGGAAATGTAAGTCAAAGTTCATTATTAGGAGAACTATACTGCGTTCTGTTGGGGTAGGTTAACTTTGTGTTACCTATGTAAATGTTCATGTGATGAGTGTGTAATACACGGATTGGGTTTACCAAAAAAGAATGCAAGAATTATTTAACAATGGCTGAACCAATGGCACAGATCAGTAAGAATGGCTGCTGATTAAAACACTAAATAGGTAAGAGTTTCCTGTCAGTACTAGATACCCAGGAGCAATGCCGGAAGAACAGACTGAAATTTAAAATAAAGTAGAAAAAAAAAGTCTAAAGAAAGTGAAGGAAGGAACTAACAAACTAAAGAATGGATGTTTGAGTGAAGGAAGGTAAAAAAGAAGATCGTAGAGAAGAGGAGAAAGAAGAATGAGAGAAAAGAGGAAAAAGAGAAAAACAAGGAAAATATTTAAGATCATTTAAATTACAGAGTATTTATTCTAATATGCCATCAAATTTACAGAAGATCTTCCATTAACACAGAAAATTGATCTTCATTCAGCAAATATTACTTGGCCCTACCTAGGCCTGGAACTTTTCTAGGGTAATGAATAGAATGTGAGCACAATAAATCAACATCCCAATTAACATGCATTTATACTGAACACATGATCAAATGAAAAATCTAGATATTTTGCAGACATTCATATGTGCTCCTAACAGAGAAAAAAAAAAAAAAAAAGAAAGAAAATAGTACCAGCATATTCAAATCAAATGGATAATCATGTGGTGTTGAGAATGGACTCTGCAACTCAAATGCAGCACTTCATAAGGATTCCCAGTCTGAAAAATAGTAACAGTATTTAGAGGCTCACAGAAAGGAGAATGTGTTTGGAATCACTTTTCATGCAGACTCACACTGAAATAAATACAAGTTGTTTGTTTGTTTTGGTACTGGGGATTGAATTCAGGGGCACTCAACCACAGAGCCACATTCCCAGCCCTATTTTGTATTTTATTTAGAAACAGGGTCTCACTGAATTGCTTAGAACCTTGCCATTGCTGAGGCTGGTTTTGAATTCACAACCCTCCTGTCTCAGCCTCCCAAACTTCTGGGATTACAGGTGTGCACCACCACACCCGGCATAAATATAAGCTTTGATTTTGAAGCTGGCATTTCTAAAAAACTGGAATAGTTTGTACCACTTTCACTAGAACAGTCCAACTGAGGCAGAATTGATAATATGGAGGAAAATGCCAGTAGCTTTGCTATCCTGAAAGAACAGGAGGGATGGGGCCTCCCTGTACTTTAGATTCTTCAATCAAATGGGTTGAGACACTCTGGCTGTATAGCCAAAAGCAGCTTCTGAGTCTCCTTGGGGTTGGACTGTACTAACAACACTTATTTTTAACTTAATTAGTAAATAGGATAAAAAAATAAAAATATTTGTGCCTTTTACAATATCTAAGGGAACCTATCAAGTGTGCTGCATGTAATAATTTAGGTTCAAAGCTGTAGACAATTTTATTTCAATCTTGTGATACTTTCCTGAATTTCCATGTAAATGCATTGCAAAAAACTCCAATTCTGTGCTTTTCTGTATGTCTATATACACGTGTGATTTATTCATCACCTTTTTGAATCTCTATATCTTACCAAGACCTACCCAGGTTAGTCATTTCCCCTGTATAGGAACTGTCAGCACGATTTCATCAATGCAATGGAGCAATGGAATGTGCTGTTGGAGCTGTAAGACTGCCAAGCTCCTTGACACCTATGCTCGAGGTAACCAACTAGAAAGCAGATATCACTTCTAAAGAAGACGAAAACAACTCTGATGAGGAGAGTAAATTTCTGGTATTATTGTTTCAGTATAACTAGAGAGGAAAACTTACAGAAGCAATGAAGGTACTAGGGAAAAACTGAGCAACAGTAAGGAATGGAGAAGTAGCTCATCTTTGTCAGGTAAGGTTATGTAATGAATGAACCCCAAACCTCAGTGATGGGCTTAATAAACATGTTCCTTGTTTACACTTAATCTGATGCAGATGATCCTAGTTTGGTAGTTTTTGTGGCTATATTTCTAGTGATATACTAAAGGTGCTGAAGATTTTACATCATGGGTCCCCATCATTTTGAAATGTCTCCATCACTTCCAGCCAAGCAAGCTGAGGGAAATGTGAACAGTAGTGTTTACTGTGTTTCATTCAAGGTCTAACTACATTTTCTTTTACCTGTAATTAGACAAAACTCAGCCCTATGACCTTACCTGAGTGCAAATAAAGCAGGACAAAATGATTTTCCTATATGCTCAGGAGGATATAAAATAATTTTATGAAATATATTTTTTTCTTTGCTGTGTGCCTAAATATGGTCAAATCTTGAATTAGCATATGATAAACACATATACTATTTCTAAAAGTATCAGATCTTTCAAAAAAATTTGCTATGGATTGAGAAGATACTTGATAAGAAATTCATCTTTCAAAGTTACTGAGAGCTAAATATCCAAGTTAATCTTTCAGAAATGATATGTGACTTTTGGTTATCTTTTTTAAAATTGAGAACATCAATAACTACCTTTTGACTCTTCCTATGAGTCTCATTATCAGATCAGAACTCATGTGATAATTTTTGCAAACTGAGATTTTTTTCATTTTAAGTCTGAGTTTAAGACCTGGAAAATGACCACCAAAACTACTTGAATTCACCTATGCTTATCCTGTAGTGCTCAAGTAAACTGTGTTTTTTGACGCTCATAAGCTCCATCCACACTAGTGGATCTGCATGGTTGTGTGGGGTCTCCAATTGTTAGAGTAAGATTATATGCATGTGCAATAATTTTTGATAATTTTGTATTTTTCTTTTCCCCAAAGATTAATTATGCAGATAAATAAATGCAAGATCACTGTTACTTTTTGAAACTGATAAGAACGTGTCACAGCATGAACATAAGGTTTCTCAGAACAGTTAGCTCTCTTCATTTCAAGACTTGGAAATAAGCCTCAACTCAGATACATCAATTGAGGGAAGTATTGTGACTTTGTAATTCATCAAGTCAGGTCTTTGTTAAAACTATATTCCATTATAAAATATCACCATAGTAATAGCCACAACAACAATCATGAAAGTAATCTGGTTACTTCTTTAATATATAAAGCAAATAATTCCTTAAAAGTGGCCTAATAATTTCCTTCTTATAGACTTAGGATTAATTAGATTCCCTCAGATATAGCTTAGTCAAGTCATTCTTGGACACCGAATAATTGTGATGGTCTTTGTACTATTCTTGTTAATTATGACAACTTGACTTCTTTTTGAGCCTTCATTATGTTTCTTATTTCTGGGCTTTGATATTTGGAATCCAGCCAGCCATATTAAAATCAGAACCCATTTCTATTTGAACTTTCTGTGACATCATTCATGTCTACATTTCTGATTATCTGTGCTCTTTTCACATATCTCCTCCTTCAAGTCTAAGTAAGCAAATACATTCTAATACCTCTCAGGGAATGCAAAAGAGTCTTATTCAGTCTCTTTATTAAACTATATTCAGCATTTTTTTATCTCTCTGAATCTAGAATTCAATATATTTGAATCCCAGTATCTGCAAACACCTAGTGATTTCTGTCTGTTTAATGTAGTTTGGGCACCAAATTTGCAAACAGAATTACACAAGAAAATTGAGTCAGTTCAAAAACCACAGGATTACAGTTGCAGCATGAGTTCAGTCTAATCTAATATTCTTTTGTTTCTTTAGTCAGTGTCCTCAAAATTCATTATCAAAAGGGGTCCTTAAAATGTTAATACACGTTAATATGTTTCTGCTACATTTTATAAGTGAAAACTCTTTTGCTTCTCTCTTTTAACTTTATATTTTACTTCAGAACACTCTCTTGCCAATATAAAGGTAAACAAAGAAAGACTAAATTATCTTCTCGAGCAATCAGGATTTTCCTTTTGTCTGAAGCACTTCCTACATTACAATTTGTTAATCGTTTGATTATTATCATCATTATTATTTTTGCATTTGAACACCTCTAAGCCACATAAATGGAAGGATAAGAAAAGCAAGAGAGACTTTTGGATGATGGAAAGAGTATTTTAAATTTGATATGGTAAAATTACATGAGTTCATCTGAATTGAGAATATTCTGTGGGATGTAATCCGTTCTCAAATTGCTTTTTGGAGTCCTCAGAAGGAATGTCTGTAAGGCAGGGAAAGCACTGCAGCCAGAGTTTGTGATGAAGGCAGAGCCTACATGGGAATGTTATGAAGGGTGAAGTTGCTCTGCCTCACTCCCTCACCCAGGTATGGGCAGGGGTGAGGAATCCTTGAGGAGCCCCTCAAGACCCAGCCAAACCATCTGTCACTTCAGTATTGCCGCTCTTGGATGTGAGTAGCCCACATGGTATGTACAGGCTGATGGTTAAGCAGAGGCACAACCACTGCCAAAAGATAAGATGAATATACCCCTAGCTACTATTTTTTTTTTCTCTCCATGCATTACTGCTGCAGCAGAATCTGCAGCAGGATAGGACACAAACACAAAAAGGAAAAATCAAGGGGGAAATTAAATCAATATCTTCTGTTTTTTGCTAAAGGTTCACTGAATCCAGTTACAAAAGTAAAAGGAAAACCTCTTGACACAGATGCTGGAGGTGCCACTGAGTGACAGCTTTATATTTCTGTCTGCTGCACTCCTGTAACACGCCAAGGAATTTTGCAGAGGAAGCTCAAAAAGCAAAGTTGAATTGGAATTATTTAGAAAGGAACTTAGGGCTGAGTTTAATACCTTTAATATAAATTTCAAAGTGTCATTTTTTAATAATTAGAATTCATTCTAATTGTTCAGTTTTTAAACTTTCACATCTGAAATCTAGGAGGGATTTGAATTTAACTGATGTTTTATTCATCAGACCAAAAATCTATCTTTGTCTCTTCTGTTATTTCTATGTAGTGGCTACAGAAAATGTGATATCTTTTTAGCACAATATTTTTTAAAATTTTTATTAGTCTTTTTTATTTATACATGATATTAGAATGTATTTTGACATATCATACATGCGAAGTTTAACTTTCCATTTTTGTAGTTGTACGTAATGTGCAGTTACACTGGTCGTGTATTCACACAAGAACATAGAAAAGTTATGTCTGATTCATTCTACTGTGTTTCCTATTCCCATTCCTCCTCCTTTCTCTTCATTTCCCTTTGTCTAATGGCTGAGTAATATTCCATTGTGTGCATATCCCAAATTTTCTTTATCCATTCATCTGTTGAAGGACACCTAGCTTGGTTCCATAGTTTGGCTATTGTGAATTGAGTTGCTATAAACATTGAGGTAGTATGTAGTATGCTGATTTTAAGTCCTTTGGGTATATGCCAAGAAGTGGGATAACTGTGTCAAATGGTAGTTTCATTCCAAGTTTTCTGAGGAATCTCCATACTGCTTTCCAGAGTGATTGAACCAATTTGCAGTCCCATCAGAAATGTATTTTTCTCAGATCCTCACCAATGCTTATTGTTACTTGTATTATTCATAATTACCATTCTGACTGAAGTGATATGAAATCCCAGTGTAGTTTTAAATTTTTGCACAATAATTCTAAGATGCCGTGACTGGTGATAAGAATTTAAGAATACAAGTATTCTGTATTCTTTCTCTTCACAAGATGACCCATAGCATTTTTCCTGATGTTTACAGATTTCCCCATTCTCTTAAAATTATTCCATTTGTTTACTAATTTACCAAGAAATTTCCCCTAAAGTAGTCACAGAGTTTTCTTTGACCACAGCTGACAACTAAGTGTGGACCATGATATATTACTTTTAAATCACAAAAAATTAATAACACTGCTTCTGTATTTTGCCCCTTTCCAGTTCAGTTGTTTGCCTCAACTCTTGGGCTCAGCCTAGTGCTATATCATTGCTATAGACAACACCAATTGAACTTGACTAACATATGCAAAATAAAAAACAGTAAATATATTCAGTAGCTGACACAATAAATAGAAAGAAAAACTTCAAGAAATCTGTATCTAAAAAAAGGAAGAACTAGTGTAACTCCTAGTAATTAATGGACTATCTCCTCTTTGTCTTCTTTTATTTAAAATTCAAGTTCCCACAACATATTGCACAGACTGAAGAAGAAAGGGAATGTTAATTTATTCTCAAATGAAAACTGAAAGCAAAGGGAAAAGGATAGTTACTAAGGAAAAACAAGGGTATCACTATAAGAAAGATAAATGGGTTCTATGCCAGCAAAGGCAATTAATGTCACTATTTTGAACAAAACTTTATAAGTTTTAAGGAAAGTTGAATGAATTACTGATAATTTAAATAATGTTATTATAGAACTATATCAGCAATAAAAAGAAAAGCCAGATATGTCATTGAAGCAAAATAATTCACTGAAAGGCTTTGAAAATCATCCAGGTTTCAGAGGAAATGGGAAAATTTAACTGACCAGTATTAATATAAATAATGACAACAAATAAATAATCCATTGGTAATTATGCTATTCAGCATCCAAATAACAAATTATGAACTTATTGCTTTTTTCTAATTTTGTTATTTTTCACTTTTAATGGAAAAGACACCCCACTTATACCACAGCTAAGACCTCCACCTGTGTTACAAATCTAAACCTTTTCTGACTTTTCATGGTTCATGTTCCATTTATGATGAGCTCTCTTTTAAGTGTGGTATGTGTGAATACTGTTTATATATCATCCATTTTTTAAAATTAATTCTTTTTATTTAAGATGAGAGATGATCTTTACTAGTAGCCAGAGACATGAAAATGAAAAGCACCTAACAATTTCATGTGGAGATAACTATTTTTAATATTCTGTTTTACTTTTTTCCAGATAGTTCCTTACCTATCACATCTTGTAGGTATATACATATACAAGTACATTTGTAAGATTTTCTTTCTTTCTAAATGATCTTAACAGGTTGAATAACATTATTCATATTTTATAGCTTACTTTTTTCCATTATTTGAACATCTTTCCATGATAACAATGTATACATGCATTTTAAAGATTGCATTATATTTGATCATATGGCATAAAATTTTTACAATCAATTCTCTCTTGATTCTTAGTCTCGCTATAAATTTTTGGTATTAGACATGATATTGTGTTTTTAATTTTGCTACTATATACCATGCTTTTCTATTAGACATAATGAGATGAACAACTTATGCATGTGTGTGTGTGTGTGTGTGTGTGTGTGTGTGTGTGTATCTGTGTATGTCTTTGGACAGTTGTCTAAATTATTTCCATATAATACATTTTTAGAATTGGGAGAGAACTAGCAAATTTTAAAAACTCCACTCAGTTCTAAGTGATATTTTGCCCTGTTACTATCCACAAAGCAGATAAAAAGGTACATTACCATTGCTAAACTTTTAAGTAAACTTGCAGTCTGGTGTCTTTTCAAGCAAAAATCCTATGAAATCTTGAAGAGCATTTGTTAACTATTTCATACTACTCTTCCTTCAATTGACTTCTAGTCTCCTTGGATTAAAGGGGAGAAAATGGAATGACTTGCAGATTCCTTTTCTCTGTCCAGAGGGCCTCTTCTTCTCTGCTCTGGTAAAAGGTCCTGCAGAATCATAGGTGGTAGTTAGGAGTGTGAGTTGTGGAGCTTCAACACTAGTGCCCCTGTTCATTTAACCTGTGGGGTGTGGACAGTTTCCAGAATGTCTTCTTTCCACCATAGCCTATTTTGCTGTATCTAGGACTCAGATGACTTGTTTTTCTAACCAGAAGACTTTTCTTTTTGGTTCCCAGCTTTACATTCTAGCTGCTATGTTATAGGTTCTCTGCATAATACATTACATTGCTGAAGCCAGATTCAGCATCAACACAGGACTAAGAAACCAAAGCTCCAAATCCAAGGAGTCTGGAGGAATTGTTTCTCCTTAATACTACCTGGCTGTCAAGAACAGGTATCTTCTCAAAAGTTTAGGTCCTTCATCTGTATAATGAGAATAAGAATACCTACTTCATGATTATTGTTACTATTACATGAGATTTAAAAAAAAATACAGCTCTTGGCAAGACTTGTGGCACATAGGAGGGCATTAAGTTTTTTTTAATAAATTTTACATAGCACTTAAGAGCACCAAGATTTTTACCCTTGTAATGAATACTTCAGTGAGATATAAGGCTGATGATAAGGATTGGGAAGAAGTGTTGATTTAGTCACACTTGACTGTCTTGAGATTTCCCTCAGCACAGGGGTCTTGTCTTGGTCTCCTTCCTCCAGGGAGAGGTGATCAGGTGATCAGTCTCAGAGTGCTGGTCATCTTCCTCTTGCTTCAGAGACACTGACCGATCCTTCAAAACTCCCAATTGTTGACATGTCTTCAGCCTAGTATCAGTTTTATTAACATTTAATATAATCAATTTAAGCACTACTACTAAATATTAAATTCCATAAAAGTTAAAATTATTAAAATATTCCGATAGGTTAATGGGGCATAAAAAAAATTTACCATCAGCTAGAAGTAAGCATATGTGCATGTTTATGTTTGCATACAGCTATCTAAAGAGATTTGAAAACTGCAACTTAGTGAGAAAATGATCAAATATTCTAATAAAGTGACATAACCAACCCGCATTTTGGACTATCAACTTAATAAAATTTTAATTCCAGGTAAGACAATTATTAAAAAGTTAATATATATACATATATATAAATAAACACATAAATTAAATCATACCAAAAAACTGAAAATGAGAAAGCTACTTAGCTGTTGGTAATACTATTTTAAGAAAACTGTAAAAGAATGAAACACTTAAACATTTCAATTGAAATGACAATAAATTTTAGATTATATAGATTATATAGGAAACCACAAGGATAAAAACTGGCAACATAAAAATTTCCATTCAGGTATGATAAAGTATGACTATCTTTGGGAGATAATTTTACTTAACTCATATACTGCATAGTTCAGAACTTGTGAGCAAAAGCACTTACAATTAAGAACAATTGCATAAGGAAACATCCTATGACGGTAATGTTCAAGACTTATCTCCAGGACTGGGGATGTAGCTCAGTGCTAGAGTGCTTTTCCAGCATGCAGGAGGACCTGGGTTCCATTCCCAGAACCACTAAAAACAAACCAACTAACAAAGACATGTTTCTCCATCCCTTGTCCAGCCTCAATTTTCCCCTGTAATTGTGCAAGGTTATTTGTTGATTTTTTTAAAACCATGATGAGACTCACCAAGGGTTTAGGGTGGGAGGGTGATAATGTTTAAAAGATGCTGCATTCCATGAGGAATGCAGTTTGTCCTGAACATTTAAAGGAACCTTTTCCAAAACTGACTTTGTAGACTACATATTTATAATAGTCATGGTTATTTGGGTTATGTAATTTTACATAAAGTTTCTCTTAAGTTAGTGTACAACAATGAAAAAAGAGACCTAGACATTCAAGTTCATTCAAAAATCAAGAAATAAAATATATATATATATATATTTATCATATCTAAGGAAATATATAGTGATTGGTTTTAAAAGTGATGCTGAGATAGAGATTTAAATAGTTTTCTGGTTGAATAGGAAATAATGGGAAATAAAAGGGACTAGAGATCATAGTGGGGTTCCTGGATGACAGTAATTACGGATTTGAAAGCGAGATGGAACAGGATAACATGACTTTCAAAATACAATTTTGAATAACAATAGAACAGTTATTTGGAAGACTGAATAGATGAGCAGACAGGCTTTATCCAGACTGTAGGCTCACTGTATTTAAAAAATTGGGAAGTATTTAGTGGAATATTTCACAAGAGAGAACTTATTCACAAAAGACCCAAGCTTCACATGAGAAACATGAGGACAAGGTGACACAGATGTCATATGAAAAGGATTTTTGTGTAGCAGTATTTACAAAAGAGAAGATTTTCAGAGGATGCTGGAGCCAGTAGGAGAGCAGAGTTTGGGAAGAAAGCAGTGATAATTAGGAAATGAGAGTAAACAGTGACAATTAGGAAATGAGAGTAAACAAAATTATTGGAGTTAGGGTGGATTTGTATGTAGAAGGAAGCAGACAATGGCAGAGAAATATTTATATGGATAGACTGACTCCTAAAAGGCGACGCGGGTTCAAGCAATCATGAAGTCAGCGTGCTGAATGCTCCTTTTACTATTTTAGCAGAAGGTTGATTGTCACTGAATGCTCAAAAATAGACTACAACAAAGAGATATGAGTATACTTAAAATTTGAAGAGCAAGCAAAAATATAATATACAGTGTTATAGAATTACTCAGAAACAATTTGCCACTCTCTGAATACACAACAGAGATATATATTGTGACCTTTCAACTTCACTCCTAAATATTTACCAAAAATGGTTGAAATTGCAAATATATGGAAAAAAAAAATACTACGTAAACGTGCTCACAATAGCACTGAAGGACAGTTGAAGATGGAATTTAAGTTCTCAATATTTCTGATATTTGGGCCAGTGTTGGTAAAGATAAAATAAACATTGCATGAGGTAAAACATCAAATGTAAAAAAAAAAATCACAAAATAGATATAGCATAAATACATATAGAAAGTCAGTAACTGATGAGTTATTTATAACATAATGTCCAAATATATACAAATGTTAAATATATTCCATTACAAATTTTCTGTATTTCACAAATATCAAACAAATTATAAAGCAAATTATAAATAGTAAATGCTAGCTATACATATGGTTGCTAAAGTGTTGATTATATATATATATATAATATATATATATGGTTGCTAAAGTGTTGATTATATATATATATGGTTGCTATAGTGTTGATTATATATATAATATAATATATATATTATATTTATATATATATATATATATATAAAGTTGCTTTAAAAAGTTTATTGGAAAGTAGAAACATAGGTAGAAAAATTATATATACCCACTTCCCATAAGACAGCTAAGAAAAGAGAAACAAGGTCTCCACATTATTCTTACATTCTGAATTGTAAAATTAAACAATCACATTTTCTTCTGAGAAGTTTGAATAAAATCATAGCAAACTCTGCTGGAAGTCACAGGCATTTTCCATGTATTGCTAATGAACTTACGAAGAACACAAAATTTCTGGATATCGATTTAAAAAATACATCAAAAATTTTGAAAATATACTTAATTTATGGTTGAATAAATACATTTCAATCTAATTTGTGGGTACTCTAAAGGTAACTGTGCCAGTAAGAAAACCCCAATACAGCTTATTTACTGATTAAATTGACATTAGCTCATATTGATGGCCTGACAAAGAGTAAAAGGTATGTTTATTAAAATGATATCTATCATAGCCTCAGCTCTTCGGTAGTCAGAGATGGATAACTATATCTGGATTTCATTTTCCAGATTTTGTCAGTTTTGTTGTTATTTCTCAGTAATTGTTTTCCTCTCTTCCCCTTTTCTTTCCTCCTAAAATTCTGAGCTCTCAAATGGGGAAGATTCTCTTTTTTCATCTCCAGTGCCTGAAATAGTACTACATATGTGCTTACTAAATTTTGTTAATGAATGTATCATTGTATGAGTCAATGAAAAGGAAATGTCTACATCTATAAGCATAAATAATAAAAATATATGTATGTGATATACATATATAAAAGACTTATGTCATATATATTAGACAAAGGAGAGAGGGAAAGGCAAATGCTTCCTGACATGCTGAGGTGAGAAGGAGATACACTGACACAATGTATTGCAAATTACCTGATTTTTGTGGCAAAATATGAAGAAGTATGATGTTCAGAATAAGGGTGACATGTTCAGAAATCAGCTGGGGTATTGGAGTTTATATTCATATTAGTTTAATTGAAATACATATATACTAAACAGTGAATAAATCATGATTCTGTAGCTCAGTAGCTATTTCTATTTTGAACACAACTGAAGTCTTCTGCTCTCTCTCATTGTTTACCATTATAAGAAAATGTCATTCCTATCTTAGCACTGACAGAAAATAGATAATCCACAAACAATAAAATTATGTAAACCCAACAGAGATCTGGCTCACAAGTAAACCAAGTGAGTGACAAGCACCTTTTGATTGTATTAGGGACACATTATCTTTCTTACTTCCTAGAGAGCACAGGGTTAGGAGTCCACAGTCACTAAAGCAAATGAAAACATTAATTTTTGATGAATTATTAAAGTGCACTCTTAGTCCAAGACATGGAAGAAGTCTGTTTACTCTTTAAGAAAGATTGAGAAGAGGGCAAGGAGCCAGGCAGAGGCTTCCAAACTCTCTAGGAAATACTTGAGCATAAAACCAAGGCTGTGTATTGGACTCCTCCCTTTATTTGAACCAAAAAAAAATTTTAAGGTGCTAGAGTTGGGCTCTAGGTAAAATGCGCTGTTTTGGGAAAGATGACATAAATGTTAAACTATCTGCCATTTTCCAGGGTAGAGGAACCATCTTGATAGGTTCTGCACTCATTCAAAGCAAAGATTTTTTACATTTGAGAAAGGGGTAGGAAACTACCTTATGTTCAAGACCCCTAAAACATCAGCAAGCATGTTGCTGCCTCATGAAGAAAGTGATATATGTACAATAAATGAAGCCACTGAAATATGCATGTTCATACTGAATCCATAAAATTAATATCAAAGATAAGTTAGAGTGGTTCCCTGAAGACCACACATTTTTCTAAGGAAAATTAAACCTATGAATATTTATTTTATTGAAAAAAAAGAAGAGAGACATATAACAGTATTAGAGTTTTTCAGAAAAACAGAATAGGAAGTACACATAATTATTTATCTTATATATCTCTATATATATTTTATATATATAAAAATATGGAGATATATATAATATAATGTATATATAATATAATATTAAGTATATATGTAATATATACATATATGGAGAGAGAGATACCAGGGGGATGGATTTATTTTACAGAATTGGCTCATGAGTTATGGAAGTTGAAAACTACAAAATCAGCAGTTGCATTCTAATAGCCACCAGCTAGATAAACTCCCAGGCCATCAACTGATTGGATGAGGCTCACCTTATGATGCAGGGTAGTCAGTTTTATGGAAAGTCCAATTTAAATGTCATCTCGTTTAAAAACAAATTCAAAAACATCCATAATACAGTAATGTTTGAATATATTCTTAGGCATGGTGACCCAGCCAAGTTCACACATAAAATTAACAGTTTAAATGATGTGATTATAAAATGTACAGAAATGCAAATTGGAAAAAGACTAAAATTCTTCTGGATCTTATAGTTTCTCCTTAGTGAATATGTATGCTGACTCATATACACATAAATACAAACAAACATCTTATTTAATTGCTTCAGATCCAAAGTGATACCTTCTCAGCCCCTTTTCTCCTCTTCTCTAAGGACTTTGTATTCTCTTGGCCTTCATTAGAGCCTGTATCTCTATCATTGTTTAATTTAGTTAATTGCATTCTGAATCACCTAGGGACAGCATTTAAATTATGTATCACATAAACAATAAATTGTTAAGTTGTTAAAATTCTACTTCATATTATTTCTTGTATTTATTTATATTCTCTTCCTCATTTCTAATTGTCATTAATTTTTTCCCCACAGGATCTTATTATTTCTAATCTAGAGTTTAGAGCTAGCATGATAAACAAGGCCACCACCTATACCATCTACTCCTGGCAATCTGTTTCTTTACAGATCCTGAATTAATCATATTTTTGCAGAGATCTAGGTCTAGTTATGCTAATCCTTCATAAGTAATTCTGTAGCACTCCTTATTACCTGTGGTGTCAGCTCCTCTGTTAACATTCAAAAAATTCTTAAGATTTTTGTCCTAACTCTATACACAGTGTTGTTTTGGTCCTATTTTTAATTAGGTTTTACTTTTGCTATATGCAATTTATTCTATAGGAACATTAATGCCTCTCTAATTTAATCTTTTTATTGATATTACTGAAATTGTCTTGTAGGTCTTTTAATTAATCTGCAGATTCAGTTGGATTTATTTGAGATAAATAAATAATTTGTCAATAATTTTACTTAATCTTTTCACTTTCTTCCCTAGTTTTTATAAATCTGGATGTAAGGCTAGTTTCAAGATATTAAAATGCTGAGAGAAAATTATATTTTGCATGTTTTTCCTGTGTCTTACTTTAATGGGAAACTGTTTACATGGTTATCAATGTTTTGTAGTTATTCTATAAAGTTGATATGTGTCTATTTCTTGATATGCAATTATTTTGTAATTATTAAATTATATAAAATGATTGCCTTCCATGTGTGATAAATACTTCTCTTTCGATGTGTGGAACTTCTTTCTATTCTGAATGAAATCCCATTTATCTTGATGTACTTATATTTTACAAATCCAATTTGATTTTTGTAAATTATTTCTGAGCTTCTTCCATTATACTGAAAAAAAAAGTGTGGTTTTTCAAAGTATTAGTAAATCTTGTTGATTTACTTATTACTTTAATAACAAATATTCACACAATTTACATGTCATAAAATGTTATACCTTAAACTTAAACTCCCACATCTTAACAAGTATCACTTTTGTATCCTTTCAAAGTTTATTCTTAATTCTTATAATGTCAAAAATGAATAGAAGCCAGGTTCAATGCTGCACACCTCTAATCCAGTCATTCTGGAGTCTAAGGCAGGAGGATCACAAATTTGACACCAACCTGGGCAACTTAGCAAGACTTCCTATTATGTAAGCAAACAAACAGGAAATGTAGCTCAGTGGCAGAGCATACCTGGGTTCAATTCCCAGGATGACCTACACGCGCACACACACACACACACACACACACACACACACACACACAGAATATGCATTCTTTTTTCCCATCATTCATACAAGTAGTATTATCTAATATGCATATTATGTAACTTGATTTTTCAGTTAACACTATAAATTGGAGGTCTTTTAGGTTGGTATATAAAAAGTTTCAAACTTTGATTATAAGGATTGTTTCATTTATTAACTTTTAATTTTTTTATTTGTTCTAATTAGTTAAATATGACAGTAGAATGCATTTTGATACATCATACATAAATGGAGTAAAACTTCTCATTCTTCTGGTTGTACATGGTGTAGAATTCCACCAGTCATGTAATCCTATATGTACATAGGTTAATGTCCCATTCATTCTCCTCTCCTTCCTTCCACCATACCCCTGCTTCACTCCCCTCTGCCTAATCCAGTGTAACTCTGTATTTCCCTACTCACCCACCCTTATTGTGAATTAGCAACTGCATGTCAGAGAAAATATTCAGCCTTTGGTTTGGGGGAATTAGCTTATTTTGCTTAGCATGATAGTCTACAGTTCCATCCATTTACCTGAAAATGCCATAATTTAATACTTCTTTAAGGCTGAGTGATATCCCACTGTGTGTATATACCACATTTTCTTTATCCATTTATCTGTTGAAGGGCATCTAGGTTGGTTCCATAGTCTCGCTATTGTGAATTGAACAGCTATAAACATTGATGTGGCTGCATTACTGTAGTATGCTGATTTTAAGAACTTTGGGTTTAAACTGATGTGTGGGATATGTGGGTCAAATGGTGGTTTCATTCCAAGTTTTCTGAGGAATCCCCATACTGCTTTCCATAATGGTTGCACCAATTTGCAATTCCACCAGCAATGTATGAGTGTACCTTTTCCCCCACATCCTCACCAATATTTATTGTTGCTTGTATTCTTTATAATTGCCATTCTGACTCCCGTGAGATGAAATCTTCCAGTAGTTTTGACTTGTATTTCTGTAATTGCTAGATATGTTGAACATTTTTTTCATGTATTTGTTCATTGATTATTTTTCTTCTTCTGTGAAGTCTCTGTTCAGTTCCTTAACCCAGTTATTGCTTAGGGTTTTTTGTTGTTGTTGTTGTTGTTGTTGGCTTTTTGTTTTTGTTTTTGTTTTTTGTTTTTTGTTTGTTTTGGTGTTGAGTTTTCTGAGTTCTTTATATATCCTGGAGATTAATGCCTCTATCCTGAGGTGCATGTGGTAAAGACTTTCTCCCATTCTGTAGGCTCTCTTTTCACATTCTTGATCATTTCCTTTGCTGAGAAGAAGCTTTTCAGTTTGAATCCATCCCATTTATTGATTCTTGATTTTACTTCTTGCACTTTAGCAGTCTTGTTAAGGAAGTCAGGTCCTAAGCTGACATGGTGAAGATTTGGATCTATTTTTTCTTCTATTAGGCACAGGTATCTGTTCTAGGGCCTAAGTCTTTGATCTACTTTGAGTTGAGTTTTGTGCAGGGTGAGAGAAAAGGGTTTAATTTCATTTTGTTACATGTGGATTTCCAGTTTTCTTAGCACCATTTCTTTAAGAGGCTATATTTGCTCCAATGAATGTTTTTGGCACCTTTGCCTAGTATGAGATAACTGTATTTATGTGGGTTTGTCTCTGTATCTTCTATTCCTTACCATTTGTCTACATGTCTATTTTGGTGCCAACACTGTGCTGTTTTGTTACTATGGCTCTGTAGTACAGTTTAAGGAGTGGAATTGTGATGCTTCCTGCTTCACTTTCCTTGCCAAGGATTGCTTTGGTTATTCTGGGTCTCATTTTTCCACATGAATTTCACAATTGCTTTTTCTAGTTCTCTGAAGAATGTCATTAGGATTTAGAAGGAATTGCATTAATCTGCACTTTTGGTAGTATGGCCATTTTGACAATATTGATTCTACCTATCCAAGAACACGGGAGATCTTTCCATCTTCTAAGGTCTTCTTCAATTTATTTCTTTAGTGTTCTGTAATTGTCATTGCAGAGGTCTTTCACCTCTTTTGTTAGATTGATTCCCAATTATTTTATTATTTTTGAGGCTATTGTGAATAGGGTAGTTTTCCTAATTTCACTTTCAGTGGATTCATCCCTGATGTATAGAAATGCATTTGATTTATGGGTTTTGATTTTATATCTTGCTACTTTGAATTCATTTATTAGTTCTAGATTTTGGGGAGGAATTTTTTGAATCTTCTAAATATAGGATCATTTCATATGCAAATACCGATAGTTTGAGTTCTTCTTTTCATTTTTGTATCTCTTTAATTTCTTTCATCTAACTATTCTGACTAGAGTTTCCAGGATTATGTTGAATAGAATTGTTAAAAGAGGGTATCCCTGTCTTGTTCCAGTTTTCAGAGGGAATACCTTCAATTGTTCTCTATTTAAATACATTGGCCTTGGGCTTGGAATAGATAGCTTTTATAATAAGGAACTATGTTCCTTTTATCTCCAGTTTTTCTAGTGTTTTGAGTATGAAAGGGGTGCTGAATTTTGTCATGCCTTTTCTGAATCTATTGAAATAATCATGTGATTCTTGTCTTTAAGTCTCTTGATGTGGTGAATTATGTTTATTGATTTCTGTATGTTTGAACCAACCTTGCATTCCTAGGATGAAAGTCACTTGACCGTAGTACATTATCTTTTTAGTGTGTTTTTGTATGCAATTTGCCAATATTTTATTAAGAATTTCTGCATATACATTCATCAGGGGTATTGGTCTGAAATTTTCTTTCCTTGATATGTCTTTGTGTATCAGGGTGATACTGATACCAAATAGAATGAGTTTGGAAGGATTCCCTCCTTTTCTACTTCCTGGAATATTTTGAGGAGTATTGGTGATAATTTTTCTTTGAAGTTCTTATATAACTTGGCTGAGAATTTAACTGCTCCTGGGCTTTTCTTGATTGGTAGGCTTTTGATGGCCACTTCAATTTCATTGCTTGAAATCAATCTGTTTAAATTTTGTATGGCCTCCAGATTCAGTTTGGGTAGATCATACGTCTTTATAAATTTGTTAATGTCATTGAGATTTTCTATTTTATTGGAGTATAAATTTTCAAAATAGTTTCAAATTACCTTCTGTATTTCAGTTGTGTCCATCGTGATATTTCCTTTTTCATCAAGAATTTTAGTAATTTGAGTTTTCTCTTTCTCTTCTATAGCATGACTAAGTGTTTATCAATTATTTTTCAAAGAACCAACTTTTTTTTTGTCAGTTTTTTCAATGGTTTTGTTTCAATTTCACTGATGTCAGCTCTGATTTTAATTATTTCCTGTCTTCCATTGCTTTTGGTGTTGATTTGTTCTTCTTTTTCTAGGGCTTTGAGATGTAATGTTAAGTCATTTGTTCATTGACTTTCTATTCTTTCAATGAATGAGCTCAATGCAATGAGCTTTCTTATTAACATCGACTTCATAGTGTCCCAGAGATTTTGATATATCACTATTCATATTGACATCTAGGTATTTTTTATTTCATCCCTGATTTCTTCTTCTATCCATTCATCATTTAATAGCATATTATTTACCCTCCAGGTGTTGGAGTAACTTCTATTTTTTATTCTATTATTGATTTCTTTTGGGGGTTGGTTATCAGGGTTTGCACTCAGAGACACTCCACCACCGAGTCATGTCTCCAGCCCTATTTTGTATTTTATTTAGAGACAGGGTCTCTCTGAGTTGCTTAGCACCTTGCTGGTGCTGTGGCTGGCTTTGAACTCATACTCCTCTTTCCTCAGCCTCCTGAGTCACTGGGATAGAGCCAATGCACCTGGTTCTATCATTGATTTCTAAGCTCATTCCATTATGATCTGATAGAATGCAAGTTATTATCTCTATATTTTTGTATTTGCTAAGAGTTGCTTTGTGGCCTAAGACATAATCTGTTTTAAAGTAGGATCCCTGTGCTGCTGAAAAGAAAGTGTGTTTGCTTGAAGACGGATGAAATATTCTATCTACATCCATTGTCTAAATTATCGACTGTATTATTTAGTTTTATAGTTTCTTCGCTTAGTTTTTTTTTGGAATATCTATTCAATAGTGAGAGAGATGTGTTAAAGATACTCAGTATTATTGTGTTGTGGTCTATTTAATTCTTGAAATTGAGAAGAGTTTGTTTGATGTATGTAGATGCTCCATTGTTTGGGGCATAAACATTTATGATTTATTTTAAAATTATTATAGATTCACAGGCAGTTTTAAAGGAAAATATTAGGAAACCCCATAGACTCTTGACCCAGTTTCTCCAAATAATATCAGATTACAGAGAATACAGTATTCAAAATGGAAAATTGACATTGGTGTAATTTGCCAAACTTATTTAGATATTACAAGTTTTACTTGTGCTTATTTATGTGTGTATACTGAACTGCTGTGAAGTTCACTTTTCAGAACTGTAATCACTTCTGATATTACTTTAGATTCATATTTACATGCTCAAACTTTTTCCTTTGTTTACCTTTTCCCTCTAGTTATTGCATAGTCATGTGCCACATAATAACATTCTAGTCAACAGTAGACTTCATGTATGACAGTGATCTCATAAGATTATAACAGAGCTGAAAGTCACTGTTGACTAATGACGACATAGCAGCACCAGTGCAACACATTGAACACATTGCTCATGTATCTGTGATGATCTTGGTGTAAACAAATATTCTGCACTGCCATTCATATAAACATACAGCATGTACAATTAGGTACAATACATAAATCTTCATAATGATATTCAATGAATAGGTACCAGTACTATACTTTTTAATCACTATTTTACTATGTACTTGTGCTTATTAAAGAAAATGTTTGCTATAAATCTGTATGCCCTGTTGCATCAGCAGAAACCTCATTAGCTATTTGTGGTGTCTATTGATTGCATCATTTTCTTCTGTACTTCAATTAATCTCATGCTTTTTTACTCATCATGTCCCCTAGCATACAAAATTTACTGCAAAAATTGACAGTATCATATAGCCTACACATGTACCGGCTATATTAAATAGGTATGTGTAGATACACTCTATGATGTTTACTCAAAGATGAAATTGTTAATGATACATTTCTAAGAAAGTATCACTTTGTGTTTAACTGTGTTTGAATTAGTTTTTTATTTTTATTTATTTTTTATTTTTTTATTTTATTGTAAACAAATGGGATACATGTTACCTCTTTGTTTGTACATGGTGTAAAGGCATACCATTTGTGTAATCATAAATCCACGTACAGTAATGTTGTTTGATTCATTCTGTTATTTTTTCCCCTTCCCCCCACCCCTCCCACCCCTCTTTACCCTCTATACAGTACTTTCTTCCTCCATACTTGCCCCCCCTCCCTAACCCTAACTCTAACCCTAACACTGACCCTTCCCTCCCCCCCATTATGTGTCATCCTCCACTTATTAGCGATATCATTCGTCCCTTGTCTTTTTGAGATTGGCTTATCTCACTTAGCATGATATCCATTTGCCTGCAAATGCCATAATTTTGTCATTCTTTATGGCTGAGTAATATTCCATTGTGTATATATACCACAGTTTCTTTATCCACTCGTCAATTGAAGGGCATCTAGGTTGGTTCCACAGTCTGACTATTGTGAATTGAGCAGCTATGAACATTGATGTGGCTGTATCTCTGTAGTATGCTGATTTTAGATCCTTTGGGTATAGGCCAAGGAGTGGGATAGCTGGGTCAAATGGAGGGTCCATTCCAAGTTTTCTAAGGAATCTCCACACTGCTTTCCAGAGTGGCTGCACTAATTTGCAGCCCCACCAGCAATGTATGAGTGTACCTTTCTCCCCACATCCTCGCCAACACCTGTTGCTTGTATTTTTGATAATCGCCATTCTAATTGGGGTGAGATGGAATCTTAGGGTGGTTTTGATTTGCATTTCTCTTATTACTAGAGATGTTGAACATTTTTTCATATGTTTATTGATTGCTTGTACATCTTCTTCTGTGAAGTATCTGTTCATTTCCTTAGCCCATTTGTCGATTGGATTATTTGTATTCTTGGTGTAGAGTTTTTTGAGTTCTTTATAGATTCTGGAGATTAGTGCTCTATCTGAAGTATGATTGGCAAAGATATTCTCCCACTCTGTAGGCTCTTTCTTCACATTACTGATAGTTTCCTTTGCTGAGAGAAAGCTTTTTAGTTTGAATCTATCCCAGTTATTGATTCTTGCTTTTATTTCTTGTGCTATGGGAGTCCCATGTCGGTCCTAGGCCGACATGTTGAAGATCGGGACCTACTTTTTCTTCTATAATCTGCAGAGTCTCTGGTCTGATTCCAAGGTCCTTAATCCATTTTGAGTTGAATTAGTTTTTTAATGACGATATATAATTGGGTGATGGGTTTCAAATCCATTTTGGCAGTATCTGAATTTTGATCATTATGATCATTTGAACATTATGGTCATTCCCATATAATGCAATTATAGACATGTTAAGGTTTAAGTTACTCATTTTTATGTTTTCCTTACTTCTCTGTAATTCTAATTCACACTTCCTTTTTCTGGTTTTCCATTGTAATTTGTGCATATTTTAGAATTCCCTTTTGATTTTTTCCACCTTAATTTGTTTAAATAATAAATTGTGTTGGAAGTGATGTTCTCAGAATTCTAAGGCTTAATTATAGAAATATTGATGCTTCTGTCTTGGCCACTTCCAATGCTTGATCTTGCAATGCTTGATTTGGTGACATCTATTCTTGACAGAAATGCAAATTGGTGCACTCTCTTATGATAAAGAAACAGTTTTCCTACAACCACAAAACCCTGTCAGACGATATAGCTCATCTCGTTGGATGCTTGCCTAGCATGAGCAAGGGTACTATCCAAGATAAAATTATAGGAACACAAAAACATATAACTATGACCATTGACCGAACCATTAATCATGCAAATTTAAAAATTAAATAAAAATAAATGTGTGTCACTATATGAATGGATAAAACCATCTTAACGTACACATCCTTGTTATTGAAAAAAGCCCAATATTAATTACATGTAATAACACAGATACAGGTCAAAAAGATATTAAGTAAAATAAATGAAACACAAAGTATCACATCCCTTTTATTTGTGTCTCTAATGCGTTCTTAAGTGGGAACTCTATTATGACAGAAATCAAACAGGTTTCGTGTAGCCATTGCTTAAGAGAGAAGATTGACCACACATGGTTGGAAAGGAAATAATTTAGAGTGAGAACCTGTTCTAAATTTGGTTATTGCCTGTATAATAGTAAGCAAACTACATATCAGAGATAAGGGAATATCATTGCTTGTCAGCTTCCTTATTTTTATTCCTTATCCTCTTTACTGGATCTTGCTTGATGCACATGCTTGTGTCCTCCCAAAATTCATCAGTGAAGTACTAGCCCCCAAGCAGATGGTATTAGGAGTCAAGGCATCAGGCAATTAATTCCTGAGGGCTCAACCCTAGGGCCTAATTCCTAGGCTCAACCCTCCTAGAATTAGTGTCTTTATTATGGAGGCTGCAGAGAGCTAGATAGCCCCTTCACTCATGTGTAAAATCACCATCCTTGAACCAAAGGGAGGTTTCAGCAGACACAGTCTACCAGGGCTTGATCTTGGCTTCCCAGCTTCCAGAACTGTGAGAATAAAGGTGTGTTGATTATAAGCCACAGAGCTTATGGCATTTTCTTATGACAGCCTAAATAGACTAAGCCGGGACTGAACCTTGAGCTCCTATACTGACAAGAAGCTAGAATTCTGGTTTTGAGATAACACCACATGGAAAAGGGCCAGCACTTTGAACTGGCTTGGCAAGCATGTCTGTGACAGGGACAAGGTCCCCCTTCCTGCTATCCCCTAACCCTTCCTTCATATCAGAGGAGAGCTATCACAAACTCCGTTATCTCATCCACCTGCCCCTCAGTGGGTATTAGCTTTGTACCGGCCAAATATGGAAAAGCTCCTTTCCTCTCTCCCACTTCTTTTTTCATCTCCCCATTTTTCTCTGTGTCTTTTCTCTTACCTCATCTTTCCATTCCCTTCTTTTTCCTTTTTTACTTCATTCTACTTTCTTACCTTTCTCCCTGAAGCAGAGATAAGGATCAGTCCCACTTGATGGTATCTGGTTTTGAGGTGGTTCTCTTGTATGTGTCAAACTTGTGGATATTGTGGCAAGAAATCTGGAGAAATAAACAGAAGGTGGGTCAAACCAGATCGTTGTTGCTTGCCTGTAATCCCAGCTTCTCAGAAGGCTGAGCCTGGAGGATGGCAAGTTCCAGGTCATCTTGAGTCACTTAGCGAGACCATATCTCAAAAAAGAAAAAAACAAAATTACTGCAGACATTCTTGGTGTGTACCAAAAAAGAAAAATAAAATTATTTTTCAGTAATTAGATACATTGAAGAAATATAATCGATCAACAAACATATGAAAAAAATGGTCATGTCTCTAGCAATTAGAAACATGCAAATCAAAACTATCTAAGATTTCATCTCACTAATTTCATGGCAATTATCAAGAATACAAGCAATATAAATGTTGGCTAGAATGTGGGGAAAGGATGCACACATACATTGCTGGTGGGACTGCAAATTGGTGCAACCATTATGAAAAGCAATATGGAGATTCCTCAGAAAACTTGGAATGAAACTACCATTTGACCCAGCTATCCCACTTCTTGGTTTATACCCAGAGGACTTAAATCAGCATACTACAGTGACTCAGTCACATCAGTGTTTACATCAGCTCAATTCACAATACTTAAACTATAGAACCAACTTACATGCCCTTCAACAAACAAATAGATAAAGAAAATGTGGTACATATACCCAATGGAATATTACTCAGTCTTAAAGAAGAATGAAATTATTGCATTTGCAGCTAAGTGGATGGAACTAAAGAATAGCATGTGAAGTGAAATAAGTCAATCCCAAAAAATCAAAGCCCGAATGTTTTCTCTCATCAGCAGATGCTGATCCATAGTGTGTATGTGTGTGGGAGTGTCATTAAAAAAGAATGAAGGAACTTTGGATTGTGCAGAGGAGTGTAAATGGAGAGGTGGGGCAATGGAGATAGGAAGGATGGTGGAATGATTCAGATATTATCACCCTATGTACATGTATGATTACACTACCTGTGTGACTCTGCACCATGTACAGTCAGAAGAGTGACAATTAATGCTCCATTTGTGTACAATGTATCAAAATGCCTTCTACTGTCAAATATAACTACAGCAAATTTTAAAAAATAAAATAATAGAATTAAGTTTTTTAATTGCCAGAGTAATACCTAGAATAACCTTGTAGTTTTAGTTTGCAATTAGTATGAGAGCTCAGTGATGATATATAGGTAGATATGATATATATTTGCCTATTTGTGTGCGTGTGTTACTTTGTATATATCCACATATAGTGATAATCAAATCGTATCTCACATCTGTTTCCATATATCATTCTTCACTAAATGAAAATAGGAGTCCTTGGAGTAATGGATGATATAACTCTTTCAGCTGCAACTCTTTGACTGAATCTTCCTGGGAGAGAAAAGAGGAAAAAACACGCATTTACACACCCTTCAGATTGTAAACATTTACTTTCCATTATCTTTCCAGATGGAGAGAAAAATCTGTTGGAGTTCAGTTGCTACCATCAGCACTGATGGCCCAACTCTCAACACAGGATTCTCAGTGGGACCTCACCATGGTGAAGAGAGGGAAGAGAGGGTAGAGGGTACATGGTTACACTTGCATCTGACCGGTTTTTTTTTTTTTTTTTTTTTTTTTTTTTTTGGCTCTTGGCTTCCTGTCCCCATTCGCTTGCTTTTTGTGTTACTTTGAAAAGTCCTCAGCTGGCTGTCCAGGGTTTTACATGGTAGTCAATGAAAGAGACAGGCTGTGCTGGTCTTTCTCCCTCTTGGTTAGATGTTGCAATTATAGGGGACACAGTCTATAAAGGAGACTGCACCCTCATGGCAACCTCTTCCTCATATGTGGCACTGCCTGACCCGCCAATAGTTTACCCGAACTTCCTTGTACTGCCGGTCTCCCCTGGAACCTGAAAAATGTGTTCTTACCCAGCAACCAGTTATGTGTAACTCCCTGATTGGCCTGCTTATCTCCACCCGCTAAGGCCTTATATACGCCTGACCTATATAATAAAGTTGAGATTCCTGCTGTGCCTCCTGCGCTGACAGACCTCCCGGCTCTGGTGTGTTTTCTTTGCCGGGGACACTCATCATCCTGCTCAGCCCGTATTCTCCTCTTTCGGGCCCTGAGGAGGTACATCGGACCTTGTTGCCCGACAGCGAGCAACAGCATAATATATGAATTTAAAAACACAGAAGTAATTTTAACAAGCTTAGTTTGGAAAACTCTTTCCCTGTCATGTAAGCGTATTCATTTTCTGAATTTTACACTATTAAAATGAATTTCAGTTTGCATTTTATAAACTTATATCTATGTCTACCATTATAGATCAATATATAGAGAGATATATTAATGGATGTCTTTTGTAAATTTTGTCTTTTCCATTTAAATAGCCCTTACATTTTTTCAATAATCTTAAAACACCTGCAGGTGAAATTTTTTCATGATGGGTTAGTAACATAAAAATTGCAAACATGAGAGTTTATGTATCAACATGCAATATCTTTAATTGTTTTCCTCAAATCTTACATCCTCAAATGTTTATGAAATATAAAAAAAGATTAATTCAATGATTTAAAAACTCTATGTCTTCTTTTCAGTGTTGCTTCTTTTGCCTGTTTATTTTAATGAGATTTTATACTTCACAGTAACTTAATTAAAATCACATGACTCATAGAGTATGAATAAATTGTATATGATTTCAAGAAGTTGAAATAGTATTTTTTAAAAATATGCCTGTTTATTTAGTTATCATTATCTCCAGCTATGTGCATATCAATATAACTTTGACTTAAACAGTGAAATTCCTTCTCTTGGTTAACTTTAAGAAGTATTTTATTAGCATGCAGAAATATTCCTTAAGATTTCATTTTAAGAAAGTTAGTAAAGCTTATAAACAAAGTAAATTCTCCTTTTGGAAAATTCTTCATGGAAACAAGACAAACTTTATAATTGAGCATGAACATCAAGGAATAAATTTTTATTCACAAAATAATATTAAAATAAAATGTTTACACAGTAAATTTTATGTTCAATTTTTTTGCTTAAGGCTTTGAATAGAGAGACAATATCATTGTAATTGATATTCTTGCATTGTATAAAAAACTTTTGTGAATACTGTTAAAATGTCATATTTTACTTCCTTGATTTTATTAAAAGAAGAGAGTGAATAAAATATGAAGAGAGTGAAATATTGGTTATATGGTTGCTGTATGCATTATCTTAATTATTTGGGAAAATGTTATGTAGATAGTGATAATTCAAAGAGGCAGTATAATTTTTTAGTAATTTCAGTTATGACTTGTCCATTAACTGATACTTTTTACCAAAATAGTTCATGTATATATGACCAGTATACTCTTTCTATGCTTTAAATGTTTTTTCATTGTATTAGATTTCAAAGTGAAGAGATTCTAACTTTAAAGAAAAATTTTGTGTCCTCAGAAACTTAAAGAGGCATTTTTTTTTTCAATCCCTAACACACTCTTGGCTACAACAAAGTAACCAAAGAATAAAAATGGATAGTTCTTGGAGACTCCAGGACAGATGTTTTCATGACTGAGAAACCATTTGTCTTTTACACTTTTAGGAAATTAAAGTTTTTTAAATTTAGCATTCAAACCAAAATATGGTACTCCTCATATATAAAACTTTTATTAAGGTATTTGTTCTAAGATTGTCTTAAAGATTTTTTTCAGCTCCTTGACTTCCACATAAAAACTTATAAAAAACAGATCTACCTAAGAATCTATCTATGTTAGAGAAGTATCTTTCTTTCTCTCTTCACCTCTCACAACAACCCTTTCCTATCCAAGAAGAGAAAAATATGATTCTCCTTTAATTTTACTTTTAATACATGGAACTCCCTCTAGAGGTGAAAATTTCCAGAAAGGTCATTTTTATAATTTTCACTATATAGTTCTGCATAATAGTAAGGTTCATTTTAACAAATTATTATTAATAAATGTTTTTAAAATAGCTGTTCCATTTCAATCCCCAGTACTTCCTCATTGAAATATTATTATAGGTATCAACAACATGGAATAAAGATATTTGAAATTAAATAGCTTGCAACATTTTGCATACAACAAAATTGTCAGTTTTAATATTCATAATGCTAATTATTATCACTGATTTCATGGCTAAAAAACTATTATTCAATAAGATAATTACCTTACTAAAAATCAGTCTTTTTTTATTTTTCATTTTTGTTTTAATTTGGTTTATGATTGTACCTCTGACCAATATATAGCAGTGTATTTCTGATTAGTATGTTAGTATGAATAGATGATTTTTAGACTATTCTTATTTAAATCTCAGTGTAATATCACACCATAAATGCTGAAATTTAAAAAATATAGATTATCACTGGAAAGTTTATTTAGACGTACTGTAATATCAAAATACACCTATTACATATCAATAATCTAGTTTAGCCCAGTTCTCAAGAGGTCTCTAAACATCCAAAGTTCTTTACTTTTTCTCATAGAATATAGGAAACAATCCGAATTCTTGCATTATTTTACTTAATTAAAAATATCAAATCTTACCAGAATAATTTTCCATGTTCATTGATAAGCTCATGAATTCTTTTATCCTTCATTTCCTATACATTGAATAACTAGAACAATTCTTTAATAAGTGCTTCTTGCGTTCCAGGTCTGTGCTTTAGTTGGTAATTGGAAATTAATTATGATATCCTGCCAATTGCCAAATTCCATCTGACGTACTTTGCATTTTTTATCTATAATATCATGAGTTTGTTTATAGAGTAACTTTATTATTTTAGTATAATAGAATATTGGTACCACCAAATGCATGATAGATTTTTTTAAATTATGAACTGTAAAATATTTTAAAAAGCATTCTCAATTTTTACAAGTATTTAAAATACAAAATCACTCAGAAAACTTTCAACTAATTTATCTTTGCATAATTATTTATCTTGAAGAAATAATTATTTGTAATATTTAATTCCTGGTTTATTTACTACACTGATATCTTGAGGACACAGGAAACATTCTCCTGTACTTAATGCCAAGAGATCATGGAAGTTAGCACCTTCCAAGAAGTTTGGCTGTCACTATTCAGATTGGAATCCAAGACTTGGGTCAACATATTTATGTCATTTGCTAAATTATTTTTCCTAAGCCCTAAATACATCTGGAATATGTTGCTGGAAACAAGAAGCTCATACAAATATCCCGACAGCCAAAATGCAATAAAAACATTTTGGCAAATTTCAAAAGATAGTGAGAAACAATATAACTAAATTTGGCAAGAACTATTAGTTATTTTTAATTAGACAACTATAAGTAGTACAAATAAAGTATATATTCAATAAAAGTAAAATTTATTCCAAATTATTTAAATATGTTTGAATGGAGCAATGCTAGGTTAGTTCAATGAATCACTATAAAAGCTTTCTACTTAGCAAAATATTGATACTACAATACAATTTCTCAGCAAACAAAATGCATAAAGAATTCAGTTCCATAGATGATCTTTTAAAAAGTAATTATTTACTTTATTTTTATTGATAAATAATCTGAAAATGGTATTCTGCCAAGGATAGGATTTAAGAAAATAGATCCCATATCATATTTTTTTTTTATTGTAAACAAATGGGATACATGTTGTTTCTCTGTTTGTACATGGCGTAAAGGCATACCATTTGTGTAATCATAAATTTACATAGGGTAATGTTGTTTGATTCATTCTGTTATTTTCCCTTCCCCCCACCTCTCCCATCCCTCTTTTCCCTCGATACAGTCCTTCCTTCCTCCATTCTTGCCACCCTCCCTAACCCTAACCCTAGACCTAACCATACCCTGACACTAACCCCTCCCACCCCCCATTATATGTCCTCATCCGCTTATCCGCGAGATCATTCATCCTTTGGTTTTTTGAGATTGGCTTATGTCACTTAGCATGATATTCTCCAATTTCATCCATTTGCCTACAAATGCCATAATTTTATCATTCTTTAGATCCCATATCATATTTGATATATTGAATTAATCATAATTTATTTGACTTAATTACTCTATTAAAATTTCTAAAACTCTGACAACCACAATGGAAATGACTGTGCTTTTCCTTTGCACACTGAAACACTCTGTGTCATTTTTAATACCTTCCAGTGTCAGAGAAGTCAGAAGAATACGTCATTATTTTTGGTTATTCAAATATTTCAAGTATTATGTTTAATATTTTAATCTGTTTCTTTATCTGGCTTCATCATTGATGCAGGTCATTGCATGAAGAATTCAATTCCGTCATGAACTTCACACAGAAAAATAATCATCTCAGGTGTAATAAGATATACTTATTTGGTATTTATACAGTAAAATAACTTATATGATGTATAATAAATTGGAAGCAAGAAGCTTAACTACCAAGAGGTTTTGGCTTGTTTCAACCAGACATGATATTTACTTTGATATGAAATGGACAAATACTAGAACAAAGACACTTCTTAAATCACTATGTAATGGCACATGCTCTTGGTTCAGAGTTTCCCAAAATGGAATGTTCTTTTCCTAGCTATAGGAAGAATCACTCCTTCATTTCATGAAGGTTTTGTTCAAGTATTACTTTTGAAAAGAAAATATCCATGTTACATCTGTTTTGTACAATATGGTAGGTGTTATCCCCATTTGGCTGTGGTATTTTCAGCTCAAATATGAAGTAAAATTTAAAACTGGAGTTCTTCTGTCTCACTAGCAGCATTCTACAGCTCAATATAAAATGCACTTACTATTTCATTGGATAGAACACATACAGAATAATTCCATCATTAAAGAGAATTTTATTGGGTAGTTCTACTCTATGCTTTTAACCTGTTTTAGTCTTATGCAAATATTTATCATCATCTGATATTATATTATACTTTTTGTATTTCTAATCCTTTGATCTTATTGTGACAGATCTTGCTTACTTACCACTTTCCTTATTATCAAAAATAATGCTTGATAGAGAGAATTCACTCAATAAATATTTGCAGAATAAAAGGCCAGAAAGTCTTCATTTCCCTTATGTTTTGTAGCTCTCCTAAGCTATCATTGTCTGACCCTTATACAGTCACAATCACAATCTATGTCCTATGTAATTCTACTCTATAAAAAAGAAGAGTCAGCAATTTCTCAACTCCTTTTTTTTTTTTTTTTTTTGGTTTGTTTTTGTTGGGGTGGTGGGGAATGGCTTTGCAAACCTAGGGTAGAATGGATATTAAAATCAAAACATAATAAGTAATATAATAACCAACAACACCCCCAAATAATGCAAATTTCAAAAGAAAGTATGGAAATAAGTAAAGCCCAATAGTAAATGTAAGACTTTATAGTAATTGCTCCTTTCAGAAATCATGGCTACATCATGTGCTCTGGCAAACCTTTGAACTCCTATGAATGTGGTTAAGAGGAACAGTGGGGAAGAGGACAGCCTTGAGCTCACCTGGTGTTAGAATGTGCAGATGTACTTACTTTTACTGAGAATGTAAACCTCATTTGGGGGAAGAGGTTTTCAAAGGAAAACAAACAATGCAAATGGACAAAATAAAG
Source organism: Sciurus vulgaris (assembly GCF_902686455.1). Taxonomy (NCBI): domain Eukaryota; kingdom Metazoa; phylum Chordata; class Mammalia; order Rodentia; family Sciuridae; genus Sciurus; species Sciurus vulgaris. Next base: position 94,096,689 of record NC_136467.1, on the reverse strand, counting down.
ACACCAAAAGAAAATTTAGAAAAAAAAAATACTTTCCATGCATCAGAATTAAAAATATATATATTTGCCTAAAAAATAAACATAGTGGCAAACAGGATCTGCTTTTACATAAGCATCTCACATAAAACACAGAATCTTTCATGACTCATCACTTCAGGATTTTGCTAACCTTTACAGGTCTAAAAGAAATCTGATTTAAAAAGAGAAGTGAAGAAGACCTACAAATTACCATATCTCTTTGAGTATAAATATATTATAAATCCATTTCTTTTGAAACTTGGTTTAGCAAAATGCAAGATATTCTCTTCAAGAACAAAATAATCAGAAAGAGGCAGAAAATTATGCTTTTTTAAAATTAATACATTTTGTGAGAGATAGGAATGGCTTTCAGATTATAGAGGAAACCATTAGTGACAGAAAAGTATTTTGATAACTCACATTGATGTCTCAACATGTCAACTTGTACTGATATGAACAGGAATAATATTTGAACTAGATAACATGAATTTCATTCCCTCTTAAATATCCTGAAACAACTGTAACTTGAGCAATTTAACCTTGCTGGGAGTGAATTTGTGAAGAAACTCATTAAGCACCTATTTTTTGAATATATTTTATTTGATACTGTGATGCTCATTCAGTAGATTTGTTGGTAAAAATTATATAGAAAACCCTGTTTTGATCAAGTTTAAAATCATACTAAATACTGAATGTAATAAAGATATTTAAATGAACACATTTAACCTTCTTGAAACAAGGCTGAGACTTCCTATTATAAATAGCTAGAAAACTCTGAAATATATAGGAAATAATAATTTTAAAATATTAGACAGCGCTAGGGAGCTCAGTTGGTAGAGTGCTTGCCTTGCAAGCACAAGGCCCTGGGTTTGATCCCCAGCACCCCCAAAAAAAAAAAAAAAAAAAATTAGACAAAAGAAGAGAGAAGCACAGAACTGTAAGTACTGATAGGAGGAGAAACAAAGTGAATCCTGACATTTCCATACTATACACAGAAAGGACAGATAAGAAAGGGATCAGAGCTCAGAGGACCATCTAACTTGAAGCATCAGAGATAATAGTTTAAGTTGCTCAGATAATTGACAATTGTAGGCAGAGTTCTAGAAAGGAAAAAATCACACAGAAAGGACCTCCATAAATCTATCTGGTTTGTCTTTATTTTCTGAGTACTAAGACTTTCTTTTGTGAATAAAGGCAGTCAACATAATAACAAGATTATGGTGATCAGCTGGGAAATTTTGTGCATGCCAGAGGGGACATATGTTAAAAGAAGGGTCCTTATATTGAACCATACTTCAGAATTTGTTCATGACTACACAAGATTCAGGAGAACATAAATGAAATTGTACAATGTTAAATGTTATACACAGAAAATAAAATGGCATATTATAATGGAAATATTTTAATTAAAATGCACATCATGGATCACTCAAAACCACAAAAATACAATAAAGCACACAGTTAAAAATCTATGAATAATCAAAATATATTAAATTAATGCAAATCAAATTAAGAAAAGAAGAGATAAATAAATAAAAAACAATGCTAAGTTGAGGGATTTAAATTCAATAATATATATTTAAAATTCATATGTGAAATAAAGATTATAATTAAAAGAGATAGTTAAATTAGACATTAAATATCAGGCCAATTATTTTGTACATACATAACATCACCTGAACAATAAAGACAGAGGACAAAAGTAAAAGGTAGAAAAGATATACAGTCTTCTGCAAAGACAAAATATGAGAGAGTTATGGTGGCTATGTTAATTTCATACAATGTAGCATTATGGATTAATTAATTATGAATTAATTATAAGCAGGGAATTTCACAATGATGAAGGACCAAGTCAAAAAAACAGGCATAATGACTCTAAAAGTGTAGGCACTCAAAAATGTTACTCAAAATAGTCCAAGTGAAACCTGACAGAACTTAAAAGAGAATAATGTACAATTCTAGTTGGATATTTCTATATTCCTCTTTCCATAATTTATATAACAAATATACAGAAAAACAGAAAGCGTATAGCAAAAATAACAGAGAACAAAATGGGCATAAGTGTCATTCTCAAACACTCCTTACAACAACAGAATGGATATTCTATTTTGGCGGGGAGGGGTGCTATACTGGGGATTGAGCTCAGGACACTCAACCACTGAGTCACAACTCCAGTCCTATTCTGTTTTCTTGTTGTTGTTCTTGTTTATTTATTTATTTATTTATTTATTTTAGAGGCAGGGTCACACTGAGTTGCTTAGTGCCTTGTGGTTGCTGGGGCTGGCTTTGAAATCTAGATCCTCCTGCCTCAGCCTCCTGAGATGTTGGGATTACAGTTATGGTGCCACCTCGCCTGGCTGGAACGAGTATTCTTTCTTCCAGAGAACACAAGAGTTTCAACAAAATAGATCATATGATGTATTATAAAACTCTCAAAAAGTTTATCAGAGAGAATATTATGCAGAGTCTGATTTCTGATCATGTTTGGTTTAAATTAAAAACTAATAAAAATCCAGGTGCAGTGATGCACACTTGTAAATTCAGTTACTCAGAAGACTGAGGCAGGAGGATGGCAAGTTCACAGCTGATGTGAGCAATTTAGCAAGACACCTGTCTCATAACTTAAAAAAAAATAATTAAAAGTGCTGTGGATGAAGCTAATGCTTGATACCTAGTATCTGTCCTGCCTTCCTGCTCAAAAAAAAAAAAAAAAAAAATTAAGTAAAAGCAGTTTTTCATAAAATAAGCAATACATTTCTACATAAAAAATGACTAAACAGATTAAACAAGAGTACATTGGAAAATATTATGAGCTTAATGAGAAATCAACACAATACATGCAAATTTATGGACAAAAGTACAACAGAAAATTGTAAAACTCTGCTCCTAGATGAAATGTAGGTAAATTTGATGGAATCTTCCAACAAAAATATTATTAAATATAAATGATTTGGAAACTTCTAAATCAATAGTCAACATAAATTTCAATAGTCAACATAAATTTTCTTTCAGTATGTAGGAAGGAGAATAATTGGAAAGTTACATTAAACATAATGTATCCTTTGAAGAGCATAAAATGTGAAATAAACATGTATATACATAAGCATATGCATATATATGTGGCAAATGTGTGCAAGAACTTCCTATGAAAGAACTAAAAATACTACTAAGAGAAATGATAGGATAAATAAATGAATAGATATATCGTTTTCTTGGAGAGGAAGATTCAACATTTGTGATGTGTCCCAGATTGTTATATAGATCCACTATAATCTGAATCAAAATTTTGGGAGGATTTAATCTAAAGAAATATACAAGTTGATTCTAAAATGCATATGTAAATACATACAGTGTGGAATACTTAATATGATTTTTAAAAAGAAGAATAATGTAGAATAACTTATCCTAACTGACCTCTGCAGTTAATATAAAGTTGCAGATACTAAAACAGCATTATATTAGCATAGATAGATATAGATAAATGAAGGGTTACAGAATAGAGAGTACAGAAATAGACATACATTTATTCAACTTATTTTCAAAAGAAGTGAAATTAGAGAAATGAAAAATTCAGGCATTTTTCAAAAAACAGTAGCAAAACAATAGAAAATAAAGAAACTTGACTTCTGTCTAACGTGAAACCTGAAACTTATAAGGTATCACAACTAAACTTTAAAATAGCTAAACCTAAAGAAAACAATCCGATAGTGTCCAAGTGTATCTTTACAAACTCAGAATAGTCAAAATTACTTAGCAACATAATGTGGTACAACATTTTTTTTAAAAGTTGATAATTATTTTACATAAAGTATCAATATGTTTTTTTAAAAGACCATGGTTAGTGAAATTTAAATGCAGTCCATAGATTGGGGGCATGTTTACATGTATAAAGAATTCTTTGAACTCACAGATGATAAAATAATCAGTGTAAATTTAAAAAAAAAGTGTATGAAATAATTTTAAAAAAACTCTTTATATCACATTTCCCTGTAAATGTGTATAATTTTTATGCTTTATGTGTTGGTTTAAAATAAATTAAAATGAAGAACACTTTATAAAGATGATGACCCACACTTAAATAAAAGATGCACAAGAACATAACCATTAAGACACCAGGGAAGTGTAAATTAACAGCATAGGAAGACATCACTTCATGCCATTAGAAGGAGTGGGCTCATAGCCAAAATGCAGGGCCACACTGCTGATGGGACCATAAAATGGCACCGACAGTTTTGGAAAACATTTAAAATTTCTTTATCAGTTAAACATAGTTGATCTAAACTGAAATAACACAAATATTCATTAAATAACACAAATCTCCATTAAAGAATTGAATGTAAAAGGAAATTGTTTCAATCTTTATAATGGTATGCTACTCAAGAAATTAAAAACAAAAAAAAAAAAAAAAAAAAAAAACTCTGACTCATGAATAAACTTGGATGCTTTTTTTTCAAATCCAAATCTATGTATCAACTTGGCAAAGATTTCCTTACAACCTATAGCCCAATTTATTTTTTACCTTTCCCTTCTGATATATTCTGCTTATCTTTATTTGTTACTGCAAACTTTCTGGTGCTGGGGGTGGAACCCAGGGCCTTGTGCTTGTGAGGCAAGCACTCTACCAACTGAGCTATCTCCCCAGCCCTGTGATCTTTCTTGAAGTAGTGTTATCTCACAGAGACTACGACATTTTAGGGATGGGGATCTTTATCTTTTGCTACTATTGTCATTTCTTACAATATATTCATTTTGACTCTCTTGCCTCTTTATCTCCTACAACTACCATTTCATTTACTAGCCTTGTCTCTGTTTCTTGGAACAAGAAAGACCAGTAAAGCCTCTCCTTTCAAATTGCTCGACTCTGTCTCCCTGGAATCCCCAAAGTCTTAAAGATTGTAACTAACTGACTTCGGTTGAATTTATGTCCTGCTCAGGTTATTCATTAAATAATGAATATATAGAAGAGGTCATTGAATATAGCACAAAACATATCTGCATCTTTAAAATGTAATAATGTATAAGAATATAGGTTTCTGCATCAAGGAAATGAGCATTTTTATTCTTCTTCCACCATTTATTGATTGTGAAACAATTGGCAAGATATTAAAATTTTAACCTGTTTCTACATTTGTAAATTGGTTATTTAAATAGTCTCACAGAGTTCTAGAGAGGTGTTTTAAAGCACTTATTAGAGTTCCTGGGAAATTATTTTCTCTTAATAAATAATAACTAAATAAATATTAGCTAAAAAAATAATTTCACTATTATTTTTAATTCTTTTGTCTTTCACTCCTAAAACATAATCACCAATATCTCTATTCAAATCAATATTTTAAATCTATTTGCTTTTTATTTCTTAAAGCATTTCATTAACTTAGGTCACCATCATCTCTCCCTTTGGTTACTGAAACAACTCTGTACTTGAACTTTTCTAGCTCAGTCACGGTACTACAATCACAATATTCATTCTGACATAAAATTGCTAATGCAGAAATACCCAAGAAACTTCCTAGTTAAAATTCAATCTAAAACCAATGCAATAAAGCTTTTAAAATGTTTCCGCATTTAGGCTACTATAAAAAAGCAAGAACTCTTCAGTTTCAAGCTATACTTCATTCTCCACACTTTTTCTTCAGCGTGGCACACTGCATAAACTCTGCTTATGCTCTTTCCTCTGATGGAAATATTCAGTACCTCCTCTTTGCCTAGAAAATCCCTCCTCTTTCTCATGGCACTTCATCTGAGATGCCCTGCCATTTTGTATTAGGCCAAATCTAGTGGTGAATCTCATGCCACTCTGTATTTCCCATCAGTAGGCTTTTGAGACTATAATCATATTACCATTTAGTCAGCTGAAACCTCCAGTAGAGTCCATGACTCTAGAGAGTAGATACCACATCTAGCTTCCTATGAATGGCATCTACAATGAGGTCTCATGCACAGCATATAGCTGATATTCAATAAATATCTACTAAACAGACTCTTATGGAAGGAGAATGATTCTCATAAAAAGGACCCTAGAAATGTTGGAACTTGGCATTTCCTAAAATAAACTTCTTCACCAGGATATTGCTTCCATGAGAAATTTCCAAGCTCTGTTTCTTCAACTTGAAAGAATTTGTGCTTATTAACTGCTTCTGATTCTGTTTGGATATGGAATTTGATATTGATCAACTCCTTTGGGCTCATTATATTCAGCTTCTATTGTATTCAGAGAAAACCATTAATCCAAAATTCATATTCTAGCTTTCCCTAACTTTCTGTTTTAGCCAAAAGTTGTCCTGCCATTACTCATACAGAAACCCAATTCTGGAAACAATAGTCTAATCTAGAGACCAAATTCTTACTAGAGGAAAGAAATTAGGGCAAACTTCTTAAAATTTATTATATAGCTACATGAAAAGCAAAACAAATGAAACAAAAACTAGAAAGCCAAACAAATTATGTTATTACAAAAATCCAATGCACCTCTTCACTGCCACTTTCATGCTATTTCCATTTCCATCTATGTGTTTTGATTTTATAATCTTTTATTGCCTTTTACAAATTATTTTAGTCAAAAACTAAAAGTTGAAGTTCTTTGGGAAATAAGTTTATAAAATTATTTATTACTCTCAGGTTTACTTTTTTAACCTGCACTCAAATTCAGATTTATATTCTTAATTTAGAACTTTATTAATGTCTGTTCAAAATTAATGCATTCAGTTATCTCCTAGACAATTGTGTTTAGTTCAAAGGAATATACCATATGTTCCTCCTTAAACAATAAGATATTCCACTAAGCAAATTTATGTTATTTGGTTTCAAACTTGAAAGATAGAAACTTTTTCTTCAGAGTTGTGGAGTGTGTGAAGGTTGGAATCAAGGTGCCTTCTGAAAGCATTTTGGGGGTGCTCAATTTCTGCTTTCAGAAATCTGTTTTGAGAGTGTGGGAAGAGGAAGAATGAAGTCTCTGGGTATCTCTTATGATAAAAGACCCTAATACATCAAATTGGGGACCCAACTAACACCTCATGTAACTGTACTCCTTTTCTTGTGGGCTCTATCTTCAAGTATAATCATATTTGAAGCCTAATATTTGAGGGAACAGAATTCAGACTGGGGATGGAGCTCAGTGGTAGAGAACTTGCCTAACATGCATGAGAGGAAAAACCACTAGAGAAATAGTAGGGATCACTTCTGGGAAAATTAATTGGTCTGGTTTAGCTCTGTAATATACCTTTGGGAGGGTTTTCTTCCTGGTCTTTTGGACGTGAGAATAAGGTAAGGCAAGATAAAAATGTCGAAGGTACATTTTAGATTGAAAGAAAATGAATGACTAAATAGCACATGTGCTTGTAATACATATGTACACAATGACATAGAATAACATACTTATGACTGACTTATATATGAAAGTGACTTATATGTGACTCAGCTTGGGATTTTTTGACTTCACAAATGGTGCAAAAGTGATAGACATTCTCCAGAAAATAACTTTGAATTTTGATCTTTTCCCAGGATGGTGATGTGCAGGACAGTATTCTATGAAGCCGAGCAGAAACTGAGCTGCACCTCTCAGTCAGTCACAAGATCAGGAGAATAAATCATCTATGTTCTTGAGTGCAGTTCTGTTAGCATCTTTTGTTTACAGGTGTTTAATAAATTCCATAAGAATTCACTCTTTATTTTAAAATATGCTTTATGTTAGATACTTTCCCAAAATTTAGACCAAATTAATTGTTCTGAGCTAAACATATATAAGGTAGACTAGGCAAAACTATAATATCCAATATTATTGGTACTAAATATATTATATTAAATGTATTTTAAACTTAGGATAGGTTTATCAAGACATAATTCCACTGTAAATTGAACAACTTCTGTATTATATAAATCTAACCATGTATAAGCATTCAGTTATATTCAGTGACATTTAATAAATCTGCATTTAAAATTATATTTGATAATTACTTATTTAAAATTATGTTTAAATTTTATGTTTATACATTTGATTCACACAAACAAAATACAGGATATTATTTCTGAAATTAGAAATAATATTATTTTTGGTATATTCCATCATCATATGTGTTTGAATAAACCACAGGTCAATTCTGTTCATTCTCTAAGTCCTAGAAGGCTTATTATAATTTTAAAATAAAGACTTTTAGTTAAGCTTTTTAAATTATAAATGTGTTTTCCTTTTTTGTTACTATTAATCATTTTTTCTTGATCTTCATCTGAGTTAAGTTCATTTTTATGTCCTATGAGCCTTGATTTACTCACTTTATAAGTTAAACAGTTAACCCAGGCAGTGCACAATAAATCAGGACTATTTCCTTTTATGTGTAAATTTTTCAGTGAATGGATGGCAGTTCAAAGAACACAAATATATTCTGACATTTTGAAGCATTTGCTATTTAAAGGAAAAAATGATAACAGAAACAATGTCACCCTATTTTAAAGTTCATGTATTATATTATTAACTAATATATCTGTTTTCTTCTAAATATAGTGCTAGAATTTTATGTACCTACCATCTTTCTTATCTGCTTTGTTCCTATAAAAAAAATAATAATCCCTCAAACATATATATCATCTTTGAAAATAGCTCTCAATATTAAAGAAAATATTACCCCAAAGCAATGTGTTTTTATTTCTGAATTCCCACATGGGTTTTATTGAACACTAGAGAGTTTTGAGATTCAGATATTTTAATTGCTTGACCACCTGTCTTTTCTGAACCTTCAGTTCTTTTGCTCTTGAGAATTATAACTAAGTTCCTAGCATCTGTTCTTAACCTATTTTGTAAATGCAAATGGTAAATATTAATTTCATTGTTCAAAAGCTATTCCCAACCCAATTACAATTACTAGAAACTTATATGATTACTTTTTATATTAATATGACTTTTGTATGTTTGCAATGTATTTATGTGCAAATAATCTTATCTAGTCCATTATCTAGTCTACTCCTTTCAGTTTCAAATCTTTGATAACAAGAAATGAGTTTCTGACTATTTACCTTATAAACTTAATGTTGGAGTTTTATATGTAATTTATTTTTCACTCTCTTAATTCCTTTTATTTGAATTCATGGTAATTTGTTGCTTGATTTGAATCATGTGTTTAAAAACCCAAAACTTCGCTTGTCTCCATGAATATCTGAGTTGGAATAATAATCATGGTTAAAATAAAAACAAAATGCACCCATATCTTCCTTTAATTTCCTTTGTTAAATTTGTGTAAAATCATGTGATATAGGTAATATTATTTTCATAAAATACATAAAAATGCAGACTAATAATGCAAAGACTAAGTGGAAAGTCATGCAAATCACAGGTTATAAGGCAGGAATGTCAACTGAAGTATGACTTACATCTTAGTTAATAAACCACAGTAAACAACAAGAGGATTACATGCACTTCTTTTGTTTCTACTCTAGTATAAATGGTTAGCTTTCTATCCATAGGAATATAAAATTATAAAACTGTTTACAAAATAATGATGAACAATGATTATAGAACGTAATTCCTTAGGTACCCATATTCTTATCACATTTCTCCAGACAGAGCAACTATGGCTTGTGGCTTATTCTTAGTGCAGAACAGTTGCTTCAATACATACATGGGAGAGAAAACCAATGAGTTTTTTAACTCATGGAAATATCTCTGAGATGTTAGGCTATGTGATTTGGTTAGATATGTATACATGAGTATATACATATATACATATCAAACTAAATATATATAAGCATGTATGTGTGCATATATGTATATCTCTGTGTATGTGTGTGTGTATATATGTGTGTGTGTGTGTGTGTGTGTGTGTGTGTATATATATATATATATATATATATATATGAGCTCCTTTAAGAAATAGCTGTTATTAACACAACTGGAACAACTAGTAATTGTGGCTCAACAGGTACCAGCCATTTTGTAGGTCTGAATTACTTTTCTTTTTCACCTGAATGGAATCAGAGAGTAATTGCTCACAGAACTCTGGGTTTACTCTCAAAGAGTTAATAAAATATAAATGAATTGGTTTTGAAGATAGTATAATTTACTATATCAGATGCATAAAAGCAGCCCATGAGAAATTAATAAAAAGATGGATAGAAATATATATTTGGAGAAATTTATTATTTCTTTGCTGTAAAACTTTCTATAGATATCAATTTAAAACTTAATGAAGATATATTTGAAGAAAATTCAACATCAGGAAAATGAAAACAAAATTTAATAAGTGGAAAGGTGAACTATGTTTGGATATAATTCATTATTACAAAGATATCAGTTAAATATATGAATTAATAATATTCAAAAGTAAAATATATTTTGGAATATGTAAACATAATACATATTTGATTATAGAGAATATAAGAGACATAGAGACCAAGATAATGCATGTTTAATTTTTCATTAGTGATGTAATTACTAAGTAAGCATTGTACAACAAAAACCTAATAATCATTGTCAATCAATACTCCAAGTTAATTCCCTCTCCAGCAATAAACGCAACTAAAATCTTCTGGTCATTTACAGTGATAGTATAGAATGTATATGAATATGCAATATTGATTTTAATTATGTATTATCATTTAAAATGAACTTTAACTATTTCATAGTATCATTTTCACTTTAACATTTTTATTTTTTTAATTTAGCACCTATTTATCTACTTTAATTACTAAATATTCTTTACTCAGCATAGTGTATATCTTTCACATATTACCATTGTGATGAGCAGTTAAATCAACTCAAATTTGATATCATAATGTAAAATTTTGCAGTGAACATCCAAAGGCCTCTGTTCATGTGCAGCGGTAGGGTAGTACAAGTCCCCCACCTTACAAACACACACACACACACACACACACACACTCTCTCTCTCTCTCTCACTTTTAAATTGTGAAGGATATTGTTAAATCATCATCCCAAAAGACGAAACAATTCATGCATAGTTTTCTTGTTTCTGAACAAAAGTAACCTTAATTATCTTAATTCCACATATGAAAAACTAAGCAGAAAAATAATTAAGTGAATTTTAGAGGACCCAAGTCAAGGCATTGTAAGTAGTGAAACTGGTAATAGAACAGATGACTGACCCTAAGTATGCACAGAGAATTCTCTTTGTATGTGGGTCTCTGTATTTACGTCTCCTCCTGAATTTATTTTTAGACCAGTTTGTTTACTGCAAAACCATACATAAAATGGGTACAGAGTTCTCACATACTCTGCCTTTTGCCCATTATCAACATCTTCAGTTTGTATGCTGTACTCACTGAATTTAATGAATCAATATTTTTTTCTAATTTCCTAATTTTTATCTCAGGTCCTTCCAGGGCCCATCTAGGATTTCACATTATATTGGAGTTATTCCTCTTTACACTTTTCTTGGCTATAACAGTTTCTTTCCCAACATTTTTTAATGCTAAACATTTTGCAAGTACTGATTGGGATATTCTTCACCTGTGGTGTTTATCATGTTCCCTCCATTGGGATTTTAGTGATACTGCCCTCATTACTAGACTGGGAGTGTGTAACACTTGGAAGACCACAGAGGCAAAAATCAATTTTATCACACCATGTCAAGGGTATACACTATCAATTACATTAATCACCAGCCTGGTTGAATGTTTGTCAGGTTTCTCCACTTTAAAGTTATTCATCCTATCTTTCTGTACTTACATTCTGGAAAAAAAAATATGCGCAACACATCCTGAAGGAGGGTGAGGATTGTTCCATTTTCCTGGAGACAGGATATCTACATAAACTATTTGGAGTTCTTCTGCTTCCCTCTTTTTCCTTATACTTGAAGAGCAATATCAAAATTGTTCAGTGGAACCCTTTCTCAACTAAAATACATTGTTATTGGGTAGTTCCTTTTGTCTTTAGTATAAAAAGTTCCACTCATCTCCAAAATTGTTTAGGTCAGTAACTTTTCTCACCACTTCTCTAAATGAATTTGTTTCATAAATTTGTAAAATGATGAGTTTTTTGTCACAGTCTAAATTCCCTCTTGTCATTCCCCAACCTCCTAAATAATTTTATTTTAAATATATATTCACTATTTCTGTTGTAAAATTCTATTTATTGTGAAAAAAGCATAATGTTATATATCTACCTTTGTAGTATCACATGGATACTACAAAGCCTTAACATATACTATGTTTGATCTATTCAGTTTGCTCCCTATTTTCCTGAATTCTCAGGAATAATTTACTTTTCTCCCATCTTTAGATTTTCTTTATCCAAAGTATCATATAATTTGGAATCATACTGTATGAACCCTTTTTCACTTAAAAATATGCACTTAAGGTTTATTGTTTGCTCATTTTGAAAAATCCTGAATAATATTATCTGTATTATACAAATTTGTTTGTTGGTTTACCTATTGAATTATACATTCCGGATTTTTGTGATTATGAATACAGCTGCCATGAACATTCACTTGCAGGTTTTTGTTGTTAACAGGTTTTTCAAATCAATTGGATACATATCTGGAAACATTACTAGCTGGGGTGTTTGTAGTTTTGAATTAATCTGTCATGTTTTCTTTCAAATCAGCTCAACTCGTTGAATGCCCATCAAAAATGAATGACACTTTAGTTTTCCTAAATTTTCATCAGCATTTGGAAACAAGTTTTGGGATTTTTAACCATTCTTGTAGGTGTGTAGTTGTGTGTTAATTTTAACTTACAATTCCCTAAGCAAATGATATTGACTATTTTCCCGTAACCATAAATATTCTCTGGTGAGATATCTTTTATTTGGTTGGTTGTTTTCATTAATTGAGTTTTTAAAATACTTTGTACATTTCAAATACAAGTTCTTGACCAGATATTTGTTTTGAAAATGTTGCTACAAGGTCATGTTTTATTATAATTTTTTTTGTAAAGCAGATTATTTTAATTCTTATTTTTTCATAGATTTTACTTTTGTTGTTGTTTCAACCTCATTGTCAAACACAAGATCACTTAGATTTTCTCCAATAATTTCTTCTAAAATTTATACAATTCTGTGTCTTAAAATTATGTCAATGATCCTTTTGAGTTAATTTAGTTGAAAAATGCAAAGCTTGTGTCCAGTTTTGTTCTTTTCTTTGCATATGAATATCCAAATATTTTGTCATCATTTGTTGAAAAAACCTACACTTTTCCTATTAAACTTCTCTGTTTTCTCCCTTTACAAATATCAGATGGGTCTATTTCTGGATGCTCTGTTTATTCTGTTGATCAGTATGGCCATTTTCTCACTAAAACAAGATCTCATGATTTTATAGCTTTATAATAGTTTGAAATTAAATAGTATGAGTCTTCTGTCTCGTATATATTCAGTATTATTGTGATTTTTTAATTTTTTTGGTCTTCTTGATTTTCTATGTAAACTAGTATTAGTTTGTCAATAGTAAAAGAATACACTTTGAGATTCTAGAATTTCATTGAGTCCATATATCAAATTGTAAAGAATACCCATCTTAACAATGTTGAGTCCTCCTATCCAAACATGTGGATTAACCTACAATTATTTATATTGTTAATTTCCATGAGAATTTTATAGCTTTCCTCATAGTGCTCTTGAATATATTTTGCAAGATCCATATATAAGTTATTTGTTTTTTGGTAATAATTTATATCATTGTGTTTTAAAATTCAAATTTCATTTTTTCATTCCTTATATATAAGAAGAAAATTTAAATTTGTGCAATCATTTTGGATCCTGTGACCTTGTACTAATTACATTTTATTTCAAAGGTTTACTTATTTGTCAAGTCACTGGGATTTTTTCTATAAACAATAATGTCACCTGTGAAAAAAGTCAGTTCAATTTCCAATATACATACATTCTTTAATTTTTAACACTGGTAATTTTTGTATGGCCTGCTCTTTGAAGGGTTTGGCTGGCTATAGATTTACCAGTTTGTTGATTTTTGTCAAGGAAAGAACTGTTAGATACACCAATTTCTTTATTGATATCCCATTTTCAGTTTTATTGATTTTTGCTCCAGTTTTCTATAACTCATTTTTTCCTTTCATTTTATGTTTTGTTGTTGTTCTGTCTGTAGTTTCCTAAGGAGCAAGCTTAGGTTCTTGAGTTTAGATGTTTCTTTTTGGAATATGAGTCTTTAGTAGTATAAACATCCTTCAAAGCATTGCTTTTATTGCATTTCACGTATTTTTAAAAATTGAATTCATATTTTCATTTTATTCATAAATATTTTTAAATTGCTGTTGAGTCTTATTTTTTGCACATGGGCCATTTAGAAATTCATTGTTTAATCTCCAAGGAAATTTTGAACTGTTCTTCCTTTATTGATTTCTAGTTTAAGAATACACTTTGTAATATTTCAGTCTTTTAAGTTTGTTAAGGATTACTTTATATCTCAGAATGTAATTTATCTTAGTAAATAGTTCATGAAAACATAAGAAGAGTGTGTAATACCTCAGTGTTGTTGAATGTAATTCTAAACATTGAAAGCACTGTTCAGATCAATTATATACTTACTCCTTTTCAGCTAACATTATCTATCAATTTCTAATAGAGAGGTATTGAAGTCAATGGATCGCTTTATTTTTCTTCCCATTTCTATCACTTTCTGCTTCAACTTTCACATCAGTTATATATGTGCATGTTAAGATTGCTATGTTTTCTTGGAGAATTGTATTCACTATCACTCTTTTTCCTTTATAATATTCCTTGTTCTATTTCGTTTTAAAATTAATACAATTCCATCTTTGTTCTGTTTAGTGTTACCATGGTGTATGTTCCTCCTTTTTGTCTCTTTCTTTTTATTTAAAGCAATTTCTTACAGACAACATGCACTTTGCTCTTACTTTTCAATCTAATCCATTCTCTCTTGACTTTTTAAAAATCTTAACACTTAATTGTTGATATACTTGAATCATAGTTGTTTTCTAGTTATTTGAACTTGTTTCTCTTTTTTCTTATCACTTCCTTTTCTATTTTCATTTGAACAATTCATGTGATTGTTTTCTCTTAGTATAATCAATATAGTTCAGTATCCACCTATATCCAATCCAAGTCCATATTCAAACAATGCTACAGGGTTTCATGGTTAGTGTTAGCACATTACAGCAGAGTATTACCAATTCCTCCCTCCATCAATCATGACACTGCTGTCATTTATTTTATGTATAATAAATAAATATTGATCTTATGTCTCAGTGTGTGTATCCAAGTGTGTGTTTGTTGGAGAAGATGTGTTTAAATTTGAGTACTGGAAAGCTGACTTTTTATTTTAATCATATATTTTTTAATTTTAACAATGCAGTGTCCTTTTGCTATTAGTCCTTGCTTATTTTATTATACCAAATGAGGATGGGAATGATTTCCAAACTCTTTATGTGTTGATTGTAAACCTAAAACCTTCATTTGTTTAATATATGGATTTGAATTACTATCTGCCTGAAGAACTTCCTATGGGATTTCTTGTCTAATGGTACTTAATTCTCAGATTTTGTTCATGTGAGAATGTCTTCATTTTTGAAAGATAGTTTTGCCAAAAGTGTTTCCTGGTTGACAGATTTTTTGCTTTGGCACATTGAACATGTCATCCCACTGCCTTCTGTCTTTTATTGTTTATGATAATAACTTAGCTGTTTATCTTACTGGGATTGCTTTTTACATGATTGCTTGTTTATCTGTTGATGCTTTTAAGAGTTTCTCCATTCTTTGATTTCATGCATTTTTACTATATAATATGTCTGTGTGGATTTCTCTGTTTATCCTACTTGAATTTCACTGAGCTTTTTGAATGTGTTTAAATTAGTACTTTCAACAAATTGGAGAGGTGCAAAGTTATTACTTATTTGAATTTGTTTTAGGCTCCCTTCCTTCTCTTCTCTCCTTTTAGTACTTCCTCTATTTATACTTTGGTGCACTTAATTGTATCTGTATTATTTAAGATTTTCCAGAAAGAAACAGAGTGTTGTATGTATGTGTGTTTGCATGTGTGCATGCACATGAGTGTGTCTTATGTAGGAATTGACTTATATAGCTGTTGTTTTAGTCAGCTATTTCATTGTTGTGACTCAATGACCTGACCAGCACAGCTGTTAAGGAGGAAAGAAGGTTTATTTGAGGGCTCATGGTTTCAGAGGTCTCAGTTCATAGAAGGTCAGTTCCATTCCTTGGGGTCCAAGATGAGGCTGAACATCATGGTGGGAGAGAGTGGTGGAGGGAAGCAACTTATTTGATGGTGATCAGGAAATAGAGAGAGATTCCACTCTCCAGATAGGAAATATATACCCCACAGTCATGCCTCAATTCCCACCTCCTCCAGCCACACCCTATCACTTCAATTAATTCCATCAGGGATTAATTCACTGATTGGGTTAAAACTCATACAAAGCAATCATTTCTCTCTGAACCTTCTTGCATTGTCTCACAGGTGAGCTTTTGGGGAACACCTCATATCCAAACCATAACAGCTGGCAAGCTCATATCCAAACCATAACAGCTAGCAAGTTTCAAATCTGCAGGCTGGGCTGGAAACCAGGGCTGAGTCAATGTTGCTCTTACAAATCTGAAGGCAGATTTCTCCTTGAGTCTCTTTGGATTATTTCTATTAGGATTCTTAACTGATTGGACAAAGAACGTCTACATTAGAGAAGAGATTTGCTTTACCCAAAATGTATTGTTAATTAAATCTAAAATATATCCTCATGGTCACATCTTGAATAATGTTTTATGAACATCTGAACGAAAAAAATCTATCCCAGAAAAATTTTTGCATTGTTTAAACATCACAAAATCCCACATTTCTCTGTGATTTTGTACACTTTGTTTATACTTTTCTTTTGGGTATTTCTTTTTTTTTTTTTTTTACTTCTTTAAAATTTGTTACTCATATGTTTTGTCAGTTCAAATCTACTGTGGAATCCTTCTAGTCAGTGTGGCTCTGTTATTACAGTTTACAATCCAAGTAATTCCCATGACTCATTTTAATTATTTATATACCTTTATTGGTATTTCTACTTGATACAACATTGCTATCATAACCTATATTTATTTATGGTTTCTTTAAACATGTCATAATATTTTGCAATTCTATCTGCTAAATTTGACATGCTCGTTTATTATAAATTTATTTTTCCTAAATTTTTTTTCTTATATATGGGTCACACTTCCCTGTTTCTTTGAATTTCTATCATTTATAATTTCCAGCACTACTGATTACATTTTGTAGCAATTCTGTTATAATTTCTAACACTTTCAGTATCCATCATTGATGTTTTCTTGTTTATTTAATGACTAGTTGGACACTTTTTGTGAAATCTGTTTCCTCCACGGTGTGCCAGTGTTGTTCCATACAGGATACAGTCTTGCATGTGCACACAATGAAACTTAGATGACCACATTTAGCAAGAACCATTTTGACCTCCACTTTTCCTTGCCACACCCCCCAGTTTTGGGACTTTCATAATTGGCAGCAGATTCCACTATTGTTTTCAACAATGTCCTGTGGCACAAATTTCTCCACAGTATGCTACAACTAAACCTGGAGTCTTTGTGGGGATGATTTGGAGGTTAATATTTGAAGCTTGTTCTTACTGTAGATGGGAATATCTGAGTTCTTTCTTTCCCTGTTGCCCTCTGGTGAACCAAATAAATGACCGTTTAGGTCTTATCTAGAGTCTACTTGTTTTCTTATTCCTAATATCTCCATTGTTTTTGAATTCATCTTTCAAAATTTGGTTTTGAATTTCTCAAAACTCTGTTTCCAATAAAATTAATTCCTTTGGGGAGAGATTCAGAGCTTTTGGCTTAAAGTCTACCTCACACTCTTAGAAAATTATCTCAGCTGCAACTTTGTAGTTGATGGTAGATCATTAATATGCTGCTCTCTGAATGATACTCTTCTTACAGAGATGGTGCTTAGGTGAAACCTATAGTCTCTGGTTTTTTTGCATGTCTACCCTAGCATAGAACCTCTGTCTATAAACTAGTTTGCATAAGGAAGATGATGCCAAATATTCTCATTTTGCTACAGCTACAATAAGTCTGTCTTTGAACTGGGCTCAGGAAGTCCCTGATCTTTTTGTTATGCTCATGTGGAATTTAGCCTCTTTAACATATTGCTGTAGAGAATGAGAAATTCTGGTGACCTGGTCCTCCTCAGAAGATTATATATTGCTAAAAATGAAGCTTGAAAAAGCTAGCTCTGCATTACTGGCTACACACGTCTGGAGCAGAATTTCTATGAGACTAAAGTGGGAATGGAGACAAAGAGAGCTGCTCATGTTTCAAATACCATAGATTCAATATTCTTAACAAGTTGTAGTAGAGTTTTTATTTAATATTTTTTGTTTTATCTTGTTATAACAATTTCAAGGTATTTTTTCAATAATTTTCACCAGTGATCCTTAATTTTCAACAGAAATTAGAAGATGTTTTTATCAAAAGCACTGACTTTATGTGGACTGCAGATATCCAATGGGTAACTGAAAGCAGAATAAAGCTTGGCATCTCTATCTTCATTTTGCATCTGTATACTTTATCACCTTAAACCTTGGGTTATCTTTTTGCTATCTACATTTAGGCATGTTAATCATTTAAGAAGTGCTAATTTAAAAACAGGTAAGACAAGATTTATTAATCTTAAATTATCTAACCTTCTCATCCCTTTTTGATAATGAGGACCCTAAGATTTAGAGGTTAGCAAGTATATTCAAGATTTGTAGAACATTCAACTGTGAGCTTATACAGTGTCCTGTTCCAGATCCCTGAAGTGGTGTCTCGAAGTCTCCAGACATCTCCTTAATCCTTCTAACAGCAGCAGAGCTTTGTAGGCAGATCATCCCAGGATGACACTGCCCACCAAATTAAGATAGATCTCATAGGAACTGAATTACTCACTTCCAGAATCACAGTTCTTATAGATCAACAACCAGAGCAGCAATCGGACATTTCCTCCTCAAGCTACAAGGACTTCTTCAGAGTCACCTCACAGAACTAGAACTGAGATAATAATAAACCAGACCATTGTTTGACTAAGACAGTTTAAGTATGCATACTTCTCACCCGCTACCTCAATTTCTCCTTTATTTAAATCTAAAGCTCGTACCAATTCCCCCAAATTAGTGCTGAGATATTTAATCTCACTTTGACTTCTCAAAATGCCCATATTAATTAAAATTTCTTTCCTGTTTTCCCACCATTATTTCTTCTGCTTGGTTTTCAGAATAAGAGACTGGTCCTAATTTTGTGGGGTCTCCAGAGTCAGGCCTCTGACCCAGCACTCCAGTAAAACTTTACTGGAGAAGGGATCCATGGAGCTCCTCCCACTGCTGTTCCAGAAACAAATCATTATTCACAACATCTTTTGAATTCACTAACTCCACATGGTAGTCACTACTGTCATTTGAGTCACCATGCTCCATAGGTTTTTGAAAATATTTTATCTTATATTGAGGTATTATGTTGTATTGTCAAAACCAGGTTTTAAATAACACATTAAAATGTGTTAATGTGGAGCAACAAGAGGTGAATTCATTGCCTGTGTGCATTTGCAGATATGTGCCATTATACATTATACATTGTGCATTTGTTCATATAAATAGAATGTACACTACCACTGCAACTTGTTGACTTTGGATGGCATGATGTGTCCATTGTACATTCAACAAATGTGCACTCCAGTGGCTGTTGTTCATAGTGGGGAGGATAAACACACGCGGAGGCAGGGAGTATAGGGGAAATTTCAATATCCTTTGCCAAATTTTTCTGTGAGTCTGAAACTGCTCTAAAAAATAAAGTATATTAAATCAATTTTATCTGTTACAGTGTATAGGATGGGATGTTTAACTTATTAAATTCCTCATGGATGCAATCCAGGAAGATCACAAGTTTGAGGGCAGCCTGGGCAGCTTATCAATACCCTCTCTCAAAATTAATTAAATAAATAAATAAGTGGATAAATAAAAAACTGGGGATGTAGTTCAGTGGTAGAGCGCTACTAGGTTCTATTCCCAATACCATAAATAAATTTTAAAAATTATCTCTAAAGCCTTGATATGTTAGAACAAACTGTTATAAACTGTAAGAAGATTAGCATTCAAATCACTCTATTCATCTGCTTAAGATAAGTTCCTTAATGGCTTCCTGATTTTTTTTCTTAACATTGGACAAGATTTCCTTAATATGGCATTTGAGACCTTGTTGAGCAGATTTCTGAATATTTGTGACAATTCATCTTTTACCATATTGATCTTCTTTAATTTTCTCTAGTGTGTCATGATCACATCTGCTTGGCATCCTCATTATATGACATATTCTCTACTTGGAAAACGTGTACAGAATTTTCTTGCAAACTCATTAAAACTCCTTCATCTTGTAGCTTATATAAATACTTTTGGCACTCATTTCTCATGATCTGATAGAACTATATATGCTCCTTATATATAATGCAGTATTGGTTTAGGACTTGCCTATCTGATGAACAAATTTGCCCCATACCAGAGTTAAACTATTTCTTATCATTATAGAACTAATGCCTGGAGTATTGCCTGGTACACAGAAGGGGTTTAAAAGAAGAGGAAATTTTAACCATTATTTAATGCTTACAGATAATATATCCCAGAAGACAGGTGCAGTTAAAATCACATCCATAATTTCAGTAAACCTGCTTTAGAACTTATCAGCTCAGTAACTTGAATAACGCTTGATTTTTTGTTTTGTTTTCTCTTAAGTATACTAGAGATGCTATCCGTGATCTTAAATCACTTATTGTTATATTTTTAAGCAGGTCTTTGGGTGATTTATGACAACTTTCAGGATTCAGGTGCCTACAGTCTTTTTCTTCATAAATCTAAGTGAACTGAGTCACACAACTTCTTGACATTCTTTCCACTAAGGGAATTTGACTTTCAATACTGATGTTTTTCAAAAAGTATTTACTCATTTATTCAAGTATTTTCTGTTTGATAGACCATTCTGGGAAATAAAACAAAAACAAAAACAAAATAACAGGAATTATGTAATTGCATTACTCACATTGATATGTGCCCTTTGTCTATCTGTCCACCTTGTTTGTATTCCATTCCCAAACTTTTGGTAAAATTATCCTTGGTAACCTTCTGAAAGAATCTTGAACTCTTTCTACCTAATAATTTTATCCTTAATTTTGTCACTTAGTTTATTTAACACGTACATATTTTTCCAAATACTCCTCTGGGAACTGATAAAATATTACTAAACCAAACAGATATGGCCTTTCCTTCATATATATCTTATATTCTAGATTATAAGAAAGAGGTTGAGAAAGAATCAAATCTAAACATAATCATAAAAAATTCACATTGTATTACTTTAAGTTAGAAAAGGTAAAATTACAAAATCATACATTTTTTTAGGGTTTTGTTTGTCATTCAGATATATTTAATCTAATCTCATTATTTTAAATTAATTCTACTTTGATAAAACAATATTCTATCTCTTCACATTTGACATGACTTAAAACATTATGGTAAGTAGCTACAATTTTGGTTACTACGTAACTAAAATAGTTTAAATAATAAGGTAACACGTGTCTGCAATCCAAGCAACTCAGGAGGAGGAAGCAGAGAAATCAAGGGTTCAAAGCCATCCTCAGCAACTTAGTGAGACCCTAAGAGCAACTCAGTGAGACCCTGCCTTTAAATAAAATACCAAATGGACTGAGGATGTAGCTCAGAGGTTAAGTGTCCCTGGGGTCAATCGCTGGTACAAAAAAAAAAAAAAAAAAAAAGAAGAATAGCTTTGTTTATCATCTAGTTAGAATATTTACATTGATCAACCAACACAGCAATAGAAGAAAATCAGTTTAGATTTGTACTCAAAACTTTAAGAACTAATTTAGAAATTCATTATTGCTCTTCTCTGTCCCAAGAACCTTAACATTTGTAAGATTCATCCAATTTAAACTCCAGTTGCCAACCACTCCATTCCTAACTATATGATTCTAAATCCTTTATTCCCATTGCATGTCCTTTTAAATTCCTTTAGCTTTTTCTGATATAGTGTGGAAATTTTTCTGAGAATCATTATTTTTGTTATTATTTTACTTATAATATTGAATACAACCATTATGTTTAGTACTTAAAAACATAATTTTGTTTAATTAACAAACAAAAACTTGTTATCTTTTTCTTGCAAAAGACAGCTAATGTGACAGTCAGGAAGCAGAGAGAAGAATATGATAATCTTTGCTATTGTTTCTTGCTATATTTTTAAATAAAATGGAAATCATCAAAACCCATTTATCTTGTTATGAATGGAATTAACTTCTTTATAAAATAGTTTGGGAAATTGTTTCTTGTGCTTTATGTGGCAGTGGTTAAGTATGCATGAGGCAAAAGTAAATAAATTACTTGTTTAATAAAATTTACACTTCAGAATCCACTGGGATTGTTTAATGCCTGGACAACTCTTTAAACTTTGAGACTCAAGCCTCAAGATTTTGGAGAGTGGACATTGTACTCTAAATCTACTAAGATTGATTTACATAGAAGAAAATTTGCCTTTGAACTTGGCTGCTTGAAAAAGCCAGAACATTTAAATATTAAGCAAATATTTTAAATATATTTATTTTGATAAAATGCACAAATAATCTTGTTATTGGAACAGTCTATTTTTAAAAGGTTTCAAACTAGTCACTGTTGAAAATTGGAAATAATTCACTAACCAGACAATTTTAGGAGAGAAATAAACTTTTTAATTTCATACGTTTTTATTGGCTGATCTGCTGGTCAGCAATCATTTGTTTTCTATTAAAAAAAAAAAAAACTGCTGCAAGGAATCTGTGTGATAAATACATTTACAGAAGAAGTCTAATAGTTTAACGTGGATGTTTTAAAATTCAACTTTTCCTTATCAAACTAAGTATTAAAAATAGATATTTGCTTTGCAATGTTATTATGCCTAAAATCATACCCTACTGTGAACTTCTGAAAAGCAAATGTACAAACAACAATTTATAAAATTTCTTCTGTACTTTACTTACATCAGCTTTTTAGGGTGTGTTTTCTTAAATTTCTAATCTTCTCAATATCGATAAAATTATTTCAAATGTTGCACATCTTTTTTCTTTTTTTTTCTTTCTGCTGCAGTGTGGATCTTAAATACTCCACAGTTCCTAAAGGCTTAGTGTTCTCAAGGATGGATGGTGCTATTGATAAGCACAGGGACCTTTAGAAAGTGGGTCCTGATGGGAGGTCTTTTGGCCCTTGGGGGCATGTCCTTAAATGGGATGTTGTGACTATAGTCTCTTCCTCTCCCTCATTTGCTTTCTACTGATAAGATAAGCAATTTTGCTTTGTCCTGTGCTTCTGTCATGATCTGCTGCCCAAAGCAACAGGGCCAATAAATCGTGGACTGAAATCTCCAAAAATGTGATTAAAAATAAACATCTTTCCTTTATAAATGTATGTTCTCTGGTATATGTTATAGCAACAGAAAATTGACCAGCACATCTCCCCCATATCTTATGTTCAAATAATTAAAATTAATCAACAATCTAAAATTAGTGATGCTTTGTTTTGTTTTTTTCTTTTCGTACCAGTGATTGAACTTAGGGGCATTCGACCACTGAGCCACATCACCAGCCCTATTTTGTATTTTATTTAGAGACAGGGTCTCACTGAGTTGCTTAGTATCTTGCTTTTGCTGAGGCTGGCTTTGAATTGCCTCAGCCTTCTGAGCCACTGGGATTACAGGTGTGTACCATCTTACCTGTGTAGTGATAAGATTTAATAAGCAACTTAAAATTTACTATTGATATTGAAGCCAGAATTGGGGACAGGCAGTTAGTGTAGAAATAGGAGATCAGGTCAAATTGAGAAAATAAAGGTCATGAAAGCCATCTGCCTCTGGAAGTTGGAGACTGCCCCTGGAAGAATGAAATGTCTGTCAAAGATCTCTGGAGCTCATTGATTACCAAATTTACCTGCCTTTATCAAGGACTGCAAGCAAGGAGCTACTAATTAATGCCCCCTGGGCCTTTGCCTGGTTGAATCACTTTGGCCCTCCCCTGCCCCATCCGCTTCTCACTTTTTACATCTCACCTGCAAAACCAGGCCTAGTCACATAGACAGGAAGGAGAGATGAGTGGGGAGAGAACTGGAGAACAAAAGAGACCTTAACCTATAAAAGATGTAGGGTGCCCTCACTTCTTGGAACTTTAGAACATCAGCCATGGTCCCCTTCTCCCTCCCGAGGGAAGTCTGCATTATTACTGCTTTTAAATAAAACCTGCTTAATATGCTTGCCTTGACGTGCTTCTCTAGTGTTCAGACTTCAACATTAGAGGGAGCAGAACTCATCACCGGTAAACGGCGGTATCAACATGATGTTTCAGTTCAGCAATGGTTTGGCACAGTTGTGAAGAGTACAGGCTCTGGGTCAGATTTCATTGAATTCTGCCTCAGTTAATGGCTGTGAGATCTAGGGCAAATCACTTATACTTGTTAAGCATCAATTCTCTCATCTTTGAAATGAGGGTAATAATATTAATTTAAAGGATTTTTGAAAATTAAGTGCAATAATGCATGAAAAATACTCTGTACATCAAAGGTAGTATGTAAGGATTTAACAATTGTGAGCAATTATTATCATTAATTCTTATCCAGTACACAGTCAGAAATGACTAAAATGCTGAAATTTTCTACACCTTAATAGTGACTAAGTTGATGACTCTCTTTATGTTCTTCACATAACAGATTTATTGACCAGAATAATTTTAGAACAGTTCGCTTTTTTCTATATGAATCAAATAACAAACATTAGTCATGCATACAATTTTTCACATATAATAAAACAGTTATATTTTGTAGTAATAGTATATTATGTAATAGGAACCATATTAATAGTTACTATTTTGTATACTTTAATAAAGATGTTGCTTTTGATCATTACTGTTAATAGAGCCCATTTTCTATCTTTTCTTTTTATAATTTTAATTAAATTAAATTAATTAATTAATTAATTTATTTATTTTTGAGATGTTATCCAGTCTTGCCCAGAAAATCTTAGCTTAGATTTCTCTTGCCTCATCCTTTCAAGTAGCTCATACTATCAGCATGGGCCACCAATGCCCAGCTGAGAGCTCTTATTTTTAGTTTTATTAAATCTCTGTAACTTAAAGTAGTTTATAAAAGGAATCAACAAAAACTAGGATTAACAAAACAGGCATTTATGAGAAACTTACTATGTGAAAGTCAATGTTCTGAGTCACTAATCTATATTATTTAAACAAATTTCAAACACCAAACAAAACTTTTTCCTCCCTTTCCAATCTGCAAATGAAGAAAATGAGACTTAATTGGATGAGCAGCTCACTCAAAATCACCAGGCATGCATGTAGTTTCTATTTCAATGTGGCAACATAGTTGAGACAAAAAGCACGAAGATTTTTATAATCTTCTTATTACATAAAAATAAAAATGATATTGGCATATAAATAAAAGGTGATTTTTAGAAACTTTTAGAAAATTGAGCATCAAATAGGGTGAATTTTTGATTCCTTATTTAAGAAGTAGGCTGGCACTTCTTTATTCTCTTTGTATCAGATAGTAAGTATTTTAAGCTTTTGAGGCCGTACACTTCTGTTGTTGCTAACAATTTATTTACAAAATAAATTCTAAAGGTGATTTAACATAATTAAATTTTAAAGGCATGAAATAATCTGATATATATCAACTTTGGAATACTGACAATTGTGTTATTGACTGTAGCACTTTGGCTCAAAGTCAGATTAGAAGAGCCTTAGATCTTCTTAACACATTCAGACTGTATTTTCTTTGTTTAATCATATAGTTGGTAAACAGTCAATGGGGAAATTTGAATAAAAAACTGTGGGCCAGGCACTGTGTGAACAATGGGTGATAATGTACTATAGTGGAGGAGTGTGCTGGTCCTGAATTTTCAACTTGCTCAGATTAAGAAGTGCCTGAGATTAAGAGGCTTCTGGCTGTGTAGATGAGGGTATTTCTAGAAAAGATTGGCATGTGGACAATAAACTGTGGGGGGTCACCTAAATGTCCTCAGCAGAGTTCAATACATTGGGAGCCTGAATGGAACAAAAAGGTGGAAGAAGGAGGAAACTGATGAGATGCAAACTCCATTCTTTCTGAGCTTCAATTGTGGCTCTAATCATCTGAGGAGTTGGAACAACTCCTTCTTCACTCTTCCAACACTGACTGACCAGTGACTCTCCAAAGAGTTTCCAGGCTGTTTGTCTCAGACTCAAGCTACATAATTGATTGTTCTTCTGAAACTCCAGCTTCCTGGACTGAGCAGCTACTGCTACTGGTTTCTCCAGCTCTCCAGCCTGCAGAAAGCCATTGTGGGACTATCCAGCTTCTGCCTATGTAAACATATCTAATGAATCCCCTTTTTATAATCATATATGCATGTGAAGATCCTGCTGGTTTGGTTCCTCTAGAGAACCCTCATATAAGGAAAAAAATAATAAATCAAGTACAGCATATACGTTGCTTTATGATGAGAATGCAAGGATTGCTATATTACAGAAAAATGTGTGGGATTAATGAGTTGTAATAAATCAAACTGGCTAGATAAAAAGATTTCAAATGAAATAGTGCCTTAATAACTAGTTGCACTTTAAACCAAGAAAAAATAAGCTAGTGATTGGTATTAAATGAGGCAATAGATATGGAATTTTACTGATTGCATCTAGACACGAAGAAGAGGAGGAGCTAAGAAAATTGTCAAGTTTTATGGAGTGTTTCATCTATGTAAATATTGGTGCAAAACATTGAAACTGGGATCATTAGAGGATATTATGTTGGTGTTAAGAATGTTGAGCTTTAAGTGTCTTTAGGCCATCCAAGTGAAAATGACAGACAATCATATTCAGACCTCATGCTCATAGTGGAAATACTTAAAGGGTGATACATGTTTAGGACTAATCAGCACATGATGACTAATAAAGACACAGCATTGGTGAAGTAACCCTGTAGTTACAAAAGGGAGTTTGGATTTAAACTCTGAGGAATAATGATGCTTTATGAAAGGAAGGGTCTTGTGTAATTAATATATTTATGTTTTCAAAGTTTCTTTTATATTTTGCTACATATTTTATAAAATGATTTATATCTTGAGGACATTTTCAAAATATAAGCAAATAATAATTAACTGTATGTAGTGTGCTCATCCTGGAAAAAGCTCCATTGGGGAGTAGTATTAATGCCTGAGTAAAGGTCTACAGATTAATGTATGGGGTTCTACCAAATGAATATAATCTTATATGTCAGATCAATGCTTGATTTTAACAACAATCTAATTGTAGTTGCATTTATATAACAGGCATTTCAGCTTTGAGGTACATAAAAAATAAATAACATTATACAACTTTTCAAAATTTTGACTGAAATTCCAAAAGAAATGCCAATATTTTTGTAAGGTATATGCTATAGAAAGCAAAACGGAAAAATAAGCCAGAAAGAGAAGAGAATTCTCATGTGTGAATAATGTCATGTAAAGATTTTATTCTGCATTCCAAATCTGAAATTAGCTTACAGGAGCCAAAATTGAAAGACAAAAGCATTGCTTAAAAATTGACTGGAAAATAAGAACCAATATTTTGCTTATGAGCAATTTTGGCAAGTTTATAACAGTAACATTGAACCTCTAGTTTTACTGTTTTTTTGTCATTTTTCCATGTAATTTGATTTTAGATTTTTACTGAAATAATAATTTTCATGAATCAATAATTGAAAAGTACACTAACACAGCTAATTTCTGCTCACTTATTTTTTATTTGTCCTAATTAGTTATACATGACAGTAGAATGCATTTGACACATCATATAAAAATGAGGTATACCTTCTCATTCTTCTGGTTGTATATGATGTAGAATTACATAGGTCATGTAATCATATATTCATATAGGGTAATAATGTCCGATTCATTCTATTATCCTTCCTACACCCATAACCCGCTTCACTGCTCTCTATGTAATCCAAAGTACTTCTGTTCTTCCCTAGTGCCCCCTCTTATTGTGAATTAGCATCTGATTATCAGACAAAACATCCCGCCTTCTTATTAATCATTAAGTTCGATCGTTATTAGAAAAGATTTGTGAATACTTCTGAATACTCTTTATGAACCTATCATTATATAGGTTTTGAGTTTGTTTTATTTCTTCTGGTTTCCATATGTATTTGCAAAAAATGATTACATCAATGGGTATTTAATTAAAAGTATGGCATTTTAATGATAATTATAATATATCTTTTAAAATTTGTAGTAGTATTTCATAGCATACATGTTCCATAATTGATACAATTGTTTCCTAATGATGAATTTTTTTATTTTTTAAAAACAGTGTAAATAAATAATTAATACCCATGTACTTATGTAAAATAGCTCCTCAAATGTAACTTTTTAGTCATAGGTAAATTCTGCCAAATAATATTCCCATAATGAAAGCAATACATAATCCCACCAGTAGTATATTAAAGTGACAGATTGTACATGCTCTCCACAACATCAAAATTACTTAAAGATATTTGGATATTTTACTAATGAAAGAATTTTACATGGGTATAGAAAATGTGCCTAACATCTTGATCAAAACTTAGCTGAAAAATATAATTAAAAATGTAATTGAAGCTATACAAGTGGTCATTGTTCTTACTGAGATACTTGCAGTGAAAAGATTGTTGAGAAAGAGTGCAGGCTTAATGGATATGTTCAACTGAAATTGACTGTACTAGAAGTACACAAGTACTTACCAATGTGGGAAATGTTCTAATTTTGTCTATTTACATTCAAAATTCAAGAATTAAGATTCCTGTGGTATCTGCAATGGTTTATTGTAAGCTTCTAAGCAATGCAATTTTATGGTATTAGTATCACCACAATAAGAAGTTACATGTTTGTGGTGTAATACTACATGTATGATTTCATTCTTCTTTAAGGCTTAGCAATATTCCATCATTCATATATACATATATATATAGATATATATATATCACATTTTTTAATCCATGCACCTGTTGAAGTTCACCTAGGAAGGTTCCATAGGTAAGGTATTGTGAATTGAGCTGCTATGAACATTGATGTGGTTGCATAACAAATACGCTGATTTTAAATCCTTTGAGTATAAACCGCGAAGTTATATAGCTGGGTCAAATGGTATAAAATTGTGGCATTTGCCTGTAAATGGATGGAGCTGGAGAATATCATGCTAAGTGAAATAAACCAATCCCAAAAAACTAAAGCCAAATGTTTTCTCTGATATACAGATGCTAATTCACAATGGGAGGTAGCTAGGGAGGAACAGAATTACTTCAGATCAGGTACAAGGGAGTGAAAGAAGGGGAGGGGTATAGGAGTTGGAAGGATAATAGAATGAATCAGACATTATTACTCTATGTACATGTATAACTATAGGAATGGTGGGATTCTGCAGCATGTATAACCAGAAAAATGAGAAATTATACTCCATTAAATACGATGTTTCAAAAAATTTCATGTATGAACTGAATTATTTTAAAGAAAACCAAAATATTTAAACTTTGTTATGTTAAACCTACTAACAATGACTTTAGTGATAATCTCATTGCCTTTGAAATATAGTGTATTTTCTATTTTTTCTTTGGTATTTGATCTTCTTCCATTCAAAAACAAAAGCACTTAAACAATGACATCTTTTATGCAATGTAATACATTTTTTAATTTCCTTTTTTTCTTAGTCAAGATTTTACTGACATTCTTATTAATTTTTCTAACCTAATAAAGTTTCATTTTTAATAAATATATTTAAAATTGAGAAATTTTGTGCTGTATATATACATTATATTTGGTGATTTCTTCCAGTTTCCCACAGAATTATGCATAAATTAATCATTATTTTCCACTTATTTTATATTCTATTTATTTTATATTATATATATTATATGTTATATATATTTTATATTATATATTATATACTTATTTTATATTCTAGTCATTCATTAGTATCATGATGGTAATTTACTTCATTACCCTAACTTTGCTTTGAGTTTAAATGTTTTATTTAATTTTCATAATTCAATTGAAATTATCAGAAATACATTGCTTCTTTTGACCTTATGAATTGCTTTTACCAATTCCAAATATCACTCAGGAATTATCATCACTATTTCAGTAAATTTCCACACAGGTTGAATATGATTGATATTTTATATTGTCTTCAAATCCAGGAAAAATTACATACCTTTACACATAATTCAAGAATAGTTACTTTAATAATTTTATAGTTTTATGTATACAGGATCTCAACATATTCCTTATAATTTTTCAAAGCCATATTATATGTTTTTGGATGCATTATAATTTTAAAAAATATTTCTCACTTTTCTTACTGGCATGAAATAGAATGCAGGTACTGTATAATATGTTATTTTCTTTATTCCCAGATTTGGTTTTAAAACACAAAATTGAGGTCAAAGACACAGAAATTATTTGACATTCTGAAGATAGTCTATTCACATGAGTCCACTGTCTTCAGGGTGTTATAAACATCAAAACTGGCTCTGTTGTTTTCCTAACATAAGCATCCTTCCAGTTTCAGTTAAATAAAGGGCAGAATTGTGGGCCTCTCTCTCTTTTCTAGTTCTAATAATTGTAACTGCATTTTTTTAGGAAACTGATATATTTATTTTGTGTCATTTTATTTCCTACTAACTTGAAATTCAAATTACTATTTGTTACTAAATTTTCTTTTGTGGGACATGTTGGGATCCTGTGAAGTACAGCTGCATATTTACATATATGTGTTCATTTAAAAATTTATTTCCATATATTTCCTGATATTGCTTTTCTGTAATGAGCATTATTTTCCATAATGATCTTAATGAACAATCTTTAAAATGGTTTTTAAACTTGAATTTTATTTAATTATGTATATATTTTTAGAATTACTATATCTAAGAAAATTTTAATAAATATAAATGGTCATAAAATAGAATAATTGAATTTGATGTGATAAAAATTACATTTTATGTTAGTAGATGAATAAAGAAAGAATTTTAATTATAGAAAGTGTATCTTTTCAGGTATAAAGAAAGATGGCCTTGAGATGAAACACTGTTAACATGCAGAAGGAAATGGGCATTTCACATATGTTATAAGCAGAGTTCTATACTTGACATGCCCCCTTTATATGCTGTAGCGTTAACCCACAGTACTCCAGGATGTGACTGCACTTGGAGAGAGTCTTTAGAGAGGTAGCTACATGAAAACAAGGTCTATAGAGTGGGTCCTAATCCATTTCACTGGTAACTATAAAAGAAGAGGAAATTAAGATTCATAAACACCCATAGAAAAGAAAGACCATGTGAAGATACAAGTGAAGGACCAAGATCTGCAAACCCAGGGGAAAAGTCTCAGTATAAACCAACCTGTTGACACCTCGACCTCTGATTTTTGGTCTCAACTATGAGAAAATTAATTTATTTTATTTAAGTCACCCAATCTCTACTACTTTGTTATGGCAACTCAAGCAAACCAATACAATATGATTTATATTTTAAATGAGGTGTTTCCTGATTTATTTTTGTTGCTCATTGAAGAAAACATGTTGTATTATAATAAAGATAAGGGTTATATAAAAATTTATGACATTTGAGATTCTAGCAAAGTTACAAGCAGTGTTATTTTAATTTTCTTTTTTAATTATCTGAATATTTTAGCAGAACAAGAACATGCTAGAAATCACACACAATATGTAGGTCATGATAAACACATCTTACCTCCTCTGTGATTAGACCCAATTTGCCAAAACTCAATATTGGAAATAAGCCCAGTTCTACAGTTTCCATATCCTCATCACGCTTTGGTAGAGCAGGAAAGCAAAGGGATGCTAATCTTTCATGGAGAATTTCTGTGGTTTAGCCCTTTTTCCTCCTCCTTCATTGAGAATGGCACCAATCTGCTTTTCTCTTTCAAATTGGCCATACTTGCTAGACTGGCCCTCTTCGATTACCCTTAAGCACTATTCTCAATATCCTCCGTTTACTGCTAGACCAATGTGTTTCATTCCTCAAACTAGTAATTTAGAAGAAAGAAACATGACAAAAAGGATATGAAAACACACATGGGAATTTCTATCATTTAGAGATGGCTTTTTTATAGCAACTTTGTAAAGACTTGTTTCTTTAAAGAAAATCATAAAATTGGATTATTGAACCTGTTCCTTACGACTGATTTTCTTTGAGAAACAGAAGATAATCATGACATGGAAATATACATCTTATACATTGAAACGGATAATAGCAATTCAGAAAAGATGTCTATGGTTGATTCTGAAGATAGCAAGTACAAGCTTATATTGTCACTTACATTTTCTTTACAGAACGGAGGGCAAAGGTCTTTATCGTTTTCATACTTTCTTTAAACAGAATCTGATATAGGGCTTGCACACTATAATTGCCCAATAAATATTTGCAGAATTAAATTGGAAATTGTATCACACGAAATGGCTCTTCTTGACACATGCTGACAAGCAGTGAGTTAATAAACTGAACATTACTTCAAGTTTAAGTGTTAAGCATAGTATTGCAACCTTAAATGAATTCACCATATTCAGATGTTCTTTCTAGAATTATGTTAACAACATGACCTTTTATAAACAATTCATCATTTGACATTTATGAAAGAACATCTTGATCATCTAAATCCATGTGAATCAAGAATATTCCAGTAGCACATGTCCGTAATCCCAGGAACTTGAGAAGCTGTTGCAGGAGGATCACAAGTCCGAGGTCAGTCTCAGCAACTTAATGAGGACCTAAGCAACTTAGTGAGATGTTGTCTCAAAATAAAATAATAATAATAATAATAAAAAGGGCTGGGGATGTGACTCAGTGGCAATAAATAAATAAATAAATTCCAATGTGGCATCTAACTTTTTCATAGAAGTATCAAGTAGTTAGTCGTTATAGTACTGTCAGGTCAAACAGAAAAATTACATTAAAAGTACACTTAGAATAGAAATGGATGGTATGCTTCTAATTTTGAGCATTCATAGTTTAAACTGTACTTCTAACACTGGTCAGAGCATAGGTGATGATTTAGCTGTTCAGACACAGTAGAAGATATCAAATAGCAGTAATAGCATATGTGACTGTACACTTACATGTATTTTTTCTTGTTATGACTGACTTCTAGAATCTCGTTATATGTAAATTAGAGTTAAAGACACATTAATAATCTAAATTAGATAAGCAAAAGAAGAGTTTGGATGTATCTGTTTTAAATTTCTATAGTATTCTTTTTCTCTAAGAAAAGAAGGTGTCTACCTTACTTTTCTGCTCCAGTGAGTTAAATAACAAAGTTGAAGAAATCACAGTAACTTGTCTATTTCAGCAATGATTTTCAAATTCTGGGAGGGAATTATTCAAGATGATCTCATCAAAATCACTTAGACGATTCTGTTACTTCAAATTACACAAAGAATATTCAATGAGTGCTCCACTACATCTGGCAAATAATGAAACACATATAACACTATGCAAACTGAAACTTCTCTTGAAAGCCTACAGTACCTGAGACAGAGCTTTACTCTGGGGCCTCTTGGTCTTTCATATCTGCTTCATCATCCTTTTTGTCTCCACCAGCTTTCTCCAGTAAACCATCTCAGTTTTGGCCCAGTATAACCCAGGCTTGATTCTTCATTATATGTCTCTGGTCAATTTATCTCTCATTCCTGTTGGTAGACTGCCTGTGTGTTTATTCGAAATGCTGAGAAGATAGAATCTGGTGGGCTTGCTTTTCCGCATGCCATAAGTGATTGGAATGCGTATGGATTATTTGACTCTAGGCGAGATCAGTCTGGAAACAGGTTCAAGAAGTACCTGAACTGGGCTGGGGTTGTGGCTTAGTGGTGGAGCACTCACCTTGCACCTGTGGGAGTCTGGGTTCGATGCTCACCACCACATAAAAATGAAATAAAGGTATTGTGTCCATCTACAACTAAAAAACTATTAAAAAAAAACAGGAAGTACATGAACTGAATTTTCTGGGTCTTTGACCATAGCATAAGCCACAAACTATATCCACTACAAATCAAGTATATTGGTCTTACCAGTAAATATTTACTGAGACTCCTACATGTCATGTACATTCTCTGCTAAATGTGCATAAACAAAGGGTTTATGAAAGATATGTGAAAGGTAAGATTAAAGAATATAGTTCAATTGGGAAGAATGAATGCATTAACAAGAACATAGATAATGACAAAGAATACTATCTGCAAATTATGGGTGCACACATACACCTATATACATATATGTATGCATGGTTTGATGCCTAAGTGATTTATAGAGATGGAGTAAAAAAGTGTCATTGGGACAATTTGTAGTCAAGGAAGACAGTGGAGGTTATATTTTGCATGTTTAAATATTATTAATAAATGGTTGAACTAGTTTGATACAGAGTAAAGTATTTTGATATAAAGGCATTGAGCAGACTTTTATTTATCCCCATGAATTATTCACATAGATGTTAATTTAACTTTGTACTTATCTTTTTAATTTTCTATTAGCATCATTTACTTCTTAATAAGAATCTATAGCATATGTCTTGTTAGGTTCCACAGTAACCAGTACAGCACTGTGAACCCTAATTCTGTGTACATTACATATTTAAGCATTTTCTCATTTGCTTAATTTATGACAGATATAAAAAAGTTCTTAAAATATATAAAGCTTAAAATATTCATTCTGGCCTTATATTTTCAGACTTTTTAAAATCCATATAATTCACTTGAGACACTATTTTGAAAGTCTAATCACACAATATGCTAACCTCTCATAACAAATAAACCTAGTAGTTTCCTATGTCCAAGTACATGAACTAAACAGCATTACATTTCCTGCTACTCGAGCAACACTCATGTAAACTATCAAAAAAATATTTCCTCAAATTGTAAATGTAAAACATGTTTTTAAATAAGAGATAGATTTAATTTTGTGATATCAATAAATCATATTTGAAAGATAAGAAGTAACAACATTGACATATTCTAGCTCAAGGAAATCTTGTTTATAATCTAGGTTGGAGTAATAAAGATACTTTTAATTTTTGAAACTACATTTCAAAAGGACATAGAATATATAGAGATATTTTTGTTATTCCTTCAATGTTGCCAATTTAATGATATCATTGTTTATTTAGCTTTGAAAATTACTTTTTCCTTAGAATAAATATTGAAATGTGAAATGCTGATGTCACTATATAGCAAAAAATGAGGCAAAGCCTATCTGGGAAGCTTTCCAAAGTGCTTCAAAGTGACTTTTGTGCCAAGCTAAGGCTTTTTACCTGAAGCCATCAGTTTCTGGGGATGAAAAAAAAATCATCTTTGAAGATAATTCAGGTACATTATGAAATGATTAAACTCTTATGTGTACAATTGAATATGCCACTGCAATTTTATCACGAGCAAAAAAAAAGAATCATTTTACTTCTCCATGGATGGGCAGGGATTTAGGGCCTCCTCTGAGTAATTTGCAAATTCTTATAAAGCATGCCCTCTTCTCTCCTTATGCCTGGGAATCCCAACACAAAAGGAGTAGGCAAATGAAGGCCAGAGCACTTACAATCAGAAAAACTAGATTTTTAGTCTATGTGGGGAATTAATTGGCAAAAATTAAGAAAGGAAATTATGGGTGGAAAGTTAATCATCCTTAAATTAATGCTAGTACACACAGAGTGAGGTCCAGTTGAGCTCAGTTACAATATTTAGTTGATTTGATTATGCATTTTTTAAAGACACAAAATAGCACAGATTTCAAAGCGCAAAATAGAAAGCTTAGAAAAAACAAGGTTAGTTCTATCTGAACATATATGCATACAATGAATCCAGTTAAACTCATAATACATTGAATAAGGTGGCATTCCTGAGTCTGTTCAGTTTTTCTTTTTTTTTTTTTTTCTCAGTTACATTGTATTTTATTTGGTGGGGATATTTTCCTTCATGTCACAAATTGAACATCTATTTCATCAATTCCCTTAGCAGATTTCCTACTTTCAAATCCTGTTGTTCTTAAGGAACTTCAGAGCTATCAACAACTTTACCATCTTTGTGAGTTTTCTGTGACACCGTCTCTCTACCAGCACATTTGTTTTTTTAAGACATTTACCTCTCCAGTGAAACTGAAATGCTAAGTGATTTTTGTCTTTCAGGTAGGATTAGCAATGTCTTTCAACATTGGCACCAAATTTTATGATTAAACATTAGCATCTGAAAACCAATAATACTCAAATCATGCCTTAAGGATTTGCTAAGTCAAGTGAGCACTTATGAAAATGGTATAAAAAATATTTCCCAAGCTTGCCATTAAAATGAGGTCCCCCTGGATAAATTCTTGTTTGGCAAGTATCATGTCTCAGGACTTTGATAAGGAGACTAATTAATTATGTTTACACATGATAGCCCTCATTAGAGTGATGCAATCCATGCCACTTTGTTGTCCCCTTATATTTACAAATGAAGTATGCTCTGATTGATTTAGATAGCTGTGGGATTTATTTTTTCTCTACAACTGTCTTTCATGAATGAGCAGTACCTCTGATAGGATGTGGATAAGAGGACCAGGCTTGCTGACACATGCCTTCAGCAGAGACCAAGTGGAATTCCCTGAATTGTTAAAATAGGACTGTTTCTCTAGCAATTGTGAAATATGTCATATTTACCAGTAAGCCGAGTTCCATTGTTTTACCTGGGATTTCTGTCAACCCGTCTCTTCTTTTAAGGGATATGAAATTGAAATACAGTTCTTTAATGGATTACTTTGCTTATTTTCTTAATGCTCAAGTCCTCTTCCTCAAAGCTTCTACCATAAATGGAAACACATTCAGTGGCCAACAGCAATCAGTAGTAGCATTTTACATAGGGAAACCATAGAAAGAAACTTAATTAGGATTAAAATGACATTAATGTTAAACCATGCCCTAGAATATAACGGAAAGGTTATAAACAGAGCAGAAAGCAATGTTCAGAGCTAGAAAAAGAAAATAGAATTAGATTGAGTGATGTCTGACTAATATATAAAGGGGAGTCTTTCACAATGAAAATTGTGGTTTGTAAGACAAGCTGCAGAGGCTGGGGATACAGCTCACTTGATAGAGTGCCTCCTTGCATGTACAAGGTCCTGGGTTCACATCCCAGCACTACAAAACAAAATAAATAAATAAATGAAAAAGAAAGAAAGAAAAAAGAAGCTGCAGGACCTTGAGAGAATTTGGAGTGATGTTGACCACAAAGGAAATTTCTCCAGAGATACATAAGTCTCTCATAAGAGAGTGTCAAAAGTTAGCACTCTTTTCACCTTTTTTTAACTCACAAAGAATCCATAAACTAATATTTAATAACAAATAGTCATAAGTAATATTCATTAAGGAATATAAATTATCA
The DNA here is from genome assembly GCF_902686455.1 of Sciurus vulgaris. Lineage (NCBI taxonomy): Eukaryota > Metazoa > Chordata > Mammalia > Rodentia > Sciuridae > Sciurus > Sciurus vulgaris. The sequence continues at coordinate 94,059,265 of NC_136467.1, read as the reverse complement.
TAAAACCATGTTACAGTATATTTATTATATTTTGTTAAGCTTTTGAAAGCAAACTATAAGACATGGAGTTGTTTTAATGTCTTTCACATGTCTTTAATGTATTATAATGTCTTGAAATAAAATGTATCTTTGATCACTGTGCTAGGAGAAGAGGATCTGGCATATGGTGGACACTAATTATAGAATCCAGGATAGAACCAGACTTAAGCATATGATTCTTAGATGATACCATTCACTTGGATATTCAAAAGGCATTTAAAACTTTATATGCCTACGTTAGAATTATTTCTATTGTCCTGTGTGCTTCTATATAAATGTTATATCTCATTAAATGGCACCATTAATTAACCAGCTCTTTTTTTTTTGTTTTAATTTTTTTATTGTAAACAAATGGTATACATCTTGTTTCTCTGTACATGAAGTAGAGGCATATCATTTGTGTAATCATACATTTACCTAGGGTAATAGTTTTTGATTCATTCTGTTAATTTTTTTTCTTCCTCTCCACCCCTCCCACCCCTCTTTTCCCTCTATACAGTCCCTCCTTCCTCCATTCTTGCCTCCCTCCCACCCCCCATTATGTATCATTATCCGCTTATCGGCGAGATCATTTGACCTTTGGTTTTTTGAGATTGGCTTATCTCACTTAGCATAATATTCTCCAATTTCATCCATTTGCCTGCCAATACCCCAATACCATAATTTTATTATTTTTTATGGCTGAGTAATACTCCATTGTGTGTGTGTGTGTGTGTGTGTGTGTGTGTGTGTGTGTGTATCACAGTTTCTTTATCCATTCATCAATTGAAGGGCATCTAGGTTGGTAGTAACCAGCTCTTAAACATAAATCCCAATGGTCATAGCTAGAGTGAAGAGGCTTTGTCCACATCAATCTTGTGTGTAGGACAATTATAGAAGCTAGATAAATTTTAAAGGTTTGGGTTTGTTGTAGTTTATGGATATCACCAGAGATCACCATGACTTTGTGTATCCACATTCTAGGAAAAGGACCATTTATGAGATAAGATTCATATGCTGCAAAATTCTTTTCAAGTCCTACACTCCCTGAGGTAGAGACTGTGAGGTAGAGGAAAGTCTCCATGAAGAGTCAGTGTAGCCAGCATTTTTAAGCTCAGCAAAAGTCTGAGAAGACAAAATTTGAAGTTCATAAATAAAAGAACACAAAAAGGTTAAAGATAAAAATTTTGAGGGAAAATAAGAGTACTGAGGAGAGCATAACAATCTGTACAAGTTTTTCCACTGGACGTATTTCAAGTTTTTCAGCTATGATATGAAGAAGGCAAAGAGGCCAAGAAAGAGGTGACTTAAAAGCTCATCAGAGGTTTCATCAGTCTTAAAGGAATAGAGGAGGAATTGCAGTTTAAGGTCTGACAACGAGGATTTCTGGTAAAGATATTAAGCTTACAAAACTACACCTTGGGAGTACAGACTAGAGGTGTAATAAGTTTCATGGCTTATGAAAGCATCCTCTGGTAAACTCTGTCATTATTAACTAAGTTGAGAAAAGATTCCAATATAGACATATGCCAAAAGATAAGGTTTTTATACTCTTTGTCTTAAAATAGCATTACTCTTCAAAATTTCAAATACAAGGTCTCTATTAAGAACAAAATTAAAATGAAGATATAAATATGATTATCTTAGACTAACCTCACCAGTCTTTTAAAATAATTTTGAGATCTTCAAGAAAATTGATAGGATGAATGATTTCAGTAGAATTGGAATCTACTAAAAAGTCTTTCAAGAATTTTGAAACAAAATTACTGTAGTTACAGGAAAGAGCATGACAGATGGACTTTACGGCATATTGCACATAGTTAAAGAGAAAATTAGTGAACTGAAACAAGGTTAAAATAAAATATGCACACCAAAATGCACAGAGAAATAAGAGATAGAAAAATAAGTGAAAGAATTTTGGAAATGTCTGGGGAGATTTGCAAATAAAATGTAATGCAATTGAAGTTTCACAGAGCAGGGTAGGAAGCATAAGGAAAAAGGAACTTCTGATGACACCATGACCAAGAAATATTCCAGAATATAAAAGACGTGTCCCACATTTCAAGAGAAATTCTTAGTATCAGTCATTGCAAAGAAAACGTTTGACAATAAGAAGAACAAAATAAAATCAGCATCTCTCTCAAATGAAAAATGAAAGGCAAAATACTATTTATTAATATCTCTACATTTTATATACATGCTCAAAATAATGTGAACCCATAACAAGTGAAAGTACATTTGAAAAGTAAAACAAGATACATGCAAACCAAAAATTGAGATAATTTTTTCCAACACACCTATAGTGAAGAAATAAATCCTTCAAATGGAGGAAACATGATTTTAGATAGAAGTACAGGAATGCAGGAAAATACTACTAGCATACTCTGAAAACATGCTAGCATATTTCGGTTATGTTTGTCCAAACATGTCACTATACTATGTAGGTGATTAATAATTATAGAATTAAATGTGTAACATGAAGAATGCAAAAGACAGAATGTTATGATAGGAGTTTTATATTTTGGGTATTACTTGAAATGTAATACAATTAATCATTACTGTTAGAATCATATATAACTGAGAAACTAGCAAAGAGTGGAAAAATTTTGCAAATACTTTGCTTAATGTAAAAGATTATAAAAAATAAGAGATAAAGAACATAAAATACCTAGGATAAGCAGAAAATAAAAAGGAAAATAGTAAGGTTAACCCAAAATATCTTAGTAATTATATTTAGGGTAAACTTACTAATTCAAATTCAAAATTTATGAAATAAGAAAGCAAAATACCCATATGTGATTCTTATAAGAGACATATATTTATATAAAAACATAGAATGAAGGAAGAGGGAAATAGGAAACAAGTCATGAATATGCATATAAACTGGACTAGGCAGGGAAAGCATCATTATTAATAATAAGGAAATGTATTTCATAATCATCAAATAGTGCCCACAGAGAACAACAGAATATAAGTACAAGTGTATATGTAGCAATAGGATATCAAAGTAATTAAATATTTTAAAATATTGATAGAACTTAAAGGAGAAAGACAAATTTAGATTTATAATGATATTTTAGCGCAAACTTGATAACATGATTTTAGAATTTATTTTGAAAAGTAAATGGTCAATAATAGTGAAGACAAATTCAAATACAGAGAATAAATTTAGATGGTATTTTGCATGTGGTGTTATATACTACCAGATATAAATATTTAGATAATTACAGTAATTCAGAGATACAGCATTAGTGTGAAGGACAAAATTGACAATGCCACAGAATTAGTATGGCAATGCAAAAATATCACTAAATTAATGACAAAATTGACATTGTATGTAAGTGGGAAAAAACATAATTACACTTCAGTATGACACCATAGGTACTATATAGGTACAGGCAGTTCTCAACTTATCATGGTTCAAAAGTTGTTTTTTTTTTTTTGTTTTTTTTTTTTAATTTATAGTGACACAAGAGTGATGCACATTTGTTGGTAACACTATTTCAAATTTTAATTTCAATCTTTTCCTGGACCAGCAACATAGGGAAATTGCTATCTTCTGATGCTAGGCAGTCAACCATATGGTAACAGATGTGAACACCAATGCTGCACACTATAGTGTGCTTTGTTCAATAAATTATGCAAGATATTAATACTTTATTGTGGAACAATATTTTATATTATATTACTACTGCCCACCTATAGGCTAATGTAAGTGTCCTAAGTGTGTCTAGCGTAGATTAGATTATACTATAATGTTCTGTTTGTTGGGTATAGTAATGCATTTTCAACTTTCAAATGATTTTATATGATGTATTCCCATTTGTAAGTCAGGAAGTGTGTGTGTATGTGCGTGTGTATGTGTCTGTGTGTGTAATCACAACATGCAAAAATCAATGTCAAGTGTATTACTTTAATATATAAAGCAAAAACAGTCAAAAGAAAGGAAAGACAATCTGGGATATGACATACTTTCTAGAAAAGGATATAAAGTCCTAATCGCTCAGAATGGCAGTAGTAAAATGTAACAAATTACACTGTACAGATTGTAGTTATTAAAAGACCTCATCAAAGATTAAAACAGCATGCCACAGATGCTAAAAACATATATAGAAAGATAGTATAGATCTAGATATAATGAAGGATATATGACCTTAAAGCACATTAAATAACTTGGAAAAGACAACTAAAAAGTGTGCAAAATTTCAATAACAGAAGGATGTTCAAATAACAAAAAAGCTTGTGAAACATGTTCACAGTCTTAATAATTATTACAGATGTTCAAACTAAGCCTACATACTTGCCAGAATGTCTAAAATTAAAAACCAACACCATCAATTGGTGATAAGGCTATGAAACAACCATAACTCTTAAAAACTGCTGATGAATTCACAATATCATCAAAAGTCATTTTGGAATTACTAATCTGAAAACATACCTTCTCTACCACTCAGAGATTTTGAATATATGTATATAATCAAAAAGATGCCAACTTAATTTAACAAAGGCACACACACATTCACATTCAAATAGAAACTAAAACAACCTTTATTTTAATCAATAACACAATGGGTATTAAAGGTCAGTATATTTATACAATGAACTATCCAACAGTATGAAAACAAACTACTGGCAGCCATAAAAGATGGGAAAATTTTCAAATATAATGTTGAAAAAATTGAATCAAATATAAAAATATGTATATTATGTACATTATACTACATAATATTAATATGTATAACATTATTATAATATGACATATATAAACTCAAAACAACAGAAAACCAATTTATGGTGAAAGAAATTAGAACACTCCACTCCACAGGTGAGCAGATTTATAAGACTGTGAAGATCCTGTTGTGGTGCTGATACACTCAATTTCTTTATTTGGTGTTCTTTACAAAGAGGAGTTTATATTTTAAAAGTTTTGAGATTTAAATTTATGTTTATGTATGTTTTAATGTATGTGTTATGATTTTTTAAAAATTCTTATTTAAAAAAAAAAAATCTCAGGCCTGTGTGGTGGCGTTTACCTATAATCCCAGAGATTTGGGAGGTGGAAGCAGGAGGATTAGAAGCTCAAGGCAAGCGTCAGCAATTGAGGAAGTCTGTCTCAAAACAAAAAATGAAAAATACTGGTGATGTGGTTCAGTGGTAGAGTGTCCCTGGGTTCAGTCTCCAGTACTAGGGAAAAAAAAAAAAAAAATTAACCATGATAAGGTCTGATCACTGTAATAATGGTCAATAGGACCAGTGAGTCATCCTTGCCACACTGAAAACTATCATCAATATAACAACAGCAGAAACAGTGACAATGATAACCCTAAAATTTTTTCCACTCTCCCCCAAATCCCTAATTCCTCCATCAAATTACCCAACTCTGTAATCTCTAATTCTATTATGTATTCTGATCTACAATTTTTACTATTTCTACTACTTCTTCCACTAAAACAAACAAAACCATGATCATTTATATCCTAAAGTTTAATAATAGTCCTTATCTATGTCTTTCAATTATTAAACACCTAAAATTCATTCTCTACAGAGCAGTGAAAGTAATAATTGTAAATCAGACTATGCCATCATTATGCTTAAAATGCCCCAGTGGCTTCAATTCTCTCTTAAAAATAAAATTTTATAACTCTGCATGGTTAGCCAACTGCCTCTCTTTCTCGTATAATGGTCTACTGCTCTCCACATCATACATGTCTTCCTGTTCCTCTGGCCTTTCAATTATTTTGTAAATCCTTCCTGATTCAGGCTCTTTGCTCTTGCTTTTTCCTCTGCCTGAAATGTTCTTTTCCCCCAGAGGTCTTCACACAGCATGCTTCTTAGTTGATTCTCAGCTCAAATTTTGCCTCCTCAGTGGGGCCTTGACTTATCCTTTTGCTAATTACTTTCTTCCAAAAAACTGTTCTACTATTGTCTTAGCACTTAGTCCTAGCTGAAATCATTATATATACATATGTGTTCTTCAATTTCTGTATCAGTTAGGAATGACATTTGGTTTAAGATAATAATGACTGAAAATAATGGCTCGAGTCCAGAGATAAGTGATCAATCTAGCTTTTTAATTTACAAGAAGCCTTTGTGAGTGTGGGCTTCTATTAGTCTTTGAATTTCATTCTCAAGGTAAAAAAAAAAAAAATAAATGTCATAGGTTTAGATATCATTTGCCTTGGAGGAGGGAGGAAAAAAGATAGGGAGAAGAGTGGCAAGTACTCACTTTCCTGCTAGGCCAATTCCCAATTTGACAGCTTCCCAGGACACACAGATAGCATTTCCTCTTACACATTACTACTCAGAACATAGTCACACATCCAACTCAAAGAGCCTGAGAAATACTGTGTTATTACTGGTGCAGTGCCATTCTGAATAGAAGCAAGATCATATCATCACATAATAAAAAATAGATATTAGCATTTTTTCTAAGATACATACTTTCCATTACCTAAATTCTCTTCTCATTTTTTGCTATGTAGAAGACACATATGCATAAACTAAGAGATAAATATAATTTCCCTATCAAGCTAAGGATTTCACTTTTGCTATTCAGAATCAAGGATATATCAGTAGTAGAGAAATTTCCCTTAATATACATGATAAATAACATACAATTCATAAAATGAAGATGTTATATGATACTAAGAATAAAATAGCCAACTCAGAAAATAGGAAAAGATAAAACCTCCTAGGCAGCAGTATCCTTGGTAATGATAGCCCCCTTTCCTCACAGTGTAATATGCTCCCTGCTTAGTTTCTCTAGCAACTTGGCTCTGCTTTCTAGGTCTGAAATGTCCCAGGGACATTGGTTTTTACATAAGGAGGTTCTTCCTTACCCATTGCCTTTCATGACCATTAGGTGGACTGAAAGAATACATCATTCCTAGGGCTGCACAGATTTTGCAATCTAGTTCTTGAACATGAAGTTTTGTGCAACCCAAGTATTCTTCTAAGAATCTAATACATACAGACACTTGCAATTTATGCTTTGGGCTTCTTTGTAATACTGTTCTGTCAAAATCCTAGAAGGCTTCCAGGGCTTTATCCCCCCCCCTCCCCCCGATAATTTCACAGGTAGACTTTCCTTAGGTATAGTTGGTAAGTATGTAGACAATAATATCTTGCTGATAGACCTCTAGACTCTTTGTGGATTTCTTATTCTCAATTTAATACCTGTTATACTGAGGTCATATTAAATAATAAAATCCTAGGTGAAAGAACACCAGTTAATATTTTTTTTTTCCAGAAAGCTCATCAGCTTTGCCAACAAGCTCCTTTCATTTATATGTCCTGTATGAGTTTCACTTTTTACTTAGGTTGCAGCTCCCAGTCTTTCTCCATTTGCATACATAACAAACGATTTTTTTCACATTTCATAGGTTCAAATTTGGAGCTTAGAAAATGCTTCCATTTGTTGAACAGTGTTTTCTATGTATGTTTCCTTTCAGTTTAGTTGAATTGAATTTTACTGGATTTGCTGAGAGAGACAAGATAGAGTCAACATGTACCAACATGAAGACCTCCCCATCAATATTTTTCACATCTATGGCATTAGCCGACACTTGGTTTAACTTACCAACATACAGAAGATGTTAGTTGAATTGAATTTGCTCCCAATAAGTAGCTAAGTTTATCACCTTTACAAAATGAAGTAACTTTGTCTATATTAGCTTTCCCCATTTTCTCCACTAGGACCTGAACATATTAGATTCTGGTAGAGAATGCTGGTAGATTCTGGTATAACAATTTAGAAAAAATTAAAAAATGAAACTTGGTTTTAGGAAATACACAATGTAATCCATTGCAGCAATTTCAATGAGTAAAAAGAAAGTTATTTTCATTGATATTTATCTAAATATTCTCATATGCATTTAGCTAAATATCTATCAGAAAGACAGGGAACTGAAGAGGTCGTAGCCTGCTGTTTGCTCTGACAAGATTCAAACCCACTATAGAACAGATCCACCCAATGCATTTCTGATAATGAGAAAGGTGTGATTTCAGTTCTTGGCTCCTAGAATGTCTTCATTTCTGATTTTAGGGATTCCTGCCAAATTTTAAAATTTTTTAGCAAATTTTTTTAAAACCGATATGAAATTTTATGTTTATCATGTACAACATGATAAATAAAATAATGATAAATAATAATGTATGAAATACATTGCAGTTTCATTAAATAAATCTGATATATTTCCTCACAGTTATCATTTCATAGTAAAAGCTCTTAACCCCTTTACATTTTTCAATAATACAACATATTGATATTATCTCTAATTATTGTGCACAGTACTCTCTTGAAGTTCTTCCTCTTAGCTACCTTCAATTTCATGAGTTGCATTTTCTCATTTTTAGTAGTCTTTGATTGTCTATTATAGTGGAAAATTGTTATCATTTTTATCATATGCTAAATAACCTTTTATATTTCTCTTTTTGTTTTAATTAGTGCATTTAATTATAATAATAGTGGGATTAATTGTGACAGTCATATATACACATAACATAATTTGAGTCAATTCATTTCCTAGTGCTGCTTCTCCTTTTCCTCTTCTTCTCCCTCCCCCTGTTCTAATTCCTCTACTCTCCTGGTCTTCTATTTTTTTACATTTTTAAAAAATTAATTGATTCATTATAATAATACATAAAGTGGAATTCATTGTGGTGTATTTGTACATGCATATAGCATAACTGATGAATTTTATTTCCCAATTCTTCCTCTTTCCTCTCTCCTTCTAGATCACCTACCACTCCTCTATGGAGCTCCCTATGAGTTTTATGGCATGCTCCCTCTTTCTTTTCATCTTTTCTCTCCAGTTTGTGCATATGACAGAAAGCGTTCAACCCTCAGCTTTCTGAGTCTGGCTTATTTCACATGGCATGATGTTCTCCAGTTCCAACCATTTACTTGCAAATGACATAATTTCCTTCTTTTTTATGACTGGGTAGAGCTCTGTTGTGTATATAAACCATGATTTATTTATTCATTCATCTGTTAAGGATACCTAGGCTGGTTCCGTAATTTTACTATTGTAAATCCTGCTGCTGTAACATTGGAATACATGCTGATTTCAGTTCTTTTGAATAAACACCAAGGAGTGGAGTTGGGCAGACACTGGTTTTCTTCGAAAGACCATGAAAGTGAAAGAAATTTAACCAAGAATCATTAAGTTGGATGGCATCAAATTAAAAATCTTCTGCAGAGCAAAGGAAACAATTAAAAAGTTAAGAGTATGGAAAGAAAATCTGCCAGTTACTCTCTGACAGATGATTTAATACCAGAATATATAAAGGATACAAAAAATTACAAAGTCAATAAATGGGCAAATGAACAAGGGAGACATTTCTCAAAAGAAGAAATGCAAATAGGCAATAAATATATGAAAAAAAAGTAAAATATTTTTAGCAAACAGGGAAATGCAAAACAAAACTACACTGAGATTTTTATTGTACCTTAGTTAGAATGTTTATCATCAAGAATATAAATATTAATAAATGCTGGCAAGGAAGTGGGGAGATAGGAGCATTTATACATTGTTGCTGGAACTGGAAGTAAGTACAATAACTGTGGAAACCAGTATGGAATTTTCCTCAAAAGACTAGGAATGGAACCATGATAATTTAAATCTTCAGTATATCTACTATCCAGAAGTAGTGAGGATAGTTTAGATACAATGAATAGATAAAAAGGATAAATGTATAAATGTATGTACACATATATATATATGTATGTATACATATATGTGTGTGTGAATATACACATCTGCATTGATATAGGTTTATATACAAACAGTAGACATATATGCACATACTATAAAGAACTATATAAATATATGATGGTACTACTGATAATTTTTGAATAATAAGTTCTGATAAAGTTTTGAACTAAATGCAGTAAATACACACTGGATGGTAAAGACTCTTTTCTGTCACTAATTTGCCTCTAATGCCTAGAAGACCGTCCAGTATAAAGTGTATTCCTAATAAACATTTGCTGAATGAATACATATGGTAATGAACAAATAAAAATTTAATTACATGCTTACTTATGCTCCTAATTTCTCCTCTTACAAATCTTCTTACAGTGTGAAATGATTCAATAAGGCATTTTAAGTTATTTTTATTTATGAAGAGATTATATAATTTATGATAATTTATAGAAAAGCAATAGATGCTTGATAACAGATGGAAAGTTTTGAGTATCTGTGAATGAAATACTGTTCCAAAGTGGCCCTCTAAGTTTACTAGCGCATGCACACTGCAAGGTAAATAAACTTACCCAATTTATTAACTAACTGCTTATATTCATGGTTCCTCTACAATTTCAAGAGGCACTTTTATAACACTTTTTTGTGTTTTTTAGAAAAACACAAGTTTACAACATTAAATTATTTTTGGCATCATATCAAGGCATAGTTTAGATGTTAGAAAACACTAATGTTTTAATTATTGAGATTATCATTATCAAAGCTACTACACTAGCAAAATATACATATTAAAACTAATAATTTTAATGACTAAGAAATATATGTAAACAGTTAAAATAATCAACTGAAATATTAGATTATATTTCATTTTGTGATCTTTGAAGATGTATTGTTTTCTAAGTAATAATTATTTTTAGTTAGCACTTTTTAAAATATTTCCAAATGTAAAACAGAAGATATTCATTTTGAGAAGAATGACTTAGGGCCCTAAGAAACCAGTGTGTTTTCAAGATTATAAAATATAAAGAAGTTTAATATAGTCTATATCAGTCTCATGTTATTAAATATTCTGTCTTTTTTAATTATTCATGGTATTGAAGTGAAACAAAATTCTTTAAAATCAACAATAAACAGCTCAAATGCAATTACAAATCTGAACTTTTAAATTTAAATATTTTGTATATTATCTGATTAATCAAGGTTTTTAAAAGTCTCTGAATATATGTATTGTTGTGGGGCACAACTTAAGAACAGACTGATCACCACTGAGAAGTTCAAATTTGAGAGTTTTTTATTAAGCTGGCTGGCTGACTGTCTCACACAATGCCCCCAAAATGGCTATTGGGAGAACAGCCCCGACTATAGGATTGTAGGGGTTCTTATACCAAAAATCACATTAATCATAAGTGTCTGTTGCTATGATTCAAAATTACAATTAACATCATGAGACCATCAACAGAGGGGGAAGTGGGTCAAAAATGACCCTTACCTAGGTACAAACTAAAGAATGGTTACTAACATCCACACAATCACCATTCACATGATACATTGTTTGAGAGCAATAGGAATCAAAAGAGAGCAATTTTTTATTACATAGGAATTATCATTCTGTATTGTTAAACATGTCACACTAAGTAACTGATGATGGGTACAGAGGTCGGGTGTTCCCATGGGAGAAGCTTATTTCCTACATAACATGGAGTCTCAGAGCAAAATGGAGTCTGTTTAGTCATTTCCCTTATAGTCTGTTCTATAACATTCTCATGGAGCCAGATCTGTCAGTTCATCACAGTATTCAAGTCCAAGAAGAACATTCAGTGTATGAAGTCCATATTCTTTCCCTGAGTTATTTCCATATCATTAAAAGGTGAATTTTGTTCAATAGGATTTCAATGACACCACAGTGCCCATTTAAAATAATAGAAAAGGCTCATCTAATTTGCTCTTTACAACTTGGAAAATTATCTCCATGAGGACCATTAAAGATATAAAACTTAACATGGGAGAAAAACTTTTGCAATAGACTACTTTTCTAGTTTTGGCAGCTGAGCGATGAACAACGATATTTTTAAAACATTTAAATTATAACCTAAATATTCATAAAAGCATTTAATAAGATATTATACAAATAGGTGAAAGAAAAAAAGCAGAATTTAAAACAATTAAACTGAAAAAATGTCAAGTTGAGAAGGAATATAAATAAGTAATACAATTTATAAAACAAAAGAATAAGATCATTTAATTTGTTATTTCTTCAGTTGGGTCTTTCCAACTTAAATGATTTTTTTTTCCTATGCAAAGAAATGATAGGATATCTGATATAAAAGTGCTACAAATAATTAACTGCACAGAGAGCAATGGGGGATAAAATTTTGAGATTTTTGTTGCAGATTTTAAAATTGACATGATGCCTAGATTTTATTTAGACACACTAAATAACACAAAAGGAAGTATTATGGTTTGTGTATTTAATCTCAAATTCTACCATTTCAAACAATGAACAATTTCTAACCCTAATTTCTATAAAATTATTTCAAACCAAGTTTAAGAATTTAGAAGAACGCCTCCAAAACTCAACAAATACCACTTCCTTTGCAGTTTCTAAACTGTAATATACATGACATTGTTTAAAATCTAGATATTTTGCTCCAGACATAGTAATTTCTATTTCTGAGGAAAAGTTAAAAGAAAAAAAGGAAAGTAAAGAGAAATTTGAAGAGAAAAGTGGGTCTACTTGATTTAAAAGTTAGATGATGGTAATCTAATTTAAATTCTTCTTTTTAAAATTTTAATATTATTTTATAACAGAAAATTTAAGTGTTCATTTTAGGATTAGAATAAAAGTTGAGATTTTTGTTGAAATAAAATTAAATTATAACAATCTTAATTTCATTAAAATGGAGCAATTTTGATATTATCAACTATTATCTTTCATTTTTTTACTTTATGAGTAGATACATAGTAAATTTCAGAGATGATTTGATTCAAATATACACATTTCATATCTTTTTCAATAGAAATACTGCCAGGATGTGGATAGTCAGTTTGAGATTTTACATTATTGCCCTCTGTACTACTGTCTCTGAGTTTATAAGCAATTAATTGCACATTTAATTTTAATGCATTTTTAAATTATGTCTTTTTGTGTGTGTGGTGGTAAGGAATGAACCCACGGCCTTGTGCATTCCAGGCAAACACTGTAACAACTGAGCTATATCCCCAGCCCCTAAATTATGTCATTTTTGCCCCTAAGAATATTACACACACACACACACACACACACACGACTTATATATGTAGACATGTATATTTTTATATGTAGTGGCAAGCAAAAGATTGACTTAAACATCTGTTTCCAAAGTTATTCTTTATTTCAATCTTATTATAAATGTTGAATAACTGTTCTTTGAAATCTTAGACACCAGGCTACTGTATCTTTCTCCCTAAGAGACTATAAAAATTCAGAAACCATAATGAATAAACTTAAAGGATGCATCTCAAAGAATTTGATCATGTCATGACATATCTGACATTAATTATCAATTTAAATAAGCCTATTTTAATATAATCTAGTTTTAATTATTACTCTTGTTCTTGCTGCCAATATTTAGGACATCTTTTCTCAGTCATTTCCCATTTTTTTTCTTCTCAACTCTCCTAAATGTGTAGGGCCATTTGAACATGAGATATTCTTTCTTTAGTGTTTCATAAAGTTATACTAACTTTTAATATCCAGAGTAGTTCTGTTTCCTGCTTGAATCAATCATTATTTATTCTGAATGGAACTAATCATTATTTCCTGTGTGCATTCTCTTTTCCCATACCTTTACTGTAGCACTAATTTTATACCAGCTGAGGGAACATTTGATTGTTTCCTTTTTGTGATTATTTTTATAATTAGAGTCTTTGGCTTTCTTATATACTTACAAAGAATTTAAATATAAAGTAGAACCAACAAACAAATGATCAAACCTAACTCAACAGATCACTTTCTCTTAACTGACTTTCTTGTGTAATCCAATCAAATTATCACTGAAGAAGAATCTTGCCCCATGGGAAACATGATAACGAAACAAGCATTAGTCCCATATGCATATTCTTTGGAAACTAAGTGCAGATGTGTGCTGCTCTTTAATTGTGTAATAAGTCAGTTTTTAAAATGAAGAGACAGAGGGAGATGAGAAGATATTCTGAATAAGAAGAATGCTTTTCTCAGTTGAGGAAACCATAGAACATTACAATTAGTCATATCCTCTCATAATTTGCTATCACAGATTTTATGTATTATTAAATGTTTATTGCCTATGGTAATATGTTTTATATTAAGAGAATTTACCTCATCATTTAATAGTGTATTATCTTTACCATTGATTATAGCATGGGATATTCCTCAGCTTTAAAGAAGAATGAAATTATGTCATTTGTTGGTAAATGGATGGAGTTAGAAAATATATGCAAAGTGAAATAAGCCAAATACCAAAAAACCAAAGGCTGAATATTTTCTCTGATATGCAGATGCTAATTCATAATAAGGGGAAGGGGGATAGGGAAGAATAAAGTTTCTCTATATTATGTAGAGAGGAGTGAAGGGAGGAGAAGAGATATGGGGTAGAATGAGAGCAGACTGAAACAGACATTTTTACGTCATGTACGTATATGACTGAATAACTGATGTGATCCTACAATATGTACAATCAGGAAAATGAAAGATTACACTCCATTTATGTACAATCTATCAAAATGTATAAATGCATTCTACTGTCATGTACAACAAATTAGAACAAAAAAATTAAAAGAATGGTTTTTACAAAGGAATTTACTTTAAAGCAATATTTGAATTGTAATAATTCTAATAATAGCAGTGAACAATGCAAATAATAAAACTTTTAAATATGTGAATATCCATGTAATGAACTTAATAAATATGAAATTTACATATTTGTAATAGCCACAATTCACACTTTCAAAATATATAAGATCTAACATTTTCTTATATTTTTTCTTCACTAAAATATCTTTCTTTTAAAATAATTAAGTAAGCATTTATTTTTATGTTCTGTTTTATTGCAGGAGGAGAAAGTGGACTTGGTTTTCTATTTTGTCTCTGAATAGAATTTACTATCTTCTTCCACTATCATCTCTACCTGTGTGAAAAAAAGAGATTACTATTAAAATAAATTATGTTTTTCCTAAGATCATTTATCCTCTAAATTTTTGTGCTCTGCCTTTGTTTCAAAACAAAAAATAAAAAATAAATATGTTTTTATTCTAAATCCCCTGATGGGTACTGCTCTTGCATAAACATCAACATTGATGCCTCAGTGATTCCCTTGGGGCTGTAATAATGTTACTCAGTTTCACGGCAGGTATCAGAAGGAGACAACTATTTTGAAGCATTTGATGCTACTTTCCTTACATAGCTTCAAGGAAGAGACTCTCAGATTTTTCTTACTTCTTTATAAATAAGTCAAAAAGAAACAGACTTTCTAACATGATTTTGAATTCTAAAACGTTTTCACTCACTTGATTATGATATTTAAAAATCATATGATGGGCCTGTATTGTCCAATATCGGAACCACAAGCCATATTTGGTTAAATTTAATTTAAGTCAAATAAAAATAATAACATTTAAATATTGTTTCCTTGCTGATACCAGTAGCAAGGTATATACATGTGAGTAAAGAACAGCACAGATTATGCAGTGGAGCAGAATACAGTCAGGTAAATGAGAATATTGAGTATAACCTCCCCCCACCACAGCACCTTACTACATGTGTATAACTCTGACTTTCTTTGCGTGAACACCACTTATTTTAGCAAATTTTGGCAAAAAATTCTTCTCAAAATGTGAAAGAAACAAAATTTCTGGCAATAATAACAACAGCATGGACCCAGGTGCAAGGAAAATCACTGATTTAAGGACTTTTGACCTTACTACATTGGAAGTTTGCAGTGAAGTTTGCATTGTCTTCCATACAAATTTCAGAATGTCCTGCCAGTCTCCAAACTTTCTCAACCAAAGCTGTTTGACTGACTTTTGCATATCAATCTCAGAAGTCTCTTCATCATGCCTTTAAATGTATTTTCAAATTGTTTCTATGTAGAAGGTGGGAGGGAGGAGAGAGTCCTCATCAGCTACTCTCATCATCAAAATGCCTCCATGTCAAACACTGGAAACCTAGGAATTCATGGTCAAAGAATCTTGGGGAATCTTTGCCTATGTTACTGTAATCCTTTTACCTTTCTCCCAAGTGGTGAGGCATGAGTTTAAAGTAATTTCTGCATGATTCAATGTGAGGCTGCCAACTACAGCTTAATGCTGTCAGAGTGCTTAAATCAATACCCCTCCCGATCTCCTTCCACCTCTAGATTGTTCCTTCTAACCTTCGATAAAGTGGAGAAGAGAAAAACCAATTATTTAAGAACTACACTCCAACTAGAGATCAGAGCAAGAGCTTGAGAATACTCCCAACTTCAGAGATTGTCTCTCTGTTTAAGTTCTTCCAGTGCTGTATGTACTTCCACTTGTTCCATCATCTCCCAGAAAGTTTAAGGTTATAGGCATCTGACCTAGAGTCCTCTCTGTACTCTGCATTGCATGATGCACAAGCACATGCCTTATAAAATAAAATCTTCTGAAAGTTAGCAAGCTTCTTAGAGCTTGGTGTTAAAAGAAAAATTACTCTGGGATATCAAATGCTCTCAATTACCAAAAGAGGAGGCCTGACAGTAACATCAGTAAAATTCCTTTATTACATGTGACTACACCTTCACTTTCACACTCCTGTTTGATCTGCAAGGAAACTCAGTGAGATAAGTAAAACTGGCATTTACAGATATGAACTTTCAAACTCAGACTCCATTGCCTGGGCAAGCACTTAACTAAAGAATGGAACTGGAATTCCAAGCCAGATTTTTTTGTAGACAAGGACTTTTACATTTTCACAATTCCTGTCTGTTTCAGGATAAAATTCTAGGAGAAATAGAGAAGTTTTTTCATGAAATCCCACTTGATATAAGTGAATATTGTCAATAAATGAAGTTTGTCCTACCAGGTACTTATAATTCATTTTTAACTTTTTTGTTTTTATAGAAAGATAGAAATTCTTCCAAAAAATTCAGAGTACATTTCACTTCCTTAACAGAGGACATAGCACATAATGTAGTCGTTGTCTTGATGACTCATCATCATCATTATGTATCTCCATCCTTGTTCTGTACTAAAACACAGCACATTTCAGCATATGCTTGGGAGTTTCTGAGTCCCTCAATGTCAGGCTGTCAGTTCTAACCACTCCATGCTGTCAGAATGCCTTACACCACCACCCTTCACCACCTCCTCCCACATCCAGTTTGCTCCTTCTATCTGTCTCTTTTAACCTGCAATAAACTCAAAAACTAGATAACCCACTTTTTAAGATTTGCAGGCCAAGTAGAGCTTAGAAGGACTGTTGAATGACCTGCCTTAATTGCAATAGTTCTTGCCTTTTTTCTAGCTCAGATGCTATACACTTTGAATGATCTTCACCTTCTTCTACAGGATTTAAGATGTTAGGAATTTGACCTACAGTCACATAGAGTTGATTTCAAATGTTCCTCTCATTCAATATAGCTGCGAGTATTCTACACAAACACTTGTTAAAACTATTTTATATTTTTTATGTTGATGGTTATCGTAGTGAACAATATAAGATGAGAATTTTTTCACTTAATCTACCAGTAAACCAGGTAAAGAGCATGACTTACTTAACTTTATCTCCTATTAAAAACCTGTTAGGCATTTTTGTTGTTTGTATTCAGTAAGTCCACTAGCTCTACTTTATTTTGACCTAACATTGGACATGGGACTTTGGACATTTTAACCCCTTTTGTTTGGTCAGCAAGAGAGTAATATTTTGCCATTCCTTCCCATCTTGATTTGATCAGATTCTCAAATATTAAGGAATACATGAACCACCTGGGGATTTTATAAAAATACAGAGAGCTAATTCTACAGGTTGGTGTAAGACCGAAGATTCTGAATTTTGTCAGGTTTTCTAGAGATGTCAATAGCACTGATTGCAAACTGTTTTTGGAGACCGTACGTCACTGGACTAATGTTATATTTGCCTTTTAGAGGGAAATTAGTTCTTCTATTATGGCAAAAAAAAAATTCTAAATGATGAACACTTACTGTTTCCATAATTTTCATTCACTACGGGTATGAGTGTATGCTTTGTAAGATAGATTTTACCCACTGTCAGGGTATGTGTTTTTGAAATATTTCACATGAAAACTCTTGGATGACCAAAAGAGCATGTATATACTCAGTGATTAGAGTTAAAAAAGAAAAATGATGGAAAAATTGACTTTGGTGAAAGGAGGTGTTGTTTACTTAGATCACTAACTTAGTTCTGTTGCACCGATAATATTTTACATTAGGCTCTGCATTTGTAAAATAATAATAAGTGCAGTTTATTCTGTTTTTTCAATGCCTCAAAGAATTCAAGGAGGATATCTGCAGATGCTATCACTGCCCTGAGTGCACAGCTTTTGGGTTGTATTTCTGAAACGACAGGACCAGAGCCTAGGAGATATAAGCATGCTCTGTGAGGCTTGCCCCAGGACAGCACAGCTGCCAGGAAGCTGCAGTGTCTTCACATATCCTGTCAGGGAGTAGAACCTTAAGTAATGCTTTGTAAATAAAGTAAGAAAAAACAGTAGAACCGTTCCATTATTCTTTTTTTCCCTGTATTTTGCAATGGAGAACTAAAATCTCTGTCAGATATGTAAAATTTATTTCAGTTTTTTAAAAGACAAAGCAGAATAGTTTTCTTCATCTGCTAATTGTAATTACATTCAAAAGTTAATATGTTTCACAACCCTCATTGAATGTTTCTCTTCTATGCTTACATTTGACTTTGTAGGTTGCTAATTTGCTTTTCCATATTATCGGTTATTTTCCATTTTATATATCATTGCAAATTCAGCTCATCCAGTTGTTACTCTTGAAAGCTTCTGAGCATAAGAATATCAAGGTGATGGTTAAACTGGTTTTTAACTGTAGGGAAAAAAATTACAATTTTGTACAAAATGTAAGAAAATATTATTTTGAGTAAATTCACAAGAATCTTTTAGAATATTAACCCTGTCAATCAGGCACTGGTTGGACATACAATATTCAATAACACAGAGATATACAGATACATATGCTCTTGTTTAGAAGCCAATATCACTTATCCTGATCCTTTTTATTGTTTGTGGTATGGTAACTGTTTAGAGATATTATGACAAACTTGGGTTTAAAAAGTAATATAAAATAAGTACACAATACAGCCTCCTAATCTGTCTAACTTACTTCTACTTAGCTTCTACTGTGAAGGAATGCTCTAAACTTCTTAATCTGTCAATTAACAATTGTCAAGTTTTGGGGCTACACATTGAACTCTCAGGCATCTAAAACTGTAGAAAAGTGAATAATAGACATAATCTTTGTTAGATAAAATTAGCTAGAAAATATTAAGAATATTTAAAGAAACAGATATGAATCTAGCAGAATACAAAATTGGAGGAGATGATTCCTGTGGAAACTGTGGGGGGACATCATAAGGTAACATCCATCTAATTTGTTTCTGAAAAGGGAAATTGAATGCATATTAGTTGGATAAAGAAGGTAAAATTCTGGGCTAAAGAAATTGTACATACACACAAAGGAACAGAGACATAGTGCAGGAAATATCAGGAAACAGTAGGAGAGTATAGATAAAAGGATATGAGTATAATAACATAATTCTGTATTTTACTAGGTAAAGGAATAGAAGGAGGATATGTTGCAATTAACTAAAATAGAGAACAAAAAGGAGAACAAACTTCAGAAGGAAAAAAGTGACTCATGCTTCATATTATGCTGAATAAGATAAGGACTTTTTGTTTTCTTTTTAGTTCCAACCAATTTATGCATATATATGTACATATATATAAAACATTTATATATATATATATATATATATATATATATATATAAACACAGAACCTTCTTTTCTCTTTACTTTTGGAGTCTGAATACAGAATTATATCTTTTACTGAGAATACTAAGTTTTTTTACTTTTTACTTACATTGAACTCCTCTTTTGTCTACCACCCTGCACAGAATCTGATAGGAAGAACTAAAATGTAATCTCACAATATTTGCAAATCGAACATTTTACATTCATATTACAAGGAACTACAGGTAGTTCTCATACGTTCATACTCTTAGTTTGAACATATAATATAAAACAGGTGAAAGAAATTAACTAAGTTGTATTATTAAATATCTTATCCTTGATTAAAATGTTGACTTTTAGAAAAGATAATAAGTTTCAGTAACTAATAAAACCATAGAAATTATGCATGAGTTAGGTAGAGAGGGAGGAGGTAAGTTTTGGAAGCTATATTTTTTTAGAGAGGTGAAAGTAACAAGTTTCTCTTCATCATTTTAATTTAAATTGAATGTGTTTCCAATTTCTGCATTACAAAATAAAAAATATATATATTTTAGGGCATCATGAGATGTTTGGATACCTGGATATGTTTTTAATTAAGTCAGATTCAACATCTCTAACTCCTCAAACATTTATCACAGGAATGAATCTTATGTATATTGAAAATCTTTCTTATAGCTTTTAAAACACATAGTACATAATTGTTATTCATAGTCACCAATACCACAGCAGAACTTCTTTCTCAACTTCAAAGAGTTCAACATTTTTTATATTATACATATGTGTGTGATCGTGTAATAATTGTATATCTGTGCCTGGCTTGTCACTCAACATAGTGATCTCTATTTCCATCCTTGTTGTTGCATATGACAAGATTCCATTATTTTCTTAAACTGAATAGTACTCCACTGTGAACATATGCTGCATTTCTTTATTTTTTCATCAGTTCATGTACACTTAGGTTGTCTCCATTTCTTGACTGCTGTTTTCAGTGCTGCAATAAATTTGGCAGTGCTGATGTCCCTTCCACATACTGATTTCATTTCCTTTGATTATGTACCCAATAATGAAATTGTTGAATAATGTCTTAGTTCTATTTTTAATTTTTTGAGAACTCCCATTCTGTACTCCACAGTGGCTGCACCACTGCACATTCCTGTCAAAATGTTCAAGTTACTTTTTCTCCATATGCTTACCAGCACTTGTTGTTTCTAGTTTTTGTGATAGTATCTGTTCTTACATAGTTGAGGTGATATCTCCTTGTGGTTTTGATTTCATTTTTGAGATGATCAGTGATGCTTAGCATTTTTTCATACACTTGTTGGCCACTTGTATGTTTTTTAAAAGAAAAAATCTATATATATATATATATATATCATTATTAGTTATATTATTTGTCATTTATTCATTAATTTATTTATTCCAGGGTTTGAACCTAAGGGTGCTGAACCACTGAGTCACATCCCCAGCCCATTTTAATATTTTATTCAGAGATAGGGTCTTGTTAAGTTGCTTAGAGCCTTGCTAGGTTGCCGAGGTTGTCTCCATTTCTTGACTACTGTTTTCAGTGCTGCAATAAATTTGACTTTGAACTTGAAATCCTCCTGCCCAGTCTCCCAAGCTGCTGGAATTACAGGTATGCACCACCACACCCAGATCTGCCTTATTTTTAAACTGACTAGTGGATCAAATGTGATAATTCCTCAAATAATGTGATTTTCTTTTTCACTGATATACTAGGGTGTGTTAAGAATATAATACATGTAACTCATGATAAGTACATGAGTTTCACAAAGTGCAAGCATAAGTAAATGCTCTAAATATAAAGGAATAGCTAATACCGGTGGGAGAAAGTAGCTCTGGCATCAAATTGACTTAAATCAGCCTCCCATCTTCATCATATGTTAAGTGTGTGAATTTAGAGAATTTGTAAATCTTTCTGTATTAGTAAGCTTTCTGTTAGTATGACAAATAATAGAAGTAGGCTACTTTATGAAGAAAAGGGAATTTTTTGACTCCTATTTCTGAATACCAGGTTCAAAACAGTCTCCCAAAATGTATCACATCATGGCAGGGGCTTGTGAGTTATATGTCTGTGTTCTCCCTTACTCTCTTACACACTCACCAAAGTTCAATCATGGAATCTTTACCATAAAGATTTCAGCTAATCTAATTATTTCCCAAAGAGACCAGCTCTATCTCTCATAGCCAGATTTAGTTTTCACCCCCATAACATATGACCTGCACGATTTAAGAAGGTAAATCATAGTCAAATCATACCAATTCTGTGTTTTGTTTGTCTTACATATTATATAAAATAGTAGTTTTTTATATTGCAATACTATTTTTAAAAATACTATGTATAAAATATTTGGTTTTAGATATGTGATTCAAGTAAGGATTAAAAATGATCTAATCGTATGAACGCTTCAAGTAAAAATCATGCTCAAAAAGAACAATAAGAAAAATAAAAAAGCAGGCATTTTAGAACAAATGTGTTTATCACTTCTAGAATTTCTTTCCTTAAGGCTGCTTTCATTATTAATATCAAGTCACAAAACCTAAAATTGAGTGATCTGTTTTTATGCCTTCAATATGACTTTATTTCTCCTCTAAAAGGTGCTACTCCTAAAACCCACAAGTTTGGAATGGTAAGTCTAGTTTTTGTTTTCCTAAAGTAATCATGTTATTTCCTGATAAATACATTTTTTGATGTTACTTTGGGACTTGAATAACACACTATCTTTACTATTTTTGCAATAAAATATGACCTTTTTCAATAATAAATTTCTATTACATTTTATTTTGTCATCATACTTATTTGAAAACTTATAGTATTGTATTGGTCATTTACTATTAAAACCAGTCACAATAGATCATACCTATGGAAATTTTTTTTAATATAACTGACATTCATTTTTTAATTATTTATGTGTACCAGTCTTCTCTTTGTTGTACAAATGATGATTACCAATGGATAACTTTAGGCAAATTATTTAATGTAACTATGTATATAATTCATATGTATTAGAAAATTGAGATGAGGATAAAGCTAAACTACTCATTATAGGTCATATAATTGTCATACTAGGATTCATATATGTCTGTTTGTTTAAGTATTTGTGTCTAAACCTGATGCATTTCCAATCCATCATACCCTGCTGATAAATATGAAGAAATTTAAATTTATGATTTGTATTTAACTTATTTAATTTCTTCATATTTCATGAAATTAAGTATTATATGGTTGGCCACTGTAAAAAAAAAAGATGTGTCAAGTGTCAAGGTAAATGAAGGCTGGTCAGATATTTAAAAAGAATACTGTAGCATTCACAACGTAGGAGAAAATAAATACTTAGTATGAATGCATACTGAAGCCGGATGTGTGACCAAATACTAAAGAAAACTGCAGTGTTTTGGTTAGGGACATATAGAAAGGAATTGCAAAAAGTAGGAAGGTAGTTCAGTTCTTTTCTGATGCACAGACAAGTGTATGTTGTCTTTGTATTTATTTATTTACAGCAGGGGAAGAGTGCATGCCTAAAGACGTCCAAGATGGCAACCACAAGCCACATATTGCTCTGAAGCACTTGGAATTTATTTAGTCTGAATTGAGGTATATTTTGTGTACCGTTTTACAAAGATTTGGTAAACATATATAAAGTAGTAATAATATAAACTATTAGCTCTATGAGAAAATGATAATAGTTTGGATATGTCAAGTAAAATAAATTATTTTAGTACAATTCATTTCAACTTTGTTTAATGTTTAATATAATTTTGAATGGTGCTGTTCTACTGACTTTTCTATATTTTATTTTTTTCTCAAATAGATATTTTTTCTGTTGTTATGCAGATTTTTCTCCCATGCATATTTTCTCTCTTATTATTCTGTTATTATGCTGTTATAACTATATCATAATTTTCAGGGTTAGGTAAGATATTTTAAACCACTAGCAAAACTCTTATAATTCAGTAGTTCAGAAATATTCAGAATAATTACTTTTCTATATCAAAATAACCACACTAGTTGTACAATACCTGCTTTCATAGTTATTAGCTCATGAACATTAATTCCATTGTTTTTACCTGTTCTGAAAGATTGCTACAGTGTTAAATATATTAGAGCCTCCCAGGCTGTTTGCCACTTTCTTTGGCTTTAACTGCTTTACACTTCTTTAAAGACCATAATAATGGCATCCAGTGGTCTTAAGTAAGGGTTATTGTGAAATTCCAACTGGAAGTAAGGATTATGTGACATGCAGGACTTTGAAACAATTCCCTAAATGAATTTTCCACCTACATAGGTTCACACTAATAGCTTAGGTATAGCATAAGAGTATAAACTTGTTTATTTTCGCATTTCTATCAAAGAAAATGTTTCACAATTTTCAGTTTAATGTGTTTGAATGAAAATGCAGAATTTTATTTTATTAAAAAACTCAGTTAATAATGTTCTCAAACAATGTATCACCAGGTATTTTACCTCAAATATAATAAAATCAAAGAAATATAAGCAAAATTTTCACAACAAAAGAATATATACATTTCTCCCACAATTAAGCTTCAGAAGCCATGGTTGAGGTCTCACTGAAGTTCAAGCTAGATAAATATCCCAAATCCTGACTTGGTGGTATTTTTTTTTTTTCTCAACTAAAATATTTGAGCTCTCTAAAGAAAAAATGTGTTTAGATTAAATGTAGAAAGAATGAAAAATAAGAACACATATATTCTATGAAAAGTGAAACAAAAAGAGTAATGCCTTAGGGAAAATTCTCAAGGAAAAGAATAGCGTTTTAATCCAAAGGACAAAATAGCACAGTAGCTGGGGAGGAAGGTAGCAAGTTGGACTTGCTCCTTAGCTTTTTCCAAGCAATCTTTTAAGGCAGGCTAACTCTACAGTAGCAAGGACAGCTTTCATCTCTGGTAGAGATTCTCTAAAACAATGTCACAACACCAGTGCTTTTTTATAAAACAAAGTATTATATTTTGTGGAGAACATAAACATCAATTGCTTGAAGTCAAAAGATTATTAGGAATTAAATTCTGAAAATGAAGAAATTTTAAAAACATTCTAGCCAAATTATTTTACATTACGTGTGTGTGTGTGTGTGTGTGTGTGTGTGTGTGTGTATTCAATTGGTTCTGGTGATGGAACCCAGGACCATGAACCCAGGTCTTATTCATTCAAGGCAAGTACTCTGCCACAGAGTTAAATCTCCAGCCCTTACATGTATTTATTCTTAAATGTTGCATATTCCTTATTTTTCCATAAATAGCATCCATGATAAAAACAATCTCTGATCTATTAAGTCCATAATCACCAAATGAGTTCCAAATAAAAACTCTTACTACAATATTTCATTTTTTATCATATAGATTTTTAAATACATAAAACTAAGGCATATAGAATAAGCAAGAAAATTTTAATATTATTGAATGTACCCTTTCACACTCACGAACACACACGTACAAAAAAACACATTGCTTTAGTTTTCCAAAAACATCTACTGTTCCTCAGTATAAATCACTTCATATGCAATTGGTAAAGGAGAATGTTTTAGTAAGTGGTAGTTGTTTTGGTTCATAAACTACATATTTCAGACAGTTTGTGTTTGGGATCATCAAGAAACAATTGTTAAAAACAAAGAACCCTAGAAAAGCTGAATAGAAAATAATGTCCTTTATTCCCCATTTTTCTCATAGGTACAGTGAGACCTTGGGTTCTACTTTCAATTGGTTATTTTTCAGCTTTCTCATGTTATCTATATTTATTATAAATAATTAATTTTACAAATATTGATGCCTTTTGCCTTTGAGTTCAGGTTAGAAGTTTCATAGGTTTGAGTGGTGCTGCCCACAGACGTGTCTTTCCTCATAATATGGCATGCCATGAAGTTTGTGGTATCCATGTGAAGGAAACCCTCTCATTACATGGTAGTATGGAACTATGCATGCTTACACCTTGTACAATAATCTTAATAATCAATGAGGAAAGTTACAACTGAATTGTGGCCATTAGCAGCTTTTACCAAAATTAAGTGTTTACTGTTGATTACAGAATATATGAAAATTAAAATTAAAAATAGTATAACTTTTACTTGGTACATTGTGCTTCATTCAAGGTGAGATAAATGCTAGTCTATTCTGGTTCATTGAAAATTATTTAGTTTCTTTGTTTAAGAAGCATTAAAAGTAGTGTAAACAGTGTTTGCTTTCTTGTTGCCATATAACTAAAATGGAATAAACATCATCCCTATGGCTGGGAAAATTGCCATACTCCTTTTTAAATTTGGTTAGCTTCCAACGTTTTGTTCTTTGAGCTTTCAGTGTCATGAAAATCTCAAAGCATTCCTTTAATGTAATTCTGTGCTGGCACGGTTTCCTCTGATAAGGAAGGTCTCTTTCTACATTCTTATGGGTAAGTTCACCTTCATCAGGACCTTGTGGCTGCACATCTCGTATCTCCAAGTGAAGACAAAGTCAACATTGCTAGTCCACATTGGCTATTTCTACTGTAACTTTATTTATATTTATGTCTGATTTCACTTCCAGAAGGTAAACTTTGTTTTCTTTACTTCACTTTCATCTTTGTTAGGTCATTACACCATTTGATTATCTGGGTTTTTTTTTTTTTTTTTTTTTTTGGTAAAATTTCATGATGTTTGTCAATGGGAAATAAGAGGGTGACACAACTATGAGCTTTGTTCATGCATGGATTGAACAGCATATGAGCAGCAGCCAAGTACTGACACCTTTGGAAGATAAGATACCTGCAGTCACTGATCATAATCTATGATTTACACAGTGCCTACTGCACTGAAGAGTGAACAGCAAACTCATCCTTATGCAGTTCCTCAGAGCTAGTGTACTGTGGTTTCTCAAATTTAAACTAAGTTAAAATTATGTAAATCGAAATCTATGAATATCCAACGTATGCAAAGCAAGGAGTAATTGTGCCCTAACACAGCATGAATACCTATATCAGAAATCATGTACTTCTGCTTTTAAGTGGGAATAGGTTGAATTGGAGGGAAAATGTATCAGACAAGACCAGGTAGTGTAGTCATATAGAAATCTTTGTGTGAAATGCTAAGTATCCAGAATAAGCATAAAATAGCATGCTAGTTGGGAGTTGTTTGTTTCAATTCATGTGCTACTTATATCATCCTTACTCTTTTTTATTTTGAAGTAGAAATCTGGAAGTACTTTTTGTTGCGAATTACAAAAGAGATTTTGAATGATCTCAATCTAATTCATATTTATCTTCCTAATTATTGATTAACTAAAACTGTATTTTCTGAAGTATAGGCTACAATTAGTTCTGTGATTTTATTATAATATTAATTTAATTTATATTCATTTTTTTCACTATAGAAAAATATTTTAAATTACTCATGGTATGAATTCAAAGATTACTTTCATGTTATAAAAACACCCACTTGTCTGGAGGGATATAATGAGCACAACTGTAGAGAATGTGCATAGATAAAGATTTGTAAATATTTTAAGCTAATTATATTTATGAGTATATACCCTTCTAAACACAAATGACAGTGGAGTTTGAAAAGAGACAAATGGGTGAAATGTTCCTAAATTTAAAATCCTTTTAGGCTATCAGTTCTTCATTTAATCAGTTATTTTATTTTCAGTAGACAACTAATTTCTAATGATGTTGATATTGAAAGACTAAATATAATACTTCCTAAATTATGTTTTAAATCTTATGTAGATAAAGATAAGATTTTTTGAGGATTTGTCAAATAGGTAAAATGAGCATATTATCAAAATCAAAAATAGAACAATAAATACTTATGTGCTATTTATCATGTGCTCTGAAAAATGGTTAATACTTTGCATGCAAAAAGTCATTGTGCTTCACAAAAATTCTAATAGACAGGTATAACAGTGGACAAACAAAAACCTCCAGAAGAAAAATAACTTCCCCAAAACAACAATAAATAAGTGGCAGAATCAAAAGTTGAACCCATGAGTCTGGTTTCAAAGTCTGGGCTCCTGTCTGGTGCCCACAAATGCTTAGTCTAAATCTGTACTTTTCATTCCACTGTTGGCACTGAAACCAGAACAACAGGGAGACTACATTTATGTCTATCTCTCAGTCTTAAGTGTCCAGAGCACAACAGAACCATGTGCTGAGTGTGAGGTGTCTTTTGCCAAACATAAGAATCTTATTGTGAGAAGAAGTATAAAAAACACTGATATTATTTGAAGAAAAGTAGAAATCAATAAAATAAACATGGAATGTTGATTTTGTGAATCATTGTTTGCTAGAGGTGTCTCTGTATGCTTGTTTATTTTATTGATTCTTACTACAGTTGAATGTGTGTGTGTGTGTGTGTGTGTGTTAGAAATGAGAGATCTGTGGTGACTATCACTCTTATCATTGGTTTAATTTTACATCTAGCAGTCGCCCTTCCTGAGCTTGTTAATATGAGTCTTTAGGTATGTCCACCCAATTAGGGCTACCAGGCTTAACCAAAACTAGCACAACAGAGGAAAAAGAGAATGTTCAGTTAAATCCTCACTCCAGATAGACAGAGACTGTTTTACTGTGAGTGTGTTGCAGGTAATTTTTAGACATATTCATACTTTAGAAGTTACTTTCAGAGATAAATTTAAATCTATGTGAGTATCCTGTATTCTCCTGGTAAATACAATACTTAGTCCAACATAAATTTGGGGGGAGATTATCAAGAAAAAAAGTCATCCTGAATTTAAGTATTGAGAAGATATTTGTTTCATTTCAAACTTTGTAATTTACTAATTATGTGTCTTAAATCATTTTAGCATCTCTCTCACTGGTAAAAAGTAATCATGAGATGTCCCCCTTCATCTCCAGCAATCAAAAGAAATCAACAGGTATTTTAAGGGATATTTAAATTTTCATGGTGAGGAACATAATAGTTCTTATATTTTCCATTCAATGCACATGCCAACTAACTATCACTGAATCTGACATAGTTTTCCATTACCCACCTCATATTATTATTGACAGCAGTCTTTCACAATGAGATATGTATTTCACCCATGAACTTAACAGTGACAGTGAGTGTTGATAGTGAGACTTAAAGCAGTGAATGCTTTCACATGCTAGAGATGACCATCAGTAATTTAAATAATTCCTTTTTTACATTTTTATGAAGCTTAATATATATTTTACCAAATTTGGACACATCGAAGGAGATAACATTTTAATGCATGCCTGAAAAAGGGTTTCTCTGACACTCAAAAATATAACTGCAGGATTAGTGAAGAAATCTATACCAGCAAAGATATACTAAATTGTCAAATTACTTTAAATTATAGTCTGCTTAATAAAAGATAATTTTCCTAACTATAAACACATTTTTGCCATTAAAATGATTTGACTTTTATTCTGTTATTATGAATTCATAAAAATTACTTGTTCCACAGATGTCCACACAGTGGCAAATCAAAATCCCAGGGGAAATGATCTTTAAATTAAGGTCCTGTCACTATGTTCCAAGTTTCATTTAAAGACCTGGAAATTTCCTTGTAAACTATGATAAAGGGAACCACAAATTTTTTAAAACATTTAGATTGGCTTAAGAGTTTTAAAGAGAGAAATGTATTGCATGCTATTTAATCATATATTCACATATTTTTATTAATCATTTCAACAAGTATCTGTTGAGCCTCCCATGTGAGCATCATGCGAGATGCTGTAGGAGACAAAAATAAAGTTGATTGAGACATTTCAGGTCATTAGAATTCAATGGAGTATGTACACCATAAAAGTTAACAAATATTAGCTAAAGCTGACTGGTTTTTCCATAAGAATGAAATGGTAACTTATGAGTATTTTATTTTTAAAAGAAATGGATAAAATTTAATCAATCCTTTTGGAACTGATGTCCCCAATTTTGCTCTCTTCAAAAGTGATTAGTAAGGCGCTGGGTATGTTGGTTTGTGGTAGAACACTTGCCTAGCATGCACAAGGCTCTTGGTTCAATTCCCTGTATCAGAAAAACAAACAAATACCATTAGTAACAAATTTAAGAATAAGTGTAATTGCACATAAAATTAAGAAAGAAAAAAATCCAGATGATTTTCATTCTCTTTTTAAGGAGATGTGTTTTATGTATTTATTCATAATATTCTGGGTCTATTTCTTAAGAGTTTGTTCTTAAAACAAATATATGCCTTATCTATGTATTTCCTATCCTTGATATCACACTGATAATTTTTGTGCGTCTGTGTTTATTTTAGAATTTATATATCTAAGGACATGCCCATAAGAAACATATATGGTCAATTTGTGCCATCAGTATCTCCAATTTACTACTAAACAAAAGTTAAACAAGCTAAACTGATATACAGGAAGTATAATAATATTGCAGACATTTCAAAGTTAATTTTCTAGGCTCTTTAGAGTGGAGACTGCTTAGCATATACTAATAGTTTGATATGAGAAATTGGTTCAGTCCTACACTTAACAGAAATGTTTGGAAAAGTATGCTCTAATTCAAACTTTTCAAAAGGAAAGGACCTTCTTTGGTGATGCTGTAATAAGAAAAATGATGGAGGGAAAAATGAGTACAATTTACTGCTAAAGGTGAATAAATTCAAGTAAAATTAGATCTGATTTTCTTATTTTATATTCTGAAAACAAGAATAACCATCTACCATGACCATTCTAAATGAGTGACTACTTACTTTGACTAAGGTATTTGAAAAACAAGTAAAGACAAAATATCTAATCGCCCTTATGAGATTTGATATAAGGATATGAATATTCACAGAATAATCATAGAATAGACACTAATGTAATAGGCATTCATTTATTGTTCTATAAAATTATATTACTAACAATCTGAAATTATATAGTAGCATTTTAAACATTAATTACTAAAATTTACAAAATGATAATTTTCATGATACATTATGATATGGAATATCAGATGTATTTCTTACATATTATATTTATGTATAATGCTGCCATTAAATAAAATGTGAGGGTAGTTAAAATGTCTTTAAAAGGAGAACAAAAAATGAAATCATTATATGTGGCTTCCTATAAAGAAAGATATGGATCATATTTCATGGGCCAAGACCCTAAGCTCATGTTAATTGCTGGAGCACCCAGTATTAGCTCTATGGCAAAAATTACCAGTACTTGTGTTGTTGGCCTTCTCCCAGGAAAACAGATTTTTATATTTACCAGATCCCATACATTTAATCAGTGATAGCAGAGGCGTGTGACTAGTTCTAATGAAGGTGATATGTTCCTGTGAGGGATACAGGAAAGACAGAGCCTGTGCATGGCATCCCAAACTTTCTCTTCATCTACCTTGGTAGTTTTGTAGACTCCCATGGGTTAAAATAGCATGGGTTACTGAATCATAAAAGACAAGAGGCTGTGAAGAGATATATAATTTATATCTGAAAAGAATAAACCTTTTAAGCACAAATTTACTATGGTCTAAGGGTTTATTAATTCCCTTCACTATGGCCTGTTCTTTGTAATGGAAACATTTTTTTTTTCCTACAAAATTAAATGTATTTCAGAAACAGAACAGGGAAATATAATTAAGCATAATTTCTCTTAAGAGTCAAATTTTTCTCATTTCTCCTTCTAAATATCATGTTATTTTTATCATATACTTTGCTTTTAGGCACATTCTAAGGTCCATATAAAATATTAGTACTATTTTTATTTTACTTGGTCAACTAAAAGCAATTACAAATAACAAAAGATTGTCTCTTTATCATTTTCAGAGTTCTTCTTTTTTGTGTAGAATCATATCTAGTATCATATTTCTCCCTCAAGAATTTGTTAACAGTTTATATGGTATAAGAATGAAGATTATGAATTCTTCCAGAATTTGATTGATAAATAATATCTCGTTTGGCTTTCATTTATAAAAGATATTTTTGCTGAATATAGAATTCTATGCTGATAGTTTTTCCCTGTTTCCAGTACTTCAAAGATGCCAAACATCATTATATTATGTCCTGTGTACTTTCCAAACACAATACAGCATGGTTTTTAACATTTACTCCCATGGTAAGTATGGATATTTTGTTTGTTTTACTTTGTTTTGTTTTAATCTTTATTTCTTTAAAATGCTTCTCTTTATTTTTGATTCTCCACAGTTCGGATTTAATATGTCTAGGCATATTTTGAGGGGTATTCATCCTGCTTCCATTATACTTAACTTTTTAAATCTGTAGTTTGATATCTGTCATTATTTTTACAAAATATTTCACATTCTCTGTTCTACTATTACTTCTGTCATTTACTTTTATTTTCTCGTTCTTGGACTCTAAGACTGTGAAATTTTCCCATAGTGTTGGAAGCTCTATTTTTGGTCTCTTGATGGTGTGTTGCTTGCTTCATTTCTACAAATCTTTTCTTCTTCTCTCTGTATGTTTGTTTCTAGCAATTTCTACTGGCTCATCTTTAAGTCTACCAAACCTTCCCACACCTGTGTTAAGTCTACTGCTGAACACATTGATGGGATATTTCATCTTTTAAATTTTGTTTTATTTTTCTTTATTATATTTTATTTTATTTTGCACTTCTGGGGATTGGACCCAGGGCATTGCACATGCTGGGTATGCATTCTACCACTGAGCTATATCTCCAGCCCTTTACAATTTTACTTTGAGACACATTTCACTAAGTTGCCCAGCCTGCCCTCAAACTTGTGATCATCCTTCCTCAGCCTCAGGAGTAGCTGGGATTATAGGTGTGTGCCACTTCATGTGGTGATTTTTCAACTCTTTTATTTTTTGTTTCTAAAATTATAATTTGGCTCTGTATTATAGTTTCATACTTTCTAACAAAATTCTTAAAGTGACCATGAATGCTGTCTACTTTTAAATTAACTTTCTACATGCACAGTCATATTTATTTTGTTATATTTCATATATTTAATGTCCCCCAAAATACTCATGTTAGGCAATGCAGCAATGTTCAGAGTTGAAATTGTTAGAGTATTAGAGCTATAATCTAATCAGTGGATTAATCCATTTGAAGGATTAATAATTTGAAGTGACTACTGGGTGGTAACTGTATGCTGGAGCATGTCTGAAGGAAGTAGGTCACTTGTGGTGTACCATTGAACTATATCTTGTCCCTAGCTCCTCTATGATTCTCACTGTACTTTCTGGCTACATTGAGCTAAGCAGCTTTCTATCATGTCTTTCTGCTATGATGTTCTGCCTCATCTTGGGCCCAGAGCATTGGAGTTGGCCAACCATGGACTAGACATCTGAAACTCTGAACCCAAAATAAACTTTTCTTCCTCCAAGTTGCTCTTGTAAGATATTTTGATCACAGTGATGAAAAGCTAACATATATTTAAAGTTTCTGTTTGATAGTTCTATAATCTGGACATCTGGATCTATTTCAATTAACTTCTTGTGCTTTATTGCTTGTTATATAGGATAATTTTAAAATTAATGTCAACATTGTAGAAGTAATAGTAGATATTGAAGTCCAAAAGCATTTATATCTAAAAATAAGAAGAACATTTCCATCTTCATGAGTGGGTGAATCTAATAAGTAATTCAGACAAGTTTTCTGGCTGATATTATTAACTTTGGGCTCCACATTTAAATTCTTCTATCAGTGGAAGTAGTTATCTTGGATTTAGAATGGTATTTGGGATATCAAAGAATTTTTCTAACCTTTTGTACTTCTCTTTAACTTTCAGTCATTCCTGTTTACCAGCATCATGGAATGAGATTTTTGTCTACAATTTACCCTTAATTCTACAAGAAATGGATTTCTTCTGCTTCTTACTCAGGCATGTGGTATAAATAGAAAAAAAAATTTTTCTTCATCTAGCATCAGCAAAAGCGTTTTTGTGATTGCCATATTTAAAAGTCTATCACTTCTCTAATTTAATACTTTCCTATGTCTCTTTAAGTGTTATCTTTCTCCCTTGTATTTACTCTCATGAGACAGTATATATAGCTTTTTTGTTTTTTGTTTTTTGTTTCCATTATTCCTGGGTTGAAAAATTATACCTGGCACATGGTAGGTAATCTAAATTTATGCTAAATATACTTATGGAAGTCAGAGTCTTTTCAAAGCACCATGGTTTTAAATAATTTAATATTTCATTCTTGATGATGCCAACATAGACTTAAAGAATGCAGGCAATTAAAACATGGATTTTACATTTTTATCTCAATTCATAAGAAGTCATTGAGTTTTGTTGGTTTTCTGTGCTTAACTTAGGAAGAGAAAACCCTTTTTATAATGGATTAACTTGCAAACAACCAGAGGAAGATTGCCACCTTAATAGTTACTCAAAATGTGCCTTGGGAAGGCATGGGAAATGATTTTTAAATAAGTATTAGAAACTAATTTTATCATCCTTTTTTTTTCAGAATTGGTAATATAAAGTATTAAAGTTGCAGAAGAACCTTAAGAATATTTAAGGAACTATTATAGTATAGTGAAGTGAAAGAAAACGAAAACAAAAGGATGGAAGTTGAAGTGCACCAGTTTTCAGGGTTCCAACCCCTCAGAACATGCCCTTTATTTCACATGTTCTGTGTCAGTGACATGGTTGTTGGTGGCAGTGCTGTGAGAGTTGAAACAGTTGAGATGAAGCTGAAAATTAGGAAGAGTTAATGAGTTAGGAACAACTGTAGACAAACACAGAACTAAAGAAAGGACTTGGAGACTGTGAGCCCACTGAGAATAAGCACCGATCTTTGTTGTCATGATTCTACAGGCCATTGACTGTTGGTTTATATGACATTTAGCTTATAAGTATGCAGAAAATAGTGTCCAAAGAAAGAGAGAAGTTACAACTACACCTCATAGGAAAGACTCAATATCAACTCCGAGAAATAGAATACAGACTTGTAGAGATCTACTTCACCTTCACAGTTTAATAGTGGTTTGAAAAAAATAAGACTATGGGATCTACCTTCTAATCCTTTAATGTAATATGAACTCTCAAGATTCAGCTTTGCAGATGTTACTAAGAAAAAGCATTATATAACCTGTGCTTTGGAAATTAGTCCTGACCCTGCTAGGCATATAATGGGCTGGCATTTAACTTATTTTTGGGAAACAAACAAACAAACAACAAAACCAGAAATGGTCATCCTATTCTTTAGAATCCACTTTTTGAGGTATATTGGCTTTTATTATGATGGTCCTCTTACATAATATCTTAACTAAAATCAAGTCAATCCTGAAAGTGTTGTTTCTGGTAAAATCTAATGTATATTATTATCCCTTGCCGATGATCATGCTGGAACTGTTCAAGTTAAAATATGTATTACAAATTTCCATTTAATTTCAAAATTTAGGTTCAAATGCCATAAATAAGAAACACCTGAAGATAAAGCAAAACTACTCTGAAACTGATGTACTCCTTGTTTTCTTTTCTTTACCTTTTGAATACAGATACAAATTCATAATCAGAGATGCATTGCTTTTTTACTAATTTTATACTGAATTTAGAGATAAAATTTCCCTCTACTATGGCTTTCAGAATAACATTAGTTTCTTGCAAGCTGTTATTCAGTAATATCAGTGAGCCAAATCATTCTCAGTTAAATTTCCAGTAGAGGTAATCCTCTCATTTATCTGACTAGTAAATTGGAAAGAAAAAAATTCTATAACCTAACAGCATGAAGATTAAGTGTAATGAAAATTTGCCAGACATTGTATAAAATGACAAATGTTGGTTTTCAGATGTTTGGTTCCCATTAACTTTAATATAAATTACTTGAGACAAATGGCAACATTTGGCATGTTTATCACTGCAAATTGAGGAGTTCGGTGTGTCCTCACTCTGGAATATATCATATATACTTTGGGTAGAGCAAAAGAGGCTCTGTTTACTCAATACATTTTCAATTTCTAAAAACTAAGTTTCAGTTTTTTTTTTTAAATATCTGACTGCGTAGGCTATTTATGAAGCATTTTATACTTGACTCTGAATGTTGGGAGGGAAATATTAAAACCTTATTATTTTACATCCAGACTCTATCTTTACTTAAGAGGAGCAAGTAACTTACAAGCACAGGGCCCTGGGTTCAATCCCCAGCACCGCAAAAAAAAAAAAAAAAAAAAAAAAAAAGAGGAGCAAGTAAGACTAAAAATAAGCTAATGACCAATTTATGCTCTATCATCTGTCACACAAACTTTGACAGATATTATACCACCCATGTGCATAGCAACATCATATTTTCATAAGCTGGAAAGTATTCTTAAGTTCCTGGTCCAATTATTAGTAAACATAAGTAAAAAAGACAATAAACTTTAGTTGATATATACATGAAATGAAATCCAGTATCTATATAAAAATAATACAGGTTGCCATTTTAAGTAAATTTCTTTCATAATTTATTAAATTATGCCAAACAAATGTCTTTGTAATATTAAATTCAGAACAGAATAAAGTCTTGTTTTATAGCTATCTATACACATTGACTGAAAGTGAAAAAATGGCTAAAGATTTTTCATCTAAGCACAAATCAAAAACATGCAGGAATAGATAATTTTGTATTAGATAAAATGGATTTAAAGAAAATTATAAAAAGAGACAAAGAAGTTCTCTATATCATGATTGAGGTAATCAATTAAACAAGATAATCTAACAAGATGTGTATTATGGTCCTTAGTGCCAAAGTACTCAGTTTCATGGAACAATCTCTAGAATAGACCATATATTGGACAACAAGAACAAAGAAAAAGTCTCCTTCTTAATTGCTGGTGCTCAAACTCGAAGAATCTGTATGAAGATTGTGAGGAACCAAGTCAGGAGGTATAATTTCTTTTCTTATGGGAAACCAACATAGTTCAGTTCTGCCATATTGTTAAGGGGATTGGTGTTTGTTTCAATTCCTTTTAACGGAAATGTGTTCTCTCCATTTCTTCTTCCATTACAGTTTTCCTATCAAGCAACCTAAATAACAAGTAAAAAGGGATCCTAGTTCTTCCATGAATATTAACATGTGCTAATTTGGAAAATAGAACTCTAAGGCAGAAGGTAAAATACTCACCCAAGAGTAATGACTTGCTGATATGAGTGCACTATAGGTTCAAGCTCAAGGGGAAAAAATGATTGACTGCATTATAAACTCTGATTTGAGATACAGAAGTCCATATCAACCCACTTGAGGCACATTAGACCTACATTCATTAACCCAACACAATGACCATAGGCAAAATGATAGAGAGAGTTTTGACTGCTCACCAGTGTTTTGCTATCATGCATTATATTACAGAAGATCATTCAAATGTTAGTAGGAATGATGGGATAACTATGAACCCCCTTCCTCCTCTTAACTGATATCATAAAATTGTTTCAGTTCCTTCCTATCAGCAACAAGAAGGTCCTCTAACTGGTAAAATTGTATTCCAGAACAGAGAGCTTGGAAGTGTGGGAAACATAACACTATTAAAGTATACTGGAAATATTTTTTTTGTCGTCTACAAGGTTGTCAGATAAAAGGCTTTGAGTTAAAGCCCCATTAAAGCAGAGCTTGGTAACAGCATTAGCTGAGAGAAACATTTAGGTGCTGTGATCTGCAGTAGTACACCAGAGTTCATTCTGAGCAGAAGAAATGTGCTCTCGGCAGGGTGAGCCAGGCACAAGCTGGGCTGGGTTCTTCCAGCAGAGACAACAGACTTGGCTGAAGGATGGACTTAATGTGCAAAGTGGGTGGTGTGCTGATCAGAGATGGAACAGTTTTGCCAGCTCATTCTTCAGCAGAGGAATACAGCCTTGGAAGAAGCATCATTTCAGTTTGGAATGGAACTCAAAGTATTAGTGTTTACTGTGTTCTCACACTGTCAATATCAATTCTTTCTCTCCCTCTCTCTCACTCTATCCTGCCCTTTAAGACTTTCATTGGGAATAACAGAAACTTCACAAAAACAATTCCAAATGTGGTTTGTCATGGTTATGAATTTTATAGCACTTGTGATATGCTCTATTTTATTCTAGCAACTTGTAAATAAAAGAATGAACAATGAATGAATGAGCAAGTGAGTAAATAAAAACTTTCCCAACACTTTGATATTGCTGTTCACCTGCCCTAAATTTCAATGATTGATCTGAACAGTAGGAGTTGTGCGGCCTCTCAAACCACTAATGTTCCTCTCCCAATAGAACACATTCCATCACCATTTTCCTTATGTGCTATAGCTGTGCTTGTCTTTGTTCTTCTTTCCATTTAAAAAAAAAAAAAAAAAAAAAAAAAAAAAAACCTTCAGCATCAAGGGTTACTTATCATTATATTCCTATCTTTGTATTTCTATCAACCAACCTTTTGCCCATCACATACAAAGAGCCCAATAAATGTTTGTTGAAGCAATGTTAGAAGAAAAATGTAAGCACAAATGGATAACTGCTTGACTGGGAACTGGGAAATTCAAAGTGAATTTTTTTTTTTTTTTTTTTTATCATTGACAAGAAGAGCAATGGGGAGTACCACTTAATTAATCAGTATAGATTTATTAGCATGCATGCTCTATGGAGATTAGCTACAGGCTGAGCCCCAGGTGCAGGGCAATGACTTGGCAAATTTCCTCCTGCTCCCATGTTAACCCATCAACCTTATTCAAAAAGGGAGGTTAATAAATTATAACAGTAGTGACAACTACATTTTCCCACTGCTAAACATGTCATAAGTTGCTATATTTAAGAAAAATACATATTTAAAAAAAACACCATAATTTTAAAAACCTGTGAAATAATATTCAATATACACTCGTTTATGTGTTTCTTTTTACAAGCAGAGCTGTTTTTACTGTAGAAGTGCATGTGATTTGAGAGACTCCATAACGAAGTTTAGTATCAAAATAGCTCCTTCATTGATCCTATCTCAAACTGCCACCTGAATGTTCAACTTGGATTAAGAAAATGAAGTGTAAGTGCAAATGATACAAGGGAAAGCAAATTATGTGAGACAATATCAGTCCCTCCCATCTAGGTTTAAATTAGAAGGAAAGGCAGGTAGGAATTAGTGTTAGAGATGACAAAATGATAGTGCACATAATTTGAGTCATTCATTTTCAAATCACACAATTTTGAGGAAAAGACAAGACCAGAACCCAAATATGTCAGTATCTCATAAAAATATCTCACTAATCCAGCTTAAGTTTAGGGTAAGTGAATGTGCATGGGCTTGGAATCAGAATGTGTTGATTTCTCATGCTGGGAGGCTTATTACTCCCTGTGTGATGTTTAATTTCATATCTATAGTTATCTATACCATGAAAGCATAATAAACCTCAAAACACATATAAAATAAACATTATTAATATATCATATATATATGATATATATATATACATATATATATAAATGTAGCCCATATAAATGTGGTCCATCAATGGGAAAGGACTAAAAACTATAAAAACTATATAGGTTATTATAATTTCTGAGGTAAGATAATATGAAATTTAATTGTTCCTTTCTCCAATGGCTATTTGTCTTCTTTTTAGATTTCTATTTACTTACTTTAGACATATTTTTATGAACATGAAACCCTATGACTTACTAAGTTGTTTAATATTATTGGGATCTATATGCTTTCTCTGAATTACGCTATTTTCTACCTGTCAGTATAATGACAAAGATTTATATTATGTCATGGAAAAAATAATTTCTCAGGTAGTTCCTAGTACAAGACAAATATTATACAGTATCTTCCTATTCCCTTCCTTTTGTTTTTGCATTTGTGGTTGTTGATCTTCATAAGTGGTGATGACTCGGATTCTTTCTGACTTTTCAGAGTGTTTTTGTCCACCTCAGAGCAGGAACCTTTCTTCTATCTCATGGATATTTGACGTGTATGAGACTCCACACACAGAAAGATGCAGTCACAAGTGTCTTAAGGAGTGAAGGGATTTCAGTGCAATGGTTACAATGGAAAGATGCAGAGAGAGTACAGTCAGGGTACCATCCGAACTCTATAGATGACTAAAGACGGATATTAGACTGAAGGAGAAAAACAAAACAAAAAACAAAAAATAAAAAACAAGCATATGAAGCAAATAACAACAACAAACACAAAAGCCAAAACCTGGGTAGAGAACTGTGAAAGGTAAGTCTCAGAACTTGTCTAATTGACCATTTGATCAAGAATTGCCCTGTTTATCAACGCGACTTAGCAATAGGAACCATGGTGACATCGATATTTCAAAATGTGTTCCTACTGAGTGCCAACTGTCATGCAAAGTGGAAACTAGTGAGTCAGGTAAGTCACCCTAGTACTTGAAAGTAAAAATAAACCATGAAATCTCTGTGAAAACATAAAATGTATTTGTTTCTTTCTGACATATAGTCTAATTTTGGTATTTTAGGCGAGGCAGCTTTCCAAAAACTTGTGACTCAGAGAGTTGAGCTCTTGCCATATGTGACACTGCTTGCTCTGGATGGAACTGGAAAAGGGGAGGATGAAAGGACAGACGAAGTTTGGATTTGGAGGTGCTGTCCATTATAGGACCCTGGACACACCCAGACACAAGAGAGATGACAGATGTCTTCCTGTGTGTCCCGTCCATCTGAACATCTGGACATCTGGACATTCAAACTGTGTACCGAAACAAACAAACAAACAAACAACAACAACAAAAAACCACTGTGTCTGCTAGTCCTTCCTTCTCAGCTAGTAAAAGCATATTTACTTCTGCCTCTTATGTTCTCTTTATAGGTAGCAAGTTTCTTAAATGGGGAGTTCTTTGTATATCCCTGACCCTGGCAGCTGTCAATCCTGTAGCCAAAGATTCTTTCACAGATAATTGGTGGCATCATCAAGAGCTCTTAGAAATGTGGTTTTCCAATGTAGCCCAAGAGAAAGAAAAGTTAGTGAAGGTGCAGTGTTGTGCCTGCCAGTGGAGTAGATATGTAAAGGTCTCCCCTTTCAAGAAACTAGCTCTTTATAAAGAAAACATGAGACCCAGGTAAATACACTTCTCCTAGCTGTGAAGGAAGGACTGCATTGTAACAGGTAACCCGCCATTTCTGATAAGGCAATGCTAAATTGTTTCGTATTCCTGAACAAACCCTGTTGCTTTGTTCCTGTTGAGTTAGACATACAGTATGTTATTTGTTTGGAATGTGCTTCCTTACTTGGCAGACTGGCAAATCCATGATTTTTTTTTTTTTTTCAAAAGAGAAAAAATAATGTTCTTCAACTACCTAACTTGCTATTAAGACCAAATGATATTCTTATTCCCCGAAATACAGTGTATCCATCTACCATAATGTTCACATCATACTGTTTTATTTTTTTGTTCTGCTTGTCTTTCTCATTGTCAGCTCTGAGCAAACAAATTGAATAACAGTTTCATTCTTCTTTGAAACTACAAAACTAGCAGAGAACCTAGCATATAGTGGATACACAATCAACGTCTGTTCTCTTTTGAATTTCATTTGAGTTTAGTTGCAGGATTATTGAATTCCTTTCAATTCATTGGTTCAAACAAACTCAAATGAATGTTATTTAAAAGAACTATAAATAATGTGTTTTCTAGATTAAAAATATCAGTTATATGAATTAAGATGATTAGATGAGATGTGCCCCTTTTCTTTAGACTAACAAAAAGGGAGAGATCATAGCAGAAAATAAGTAGTTGGAAGATTAGGTAATGACTGAGCCAAGGTGAATTTAGAAAATACAATTTCCAATTGAATTGTAAGTTCTGAGACCACATAGATTTCTGAAAATAATATGTTACAACTTGCAACATGTTTTACTTTTTGTTTGTGACGGTTTGGGTCTTTTCATCCTCAAATTGTTAGTTGTTTAGATTTCTTTTTACACTAGGCAGTTTTGATGATACTTAAAGTGTCCAACCTCCCCAAGTTGTGTTTGTAAGTTCTTAAAAAATGATAGCCTACTGAAAACAGGTTGAATCAAAATAGGACACAAATTCCTAATTGTCAGCCCACAGATCAATACTATGCAGTAATGAGAACTGGTCATTTAAAATAATTATGCTTATTTGGACTACTTTACTTGAAAACAATGATAATTCATTTTCTTAAAAAAAATCTGGTTTTTATTAACCAAAGTGACACACACACACTGTGCAAACTAATACTGAAAACTACCTGAACTGTTAGTATAATATGATGATAGAGAATAAAGACTTAATATCCTTTGCTGAAAATGTAAAACAATGAAAAGCAGCAGGCAGTAACAATTAGGATGAAATTTACCAGAGATATTGTAATTCTTTCATTGGTTTTAAAAAGCAAACTGCTAAGCAACTATGTCAGTTGTCACTTCTCATTCTTCCCTCGGATTTTTAGGTTGCACCCATAAAGTCCCTCAAGTATAGGATGGTTGGCAACGGCCCCTGCACCTAATCCCAGTGGGAAGGAAATACACCAAATAAGAGCGTTAAGCCAAGAACTTGATATTTTGATCTGATCATTTCAAGAATGAGAGCTATTTTAACAGAACATTTTATCATTTGTTCTTATCTTCTAAAATTGATATACAGACTTATTGCATTGTGGTTTTCTATGAGAAATAGTACCAACGTATATGCCTGACTTTCACCAGTCTGTGGGCTTTACCACAATGCTGAGCCTTCTTTCAGCCTGTGTTGTAATTCTTTTTGCTTCCTCACTCACTGAAATCAATCTTTCATTTACCCACTTTAATACTGTTCATCCTTCCAAAACCAAAAACCCATTTCCTTAGGTCTGGCTCCTGTTTCTCATATCTCTTTCTGAGTCAGTTATTCATATCTTATTTCTTCAGAGTCCAGTGTTTGATGTTGTATAGGCACTTTGCCTGAGTATTATTGGTTTGTTCTTGAATTTGAGTACAGTGGCAGTCTTCATATACTTCAGTCACAGACTTCCCAAATGATGACTGAGAGGCTTCTTGACTTGCTAAACATTTCTAAGAATTGACTATTTTCAGGCTCATCCACCTTCTGAAAAATATAGCAATTTAATTATTTATGTCAATTTATTTTAAATAAGATCAGAGAAGTGAATTATATGGTGAAGAATATATCATGTAGGGGCTATTGCTTGTCCACAGTGTCCCCATAGCCTCAACTGATGCCTTGAATATCCTATACAGAAACTAAAGACACAATACAAGTCCTCACAAATGTGCTCCTTGTCTTCTTTGGAATTACAGGCATTCTTGATCATGACTACAAAGTTATTTTTTTCACGTCTCAAAAAAAAAAGATAAAAAGGCAGGACTCAAGGGACTCAATAGAATTTTTACCTGCATTACTGGATTTGAGACCAGAGATTATATGGGTGTTGGAAATAAGAATCCGCATCCCTGTTCCCCTGATGTTGAAGATTGAACACCCAAGAAATGCCAAAGCAAGAGCAAAAAGTTTTATTTAAAGGATAAAACAGAGACAGAGACAGAGACGCCTCCATAGAGGAGGGGATCCAAAGCTGGTGCCCAAGGGAGTGTGGGGGTCCTGCCACTTTTATAGACTTTAGATTTCCTTTGTTCTCATGCACCCTTCTCCC
This sequence comes from Sciurus vulgaris, assembly GCF_902686455.1. NCBI lineage: Eukaryota > Metazoa > Chordata > Mammalia > Rodentia > Sciuridae > Sciurus > Sciurus vulgaris. The sequence goes on along the minus strand of NC_136467.1, from coordinate 94,016,093 downwards.
ATCCTGCCTATGTGACCAAAAGGTGGAGTAGCCCCACAGCTAGAAAAGGAACTGTCCAGGGGTACAAGCAGGAAGGAAGCCATCCAGGGAGCATTCATTAACAACTCCTTGCAGGAAGAACAGTTCCCTGGAGGCCGGTAACCTTGGCAACAGGTTGGAAGAGGGAGAAGTGCTTTGGAGGGATTAGCATTTTATTTCCTTTGAATTAGCCCCCATCTTCCTGACCCAATCATTCATTGTATATGCTAACTGTCCTTTTGCCCTGGCCTCAGCTTCAGGCTATTGGCCTCATGCAGCACTTTTATGACTTATTTAAATAACTTAAAATTCAATTAAATCAACTATGGCTTGTTTCAGTTATTAAATATCAGGAGTGAATTAAAATAAATAATCCAACTCCCATTTTGATGTGTGAATGCTGACAGCTTCAAGCCTCACCCCACATTTTTCCCTTTCTCCCACATCTGAACAAGCTAATAAGCTGATCCACATCATCACTGTAGGTGTGGAAGGTAAATCAGCCACCACGTAAGCCCCAGTCAGCCCCACAGGAGCCCTTATCCCAGTTCCAGTTTGCACATTCAATAAAACCATTTAACCTCACCTTCACCATTCCACTTAATAATGTAGCCTTCCTACCAACTACAGCAATCTCAATGTTATTTGTAGCGTGTTATTTATCATGTGTGTTCTATGGTTTGGGTCATTGTTTTAGATATCAAGTTCACCTTGGCTGTCACATTTTATTCTATTTGTTCAGAGTAGCGTCTCATCACAAAAGCACTGACTTTTCTAGGCATTAAGCACAGTTGGTGTTCAACATTTGACTGCTAAATATATCATTCTTGTTACATTGATTTTGTAATTAAAATAAACTTATTCAACAACTAGACATACAAAGTAGGACTGGTACCAACTTGTACTACCCATCTTTGCTCCTATACAGGGCTATCCTTGCTTTTCAATTTTCTGTACTGAAAATCACAGGCTGGTCAGTCATACCCTAACCAGATCCCCTGTCCATATTAACAGTCCAAACCTGCTAATATTTTGCTCCAATTAGAAAAATGCTACCTTATCTTTAGTGCAATCTCCAAATTTTATTAATCCATCTTATTCCATCATATTTTCAATAATTCCTTGCTAAATTTTATATTTCTAGAGGTTCTGAAATTAAATGATATTTTTAAAAGATTTTAAACTAATAACAACTGTTGGTTCTGATACTGTTTTTACTAATAAATTTGAAGGAAGATTATTAAAATTGAAGACCAGTCAACATGACAACATGTCAATTCAAAATAAGTTCATTTTCAATTTTCAATTTTGTAACATTATTATTATAAATTTCCTTTCAAATGGAGGAAACTTAAAAATTTGACTTTATACATATGAATTCAAACACTTTCACTGTGATTAGGAATTTGCTTGAACACAATGTTTGTGAGGGAGAAAAAAAATCACAAAAAGTAAGTGATAAGTTGATCTCTGGCAATGAAAATCAAAACTATGTAGTGGGTTTTATGTATGACTTCATGAATGTGTATTTATCTCACTGTATGCTGAAATATATTAAATGTTCCCATTTTGGTTCTATTTTTGAAGGAACATTAAAAGTTAAATCTGAGTTCTCATTTAGAAAATTGTACTGACGTCCTGTCTATATTAACTACAAATGTCAGGTACTTACAATAAATATCATTTCACTCTTTCTATAATATATTCTTTACTTTTCCAGTTTTTTTCTTTGAGTTCCATTATTGTATATCCATTTTTTATTAAGAAAGCACTCCACTATCTAAAATAAATCAGTGATTTCCAAAGGACATTTACCTTCTACTATTGATCCTTAGTGAAATCTTCCTTATTAATCAGACACTTTTAATCTTGTATTGTCACAGCTTCACTGTTGGTCCTACAGTGCCCTACAACTTTCATGCCTTTCCAGGATTATATTCCATGAATACTACAAACATATTGAGTATATTATCCTGCAATACAGGATAAAAGAAGCATTCATTATTAAATTGCTCTCCACTTAAGGATTCTGACCTTCAAAAGTATTTTCCCCAAGGAGAACATGCAGATTGATGAGAGGTATAGATATGGAGAAAGTGTATCAGTTATAGAACAGTGATTCTCAAAATATGATCCATCTGGGATGTATGTTGCATTGGGGAACTTTTTAGAAATGCATACTTGGAAACTCATCCTAGACTTACTGTCAGAATCCCTGGCAGTGAGATTCAACTTCATCTATTTCAACAGGACTTCCAATCTGGAGAACCACTGGTATAGAGAGACAGATCTGAGAAAGAATTGTTTTTCACTTCTACCTAAGTGAACACTAAGTTTAAAGGAGATGGAATCTATGAGACTTCTTTAAACCCAGAGTATCCTTATCTGTGTATAGAAGTCAGTTATGTCTATACTGAAGTTAGGTAAAGGTAGGTGTGTGTGTGTGTGTGTGTGTGTGTGTGTGTGTGTGTGTGTGTGTGATAGAGAGAGAGAGAGAGAGAGAGAGAGAGAGAGAGAGAGAGAGAGAGAGAGAGAGAGAGAGAGAGAGAGAGGGAGAGAGGAGAAGCAGGGGCAGAGAGAATAAATAATGTAGAATATTTACTTATTGGAAAACATACCATTTACTCCAGTGTCTTTCATATAATATCTTCTTAATAAACACCAGGTAGCTTTCCCTGTGCCATTTACTAGATTCCTTACTCAATATAATTCACAAAATGATTGTGATTTGAAATACTATCTCAATTAACAACAATGGTATATGTGAACCTCCTACATGGTTCATCAGGTTTTCTAGCTTCCTTATTCTGTGAGATATCCAGTGTGGATAGACTGGGAGAGTCATGACTGAGCATGGCAACACAATTCCATATGTAGGAGTGAGTGAGAAGGACTGTTGACAGATTTGGACAAGCAAGGCCCTAATCGAAACCTCCATCGCAGGCTCTCTGTGGTTAGAGTACCTTGCTCAAAATCTCCTTAGCCTCACTCTGGTTGGTGTTTAGGCTAACTGGAGTTGGCAGTGTCAGCAGAAACTAGACCTATTTCCAGTTTGGTTCCAGTGGTCAGCAGTGCCTTCAACAAATGTTCCAAACTTCACTCCAGTGATTTAGTAGAGTCTGGATTTCTGTATTCCCTAGAGGTTGCTCTTTGCTTCAGAATCACTTACATTCTGAACTGACATATTTCAGAATCCTATTGGAATGCCGGGGCAGGATGTTTCAAGGATAATGAATTCATTACATGATGTGTTCATGTTGCTTTACAATTGTCATTGTAAATATGACTCTGTTTTTGATACTAACTACATACTAAATCATATAGTTTGGCTAAGAAAATTAGGAAATAGGTCAGATTTAATATATAGGTTTTTATATACAAAGATAATCTGACTATTTACCACTTATTGTGAACATCCCCTCAAATTCTAATTAAAATTGGAGACTCAGAATTGGGTGTGTAGCTCAGTAGTAGAGCACTTTCCTAACATTTGCAAAGCCTAGTGTTCTATCCCCTACTCTGAAATAAAGAAAAAATTTCTGAAGACTTATATAGAAATGAGAAAATATATATTCAAGATGAAAAAAAAATTATAGGCATATGGTTTGGAGACTTTATATAACTCAAGAGTTTATGAACATCTTGAGAGATCAGAAACAGAACTCTATATATTTTATTTGTATAATTTGTTATGTGTTCTTTGTCCTACAACTTATTTAGCCACTTTCCTATTGTGTATTTCCATTGCTTCCAAAGTAAGCAACATGTTGATAGAAATTAAGTACATTTGCATTTGTTTTTTTTGGTTCACTTTGGCAATGATAATAATCAGTGCTGTGAGTCAGAAAAGACACAAGTCATGTAGTAACTGATGGAAGTGTAAATTGGCACAAATATTTTGAATGACAATTTAGAAATATGCATAAAAGATTTGAAAAATAAACCTCCCATCTTGGATTCAACACTACTTTGAACAAATTTATTCTGAGAAAAATAAGAAAGTGAAGAGACATGCAAATATATCTTTCAGAAAACTATTCTTATTACTAATCAACTATTGTATGCTTATTTTCAAAAGTAAATTTTCTGAATGCATCCTTAATATTTTGTTACAACCCCTATTTTCATAGCAATAAATTTTGGTGTTTCTATAATATATATTAATATAACCAATGCTTACTTTTATATGAGCAGAAAGAAAAGAATAAGGAAGAAAGAAAATTGATACATGGACAAATATAACTAGTTTTCCAAAATAAGACAAGACATTAAAATAGTATGAGATGTTTATAAAATTATTACTATTGTGTAGTTTGTACTGTTAATTTTTTTATGAAGTTATAATTTAATACTGCATCTTTACATTTGTCTTGACTGACAATGATACCACATGTAGTTTATGTGTGTGTCCATGAATTTTGATCAGTTTCAGCTCTTTTAGTGTATACTTTATGGTAGCAAATGATAAGATTAAGACTATTATCTATAAGCAATAATGCATTCAAGGCACACATTTATCTTAATTTTTCCAATATTTCTAGTTCACATAGCAAATAACATTTAATAATATATAAAAATTATTATACATAATGCACAAGTGAAATTTATTCCTGGCATAAAGGTTTGCATCAACATTTGAAAGTAAATTAAAGTAATATAGCATATCAATAGTCTAAAATTTAAAACTCGCATGATTACATTGACTTGTACACACACAAAAATAATTGGTAGGGGAATCCAGGAGATTTATTCATGATGGAAGTTTTCAACAACTAATAAAGAAGTTCCACAACTTGAAAATCATAAGTGTAATAATGGATAAAAGTGAGAATGTCTCTTCTTACAACTCTTTTTCAGTGTCATAATGAAAGCACTAGACACTGGATAACACAATCAGACAAAATGAAAGAAAAAGGAAACAAAATATATATAGATTGGGAAGGAAGCAATAAAATTGTCTTTGCTTGCAAATTAATCATTGTCTACGTGAAGAATCCAAAATAAACAATTAAAAGCCTTTTAAGAATGATAAGCAATTCTACTAAGTTTGCAGAATACAAGAAAAACATTTTTGAAATCTATCACTTGCTTATATACAAGAAATTAAGAGAATTTAAATATATATAAACACAAATAGATCTGAAGAAAACTAGAAACTCTGGTGAAAGAAATAAAAGGATGGATGAAATGGAATGATACTAATTGACCTTGGACTATAAAACTCCATATTGTCAAGATGTTAGCTCTAATGAGAAGTATCACTTAGTGGCAGACTGCTGGGTTAGCACGCACAAGGCACTGGGTTTAATCTCCAGAAACACATAAAAGAAAAAATAAGCTAATTCTTGAAGATTTTGTCTATATATTCAATATAAACTTAATCAAAATCCCAGCAAGTAATTTTCTGGATATCAAAAAATTGATTCTAAAGTTTATAGGTAGAGGCAAAAGTCTCAGAAAATCCAACACAACTTTGAAGGAAAAGTCAGAGGATTGACACTACTTGACTTTAAGACTTACTATAGAACTACAGTAATCAAGACCCTGTGGGATTGGCAGAAGATCAGAAAAATGGGATCAGTGGAAAATAGAGAGCCCAGAAATAAATCCACATGAATGTGCTCGAATGATCTTTGACAAAGGAGATAAGACAGTAGGGAAAAACTAAGCTTTCAACATGTGATACTGAAAGCCTGGACATCCACATGCAAAATGGCCCTGGAAACAATCCCTCCACAAGAAATTGATTCAAAATGGATGAAAGACCTAAAGATAAAACACAAAACTACTAAACTCCTGCAGGATAACTTCATAGAAAATCCTAGATGACTTTCAGGATCATGACAACATTTTAGACACCCAAGGAACTAGTCCTTGAAAGAAATAACTGATAAGGTGGACTTCATTAAAATGAAAACTTCCAATTTGATCCTAGCAATAAAATAAGACAAGACACAGATGATGAGAAAGTATTTGCAAAAGACACATCTGACAAAGGATAAGTATACAAAATATTGAAAGAATTCTTGAGTTAGCCAAAAACAAAAAACAAACAACAACAACAACAACAAAGACAAGCAACTTAATTAAAAAAAGGACCAAAGACCTTAGAAGATATCTCACCAAGAAAAATTTATAGATGACAAATACAAATATGAAGAGATGGGCCATGTTATATGTGATCATGAAAAGACAAATTGAAACAATAATGAGATAAGGCTATGAACCTATGATAATGGCCACCTCTAGAACACTACCAACACCAAATATTGAGTCGAATGTTAAGCAAAACGTAACATTCTGGTAGGAAATAAAAATGTTAAAACTACTTTGAAAGACAGTGGAATATGATTTAGCACTAAAAATCAATAAACTATCCAGTCATAAAAAAATCGGAAATTGAAACAAATAGTAATAAGTAAAATAATCTAATCTGAAAAGGATACCTGCATTATTATTCCAAACACATAACATTCTGGAAGAAGTAAACTTACAGTTACAGCAAAAAGATCTGTGATTGGGCAGGTTTGTTGAACAATCAGAGCACAGATGATTTTTAGGGCAGTGAAAATACCACATGTGAAAATGTCATGATGGATGCATGTCATTATATATTTTTTTCAAAACGATAGAATGTACAATGCCAAGAATGAACCTTCATGTACATTGTGGATTTGGGGTGATTTGGCTGCAACAATGTAGATCCATCAATTGTAACAAATGTTTCAAAGTTGACAATGTGGGAGCCTATACACTTGAGGGAATATGGCACATCATTGTCCTTTCCTCTTAATCTGCTACAACTGTTCTAAAACAAAAATCTTTTTTGTGTGTTTACCTATAGAGGTAAAACTAAATCTAAATGTTCGGGAATTGGGGAACAGTTAAATAATTTTGTCGTATTCTGTGATATTATTCAAGTATGTAAGAGGTTGGATTCAATTTATATCTATTGAGTTGGAAAATTTTCTAGAATATATTTTTAGGAAAGAATGAAGTAGAGAATAACTATGATCTTATACTTGCAAGAGCAAAAGTAAATAAAAGACTATAAAACATAGTTGATTTTATACTTGTGAATATTTGAATTACCATGGAGTTATAGTAATCATGGTCACACCTGGATGAAAAAAATAATCATATTTACTTTTCAGAAAATTGTACTTTTCAGAAAATATTACAAAGAACAATATTTTATAAGAGTCAAGATTCTACACAAGTTACAACATACATTGTTATTTGAGTCAAATTCTTTCAAACTTCTTGGAAATTAAAATCCCTTGAAATATGGCCAATAAGCAATTAGCATAGGACATAGCAAATAGAAGAATGCTAACAATTAGAGGGGAAATACAGACTAGATAGGTAATTAGAAGCTGACACTCCCCCTCACTGATACAAGCAGAACTATTGCATATTAATCACCATTTGTGGATCAAAAGAGTAATGCTGGAAAGGAAAGCATCATATGAAGTTCTGACCACAAAGAGTACACAGTGAGTCAAAAGATGGACCAGAAAAAAATTCCATCAGCATGGAAAAAGACATATTAAGAACCATACTTTTCTCTGCCAGTTTTATTGCACTGCCCTACTATAGGTTTGAGATTAAAATCTGCATAACATATATTATCACAAAATCCTCAAGCCAGGCAAGGAATTAATGCAAAAAAGATATCCCCTAAAAATAACTCTTCTCAACTTAGCTAAGGCAAATAAAAATTGGAATTTTTCTTTCTAAATTTGAAGCTTCCACTTTTCCTCTTCTTGTAATGATAATAGTACACATTAATTCATAAAAAAACTGGGAAATTTTTCAGAAGTATTTGGCAGATGAGCAACTTCCTGTTTGAATAGTGAGCAATATAAAAATACAATAAATGGATAAGACTAAGGAGAAGTAAATCCATTCCTCATTTTAAATATCAGGAAATGGTGAACAAACTAAAGAAAAAGACTACAAGAAAAAAATCTTTCAAAGTTAAAGTTTAAATAGGTGGTTTTAAGAAAATCCATTTTTTTTATTTAAAGTGTACACTGTTGTATCTAATATATTCAGAGGACAATACTGATTTAAAAATTAAAATACATTTGATAAAAATTTTTTATTGTGAAAATTGGACTATTTTAGGAATAAATCAAACTAAAACTCATTTTACTAAAATCTCCTTCAAACTCTCTATTCTTTCATTCTCTGTACCCAATGCTACCACAAATTAATGAGGAAAAGAGAGAACATTAGACACGAACTCAGTGCTGTGTCCCTCTACTTTTGAACACATTTTTTTTAAATCTCCAGTTTCACATAAAGAACTATCCTTTCTTTGTAAAAGACTAATCACCTACACCATTGGCACTTTTCTCTTGATATTTCTCCACAAATTAGTTCCTTTATTACATTTGTGCTCCCAGCAGTTAGCAACATGTACAACTCCAAGCTGGCTCTCAATAAGCTGCTATTGAACTGAGCGTATTTGGTTTTCAAAAATAGAAAGTTATAGCAGCAAAGACAGTAGATTCAAAGGTAGAGTTTGAAATGTGAAAGGGATAAATCAGAAAAATATTACCTGGGGGGAAAAGATTAGAAGAATTCTCTCCTAAAAACTGATAAATTTTAGGAAAGAGTTGTTTAGAACATCTTGAAGTTACATGAAATATAACTATGTCAGAGTATGTATTATACAAAATACCACTCTGTCATCATAATTTATCACTGATCAACTTAATATAATACACATTAATAAAAGAGAAAAAATAATACTTAAAACAATACAAAATAAAACATTTATATGCAGTTTCAAAGGAATTTTTTCCTTATCTTCATTATAGAAATTAAACCATAGCTATTGACACATGACAAAATCTTCTGATTTAAAATTGTGCCCAAAGTGCCACATTATATATGAATGATCACATAATAGGAACTTCTATAATCCTATCACTGATCTTCTTCAATAGCCAGTAATGTAGATTTACTCTTGGATTTTGCACATGAGCTATAGACCTCACAACTGGAAATATAGTAATAATCATCCACGTAACTTGTCCTGGGAGTACAATATGCTGGAAGATGGTAAATAGCATGGCTTCTGAGACATGTTCTCAGGGAAGTATGGAATGCAGGCTTCATCCATGATAGAATTGAACTGCAATGCCTTGGTCCTTACCACCTCTGAAATGCTGTTCTCTATGGTTCTGAGCATGACCTCAATCATTTGTATTACCAGGTAAACAAAATCTTTTGTGTTATGAGGACAATTTGTTTTAGAAGACTAATGGTGTCACAGTTTCTAATACACCAAACGCATTTTTCAACAAGCAAAAGTAATGTTGGTAGTGATGATCATGGTAGTTGTCATCCAACAGTGATGTAGTTCTTATCTGCTTTTTTTATGATGATCATTTCACCATATAAATTATGACTTTATTATAGGTTTTGAAAACAAGAAGTCATTTGTAATCCTTTTAAGTGATTTTACTATTAGCTTTGTGACTATGACAATTACTGAATTGGTAGTCTTAAGTAAATATTTCTAGTTGCTTTCTCATACAAATATTTGTTGAAACTTCCTTTTGCTGAGTATAGAAGTATGGATCTAAAATATTCTCAAATGTATAATTTTGTTGAAATATTTGCCTTGATCTACCTATCTTTATAAAACTGTCAAAGGAATTTCAGCATGCTGCTTGCTTTGTAGCTAGTTCTAAGTAGGATTCATATAGTGAAACAGAACTGATATTTCTATAGTGCATTAAAATGTATTTAAATTCATCTTATGATTTATTTTTAAATATGTTCTAAATTATTTATAAAATATCTATAGTTTCCTGTATATTTGAAATATATATTGTCCTATGTTCTTTCCACTAACACCAATAATCATTACAATATTATATTTCTAGTTGCGATATTTATTTTTTTGTTGTTTCTTTTTCTTTTCTTTTTTTATTATAAACAAATGGGGTACAACTTGTTTCTCTGGTTGTACATGAAGTAGAGTCATACAATTTGTGTAATCATACATTTACATAGGGTAATGATGTTTGATTCATTCTGTTATTTTTCCTTCCCCCCTCCAACTCCTCTTTTTCCTCTATATAGTCTATCCTACCACCATTCTTGCCTCCCTCCCACCCCGATTATGTATTATCATCCACTTATCAGCAAGATCATTCATCCTTTGGATTTTTGGGATTGGCTTACCACACTTAGCATGATATTCTCCAACTTCATCCATTTGCTTGCAAATGCCATAATTTTATCATTCTTTATGTCTGAGTCAATTTCCATTGTGTATATACAGTTTCTTTATCCACTCATCTATTGAAGGGTATCTAGGTTGGCTCCACAATCTGGCTATTGTGAATTGAGCAGCTATGAACATTGATGTGGCTGCATCACTGTAGTATGCTGATTTTAAGTCCTTTGGGTATAGGCCAAGGAGTGGGATAGCTGGGTCAAATGGTGGTTCCATTCCAAGTTTTCCAAGGAATCTTCACACTGCTTTCCTGAGTGGCTGCACTAGTTTGCACCCCACCAGTAATGTATGAGTGTACATTTTTCCCCACATCTTCTCCAACACCTATTGTTGCTTGTATTCTTGATAATTGCCATTCTAATTGGGGTGAGATGGAATCTTAGGGTAGTTTTGATTTGCATTTCTCTTATTACTAGAGATGTTGAACATTTCTTCATATATCCGTTGATTGCTTGTAGATCTTCTTTTGTGAAGGGTCTGTTCATTTCCTTAGCCCTTTTGTTCTTTGGATTATTTGTATTCTTGGTGTAGAGTTTTTTGAGTTCTTTGTAGATTCTGGAGATTAATGCTCTATCTGAAGTATGAGTGGCAAAGATTTTCTCCTACTCTGTAGGCTCACTCTTCACATTGCTGATACTTTCCTTTGCTGAGAAAAAGCTTTTTGATTTGAATCTATCTCAGTTATTGATTCTTGCTTTTATATCCTGTGCTTTGGGAGTCATGTTAAGGAAGTCTTATACTAAGCCAACATGATGAAGATTTGGACCTAATTTTTCTTCTATAAGATGCAGGGTCTCTAGTCTCACTCCAATGTCCTTGATCCATTTTGAGTTGATTTTTGTGCAGGGTGAGAGATAGGGCTTTAGTTTCATCATGCTGCATATGGATTTCTTGATTTCCCAGCACCATTTGTTGAACTGGTTATCTTTTCTCCACTGAATGTTTTTGGCACCTTTTTCTAGTATGAAAAAACTGTATTTATTTGAGTTTGTGTCTGTGTCCTCTATTCTGTACCATTGATCTACCTGTCTATTTTGATGCCAATACCATGCCATTTTTGTTACTATTGCTTTGTAGTATAGTTGAAGTTCTGGTATTGCAAAACCCCCTGCTTCGCTCTTCCTGCTAAGGATTGCTTTAGCTATTCTGGGTTTCTTATTCTTCCAGATGAATTTCATGATTGCTTGCTCTAGTTCTGTGAGGTATGTCATTGGAATTTTAATTGAAATTGCACTGAATCTGTATAGCACTTCGGTAGTATGGCCATTTTGGTAGTATGATATTTTACAATATTAATTCTGCCAATCCAAGAACATTGGAGATCTTTCCATCTTCTAAGGTTTTCTTTAATATTTTTCTTTAGTGTTCTGTAGTTCTTATTACAGAGTTCTTTCACCACTTTTGTTAGATTGATTCCCAAGATTTTTTTTTTTTTTTTTTTTTTGAAGCTATTGTGAATGGGTTAGTTTTCCTAATTTCTCTTTCAGAGGACTCATCAATTTTGAATAAAAATGCATTCGATTTTTGAGCATTGATTTTATATCCTGCTACTTTACTGATTTCATTTATGAGTTCTAGAAGTTTTCTGGTGGAATTTCCCAGCTCCACTAAATATAGAATCATATGATCAGCAAATAGGGATAGTTTGAGTTCTTCTTTTCCTATTTGTATCCCTTTAATTACCTTGCTCTGTTTTAATTGCTCTGGCTAGAGTTTTGAGGACAATATTGAATAGAAGTTGTGAAAGACCGCATCCCCGCTTTGTTCCAGTTTTTAAGGGGAATGCTTTAAGTTTTTCTCCATTTAGAATGATATTGGCCATGGGATTAGCATAGATTGCCTTTACAATGTTGAGAATGTTCCCACAATCCAGTTTTTTCTAGTGTTTTGAGCATGAAGAGATGCTGTATTTTATCAAAGGCTTTTTCTGCATCTATCGAAATAATCATGTGATTCTTAACTTTAAGTCAGTTGATATGGTGAATTACATTTATTGATTTCCAGATGTAGAACCAACTTTGCATCCCTGGAATGAAACCCACTTGATCATGGTGCACAATCTTTTAAATATATTTTTGTATGTGATATGCTAATATTTTGTTGAGAATTTTTGCATCAATGTTCATTAAGGATATTGGTCTGAAATTTTCTTTCCTCAATGTGTCTCTGTCTGGTTTAGGTATCAGGGTGATATTGGCTTCATAGAATGAGTTTGGGAGGGTTCCCTCCTCTTCTGTTTCATGGAATACTTTGAGAAGTATTTGAATGAGGTCTTCTTTAAAGGTTTTGTAGAACTCAGCTGAGAACCCATCTGGTCCCAGACTTTTCTTTTTGGTAGGCTTTTGATGACTTCTTCTATTTTATCACTTGAAATTGATCTATTTAAATTGTGTATGTCTTCCTGGTTCAGTTTAGGTAATCTATATGTCTCTAGAAACCTACTGATGTCTTTGAGATTTTCTATTTTGTTGGAGTATAGATTTTCAAAATAGCTTCTAATTATGTTTTGTATTTCGGTCGTGTCTTTCGTGGAATTTCTTCGTTCATTCCAAATCTTAGTAATTAGAGTTTTCTCTCTCCTTCTCTTTGTTAGTGTGGCTAAGGGTTTATCAATTTTGTTTATTTTTTCAATGAACCAACTTTTTATTTCATCAATTTTTTGATTGTTTCTTTTGTTTCAATTTCATTGATTTCAGCTCTGATTTTAACTATTTCCTCTCTTCTACTACTTTTGGTGTTGCTCTATTCATCTTTTTCTAGGGCTTTGAGCTGCAGTGTTAGATGTTTTTTTTGTTGATTTTTTTCTTCTTTTATTGAATGTACTCCATGAAATAAATTTTCCTCTAAGTACTGCTTTCATAGAGTCCCAGAGATTTTGAAATGATGTTTCTTTGTTCTCGTTTACCTCTAAGTATTTTTTTATTTCCCCCTTGATGTCTTCTGTTATCCATTCATCATTCAATAGCGTACTATTTAATCTCCATGTGTTGGAGTAGTTTCTGTTTTTTATTCTGTCATTTATTTCTAATTTCAATCCATTGTGATCTGATAGAATACAAGGTACTAGCTCTATCTTTGTGTATTTGCTAACAGTAGCTTTGTGGCATATTATATGGTCTATTTTAGAGAAGGATCCATGTGCTCCTGAAAAGAAAGTGTATTTGCTCTTTGTTGGATTGAATATTCTATATATATCTGTGAAGTCTAAATTATTGATAGTATTATTGAATTCTATAATTTCTTTGTTCAATTTTCTTGGTAAGATCTGTCCAGTGGTGAAAGAGGTGTGGTAAATTCACCTAGTATTATTGTGTTTTGGTCTATTTGGTTCCTGGAATTGAGAAGGATTTGTTTGATGTACATGGTTGAGCCACTGTTTGGGGCATAGATATTTTTGATTGTTAGATCTTTCTGATTTATGCTTTCCTTAGGCAATATGAAATGTCCTTCTTTATCCCTTATGACTAACTTTGGCTTGAGGTCCACCTTATCTGATATGAGGATGGATACTCCAGATTTTTTACTGAGTTCTAGTGCATGGTATTTTTCCCATCCTTTCACCTTTAGTCTGTGTCTCTTTCTATGAGATGAGTCTCTTGAAGACAGCATATTGTTGGGTCTTCCTTTGTAATCCAATCTGCCTGTCTATGTCTTTTGATAAATGAGTTTAGGCAATTAACATTCAGGATTTTTATTGAGATATGATTTGTATTCCTGGTAATTTGGCTTATTGATTTTTATTTTTTCTTAACATGACCTGGTTTCTCCTTTAATTGGCTATTCCTTTAGGCTAGTTCCTCCCTTTGCTGATTTACATCATTGTTTTTCATCTCTTCCTCATGGGATATTTTGTTGAGAATGTTCTGTAGTGCCAGATTCCTATTTTAAGTTCTTTTAGCTTTTGTTTATCATTGAAGAATTTTATTTTGTCATCAAATCTGAAGGTAAGTTTTGCTAGGTATAAGATTCTTGGTTGGCATCCATTTTCTTTCAGGGCTTGAAAAATGTTGTTCCAGTTCCTTCTAGCTTTTAGGGTCTGGATTAAAAAAATCTGCTGGTATCCATACTGGTTTCCCCTTGAATGTAATTTGATTTTTTTCTTTCCCAGTCTTTAAAATTCTATCTTTATTTTATATGTTAAGTATTTTCATTATAGTTTGCCTTGGTGTGGGTCTGTTGTATTTTGTACATTTGGAGTCCTATAAGCCTCTTGTACTTGATTTTCCATTTCATTCTTCAGATTTGGAAAATGATCTGATATTATTTCATTGAATAGATTGTTCATTCCTTTGGTTTGTTTCTCTGCATCTTCCTCAATCCCAATAATTCTTAAATTTGGTCTTTTCATGATATCCCATAATTCTTGTAGATTCTGTTCATGATTTCTTACGATCTTCTCTGTTTGGTCAACTTTGTTTTCAATATTAAATATTTTGTCTTCAATGTCTGAGGTTCTGCCTCCCAGGTGTTCTATACTATTTGTTATGCTTTCTATGGAGTTTTTAATTTGGTTTATTGTTTCCTTCATTTCAAGGATTTCTGTGATTTTTTTTCCCAAAATCTCTCTTTATTGAAATGATCTTTTGCTTCCTGTATTTGCTCTTTTAACTGTTGATTGGTGCAATCATTCAATGCCTTCATTTGCTCTCTCATCTCATCATTTGCTTCTCTGATCATTTTAACTATGTACATTCTGATCTACTTTTGCCATTTCTTTTCTGACATTTCTTTTGCCATTGGATTTTATTGATGTAGCATCTAGGTTTGTTTGGGACATTTCCTTCCCTTGTTTGTTCTTATTGTTCCAGTATCTTCCCCTCTACTAGTAAAAATCTGACATATTGCAGTTTTCCCCCTATTGACTTATAGTGTCCTTGTAGGTTACCAATAACTCACCTCCAACCTTCAGTAGCCTAAAATCTTGGAGGAACTTGATAATGCAGTGAATCACAAAGGAAGCTGCCCCTCTAGGGGTGGTGGGCAGAAGCACATCCATGTGTTGACCAATGATCAGCCAAAGGGGCACTAGACTGCAAGCTGGGGCCTGGCTGGTCTGGGCCTGGGTCTCTGGTTCTATGTCTTTGGTGGGGAAACCTCCCCAGGCAGCTCTGCTTCAAGAAGTTTCTTGCTATCTGGATCTACTGCCTTGGCCAGGAATCCTCACCAGTGGGGAAGACTCACCCGGCAGGGAAGCTTCACTGGGCAGCTCTCCTCTGTGACATTCCCTGCACTCTGGGGCTACTGCCCCGGCCAGGAAAGATTCACCCGGTGGCTCTGAGCTGGTCCCAAGTCTCTCAATACCTCCTCTTCTTGAATCCTGAGTACTGGAGGGACATGGAATGCAGTCACCCTCTAGTCCACCATCTTGAAACTCCCTCATGATATTTACTTTAGATTTAGAAGATTATTCATGAAAATTAAGAATTTATACTGTATTCCAGGATTCTGTAATAATATAAATTCCCCTCAATTTTTAAAAGATTTATAAATATTTTAATTAGTCATTACTATTGTCCATGGTCTTTCACAATATAAAATGTTTTAATTTTTTATTTATGTTATGGAGGCAAATATTTCATTATGTGATTATCTTTCATAACAAACTTTTGCTAATTCCTTTTATAATCCTTTAAAGACAAAATTAGATTATATATATGAAAATTGAAAATGTAAATTGTTCAAAAGTAAAGTATTTTTGTTAGAAAAGAAGTAAAACTCACTGTACCTTCTTTCTCAAACTAAGTTTTTCTATCCAAATAAAATTATTGTGAATTCTGAAAAGAGGGAGCAGTTATATTACTCTGGGTCATAGTGTACACAGACAATGATAGAGAATCAATTTAATCGATTTCTATTAACCTCAGTGATTATTTTACATTTCAATTATAAAATTATAGTCTGCATAATTTTCTGTTTTCCACTTCTAAAAATCAAGATTTAAAAATGTGTGTGTTGCAGTACACGTGTGATAGAACTCTTGATCTATGAGATTCTTTTTGAACAAAATGCAATATGAACAATTAACTTTGAAAAGATTTCATTCTGCAGACTACTCATGAAGATTCAAACCGTCTACTGTCATATTAAAAACATAAAGGAATCCTGTGAGATGCTGTGCTTAAATTAGAATTTTTCAATATATTTTCATTATAGGAAGCATTCCCTAAATTTTTGGAAAATTCTCCCTTAAAACTTTGTAGTCATTAATAAGGTTTTGCTTGTTGTTTGTGTGTGGCAAGTTTTCAGAATGAAAGAATCAGAATAAAAAAAAGTAAAATCGTTTAAATTCTAGCTCTGTTATTGTATGACCAGGATTCATTACTTCCATCTTCAATTTCTACATTTATAAAATGATAGTTGTGAACCCTGCCAATTGAAATAGTGAGAAAATGAAATGAAAATGTGGTTAAGTCCCTTAGTACACTCTCTTACACTATACTGATTACTTGGTAACTATTATGCACTAATTTTGGAGCAATTTCACTTTCTAAAAGTAAAAATACAAAAACATTTATGAAAAACAGGAGTCACTATGGGAAGCAATCTGTCTATCAACATATTTCAAGGGTATTATTGTCCATTATGAATTTACTCTCATTAAGTATTACCAATGTTAAAACATGACTGCTCCAAAGCACCAAGAACAAACCTTTCAAAGATGAGTAGGTTGTCAAGACGTTCACAAATAAAGCCAACAATGACAATGCAACTCAAATCAAATTATAAAAAGTGATAGCATTTAGACTGAAATTGGAATATTCACAATGAAAGAGATGCTATATTCCCAGCCATGGGAAAATATTATTGTAAACCAATGAATAAGGGAAAACTTACCACATTAGCACAACCAAGAAAAATAATTCATATAATTAATAATACCCCAGGAAATGTGTTAGGTGGTAGTCATAAGATTCAGAAATGAAATCTCTTTAGATTATGGTGATTTCCTGTAACCATTTCTATTAGTAAAAATTGTTTGGCCAATGACTTTGAAATACTTGTATACATTGAACCTAATTTCCTCTGTACATAATTTAGGAAAAGATTTCAAGATTTATCTTTGGTAGTCTCATTTTTATATCTTCCCAAACTGCCTAATTTTTCTCATATCTGGCAAACTTCATGCTTTTCTTTTAGCACATAAAACTTTTGGTCAAGTCCTGCTCCATCATCATATCTTAGTAATAATATGGTTTCACTTTGATTTCTTACATACTAAGTCTATAGGTCCGTGTTTATGAAAGATACAATTTCCCTCTTCTAAGAGAATTATGCTATCTCATTGCAGCCTAATTGCCAACATTTTTATTCTCATCCAAAAAAAAAAGTTGAATGTTTTCTAAAAAACAATGAAGGACCATGTTCTTTAAAGCAGTTTATAGTTTAAATGTAAATAAATGAGGAAAAAGAGGAGAGAAGAGAACAGGGCAGAAGAACATTACTTTTGCTGAACTGGGAAACAAAAAATTCATGACTATATCACTTAATGTTTATCTTAAGATACATATAATTTTTATGAAATTAATTTCTACATACTGCAAACACATTTGGGTGTAGTAAACCAAAGTGGGTGTTGTATGTGATTACACATAAGTGATGTTAATATTTTGCTATTTAGCTTCCATTTATTATGAAAAATCTTCATATTGAATACCCAGTTCCAAAAACATCATTTGATACTCCAGCACTCCTAGTTTTATTTAAAAGGCCAATTTTATAATCCATATTTCATGGTAGCAGAAAATGTACTGTCTGTATTTTAAAGAATTTCATTTCAGTGTTCCCATATAAAATATACTAGCCTCAGCAAGAGTTTTATACAAAAGTTGTTGCACAGCTGATCACCCATCTCCCTCAGAGTCAATTATTTTTAAATTTTCAATCTGGGCTTAGACCTAGTCATTGCACTGATGGGAGTTTCAGTAGTGTTTGTAATGACTTGTTACTTGTGCTGAGATTTCTCAGGCAACTTGGATTCTGCTTGATCTATTGTTGCATTTGATTTTATAGATCTTTGAGGACTGCACAATCGCTTCCAGCACCATGTGTAACTTTTGAATTCTAATCTAACTTGCTTTTGTCTAACAATTATCTTGGACACACACATTAGGAGGACATTTGTTTCTCTTAGAGTTCCAAATGCCAATTCTCTGGCATATAAGATGGAAGCTAACATATCCAAATAAATAAATTTAGAGTGAGTTAAATCAGTATTGTCTAGAGGATAGAATTGCTGCTCCTTGCCTATAATGTTCTTGCCAGGTGTTGGACAACTGCCTATATTTTGCTTGATTGATACATTAATAGCTGTTGTTTTCTTAGTGAAATCCTAAAGGTTATGTTAGATCACATTTTACAATGCACCTTAATGCAGAACATCTGTTTCATAATCTACTCTCGATCACCAAAAGTATAAAGAATGTTTTTAAGTTTCTCTTTCTTTCTGACTCGTTAGTCTATTGATGAAGAGTAGTTACACATAGCTCTAAGAAATGCCTTACAGGGAGATCTATACAACTGAAAGCAGTTGCAGTAAAAAGAATTAACAAATAGGAGACCTGGTTCTATAGCAGCCCTTATGCGTATTATTCAGTACCTTCCCTCTTAGCTCACTATCAAATATATCTCTGGATAGGATATTATTCTTTCCTTTTACCTACTTTTTTTGTGTACCTAATAGGATAACAAAGCCATTCATTTCTTCCTGCATTTGGTAGTATAGTAAGAATTATGGGGTTCCTAAGCAAAGATAATGCCGCTCATTTTTACATTTAATCCACCTCTATTGGTATTTACAAAGATTTTCCCCAAGGCCTTCTAGGCCCAGAAACTCTCCATGGATTACATAAGCTAAAAGCAGACTTCAGAGCCTGGCTTATGAAGCTCACCATAAAACTGGTACCTGATTATATTACAAACTCCACCTTTTGCTGATTCCCATCACCCCATGCATGTTCCAGCTGCAGCAATGTAACTTCCTATTTCTCACTTTCATGCTATTCTTCAGTCTTTAACTTTAGTACTTGGACTTATTTATGAGATCAACAGATGAAATTTAAAAGTACCAGCACAAATGATACTCCCTTGAAACATCTCAAAATTGCCTGATTGGTGGTATAATGAGAAATTTCGAAAGTAATGATAAACTTATGTTATATAATTCCAACCCCTTACTTCTAGAGTGTAAGTAAAAAAAAGTGTTCCTCCTTTTTTAAATTCCAGTTAATATTTGCATGTGATATGCCCATCCTTTAAGCAAAATGAAATGATTGATAACTAATAACTTATTTTTAAATAAATGTATTTAAATATTTTAGAAATATAATTTTGTTACTATTCACTCACCCATTTTCCCATCCATTTTAATTGATTTTACTAACATTTGGGATGTGGATAATAAAATAATGGCAAGATTATATTTTGGCCCATTAAATAATATTCAGAAGTTTGTCACTGCATTCATTCACTCAGAGCCCTGACTTCAGAAGTGAATTTCAATCCATCTACTTGTATTTGATATTTTCTTGTCTTTTGCTTTATCAAAGACATTTATTCGGAAATCACTTTCTCTTTCTCCAGGACATTAATTTCTTTTACTCTACTGGATTATTCTCATGAATAGATGTGCTCCAATAATTCAAAGAAAATTCTTAAAAATTAATTTTTAAAAATCCCTGATTCGACATCCTCTTTCAGGGATAGATTATTATCCTTACATATCATTGCAGAAAATTTATGAACATTCTTTATTTTTCCTTTCCATTTCCATCGATTCCAATTTGTTCAAGGCACACTGTCACTTAGCAAGAAATTTAGACATGGTTTATTATTCATATCAATGGATTCATTCTTGCCAATCCCATTTCCCCCTCAATGTTCAAAGAGAGTTTTTTTAAAAATGTAAATCAGGTTATGCCATACTCTTGTTTAACATACTCCAAAGGTTCTGTTGCTCACAAATGAAATATAAATTGTTTACACTGACTTGAAATGATATAGGAATTTGGTTTAATTTCCTCCTGGATTTTCCCACCATAATCAAAGCTATTGTGCCTCATTCCTATCCTTTTGTCCAAGGTGCTGCACCTCTCCTCATCTCATGTGAGATTGATCACAATGGGTTCACAGTTTTATCCTTTTCCCTAAAATTTACCTCAGGTAATAAGAACAATTTTGGCAAGAAAGTTAGCTTCTCCAAGTGTGTGGCTCTCCAAACCAATGATTACATGAAATTGGGCATACATGACCACCCTCAATACTTCATGGTGATGTGAAATTGTGTCACACAGCTCATGCTCCAGAGTCTACTCCCTTGCTCACTTTTCTCCTTCTCTATCCTACTTCACCACCTTCTTTACAGGTTAATATTTGTATTTTGCTTGCAAAATATTTTCTCAAAAAATTATTCATGCAAAAAACAAAACAAAAAAACTGCTTCTAGAAACCCAACCTAAGATATCCATTATCACTTCATTGAATCATAGTGCATTCCTTTCTTCTTCATATGAATCTTCATCTTGACTAAAGATCATTGAACTAGGTATTCCTTTGGTTGTACATGTTCTGAACTCCTCACTCTCCATGAAATCACAATGCCCTTTTAAAATTAATTTTGGTTACTGCCTTTTTGTGTATCTGTGAATGCTCTTGGTAAATATGTTTTGTCATTGCTCATAATTTTCCTTTATGAAACAGACTGCATAAGAATAGCTTGTATTCTTTGATTCTTGCCAGATTATCTACAAAATTTAAAAGAGTGCCAGGCACACAATAAATGTTCAATAAATGTTTTGAACAGGTGCCTGTAAAAGACAAAGAAAGTATATTATCCAAAGATTCTATAGAAAGGGTTGTTTTTCCTAATCTTTTTTTCAAAACCTATCCCTAATGGTTCTGGAGAAATCATTTACACATGGTTTCTTCCCAATTTCTTGGCTGCTGTTTTCAGTCTAATTTAAGTAGGCAAATGAATCTGGGACCATGGTGAAGAATTTGTATGTTGATTTTACAAACAGTTCTTACTGTTTTCTTTATATGTCACTTCCCTACTTGTCCATCCCTTTTCAATTTGCAAAGCTTTTAGGAGACATGTGACACAAGCCATGCATAATTCACATGATGGTTGATGTCTGCATGTTCCTTTCCTCATTCAGAAACTTATAGGAGAGGTAAACCTTCCTCAATACCTCATTTCTGGCAGAACGAATTATATACTAAATTTACTGTTAGATAATTTCTGTACTGAGATAGTCAGAATTCTCCAGAGAAATAGAAACAACATATCATCACCCAACACATATTCATTCTTGTACCTTCATATATATGACTTATTATAAAAAAATTGGCTGATGCAATTAAAGGCTGAGGAGTTGCACGATCTGCAGTAGGCAAGCTGGGGATGCAGAGGATCAATGGGGAAATAAGTTCTAGTCTAAAAGTCAGAAAGTTCTAGACCCAAGGAAAATCATTGTTTCAGTTAATGTCTAAAGGTAGTAAAAAGCAGAAAAAGACTGATATTTCTGTTCAGGTGAAAGGAGCTCCTTAGTACGCATGGGAGAGTCTGCTATTTTGTTCTATTCAAGCATTCATCTTTGGGTGAGGGCTACGCAAAATAGGGATGGTAATCTGCTTTCTCAGTCTACTGATTCAATTCTTAATCTCATTCAAAATCACCTTCATGGACACACTATGAAGAATATTTGACCAAATTTCTGGCGACCTCTGGCCCAGAGAAGTTGATGCATAAAATTAATCACTAGAAATGCAAATACATGCTTATTCACAAAAAAAAAGATATTATATTTTCATTTTGTGAATGGCACTGATGTAAAGGCAAGTATGATCATTTTACAATTACATTAGTCATAATATAAGTATTTTTTATCTATACATACACACATCCCTCACTCTGATTATTGTATCTCATCTTTTAGATGAGAAAAATACCAACATTTCAGGGACTTTGAACACAAGCTATATAACCAAGATTTGATGTTTCCTCTCCAAGTAAGAAATTTAGATATTTTGGCCTGGGGATATAACTTATTGAGAGAGTGCTTGCCTTCCAAACACAAGACCCTGGGTTCAATCCCCAGCACTGCAACAAATAAACAAACAAAAACAAAGAAAATAAATTTAGATATTTTTATCTGTGTTCACTTTACATTAATTTATTCATTGTTATTGTTTTCACTTTATCTGTTGATTTTTAAAAATTTGATTTTGATTTTGAGCCATAAGTATGTTTCATCCCATTTAATTAGAAAATAGTAGCCTAAAATCTTATTAGAATGTAAACAATGTAGTATCATTTTGGCTTGTTTATTTAAAAACAATATGAATCTTTTAATTTGCATTAGGACACATGTTTCTTAAAGATATGAAGTAACATTTTATGGAATATTATAAATTATATGATGAATTGTGTACATTTTTGCATCTTTTTATTGCACTTTTTCTGTAGAAAAGACACACTACAGTTTATTTCCTACTAGAAGAAAGATATTTTTATTTCACTGTGAAGCTATGCATTCCATCAGTGCACACTCAGTATACAAAACTTATTTACATTCTTTATTAAAACACAATTTCATATGGAATGTCTCAGTGTTATTATGCTCCTACTTGGAAACACTACAATATAAGACATTATTTTTATTTATAAAATTAGATGTGCAATGAAACATTTAAATGAAAATTAAAAGAATATAGATAACCCATAAAAATAAGCATATAAAAAGTACTTCATCACCTGACGATTATACTACTTTTTTCCCTCAGTGATCAGGGAATCTTAAGTGACATTCTCTTAAGCAGCTCTAATTTGCTGTCAAATTCATACCTTACATAAGCTGATATACTTCCTTAACTTTTCTTTAAAAATATTACCATTTCTACCTAATCATCACTGAAACAATAAATCTTCCATAGTTACAGAGCTAAGAACAGGATGGAAATAGGCTAGCTGAAATAATGCCTCACTCCAATATGACAAATCCTACTTTCTGTGAAATAGTTTTTTTTTTTTTCTTCAAAAGCAGACACATTTTAAATTATAACTACCTATATTGATGAATAACTTGTGAAATTTGGATGATTATATCAATGTAGTGTTTCATGTGTTAATGAGTTAATAGCAATATATATTAAAAGACACAATTGAGATTGTATGAATCTTAAGTATTGCTACTCATTGAGCATTTTCTTGATAGGAGATCATCAGTTTTAGCCCAATTGCTTGACAGTTATGAATGATTTCCAGCCCACAGTAACTAAAATGACTCTAAAGCACTTTAAAATTAATGAATTCTGTTCTATTATATTGTTACAAGAGATTTACACTCAGTGCAGAACTAATATAAGATAAAAAGATTTTACTAACATAAACCTAAGTAGTGGGAAAACCAAAAGAAAGACGAAGTTTACCTTTAGAAAACATTTGAGCAGATCTCATTAAGGAACTCCTACTGCACAATGAATTGTTCAGCAAAGCTTAACAGATAAATAGATTCGTAGCGGTGTAGCTAAACCAAGTGTTGGTTTGTTTTTGTTTTTAGGTCCTCACTATCCTCTGAGTCAGAGAAGGATTCTGACAACTTAAAAGTCCAATCTTTCCACAAATAACTCTACGAGTACTACCTATAAAACTAAGAATCCACATTTGGTCACTAACTCCATGACTGTGGATGAGCATTATAAACTTTCTGAACCATCTTAACTCACAAGGTCTTTTATTTTTAAAATTGGGTTAACAAGAATAAGCTAAAGAGTTATGATTGCATTTCACAGAGTATGCCAAGAAATGCTGCTAATAATGTAATAAATTCCCAGCATCTGTAAAGTTTAGGAAATGCCACTCATTTTCACTTTTTTTTTTTTTCAATAAGGCTATGACAGTGTTTATCAACTCTTCAAATCAGAAAATTGTTATAATTAACCTTTGTGGCACCAAAGAATGAGGCAGAAAAATTGGGATTGCTTTTAAAAGTACCTTTGATTCAACCAGTAGTCAGATTTACAAAAATCACTTAGGTAACTTTAACTCAGCAGTACTTTACCTCACAGATGACTATGCCATAAATGTTCTGCAAGATGATATAGTCATACATGGGAACTGTTAGCATTGAATTTAAATATTGCCTTGTAATCATTGACAAAAGGAAAAAGGAGAAACATTATTTAAAGTATAAGAAATGAATAATATTTTAGTATAAGAAATTCTTTGGATTATCAGTTTAAAGAGGGTGCTATTTTTATAAACTAATGAAGTGTTACCCTTTGGGATCTATAGAAACATGTGCAACAAGTTTGCCAGAAGAGTAAGTCAGTGCAAGAAAGTCAGGAGTTGAAGTTGTTCATTCTGTCTCTTCAGGGCTCTGTAATTCTTTTTCTCTATTTATGTAAACAGATCAGCTTCATTCTTCATCACCTTGCGAACTGTAACTTACTCATGTATTGGCTTTTTTCTTAAAACTGACCTTAGATCAAAATCAACACAGGCTAACACAGGCCTATCATTTAAGTCTCAAATGAAATATTATCTAACAGTGACCTCTGTACCCTCAAAACCAGCTCACTTCCAGTAGAAGGAGGGAAAAAAATGAAAACACATGCAAGAGTTCTCAAATTTCCAGAGAAAATAAGTCCAACAGGACATGGTTAATAACCTTCCTCCCCTTTCTCCTCCTCCTCCTCCTCCTCCTCCTCCTCCTCTTCCTCCTCCTCCTCCTCCTCCTCCTCCTCCTCCTCCTCCTTCTTCAACTTCTTCTTCTCAGTTCTGGGGGTTGAACCCAGGTGTCCTATAGCACTGAGCTACAACCACAGCTCTTTTGCTTTTTTTATTTTTAGAAAGGGTCTCACTAAATTTTCAAAGCTAGCCTTGAAGTTGCCATTCTCCAGACTCAACCTTCCTAGACATCAGGATTACAGGTGTGGGAGACTATGCCCAGCTGATATCCTACCTTCTATGCATAGCAGGCTCACCCCTTCATATTAGACAGACACAAAACTAATTAATAATATTTTGAAAAATACTATTTAATGAAATCGTAATACTATTTTAATTAAAAAATTAAATAATATAAAATGTAAATATTTATTCTTTGTTCTACTGTGGTGTAAAATAGAAAAATATAGTAATATTTTCCTAAGTCTTTAATAATCTACTCTTTCCCATCCCTGGGTTTTTGCTCTTGGTTTCACTTCATCCTAAATACTCTTCCCATAACTGTCATTAACAAAGTCATACATGAAACACTCATAAAAATAGAATTACCTGTGTCCATATGCTATTTCAAAATGATTAATAGGAGTAAAGTGTCATTTTCTCCTATCAAACTGGTAAAAACAAAAAGAATTGAAAAGAAGAATGTGCAAAGTATGAACTTGAATATAAGGAATTATACTTGCCAATGCCACTTCTAGAATCATAAGGTGATGCATCTACAAATACCAAAGAAACAAATTCCCCTTATATTAATTATTTCCAATGCATTTGTCATATTTGAGAGCCCTTTTTTCAAAAACTAAATATGCAACTTATATACATCTTCCTTAAGAGACTCCTAAGAGACTTTAATGTTTTTCTTGTTGTTCTATTTTGTTTTTGCTATAATCTTCAGAAAAAAAATGTTGTATTGTATTTATATTGGATTAAAAGTGAAACAATATATCTTACACATAAAATTTTAAAATTATTCATTTGTTAGAATGATGGATATAAATAATGTTTATATGTTTAATTATATATATGATTGTATGTTGGAGAAAAGTATATATATATGCTTCAAGTTTGGAAATTGTTATAATTACCCTTTGTGGCACCAAAGGTTGAGAGTATGTGTGTGAGTATGAGTTGATATACATAATATTCTCGCTTCCATGTGTGTTCTATTTTTGATCTTTTGTAACACGTACACTTAATAGTCACCTATATTCTTTTACCTCAAATAAAACCAGATTCCTGACTGGTATTCTCTTTCCAGATGGTCCTATGCTTGGCAGATTTGATGTGCCATGTCACATAAAAAGCTTATGAAACTGAAGTGGCACTGGCCCCATATAATGCTTTTATAATCAGCATATATACAGCACATGGCACAGAGCATCTCTGCCAGCAAATTAGCACCTAATGTTTCTACCATCCAAGTTCAATTCAACAATTTAACTGTAATACATAATTTATGGGGCTGCCTGACTTCATGAAGCTCACTTGAACGTATTTTATGAAAAGGAAAAACCACAAAATAAATAGTAAAACCAAAAGAGAAAACAAAATTGAAGCAAAAAATTAATAATAGTATACATTATTTGTGTGCAAATAAACATTTTATAGATAGAGGTGTGAAGTAGTATTTAAACAAAACGATGTGCTTCTTCAAAAAAGAACTAATTAGGAAAATATATGTGGGATTTTAAAAATGTGAAATGTAGCTAACATACTTTGGCTGCTTATTTTAAAAGCTTTGGGGATATTTGTAAGATAGCCACATTTTAGTAACCCATATCTTTTGTGAGATTAAATCTGTCTGCTGGGAATATTCTTACATGGATAGAATAAAGAGTACTGCAAACTTTGGTAAGGAACAAGCTATCTTTATTAAAGTATTTATCATTTTTACAGCTGGAATTGGTATTAATATTTCAACAAACAATACCAGGAAGCCTTATCTTCTCTTTGTTGACTTTAGTTAAGCACTGTCAGCAGTAGGCTATTTAGAACAGCTTAGCCTGTTCAAGCAGAATAATTCATCTTAAAATTTATTTGAAAAAAATAAACTCACTTTTAATATTCAGTAGGAGCTTGCCAAAGTAGAAACACAAAGTTAGTCTGAAGAAGTAAAACTAGAGAAATATGATTGACAGCATTCTTTCTCAGGTTTGTAAAAGCATTCAAACTGTAAAAGGAATATTAAACCTTTTGAAATTTTTTATAGAAATATAGACTTGTAGATTTTTTGTTCAATTATCACAAAGTCTATTCTATATGAGTAAATCAGAATTGTTATGCTAATATCTTCTTGGACATATGGCAAGATGAAAGAATTTAAAAAAGCAGAGAAACAAATACTTTGAATTCAGTAAATGCTGCAGTATTTCATGATTTTAACCTAAATGTCATCTGAAACTCCACAGTTGAAAAAAATAAGAGTATGAGATAAAATTGGCATAAACACATTTGAATGTGTTTAGTAAGTCTATTATAAAATTAGGTGTGTCATCGTACGATTGTTTGTGTGCAGTTAAGTGCTGATTACAGCCTTGATTGGGTCATTCTGGCCAAAATCATAAAAGTAGATAATGTTTAAAAATGAATTAATGATCAAAATTTACTCTCCTGGTTTACAACTGACAATGAGAATGGAAGATCAAAGTAAGTCAGAATATTTTTTTAGGTAAATGTCACCAGCACTAAATATTATATATATAAAACAGTAAAACTATTTTGTGTTCCAAAAGAAAGATTACATTTTTATTTCAAATGAGAAAATTTGTGAACCATGAGTATGTACATCTTTAATTTTATTCTGTTTTATTTTCATACAGACTAAATGATTGGAGGATAACTTTTTTAGCATTATAGATGCTTTTAAACCTACCAGATATTTGTAAAAGCAGCTACTGTACAGCAACTGTGATACAAGTTGGCGCTGCTCATTTACATCATCCTGGCCTGAATACAAATCTTCAGACACTGATTCAAGAGACAGACTTTTACAAGATTATTTTGGTAATTGTGTATATACTTCATATTTCTATATAAATTTATCATTAAATCAACAATTTCTAATAAAAAACTACCAGAAATTATTGATGTTACATTGTATCTTTAGAGTAGTATGAGAATAATATATGTTTGGCTTTTGTTCTGGACTGTATCCCTCCAAAATTCACATGTTAAAATGCTGACATCCTTTGTGAAGGTCTTAGGAGATGAAGCATAGGGATGATAATTAGGTTTAGATAAGGTTATGCAGTGTGAAGTCTCCAAGATGGGATTAATATTCTAAGAAGAGGAGACTAGAGTTTTCTCTCTACTCTTTGAAAATACAATTAGACGGCTGCCTTTGGGAAGCCGGAAAGAGAACCCTCAGGAGTCAATGAATTAGTTAGCAACACCCCAGCTTCAAAACCTGGGACTTCCCAGTTCAAAAACTAAGATATAAATATTTATTGCTTAAGCCACCCAGTCTGTGGTATTTTGTCATAGCAACCTTAATTGATAAAAATATTCCTTCAATACATGAGGGTTTATTTATCCATTTACTTTTGACTGACACCCTCATATCCTTAGTGTTTTCAGTAAAGAAATCTAATATGGCTTTTCATAGACTGATTCTTGTGTATTGTATGTGATTGTAGCTGGTGTTGATGTTTTCATTCTCTTGCCATGTCTTTATTAATGCATTATAAGTACATGGAAGTGGGAGTCATTATGACATATTCATACATGCACATAACATAATTTAATAAGAAGATTCACTACCCAGTACTCCCCCCCTCCTTCTGTCCCCTTTCTCTATTTTTCCAATCTTCTTATTTATTTACACATATATTTGTATCACTGGTGCATTATAATATATATTTTTCTCTCACATGCAGAAGTCAGAAAGAAAGGCAATTTTTAAAAAAGAGGGATATCATGAAACCTGAAGACATTGTCAGTAGAGGAGGGTAGGAGATTAAGGAGAAAGGAAAAGAGGAGGGAAAGATGAGAAATTAGGGAATAAAATCAACCAAATTACCCTACATTCATTTTATTTTCTAAAAATTTGTTCAGTGCAAAAATACAATTGGTTATTGTATATTGATTATTCATCCTGAATGTGCACTGAATCTATACATTATATCATATAATGTTATTGTACTTTAATTAGGAATTTCAAACTAGACTTTTATTTCTTTTGCAATCAATAGCACTTTATTCTTTCCCTCCACTTTTGTACTTTTAATTATTTTTATTGGGAAATAACATTTTCTAGGACATACAATGATAGTGAACCTACATGCATTTTTCTGCAAAATTTGGCAAAGAATATTCTATCTTTCTCCATTAAAGATGACATTAGCTGAAGGTAATTGTAGATACCATTTTCCAATTAAGAAAATTATTTTCCTATCCCCATTTTTTAAGCATTTTTTTTTTCATTAATAGGTGTGCCTTACTAAGTACTTTTCCTGTCTCTATTAAGATTATGATTTTTTAATTGTTTTCTAAAAATACAATAGTTTTAAAAATTTTAAGATAAATTTGCAGTAATTGCATGAATCCACATTAGGTTTAAGGTATTATCCTTTTAATGTGTTACTTAATTTGAAATGCTAATATTTTGTCCAAAATTTTTATGTGTATGTACGTTTGTATGCCTTCTTCTGGTTGATAAGACTAGGGTTATGATGGAACCTTGAATATGTGTTAATAATCATTTGCTCTTCTATTTTTTAATATCAACCCATGTGATTTTTTTATTTCTTAAAGATTTGAGGTAACTTACCATCACATAATTCTGGTCTGTGAGTTGAGGTATTTATTTGTTTGCTTGCTTGTTTTTAAAGCCTTTTAATTTAAGGTAAAATTACTTTGACATTTTTATTAACAGAATCATTATTTTTCAAAGAATTTGACTTTTTACATAGTTTTCCTTGTTGTCAGAAAGTGTGTTACTCAAAATATATCACAGATATTTGTTAAGTTCATTTTATCTATATAATGCTTTAACTGAAGGCCATTTCTTTCCTTTAAAATTGGGACTGATTTTGTACTGTAAAGGTAAATGTGGTCATGTAAAATCAGTTTCATATGATCACAGTGAACTTGGAATGAAATCTGTGGCAAACCTGTGGGAGTTGGATTTTGAAAGAATGGAGTTTGTAATAAATGATCAAATAGAAAAAATAGTTATAATACTTCAATTATGTGTTACCCTCGGATGACTGCAGAATTATTGATAACATTCCCTCTTTCTTTTCAGTATCAATGATTTGTATTTTTCTATATTTTCTCTTTAACTTTTTAATAGTCCTACTAGGAGTTCATCAACTCTATTAATCTTTTCAAAGACACAACTTTTGACCTTGTTCCATTGTTTTCTTATTAATTGATGTTCTCCTCTTCTGATTCCCCTCTCACTTATAGAATTTATTTTTCATTAACAAATAATAATTGTACACATTTATAGGGTAGAGTGTGGTATTTTAGTACATGTTTACATTGTACAATGGTCACAATAGTGAGCAATCCCATCTCCTTAAATATTTATCACATCTTTGCCTTTGGAGCCTATGAATTCCTCTTCTCTTTCAGGTCTTCAAAAATATAAAACAGATTGATGGAAGCTATAGTGACTCTTCCTATGCTCCAGAACATTAGAACACATTCCTTCTATCTAACCGTAATTTTCTGCATATTATCCAACCACTCTATCCAACATCCTCCTTCCCTTCCTTGCCTATACTAATTATTATTCTGCTCTCCTCATTTATGAGATCAACTATTTAAGATTTTACCAGTAAGAACATGCCTTGTTTGTTTTTCTGAGTCTCACATTTGACTCAGTGTCCTCCAGGCTCATTTATGTTGTTGCCAGTGGTATAAGTTCATGCGTTTTATAGCTGAAATAATTTCCATTTCTTCATCATTTCATTCAATGGTAGACAACTTTGTTGATTCCCTATCTTGGATATTTTGAACAGATAAAGGGTTCTTTGCTATGCTTACTTCATTACATTAGAATATATAATATGAAATACAGCAGTGGTGTCATATGGTAGTTTTATTTTTAGTTTTGTGACAGGTCTTCATAATGACTACAATAATTTAAAGTCCCATCAACATTACATAAGAGGACCTCTTTCTGCTGGGCACAGTGGTGCATTTTGTAATCCTAGCAACTCAGGAGGCTAAGGCAGAAAGATCTCAAAGATTAAAGTCTGCCTCAGTAATTTAGTCAGGACCTAAGCAACTTAGGTCTTAAATCAGAAGATAAAAAGGGCTGGAGTCAAGGCCCAGTGGTTAAGCATCCTTGGGTTTAATCCCCAATACCAAACAAAAAAAAATTCCCCTTTTTTAATTCCCTCATCAGTTGCTTCCTTCCTCCCAACCTTTTGCTTTCTTGCTTTTCTTTCTCTCTCTCTTTATTTCTTCTTTTTTCTTCCTTTCTTCTTTTTTCTTTTCTTGATAATAGCTATGCTTACTAATTACTGGATAAAGATGCTACCTCATAGTGGTTTTGATTGCATTTCCCTGATCATGACTGACTTTGAGTTTCTTTCTTTTTTTTTTTCTTGCATTTTTTGGCCATTTGTATATATATATTTTTATTTTTTGAGATATTTATTCAGATAATTTTTTCCTTTTGAATCATATTATTTATTTTCTCTGATTCAGGTTTTTGAGTAAGTTACTTTTTTTAGTTATTTGTCTATCATGGATAAATGTTTTGCAAATACTTTCTCCATTTCTAGGTTGTTTTTGTACTTTATTGTTTCCTTTGCTGTGCAGTAACAAACTCATTTGTCTAACTTTGCTTTTGTATTTATTGATTTGGGGACCATATCCCAAAATATCCTACACAGATTTCTTGAAGTGTTTTCCTTGTGTTTTGTTTCAGTGGTTTCATATTTTTAGGTCTTATATTTAGGTTATTCATTCTCTTTGAGGCACTTCTTTCAAATGATGAGAGAGAAGATTCTAACTTCGTTCTTTTTCACATGGATATCCAGTTCCCTGAGCACTTTGATTGAATAAATTGTCCTTTCCCTTATGTTTGTTTTGGTATTTATTTTGAAAAACAACTCGCTGTTCTATTCCATTGACCAATTTATTAGTTTATATGCCAGTACCACACTGCTTTTGTTACAGTAGTTCTGTATTATATTTTCTGTTCAAGTATTGTGATGCCTCCAGCTTTGTTATTTTTCTTCAAGATTGTTTTGGTAATTCAAAATATTTAAGGTTTCCCTATGAATTTTATGATTTTTTTTCTATTTCTTTGAAAAATGTCTTTGGCCTTTTGATGGGGATTGCATTGAATCTGTTATCCCTGATAAAATAGATGAAAAAATTCTCAAAAAAAAAAGAGTAAGTTGAATCTAATCACACATCAACAAGATCATATACCATGATCATGTGAAATTAAACTCAGAGATTCAATGATAATTCTACATACACAAAAAATAAATGTTGTGTTTCACATTAATA
The DNA here is from genome assembly GCF_902686455.1 of Sciurus vulgaris. NCBI lineage: Eukaryota > Metazoa > Chordata > Mammalia > Rodentia > Sciuridae > Sciurus > Sciurus vulgaris. The sequence goes on along the minus strand of NC_136467.1, from coordinate 93,983,619 downwards.
GAAAGAAGAATAAAAACAAAATAGTCTTCTCTTTACATACAGAAAAATATTTAATACAATTCAGCATCTTTTCATGATAAAAACTCTCAACAATATACGTATAGAAAGACTGTACCTCAACTTAATTAAGTCTGCGTATAACAAATACACAGACAGCATTTAGCAGAATGGGGAAAGTTGAAAGAATGCACTCTCAGATCAGAGGGAAGAAAATGTTGTCCACTCAACACTCATTTTACAAATAGTAATGGAATCCTTAGCCAACAAAAGTAGACAAGAGAAAGAAATAAAACTGATCCTAATATAAAAGACATTTTTATTATCCTTGTTTGTAGATGAAATGGCATTTTATATACAAAAACTACAGACCTCCACCAACAAACTTTTAGATGTGATAAATTCAGTACTGTCACAAGATACAGTATCAACATAAAAAATCAATGGTATTTTTACAAAGCAGTACTGATCTTGTTCAAAAATAAACAAAAAAAAAATCCCTTCACAAATGGCTAGAAAAAATTAGCAAATAATTTTTTTTAGGAATAAATTTAACCAGAAAGTGAATGATCTGTTCAATGAAAATTACAAAACACTGGTGAGAGAAATTGAAGAATACACATGCAGCAAAGCCTCCCAGGTTCATGGATTGAAACAATTAATATTGATTTTCTATCTTAATAATTTTCTTGACTTATCCCTCTGGACATATTTATCTCTCCTTTTTCAGAACTGTCAAGCTAAAATATTGCATCTTAGATTTTTAAAGTCTTTCTAATATGACTTCTTAAACATAATAAGATATACTGCTTAATTTCAGTAATTTGAAGTGTATGGTGACATGTGTTATGCTCCATCATACAGTTTATATTGATAATTTAGTAATATATACATATAAGTAGTGGATTATACATCTGTATTTCTCTAAAATATGTGAGAGTTGAGCATGTTTTCTCACATTTTATTTGCTTAGTGATTTGTCTATTTCCATCAATAACAAAGAGCAGAATGGTAAAATCAACTTTTACTGTCACTTGCTTTATTTTTCTCTTCTGTTCTGAAATTTCCCTTCATATAGCTTAAAACACAGTTGTTTTATACAAACACATTTAGGATTACTATTGATTCTTGTTGAACTGACTCTTTTATCATTATGAAATATTTCTAGGTTTTCCCACTGCGTGTGTATGTGTGTGAATTTTTGTGTGCCCATGTAAAGGAGTTGACATCATCTGTAAAAATATGGTTACTTGTGTGAGACTGTTCTTGATTTATTAAAACTCAGTAGTAGGTGCACTGTAATGCTCATGATCCTGACTGGCCAACATTCAGAAATGAGGTGTTGTTACTGCTGGTTTGGCTTGAAAAGCTATATACTGAGGCAAATTTTAGATGAACAGTTTCATGAAGTTAAAAACAGTTGCTGATTCTTACCACCATAGCTACAAAAAAATCAGTCTTTTCTTTGGTGTTTTAGTCAGCTTTTTCTCTACTGTGACTAAATGATCTGACTAACACAAATATAGAGGAGGAAAGGTTTATTTGAAGGCTCACAGTTTCAGAGGTTGTAGTCTGTAAAAAGCCGTCTTCATTCCTCTGGGCTCAAGGTGAGGCTGAATATCATGGTGGAAGAGTGTGGCAGAGGTAAGCAGCTTGCATCATCAGAAAGTAGAGAGATTCCACTCTCCAGATGCAAATATACCCCATATCCCTGCCCCAATTCCCACCTCCTTAGGCCACACTCTACTACTTCATTAATTCACTGATTGGGTTAAGATTCTTACAGCCCAATCATTTCTCCTCTGAACCTTCCTGCATTGTCTCGAATGTGAGCTTTTGGGGGACACCTCACGTCCAAACCATAACAGTGTTATATTTATTATTTTATAATTATTTTACCATTTTTTCGTGTTCACTGAAGGAAAGCTACAAGAAATATTGTCAAAAGTTGTCCAGATCTTCACTAACACTCTTGATTCGTTTTTAGGAAGAGGTTTCATGTGCAAGAATTCAATTTCTTATATGTTCGTCAGAATCATCAGAATTACTCCATTTGATTTGGTCTTTTAATTTTTTTTACTGTAAAAAATAAGACTAAAGAAACTAAAATTCTGATTGGCAAACCCTGAACAACTAACTGTGAAATAATCACTAAAAGTATAATAAGAAGGGACTGCACAATAATCTTGATCCATAACCAAGATATCCCAGACCTGAATATACCTGAATAAGTTATTAATATATAACAAACACAGTGCTTTTCATATCACAGCTTTAAGTACCATTAACTTTATGTCTTTCTATTTATCCTGTAAGATATCAAGGAGACTGATCATCACTCAAGGTCTTTGCAGACTCATCTAAGGAAAGGGTTACTATGTTTTCACTTGAACACAGGACAATTTTATTTTTTTAATTGGAAATATGACCTTGATATTTTCCTTATATGGATATTAGTTATGGTTTAAACAAATGAGTTTATCTGTCAAATTGACATGAGTTATGTGACAGTTATTTTTAAGTTTCTACTAGGCTGTGCTATCGAGCCCGGGTGTTTCTTGAAAACCAGTCTGAATGCTTCTGTGAAGGTATTTGTTAGATATGTTTAGTATTTAAATCAGTGAACTATTGAATAAAGAAAATTCTACTCCAGAAAGTGGATCAGCTTCATCTAATTGGTTCATTGCCATAAGAGAAGAAGATTGATATTCCTTAAGAAACAACTGATTCTACCTTTAGACCACATATGGACTCAAGATGACAAAATCTTCCATGGATGTCACTGTCTCTGTCAGCCTGAACACAGACACATACAGACATACACACACACAAACATACACACACACACAAAACAAAACTATTTTTTTCTCCCCAAACATCATTTATAAAAATGGAATTTACTTTATTTTCTCTGTAAAAAATAGAACAGAAGGGTGAGAATTTTTAGAAACAGTGTACAGTTGAGTTGTGAAATCCTAACAATTACAATTGTATTTTGTTTCACTTATGCACAGTATAATTTATTGCTAAATAATGATCTGTGATATACAAACTAAAAATAAATAAAAATGTTAAAACTAAAGTTAAATAAATAGACCACTTAGGGACTCTGATTATAAAATGTGATTTTTTTTTACTTAGATACATAATTTGTTCCATTTTCTGATATTTTTCCTTGAAATTCAAATATAGGAAAGAAATAATAGTGGTAAATTAGATGTGAATAAAATGAACAGTAAATGTTAAAGAGATAAAAGTTACAAAAGTAAATAAGATACTAAAAACTAATAAATGACAGAAAAAGGAAAGATTAAGCAAGAAGAATAAAATAGTAAAGAAATAATATTCAATTAAGAACAAAATGTACTTCCAAACAATGCACCTATTCCCAGTCTATAAATTTCCTCTTTCCTTCCCTTTGAATTTGTGCTGCTTTGACTCAATGCCTGAGAATTGTTTTGCACTCTATCATCACTTTTTTTCTCAAAACACCTAACCTGGACTTTGATCATAAACAGTATCAATTATTGCAATGCTGTTATAAAACTTCATCTCATTGTAAAGTTACTCAATTGAAATCTGCACTATTTAAAATAATGCAGGATGGATTATTTTTCCATGTCAACCACTTACACACACACAGAAGCAGACACAAACACACAGACAAGTGGACAAATATGTGCATACATATCACTTCTATTACATGGACCTCTAGTCCTCTCAGCAATAGCTTAGAGCACCTTAAACAATTTAAGACTACACAATACAGTCAGTTGAACTGCTTGTGTTTTCTGCCAACAGCATCACTACTCATAAGAAAGAATTTTTCATGGTGTTATGAAAAACTATGCCACCAGCTCCTCAGCCCTCTTCTTTTTCCCTTGTGTTCCAAGATGTCTCCCTGAGAAACTAATAATGTCAAGGGTATCATAGAAAAATATTTCCTGAAAAAGGATAGTAAAGATAATGATGCTCAATCAAATGTATGTGACAGACATGATTCTATTCTGTGTATCATGATTTATAAACACAATAATTCTTTTCTAAAACTGATGGTGATAGCAGGAAGAAGGAGCATGAGTAGAAGACTAAAAAGTAATGTTTATTTCATGCTTACAATAGCTTTGACAGAATGCTCACTACTTCATATTTGTTATTTCACTTAATACTGGTGAAAGTCCTAAACTATCGTTATCTGAGATTTACAATAAAGAAGTTGAAAATAAGAGTAATAACTTATTCAATATCAGATAAAAAACTGTGATATATATTATTTTATGTTCCTTAATATAGATATTAATCTTTCAACTGTGCAGACATGATAGTTAAACTCTCAGGGATCTCTTTAATTGACTTTCTTCTGCTTCTATACATGTAAAGAAACTGATGGAAGCTCATTTTACTGTGATATATGAGGGAGATTGTATGAGCCAAACCAAGTAAAAGATTTTATACAGTCAAATAATCAGTGATAACAAAAAGCCTTTCTTTCAAAAAGAGATAACCAAAAATCCTGGGTAAAGCCTAAGTTCTGCACTGAAAGACTGTTTGAACTGCTTCAGGGCTCAGGTGATGCTTATGACACCAGGTCTTAGAAGAAACCAGATAGAATTACTTTCTCTGTCACTGAAAAGATGATCACATCCAAACCCAAATTCATATTCTCTGTGCTTTATGATCTTAGTATAAAGAAACCACTTGGGCTGCTGGTGTGGCTTAGTGGTAGAGTGTCTTCCTTGCCTGATCAAGGCCCTGGGCTTTTAACTAGCATCACACACAAATAAAATGAAAATGAAGAGATCACCTTCATAAGAATGACATCAGTCAATTTTTATACAAGATGCTGATAGCTTGGTGTGAATCTTGTCCCCATGTCTATGCCAATTACCCTCACCAGGAAGAAAGGTAAATGGATTGGCCTGCCCTGGCCTATATTCACTACTCTGCAAAGGCTTTGTGTTCATTAAAAAAAAAAAATTTTTTTTCAGAGCTTACAGTAATGATCGCTTAACAAGAAAATGAGGTCGTATTATGAGAAGAGAGAAGGACAGCTATTGGATAGAAAAAAAATCAACAAATACCCACTATATCAACAAATAGTACCATAGTAGTTGTGGAGAATATCATCCTCTGGACTGTACAAGAGGAGTCTCATTCACAAAATTAGGCTGTTTCAGGGTTCATTTTACCTCATCCTGTACCCCGTCACCTTTTTCCACATCTGACTCAGGGCTCCCTTGCCATCTCTGAGTGCATAGAAGTTGATGAAGCTAGTGGAAGGTTGTACCCAAGCTCTGGACTGTGGGTGATGGGAAGAGGGAGAGGTGGCAGGGGCAGTGCTCCTAAGAGTGGATGACTTGTGTGGTGCGTTACCATGTACAAAGCGAGGCTCCTCACCAAATCTAGTCAAAAGGCATTTCAGATGCAGCATTCATATTCATTTGGAAACAATAAGAGATAGCATAGTGATTTATTTGTTTTTAATTAAAATCATGCATTTTAATATCATTCTTGATTTAGACATTAAATGTCATAGGATGCCAATTCCCATTACCTTCTTGAGTCTTTCTTCCCTCTTCCTCCAAGAAGGATATGTGGAAATGTCAAAGACACCAGATGATCAGCCTTGCTCAGGACCAATTTAATTCACTTCTCAGTCAAGTAAAGTGAGTTGATAGCTTTTAACTCCTACCTCCATTTCTATTTCTTCAAATGTTAGAGCCAAAGAGATTTACATCATAAAAAATAAGTTCAACCAGAGTTTTCAAAATGCTTTATTTGGTAATAATATTTACAGTAAAATCTGATAAAATAATTAATTTCTTATACTAAAATAAATTTTAGTTCATATTGCATCCTGGAAATGGGAAATACACAATTTATTTGCTTAAAGAATCACAGAATACAAATCAAATTAAATGTGAATAAGCACAAAAGTTTCCACTTTTTTCAATATCTTCGGAATAAATCTAGTGCAACTAAATTGTTCAACATGGAAAATTTTATTTTAAGAGAAATAAGATACTAGAATATTTTTCTTTCCCAATATATACCCAATCACTTGTAATTTAGACATAGGAGAAACATTTTCTATTAAATGTATACATTACATATGCATATATATATGCATATATATATATATATATATTGTCTATGCCAATTACCCTCACAATATATGTATATATTCTACAAAGGTAAATAAGTGGGCTTATTTTTTGAGGTATGACTAGAATAGATTGTCGTCCAAACAGTACTTTCCTGCAAAAGTCAAAGCATTCAGGGGCTTAACAATAAGCTCACAGGTGTCTCTCAGGTAGATTCCCCCTACTTGTAGAAGCAAGGAAAACCAAGCTCTCTTTGCTGTCCCAAGGATAATTTAAGAAGAGTTCCTTTTAAAGTAACTCAGGATTCTCCCAGACAGGGGTTTTAAGACATGACCGAAAGTTCCTATTAACTTAAAATCCCAAGGGCTACCAGTTCAAGGGAAACAATTTATTTCCCAACTCAGGCATAAATCTAGCTCAAGAATAGGACAAGATGAGTATCCTAAGGCATTCTAAGGCTGTCATGATGCCTGTATTTTCACTAAGAGATACAGAGCTACAGACTATGTAGCTACCAACTAAAGTCACTTGAAAATCAAGGATTAAAAAGCATGGTCCTATATTAATGAGAATTTGGAATTTTATAAGAAATCACATCTGATAATAAGAAATAAATTAATTTGCCAAACAATGAAATAATTACCCATTATACTATCCTTTACTTTTTATACTGAACAGTGATATAATATATTATGGTATTGGTACCTTCAAATTATTTGGATAGATTGTTGGTAAATAAATGACCCATTTAGGTAAGTACCAGTTGTTCTGGAATAGTGTCTTTTGAAGACAACTAAATAACTTTGTGCTTGGAAATATGTCACTGAAGTTTTACCTTTATAATGAGTATTTTTACAAGACAAGTTTTTCTATCAAATATGTATATACATTTTATATTGAAAGATAAGAATGCTCACCATTATAATGAAGTTACTCTCTTAGTTATTGACATATCACATCTGTCATCTTCCTTTTTTACTTTAGAGTTTCCATAGTATACAAGTGAATTCTTGACAGGATCACCTCCATTTATCAATAAATTCTGCACAAATATTTTTCATTTTTATTCAGATACTCCAAATTCAATAGCTCTGTCAAAAATCAACATGTCTATGAAACTCTCAGCACTACTCCCTAATTATCTTCACACTTTTGGGTAGTTGAGGGGAGCAGGAGTGGAGTGTTCCTCTTTGGAATAGGATTGAGAGTCTCTTTAGCAGAATCCTAAAATGGAAACAGAACAGTTTTGAGTTTAGTTTGTAGTTTTAATTTGGCTATTAAAACTGCATATCTGTTGCCTATAGTACTGTTATATTCCACTTGTTAATATAAAGGCATAGTGTTTAGAATTATATTTATTTAGGAAATACAATAATAATCCAAATATGAAATAGTTACATCAATTCTAATTCAATTGCAGTTATATCTTCAAGGGATAGAGAGATAGAGTAGATGGATCAATAGATCAAGAGATTGATCAATATATGGATAAAAACATTAGCATAGAAATGTTCTGTTAACCAAGCTGTACTATGAAACTTAATTTTAGAACTTCCATACAGAACTCTTATGCCTGGGATGCATGTCTTATGTGGTGCAAAGCCTTAACAAGGCTGGGGTTAGTCTTAACTCACAGAGACAGACAAAGTGAATATTTACTATTTTTCCTAAATCTATTCCCAAATCTGAAAGCTCATTATTTCAATGGTATGAAAAGCCAAGAACACCACCCTCATGGAAAAGGAGAGGAATGACCCTCAAGGAAAAGGAGAGGAAAGGCAATGTGCAAGTATATGGGTTCCATATAAATTTGAGAGTTGAGCTGTTCATGGCCTATTGTTTGACTTCCATTTGTGATTTTTCTGTATAATATTGTACAAACACCACCTTATCTAGAAAGCCATATTATTACATAAACTAAAATAAGGTCTTGAAAACTTAAATTCCAGGGTTGCAAGAGGGGTTCTATTTTCTGCTAAGGGTTTTCCCTCTGTCTTCAGGGTTTTATTTCTATTTACCTTAATGGTAGCTGAGGTGTGAAATGTCACATCCTTATAGATGAGACTTTATAGGGTCTCAAGCAGGAGAAAATGTGATGGATATAAATAAGAGCCATAATTTTCTGTGATTCTTTTTTATTAGGGTGAAAAAAACTTCTCATTCTTGACTTACCTAGAAGATTTCTTTAAACATTTAATTGTCAGATCTGGTTCATAAGCTTGTTGTAGACTGGCATAGAAGACAAGGATTCCCTAGTTGTGTTAGTCCTTTCTACCTGTGCTCCTTAAGCCCCCATTACAGAATGGCTAAGAGAAAAAAGTGAATTATTAGGTAGAGAGTCTATCAAAAGTCTAATATCACTAGGATGCAGGAGAAAGGATATATTGGTAGAGATAAACCTCTGACTCCTTCAGCCACTTAGAAGCAAGAAAAGTCAAATGTATTGGACCTGAGTTAATTATAAACTTCAAACTAGATATGTGTAGTAATAGTGGTCTACTTAATATTTTTTAAATTGAGTCTAAATTGTTCTAACTTCTATACCAGAAAATAATAGAAAAAAAAATATTTGGGATCTTCACATTTGAAAACTGGTACCATACATACGTGCAACAAAAATATATTCTAAACCACTTCTGCTATAGTTAATAATGGACCAGAGGAAGAAACTATACAGTAAAAGACTTTTAAGAAATAAAAAGTAGTTTTCCCTCCCAAAGTCAAAATCTTTTTCATTGTTGCAGTACAGAAAAAGAAATTCTTCACATGAGAAACTATGGCACATATATCCATAGAATTCAGAAATAGTTTAGAATCATTAAATAACTAGTTATACAAATAAATAAAAATTCAATTAACAGAATTTTCTTTAATTTTTTTTTAATTTTTCACAAAACAGTAAATGTCATATGTGCTCCTATTTGCAATTTTTCTTTGGGATAATGGGGAGCTCTTTAGAGCGCCATAGAAGCAAAATGGCCAAGCAGGCTCTGGATACATTTCAGTAGAAGACACACATTTACATACACACACACACACACACACACACACACACACAGGGAATACCATCTTGTCTTTTAAGATATTTTCTTCAAAATTTAATTTAGTTGCAAGTCATAATGAAGAGAAACAGTAAAGTATAAGTCATATCAAAATTACCCCTAATCTCAGAGGACCAGGCACCCCTTCTGAATTCTACAGCCTAAAGAACACTTGCTAAACTAACACACCAATCAATGTCCTATGAGTCTGGCCAAGTAAGAAATTGTAATTGTCATGGTATTATACACAATAAGTTCTTATGAAGACAATAAACAAACAATTCTCCAGATCGAAAAAGTTGGTGACAAAACAGAGGAGTCTATTATTTGTTGATCAGTATAGATTCTTGTCATGATTCATAAATCACTCTAGTAAACAAGAAAAAATATTTTCCAGAAGCATTTTGAACCTTTAAGATCCCATTCTACAACACTGTATTTGGTTGACATACCAATCCTAAGATAAAAGATGTCACATATAACTCTTATTGTTCTGTGGAGTAAATAGAATCAATGAAACTTGAAGTTATCACATAACATGATATAGCAGACCAAAGGCATCCAGGGGAAGATCCTGAGCCTTCACATTAATGACTAGTGTTCTTTCCCTCAGCCAGAGAGCACAAACCAGACACTTTCAGATATATCAGCTTGAGGGTCTTTTTACATTTCCAAGTAAATGCTTAAATTGTGTGCCAAAATGTATAGTTTTGGAGATTTGACTTAAAAATCTCAATTTAAATCTACCTTAAGCAATTACTTTACCTGGGAAAGTTCCCTCTTCCATATATTGAGAATTAGGTAAGCAGTATAGCCATTGTCATTTAAGTAGTTGACATGATTTTCAACTTGCCATAAACCTGGTTTACCAGTCTATCCTCCTTCCCTCAGACACTTAACCAGATTCTGTAAACATGCAAATTTTTAGATTCTGTGCTATACTGACCCTTCAGAGAACTAATCTCATGCTTTAGAATTGTCTGTTTATTATATTATGGCTTTAGTTTCCTTCCGACTCTTTTGAAAAAGCCTAGTTAATCAACTTCAAAAGTCACAATCACTGGGCTTTGCCTCCACATTCATTATAATTATTGCTCAAGATCACCTTTTTTGCCAGGTGCAGTGGGTTCACACCTGTAATCCCAGTGGCTAGGGAGGCTGAGAAAGGAGGATCTTGAGATCTTGAGTTCAAAGCCAGTCTCAGCAACTTAGCAAGGTGCAACTCAGTGAGACCCTGTCTCTAAATAAAATATAAAAAAGACTGGGGACATGGCTCAGTGGTTGAGTACACCTGAGTTCAATCCCCAGTATTGCAGATCACCTTTTTCAATAGAGTCTATGTGACCATTTCAGACTGTAATGACCAAATCTTTTCTGAAGTCCAAATTGTTGCTTAGAATTCACTCACATTTACTCATGCTTTATAAATATTCAAATGTATTTATATTCAGTATATTCCACTAACACTTTAATTTTCAAATAACTAAAATGCAAAAACTCTTTGAACTAGAAACATTTGTAATAGCATTTTATTTGGAAATTATAATATGTATGAATCAAAAATAGTTTCCTGAACCCTCAGGAAAGTCCTCATCCTGGACCCTATTTTCTTATTTTATTCTGTGTTCAACTATGGTGTTCATGATAGACTTTGCACAGGGTGAAAAGTGAGCAGATTCTCTTCAGATTTTAAAAATAACCCAACATTACTTCTAAAATGACAAATATGCTAGGATTTTTTTTTTTTCACTGAGAAGTCAGAAGCTGAATACGGCTTTAGTCAGAAAACCTAAACTATTATTAAGACAATGAAGTAATCAGCCAACTGGGAACAAACCCACCTCTTGTACAAGTTTGGTGTATAGAAGGATCAAAAGAGAAGTTTGAAGAGAGGTGTCAAAGAGATTGTAAATGTCCAAGAAAAGAAAACACAATGCCTTCTCTTTTTTCTCCTTTTGGTCTTTCTCTTTCTCCCTGCCTTTCCTGTCTCTTATGTTATGCTCCTGGTTTATCTTGATAAAGCAAATTTTCTAGGTAAGCATTTTTTTTTCCTTCTTATCAAATTTCATGTCTGTATCTGGTGAGTTAGTAAGTAGGTCACTTCCACCAGTTCTGTTTCTGATTAAATTAAATGCCCAGAGGCTCACTTTCAGCCTCCGAAGATGATACAGCCCAGATCTCTTAGAGAGCACATCACTGTGCCTCTAAGATTTTAAAGACCAAACATTCCTCCCTTTGCCCACAGCACTCTATCCCTCCAGAGCCCTCAGACACTCACTTCTTTGCTTTTTCAGGATGAGTGAGTCTTGACCCATCTCTGCATCCTCCAGTTTATCAATCCCCTTCCCTGGGGCTTTCTTCCTTTCCTATTCAGTATGAATTCCACGGTCAGTGGTCTTGGAGCACTCCTACGGACAGTATTATATTTTTATACCTTGAGTACACCATCCTTTAAATTCCCACCTTTCTCTCAATCTATCTATAGATTTCACCTTCTAGACTACTGAGTACATGAAGAGAAAGTCATTATGGATGAATGAAACCCTTGTTCTCAAGTTACAGTTTAGTTGTCCATGCCAATCTACATATCTCTCCTTTGGGTTTTGCTTGCTTTTACATCATTCCTTCTCTTATTTCCCTGAGCATCTACTGCAAATCTGTGTCATTGCCTGAAGCTCACTCTCTATACCTGTAGGATTTAGTTCCCTGAGCAACAGAGAGCATCGTTTTTTCATTTCCAGAGAAATTCAGAGGAGATGAGCCTATGTACCGCAGTTCCAACACTTCACATCTGAATCCTTTTGTTTGCTGACTGCTTTTGTTTATTTAAACATAAACATGAGTGTGTGTGCTTATAAGTAAGATACCTATTTTCCAGATCTATTACAATATTAAATAATATATGCAAATGATCTTTTTCCATTAAAACCTAGGCTAATATATTTAGATTGAAGTCCAGAAACATCTTGATTTGGACTGGATTCTAGAGAAGCAAGGAGCACTGAAATTTTGTGTGGATTTTTATGTTGTGTAAAATATGTATTTTTTTTCTCATTTTCTTCCAACAGCAAAATTAACTTATTGTAACACTTCAAAATTTAGTTAATTTTTTTTCATTAAGTACTTTCCACTATATTCTATTATGAACATAGATTCAAAGATATTTTGGAGATACGTAAAAGTTAATGAAGTCTGAATCCGAATGTACCATTTTGAGGTAAGTGACTTTAAAAAATAAGATTTTTGAGGTTTGGATTATATACATTAAAATGAGATTTGACACAAAAATACCTATGTAATTACAACCATCAGTAACAGAATATTTTCACCACCTTGGGAAATTGCCTTTACTTTATGTGGTCATCTCAGTATCTGAATTGAGGTAACCACAGCTCTGTGTTCTGTCATTATAGCTTGATCTTGCCGGTCCCATATAAATGGAACCATATAATACAAGTTCTTTTTTATCTGGTGTCTTTCACTCAGCATAATGTTTTTGAGAGTCATTGGTATGACTGTACTCATTATTCTTTTCTTTTTATGGTTGAATAATATTCTCTGATATGGGTATATATGTTACATTTTGTGGAAAGTCTATAAGTGTCCTTGAATCAGATTTTAGATGTCATATCACAAAGTGCTAGTCATTCTTCTAGTAAAAGCTCACAGATCTCCAACCCTGTTCCATCCCTCAGGGACAATTTCTGCAATGGATCAAAAACAAAATAATGTTCTATGTAAAGTACAGGTAGTTCTCTGCTCTACCTATTATACTTTAAGTCTGCAAAGGCAATTAATAAAAGCAACAGGATGGGACATCTATTTGTTTTATTTTCCCATTTCTTTTGCCTCTAGAATGACATTAAGAGGCCTTCAATTCCTCCAAACTTTGGAGAGTCAGTTAGAACCAAAGTAAGGACAAAGACCAGTTTCACAGAGTAGAGCAAACTACTTAAACTTGTCTTTAATAAGCTATTTGGGTGAATGGTGAGAATCATTCTTGGGAACTCATATTGTTGTCCAGTTTACTTATTGTCAGGTCAACAACTTAATTTTCAATTAAGACTATAACAGATTAAAGTGTTCTCTGGAACAAACATCCCCTGAAGAGTTAAAATGATGAGACCCTGTTAGATATTAATTGTAGGGCTGAGCATATAGCTCAGTGGTAGAGCAATTGCCTAACATGCACAAAGCCCTGGGTTCAATCCCTAACAGTGCAAAAAAAAAAAGTTGTTTTTAATTGTAAAGGAATTGACAATTTGGTAGGATTTAGCAGTCTTGCATGAGGCCATGTATTGATAGAACTAAAAATACAAAGAGTGGAAAAACTCCAAGGTCACTAAAACAAATGTCTTGTTCTCAGCCCATAAGAAATGACTTTGTCTTATGCACATAAAATATATTTAAAATACAATTATCATTCAAATTTAGCTGTTTAATATCTCTGAGTCACCAAAAATATGTCTAAACATTGTTCTTTCTTTCCTCCCCTCAAGCTTGAATTTAAGACTAAAGGAAATTTCCTGGAACTCTAAAAGGTAACCTAGGAATGTTCATTTACATTTTTGAACAATGAATTACCACCTCAAAAAACAGTAAAGTCATCTTTGGATTCAGTAAAATAAAATGAAAACTAGCCATCAGCTGTTTGGACCTTGTTTGTCTTAATATTGGGAATGATTTTTTTTAAGGGATATTTATACATTTCTATTTCTGTACTTCCACATGATTACTTATTCTTCCATCTTGTGTATTATAAAGTTTTAAAGAACAGATATGCATATTTTAAGTATAATTTAAATGGTATCTTTGATTTTTTTCAATAGGTTTATTTCCTTCTAAATCTGCTTTATTATTGTCAGACTGCATTTGATGTGTACTAGTTAAGTCATTTTTTGCCTTTCTTATTAGTTCACCACTGATATTGATATTTGCTGATTAAAATGTGTGTTTTCCTCTCTAAATTAAGTAATATGGACTTGAAGTCAAAATGGAGCTCCCCTTAAGTAGTACCAGCAGCTATAATGATGGTTGTACAAGGCATAAAATGTGAAGTATTTAGATCTTTCCTGAATGATTTTTGCAGTATGAGGAACCGTTGTTGTGTAACTTCTAAAATATCAAGCTGTGAATGTTACCAGATCTTAGCAGTACAGTATCTGATACAGCTTCACTCGTTAAATGGCAATGTTCTCCTGTCTTTCCAAGAGCACAGTATACTCCAGCATACACAGGATATTCCAGTTGAATCAAGTTTCACAGAATTTTCAGAATATTATGATTTTTAAACACCCCTAAGAAGATAAGTAATATTAACATGAAATATTTGAGAATATGTTTAACCACTTCATTTAATAATTGTTATTTGGTAAGAAATCATGTTGCTATTAAATATTGAGCACAAATATTCAAAATGTACTGTCTGTTCAAATTTAGAAATATCTTGCCTGTTCTTCCCAGGTTTAGTTTATGAAGTATTGTTTTTCAAACAAGCAAAATTGAAAGTTCTCCAAAATATTCAGGTGACCTTTTAATAATCAAATCCATTCATTTTTATCTCCAAACAATAATCTACTCATCTGGTTTAGCACTATACCACTGTTTTTATTCAATCATAAGTCTCTGGGTATCATGATTTTTAATAAACCACATTTTTATCATCATCACCTTTTTCTGATTTAAATAGCTAAGAAATAATGCTGAGATATATAATGTGATACTAAGTAAACTTTTTGTTTCCTCAATTTGGTAAGAATACAAACCTGGAAACAATAGGTTATAAGTTTTCCCAATTTCGAATAGACATCCTTTGCTATGGAAATGGAAACTCAACGTATTTCCACCCCAGTTACTAAAGAGAAGAAAGCAGAAGGCCATTTTGTAGAGGGTATTTTAGACAAAGTTATCAGAAAGGAGTTGACTATGCTCTGCTTCCTCCACCCACCATACCCCTTACTGCTTTGAGTCAACTGGCTTGACGAAACCTATTCATTCACTGCATTTATCTTTTGTTCTTTACATATCAAGGCTAGTGTTTCATACCCTTTACTGAAAACCTAAAGGCAAAAAGATAGTTGCATCTGTCTCTGATGTCAGAACTAAGATCAACACCCATTTGTAGACTTGGACTAAGTAATACACACATACCACATGATGGGAAGCTGGGTCGGTGAATCATCTGAAGGGAACTGGACAAGAGCTCTGCAGTCACAAATGAGGTGACTCTCAAGGAGAGTTTTGGAACAGGCTGTCCCATTGGACACAGAATTTGAGGAGGGAATCCTCAACGATGAGCCATCATCCGCTGAGGGAACAGTGTAATATTGAAAACAATTGATCTTCAGTGTGTAAACCAAATATTCTCTGTGTTTCCAGGAAGCATATGAAACTCTGCCAGGAAAAAAGTTTCAGAAACTGGAGTAAGACATCACCAGCTATATAAAACTTTGCCATTTTTCTTTAATATTCCTGCCACTTCCCACGCTGTCATCTGCCAAGTGTTGGTCAGGCTTGCCTGATCTTGTGTGAGGAAGTAAAATGTATTAAATTCAATGAGAGGAAAAGTTGTTGAAATTATATAAGAGGAATTGTTTCTTACCTACAAGTGAACAGAAAAGTTCTTGGAGTTACATGAGATAGTGTACAAGTGGAGGACAGGGAAATTTGACAGCATCTTTGAAAGTCACTGATTAAAAGAAATAAAACCACTTTCTGCATTACAGCTTGTCAAGTCCAATCCATTTCATAGATTGATCATGAACAGAAAAATACTAGTAGAAAGGTTCTAATGAAATCCACTTTAAATAATAAGTAGTTCAACCCCAAATGTACCCACCCATGATAGCACATATTAAAATTCAAATACCTCAAGCTATGCAGCTTTGAGAAGAACTTTAAACAAAGCAGGTTAAGCATATACCAGATGTGAGTAGAAGCATAAACTGTATAGCTGATGGTTTCAAGGAGGAAATATATAAACTTGTTAATATTGTGAAGTTAATTCTCAAAAGGTATTTGGAGACCTTCTAAAGTAGGAGTAAAAATATCTGCTTATTCTCATTGCTTTTCACTACTCAATCTAGGTAGACAAAGGGCTTGAGCAACATGCTATTAAGAGGCTTGCCATGTTTAAGTGTAGCACTTGGGTGCCACATGAGAGTCACATGAAGCAGAGAGAATAGAAAGATATATCATCTCTTAATCACAGTGGGTTTATACTAGTCTCAGGGTCTGTATCAAAAGGGCAATTGTAATAGTGGGGCCTTGTAGAGTTGATCAGTGGTCAGATTCGAAATATGATTCATAAGATTTCTGTTAGATTTTGAACTCTCCCTCACTGTATGTACTTTTAGTTATATTTACTAAACAGAAAGTTCTTCCACATGTGGTTTTAATTTGATTTTAATTTTTGAAAGTATTTAAGGTTATATATAAGGAATATGATAGAGGATATTTGAACTTTTTTTTTTTTGGACTGGTGTCATCCATTTTCCTGCTTTTCTCTAGAATCATTGATCACTCTTTTATATATTTCATTTTCAAGATCACAGTGGAGTAATTCCAGTTCAGTCCTTGGACCTGTCTTTTCACTTCTGTTCACATGTCGTCTCTCCCACAAACAGGACTTTGATTTTAAAAAGGAGCTTATTTGAGCTCAGATAATTAGTGAGTGTATCCTTAGTTCAAATGCTTCCTCTGAACTCCAAACACATAAGTCTAATCACTAATTTCAAAGGAATTTCAAATTAAATTTAATATATTCTGCTACATCATGTGGTTCTTCAATAAGAATTCACTGATCCGATTTTGTCATATAGAAAGTGATACAGGTTTAAATATGAATGTCATGTTGGTTCATATGTGATATTTCCCAGCATGACATGTACTGAAGTCATCTGTAGCAAGTTTTTTCGCAATGAAAAGGAAAGCCTTAGTACTCCATGAAGATCTTTTGGAAAAGCTAAAAAATTCTACCAAAGAGCACATAATGGCTCACTTCAGAGTGTTAAAAATCACTAAACTTTTCAAAGCATCAAGTTGTTAGTAGAGCTGTGAGCATAGATTAAGATGATTCAAAGGCATTTCTCACTGTATTAAAAAAGTTATATATGTGAGCCAGGGATGGTGGCACATGTCTGTAATCCCAGAGACTCTGAAGGCTGAGGCAGGAGGATTGCAAGTTCAAGGCCAGTGTCTGTAATTTAGCAAGGACTTAAGAAATATAGTAAAAACCTGTATCAAAATAAAATAAAAAAGAGTGGGAATACAGGTCAGTGACAGAGTACTTGCTTAGCATGAGCAAGACCCTGTATTTGATCACCAGTCCTAGAAAAAAAAAAAAAACTTACATATTTTACATTTTAGAGATTGATAATAGTTTAGTTTGTGATACATCCAGGAAAAATGATCAGAAATATAAACCTTGGATATTAGAACCAGTTTTACTATATGGGAAGCAATGACTGAATGCCCTCAAATTTAGCTTCATCTACTTGGCAGTGAGCAGCTTAGGCACTTGATTGCTAAGTCTGTACAGTTTTAAAAATCATCCAAGGTCAATAGTTTGTGAGAAATAGCAAATGAAGTAGAACGGACTTTGCTAGTCTTCTTTCCTCAGTAGTTTGCAACAAACCAGGGAACAATTTTGGACAAAATAAAACAGGAAATCGTTTTATTAAATCCTTGAGTACAAGATTAATTGCTGAAATACTTCAAAAAAGAGTGACATCAAAATGTCTCTGACTGGGAGATCCAAGATGGCGGACTAGAGGGTGACTGAATCTCCCATCACCCCAGAACTCAGTATTCAAGATGGGGAGGTATTGAGAGACTCGGACCAACATAGAACCGCATGGTGAGTCTCTCCCACTGGGTGAAGCTCGGCCGGGCGGCAGGCCCGGACAGGGGCAGCTTCTCGAGCAGGGCAGAGCAGGGAGAGTCTTCACCAAGCAGCCCTACTCTCTCCGGCGGCAGGTTCAATCCACAGACAGCTTCTAGGAGCAGGCCCACCCAGTGAGAGCTTTTCCCCACAGAGCCTACCCCAAGCCAGGGACCCAGTGGTGGTCCCGGCCCGCAGGCAGCTTCTGGGACCAGGGCAGGGCAGAAAGAGACTTCCCCAAGCACCCCTGCTCCCTCCAGCAGCACTTGCAATCTACAGCCAGCTCCTCGGAGCAGGCTGGCCCAGTGAGAGCTTTTCTGCACAGAGCTGACCCTAAGCCTGAGACCCAGTGGTGGGCCCTGGCCCGCAGGCAGCTTCTGGGACCAAGGCAGGTCAGGGAGTGGCTTTCCCAGAGCAGCTGGCTCCCTCAGGAGGGGGCAGGCCCTGTCTATACCCAGCTTCTAGGAGCAGGACCGCCCAGTGAGAGGATTTCCATGCAGAACCAGCCCCAAGCCTTGGACCCAGTAGTGGGTAGGAGCAGCTTTCTTCAGAAGCACTGCATTATCAAGTTACTCCAAAACTTCAGGCTACTGAAGGCTGGGAGGTGATATACTGGAAATCTACAGGGACACTATAAGCCAATAAAGGAAATCTACAATATCACAGAGTCCCACTGATATCTGACCAATATAGAAAACAAGGGAAGAAAATGTCCCAAACAAACCTAGATACTATATCAATAAAATCCAATGACAGCACAGCAGAAGAAATGTCAGAAAGGGAGTTCAGAATGTACATAATTAAAACAATCAGGGAAGCAAACGAGGAGATGAAAGAGCAAATGCAGGCATTGAAGGAAGAGATGAAAGAGCAAATTCAGGCATTAAATGATCGCACCAATCAAAAGTTAAAAGAGCAAATATGGGAAGCAAGAGATCATTTCAATAGTTAGAGATACTGAAAAAAAAAAGAAAAAAAAAAAAAAAAAAAAACCAGAAATCCTTGAAATGAAGGAAACAGTAAACCAAGTTAAAATCTCCACAGAAAGCATAACCAATAGGATAGAACACCTGGAAGACAGAACCTCAGACACTAAAGACAAACTATTTAATCTTGAAAACAAAATTGAACAAACAGAGAAGATGGTAAGAAATCATAAACAGAATCTACAAGAACTGTGGGATATAATGAAAAGGCCAAATTTAAGAATTATTGGGATTGAGGAAGGCTTAGAGAAACAAACCAAAGGAATGAACAATCTATTCAATGAAATAATATCAGAAAATTTCCCAGATCTGAAGAATGAAATGGAAAACCAAGTACAAGAGGCTTATAGGACTCCAAATATACAAAATTACAACAGACCCACACCAAGGCACATTATTATGAAAATAACTAACATACAAAATAAAGACAGAATTTTAAAGGCTGTGAGAGAAAAGAATCAAATTACATTCAGGGGAAACCAATAAGAATATCAGCAGATTTTTTCAATCCAAACCCTAAAAGCTAGAAGGGCCTGGAACAACATTTACCAAGCCCTGGAAGAAAATGGATACCAACCAAGAATCTTATACCCAGCAAAACTTACTTTCAGATTTGATGATGAAATATAATCCTTCTGTGATAAACAAAAGCTAAAAGAATTTACAAAAAGAAAGCCGGCATTACAGAACATTCTCAGAAAAATATTCCATGAGCAAGAAATGAAAAACAACGATGCAAATTAGCAATGGGAGGAACTATCCTAAAGGAATAGCCAAATAAATGAGAAACCAAATCATGTCAAAAAAAAAAAAAAAAAAAAAGAGTCAAATGACTGGGAATACAAATCATATCACAATAATAACCCTGATTGTCAATGGCCTGAACTCATCAATGGAAAGACATAGACTGGCAGATTGGATTAAAAAGAAAAATCCAATAATATGCTGCCTGCAAGAGACTCATCTCATAGAAAGAGATACCTACAGACTAAAGATGAAAGCATAGGAAAAAACATACCATGCACACGAACACAGCAAAAAAGCTGGAGTATCCATTCTCATTTCAGAAAATGTGGACTTCAAGCCAAAACTAGTCAGAAGGGATAAAGAAGGACATTACATACGGCTTAAGGGAAGCATAAATCAGCAAGACATAACAATCATAAATATCTATGCCCCGAACATTGGCTCATCCATGTACGTCAAACAAATCCTTCTCAATTCCAGAAATCAAATAGACCACAACACAATAATACTAGGTGATTTTAACACACTTCTCTCGCCACTAGATAGATCTTCCAAACAAAAATTGAGTAAAGAAACCATAGATCTCAATAACACAATCAACAATTTAGACTTGACGGACATATATAGAATATACCATCCAACCAAGAGCGAATACACTTTCTTCTCAACAGCACATGGATCCTTCTATAAAATAGACCATATTTTATGCCATAAAGCTACTGTTAGCAAATACAAGAAGACAGAGATACTACCTTGTGTTCTATCACATCATAATGGATTGAAATTAGAAATAAATGACAGAATAAAAAATAGAAACTTCTCTAATACCTGGAGATTAAATAATATGCGATTATATGATGAATGGATAACAGAAGACATCAGGAGGGAAATAAAAAAATTCTTAGAAGTAAATGAGAACAAGGACACATCATATCAAAATTTCTGGGACACTATGAAAGCAGTACTTAGAGGAAAATTTATATCATGGTGTGCATTCAACAAAAGAAGAAAAAATCAACAAATGAACGACTTAACATTATAACTCAAAGCCCTAGAAAAAGAAGAACAGACCAACACCAAAAGTAGTAGAAGACAGGAAATAGTTAAAATCAGAGCCAAAATCAAGGAAATTGAAACAAAAGAAACAATAGGAAAAAAATTAACAAAATAAATAAGTTGGTTCCTTGGAAAAATAAACAAAATTGATAAACCCTCAGCCACACTAACAAAGAGAAAGGGGGGAGAAAACTCAAATTACTAAATTCGTAATGAACAAGGAAATATCACAATAGACACGACTGAAATACAAAACATAATTAGAAGCTATTTTGAAAATCTATACTCCAACAAAACTAAAAATCTCGAAGACATCAACACGTTTCTAGAGACATACACAATTTAAATAGATCAATTTCAAGTAATGAAGTAGAAGACATCATCAAAAGCCTACCAACAAAGAAAAGTCCGGGACCAGATGGGATCTCAGCTGAGTTCTATAAAACCTTTAAAGAAGAGCTCATTTCAATACTTCTCAAACTATTCCATGAAATAGAAGAGGACAGAACCCTCCCAAACTCATTCTTTGAAGTCAATATCACCCTGATACCTAAACCAGACAGAGACACATCGAGGAAAGAAAATTTCAGACCAATATCCTCAATGAACATGGAGGCAAAAATTCTCAACCAAATTTTAGCAAATCGCATACAAAAATACATTAAAAAGATAGCGCACCACGATAGAGTGGGTTTTATCCCAGGGATGCAAGGTTGGTTCAACATCTGGAAATCAATAAATGTCATTCACCATATCAATAGACTTAAAGTCAAGAATCACATGATTATTGCAATAGATGCAGAAAAAGCATTCGATAAAATACCGTATCCATTTATGCTGAAAACACTGGAAAAAACAGGAATGTCGGAACATTCCTTAACATTGTAAAGGCCATCTACGCTAAGCCCATGGCCAATATCATTCTAAATGGTGAAAAACTGAAAGCATTCCCCCTAAAACCTGGAACAAGGCAGGGATGCCCTCTTTCACAACTTCTATTCAACATCATCCTTGGAACTCTAGCCAGAGCAATTAGACAAACCCAAGAAATTAAAAGGATACGAATAGGAAAAGAAGAACACAAACTATCCCTGTTCACTGATGACATGATTATATATTTAGAGGAACCAGAAAATTCCACCGGAATACTTTTAAAACCCATAAGTGAATTCAGTAAAGTAGTGGGATATAAGATTAATGCTCTTAAATACAATGCATTTTTATACATAAGTGATGAATCTTCAGATAGAGAAATTAGGAAAACTAATTCACAATAGCCTCGAAAATAATAAAATACTTGAGAATCAATCTCACAAAAGAGATGAAAGACCTCTACAATGAAACTACTGAACTCTAAAGAAAGAAATTAAAGAAAACCTTAGAAGATGGAAAGATATCCCATGTTCTTGGATAGGCAGAATTAATATTGTCAAAATGGCCATACTACCAAAAGTGCTATACAGATTCAATGCAATTCCAATTAAAATCCCAATGACGTACCTTACAAAAATAGAGCAAACAATTATGAAATTCATCTGGAAAAATAAGAAACCCAGAATAGGTAAAGCAATCCTTAGGATGAAGAGTGAAGCAGGGGGTATCGCAATACCAGATCTTCAACTCTACTACAAAGCAATAGTAACAAAAACGGCATGTTATTGGTACCAAAGTAGACAGGTAGATCAGTGGTACAGAATAGAGGACAGGGACACATCCAAATAAATACAATTTTCTCATATTAGACAAAGGTGCCAAAAATATGCAATGGAGAAAAGATAGTCTCTTCAACAAGTGGAGCTGGGAAAACTGGAAATCCATATGCAACAGAATGAAATTAAACCCCTATCACTCACCCTGAACAAAAGTCAACTCAAAATGGATCAAGGACCTCAGAATCAGACCAGAGACCCTGCATCTTATAGAAGAAAAAGGAGGTCCAAATCTTCAACATGTTGGCCTAGGATCAGACTTCTTTAACAGGACTCCCATAGCATAAGAAATAAAAGCAAGAATCAACAACTGGGATAGATTCAAACTAAAAAGCTTTCTCTCAGCAAAGGAAAATATCAGTAATGTGAAGAGAGAGCCTACAGAGTAGAAGAAAGTTTTTTCCACTTATACTTCAGATAGAGCACTAATTTCCAGAATTTATAAATAACTCAAAACACTCTATACCAAGAATACAAATAATCCAATCAACAAATGGGCTAAGGAAATGAACAGACACTTCACAGAAGAAGATGTACAAGCAATCAATAGATATATGAAAAAATGTTCAACATCTCTAGTAATAAGAGAAATGCAAATCAAAACCACACTAAGATTCCATCTCACCCCAATTAGAATGGCAGTTATCAAGAACACAAGCAACAATAGGTTTTGGTGAGGATGTGGGGAAAAAGGTACACTCATACATTGCTGGTGGGGTTGCAAATTAGTGTAGCCACTCTGGAAAGCAGTATGGAGATTCCTCAGAAAGCTTGGAATGGAACCACCATTTGACCCAGCTATCCCACTCCTTGGCCTATACCCAAATGACTTAAAATCAGCATACTGCAGTGATGTAGCCACATCAATGTTCATAGCAGCTCAATTTACAATAGCCAGATTGTGGAACCAACCTAGATGTCCTTCAACTGATGAATGGATAAAAAAACTGTGGAATAACAATGGAATATTACTCAGCCATAAAGAATGATAAAATTATGGCATTTGCAGGCAAATGGATGAAATTGGAGAATATCATTTTAAGAGAGATAATCCAATCTCAAAAAAAAAAAACCAAAGGAAGAATGATCTCGCTGATAAGCGCATGATGACACATAATGGGTGGTGGGAGCGGTTAGTGTTAGGGTTAGGGTGAGGTTTAGGGTTAGGGTTAGGGAGGGGGGCAAGAATGGAAGAAGGAAGGACTGTATAGAGGGAAAAGAAGGGTGGGAGGGGTGGGGGGAAGGGAAAAATAACAGAATGAATCAAACAACATTACCCTATGTAAATGTATGATTACACAAATGGTATGCCTCTACTCCATGTACAAACAGAGAAACAACATGTATCCCATTTGTTTACAATAAAAAAAAAATGCCTCTCACTTTTTTCAGGAGAAGAATTGGAATATTACAGATAGGCAATATTGGGAAAAGCGTAGCCCCAGCGGAAAATGGTAAAGTAAGATGTAATTGTAAAGACTATGTTGTGGTGAGTACAAAATAAAATTGAGTAGATAAATACATGACCATGTTTTGAAGGTTCTTAGAGATAGTCAAAGATGTTTGCACGTGACAGCAGAAAAATACAAAGAAACACACCGAAATTGTGGCATTTATTAAATGGTGCTCTTTTATTACATGTTTGCTTTAGTCTCATAAAGCCCAAAACTTATTTTGTTTTGCCCAATTTTTCTTAAACTGAAGATAATGAGTTTTCTTTAGAATTAGCAATATCAGGGGGAAAAAAGTGCGTTTCTGTTGACTCCTTAATAATGTCTTAGGTGTTTTCATCCCATAAATTAATGGAACTTTCCTTTTCTGTGTCCTTCAGTCTTTGTCAGGTAGATGAATAGATCACTGTGATTGGCATTTGGAAGATAAGAAGAAAAAACTTCTTAATAAGGGGATGAATTAATTTTTCAAAAAATCGCAAAAGTTATGGGTAAATAGCTATTGCCTCACGATTCAAAAGTATTCGTTCTTTTATTTCCAGTAAAATACAGGTAGCCTAGGTTGAGTTTGAATGTCTTGTAACACATAAGACCACAGAAAATTCATACCATCTCTAGATTGTCTACAAAAATATTTTAGGAATAATACATATTTACTGCCACAGGTGGATTTATAGTATGGTGGTATGATTCACATAAATCAAAATAGAAATCACAATCCCACTTTAGCTTTCAAATATTTTTTTTTCACTACACTATGCATGTCTTATTTCTTTTCCTCTGCATCTCATCCCACAAAAAATAGGACCTGATAAGCTAAGTCTATACTCTTCCCTGTTAAAATCTTTTCATCATTATAGTACATCATATACTATATTCTTTATTACGAGGTTAGGGTATGATTATGACACTATGGCACAGACAGCTCTAGGGTGGAATAGTATTGAGACCCCTACCCAATTCAGAGTCAGTGAATTAAAGATGGTCTGTTTTGGGCTGGGGAGATAGCTCTGTTAGTAGAGTGCTCACCTCACAAGCACAAGGCCCTGTCTTCAATCCCCAGCACTGCAAAAAAAAAAAAAAAGAAAGAAAAAAAAAGATGCTTTGTTTTGTCCTAGAGATAAGTAATCATTCAACAGTTCTTAAGCTTCTGGTGAAAGAGTAAAAATTTTAGAGGAAAGAATATGGTAGCATAGGAGTCATTAGGTAACACAGACTGTTGCCTCTTTTTCTATAAATTGTCTCATTTTGTTGATGTACTAATGCAACTGGCTCTTTGTAAGCACCATAAAGCATGTACAAGGAAATGCTTTTTATCAGAAACAGGAAGTAAAGTACTCTTTAGAAATAGAAATGTATACATTATGAACTGTTTAATTAACAAATGTAATCTTAGCTACTAATTTTAAAGACCACTTTGAAACAAGCAAGTAAGAAAATTCTAAGATACTTTCTCAATCTTTTCTAAGTACTTTTGCTACTTTCTTTTCTGTACTGCTGGGCACAAAGTTCTCTTATGGAAAATATTAATATATTTGCAGCCCTAGGTTCACAGAGAAAATTCTCACTGCATGATCTCTTTTACTAAACATTCAAACATTTCCATTGATTTCTGTTAGGAAGCCCCAGGCATGTGTTTCTTTAAATGCACTTTTCTATGTCTTATATTAAAATCCACAAGTAATTTGCCATTTTGAATCACCCTCCAAATGCCTGCATATCACTCAGGAAGCTGCATAAATTTTAGAATTCAAATTATCTTTTTTAATCTTCAATTTTACATTTATGCGTTGCTTATGTATTGTACAAACATTTTCTTAAGATAGTTGTATTTCTTTCATATTGACCAGCCATTTTGTAAACTATCAAATATACCTTTAGCCACAGTCTTTTTTTCTATGATACTTTCAGCTTTGCATTTGTTTCCTTGAAATCCATGAATAAAACATCAAACAACTATTCCATTTTTGGTATTTTAGCATTAGTTAAATGTTGGCAGGTGTTGGAAACAAGTGAACAATATATAAAATGCAGTCTTAGAGTTACTCAAATTTGTTAGACTTTACTCAAGAATAGGAACCATGCCTAGTTCAACTGTAGTGACCAAACAAAAATACATTTATTTTATTTTTAAGTTTAACTTATTGAATTGATACAAACATAAAATGTACACATATTAATGGGATGTACTGAATATCATAATGTTCAATACATGTATACATTAAGTAATGTTTAAATTAAGTTAAACATATTGATCTGCTTAAATATTTATTGTTTCTTTTTGATGAAATCTTTCACAATCCTTTCTTTTCATTTCTTGAAATATAGAGTTTAGAAACTTAATAAATAGATCTAATTGTGGCACTAACTTCCCTTCTTCAGTTTTTTTATGAGTCTCAGTTATTTTTATGAGTTTTCTTAGTCCATCAAGTTGTTCAAAAAATTAGTAAAATAACAGGACAATATTTTGAAGGGTTAAGGCAGGTAAACCATGAAAGTACGAAAGGAGAAAGTGAAGAGAAGGAAGGGTTTAATTACCAAGCTCCTTTAGAGAAGGACAGATGGAAAACCACCATTGTCCTACTTTCCCTACTTCTATTTTTTCCTAAACAGAATCTATCATATTCCTCCTTTCCAAAGAAAGAAAGAGTGCCTTAATTAGCTTATTTTAGTTATCATCTTCAAAATCTCAACAGCTTTTCCTACCCTTTCTTTTAACCATATTTTTATTTCTTGAGGCTATTTAATTAGGGAAAAAGACCTTTCTGTGCATTGAATTGACAGGTTGGAGAGCCTCCTTTTTGGGGGGGTACTGGAGATTGAACCCATGAGTGCTTAACCATTGAGCCACTCTTCACCCCTTTTTAATATGTTATTTAGAGACAGGTTCTTGCCGAGTTGCTTGGGGCCTTTCCAAATTGCTGAGGCTGGCCTTGAACTCACAATCCTCCTTTATCAGCCTCCCTACTGGCTGGGATTACAGGCGTGTGTCACCATTTAAACACCAACATTTAAAGGTAACTCTTGAAAATATTTAAGTACTTCATAAACAAAATCTTAAGTAGGTATTAAACAAATTTAGCTCAGATTCTTTCTTTCCAGAGATATATATTTTTCTGTCCCAAACAAACCAACCCAAAGAAGTTCTATATTAAGCTATGTAATTCTTAACCTTCCTCCCTGAGCACTGGATCCCTTCCAATTCATGTAACTTATTTACAGGAATCTTGTAATTCATATGTAAGTTTAAATATAGTGAAAACAGTATGTCTGTATTAATATTGCTCTTAAAAGCATGCCATTTTAACTTGCCATTTTGTTGGTAATTTCTTTATAGCAATATGTCATATTCTTTAATTTGTAGGACAATCCTATACAAAATTTATATTTTAAATATTACTGTTAGGAACATTCAGATTTCAAACTAGTTAATGAACTTCCATGATACTAATCAAATCATCATTTTAAAGTCATAAATGTTGTAGTTGTAATGCAATAACAAGTTCTTGCTTTAGTTTACAATATTTTTAATACCTGAAATTTTTGTTTCAAGAAGTTCAGATGCCTGCAATGTTTGTTTCAAACTATTATCTTGGGGGAAACATATTTCTGGAAATTATCAATTTGTCATTTGCTGTAGATCATGTTATAAAATGTATTCTATTCAATTGTACTTTATGTTAAATATTCTTTCCTTTTTCCAAATATTTATTTAAAAATGTTTAAAGTATGATTCTTGACACTGTATTTAAAAAAAGAAATGTGTCTGGTCATTTCCTTAGCCCGTTTGTTGATTGGATTATTTGTATTCTTGGTGTAGAGTTTTTTTAGTTCTTTATAGATTCTGGAAATTAGCGCTCTATCTGTAGTATGAGTGGCAAAGATATTCTCCCACTCTGTAGGCTCTCTCTTCACATTACTGATAGTTTCCTTTGCTGAGAGAAAGCTTTTTAGTTTGAATCTATCCCAGTTGTTGATTCTTGCTTTTATTTCTTGTGCTATGGGAGTCCTGTTAAGGAACTCTGATCCTAGGCCAACATGTTGAAGATTTGGACCTACTTTTTCTTCTATAAGATGCAGGGTCTCTGGTCTGATTTCGAGGTCCTTGATCCATTTTGAGTTGGTTTTTGTGCAGGGTGAGAGATAGCGGTTTAATTTCATTCTGTTGCATATGGTTTTCCAGTTTTCCCAGCACCATTTGTTGAAGAGGCTATCTTTTCTCCATTGCATATTTTTGGCCCCTTTGTCTAGTATGAGAAATTTGTATTTATTTGGGTTTATGTCCATGTCCTCTATTCTGTAACATTGATCTACCTGTCTATTTTGGTACCAATACCATGCCGTTTTTGTTACTATTGCTTTGTAGTAGACACTTCACAGAACATGTACAAGCAATCAATAGATATATGAAAAAATGTTCAACATCTCTAGTAATAAGAGAAATGCAAATCAAAACTACCCTAAGATTTCATCTCACCCCAATTAGAATGGCTATTATCAAGAACACAAACAACAATAGGTGTTGGGGAGGATGTGGGGAAAAAGGTACACTCGTTCATTGCTGGTGGGGTTGCAAATTAGTGTAGCCACTCTGGAAAGCAGTATGGAGATTCCTCAGAAAGCTTGGAATGGAACCACTAT
The DNA here is from genome assembly GCF_902686455.1 of Sciurus vulgaris. Classification (NCBI taxonomy): domain Eukaryota; kingdom Metazoa; phylum Chordata; class Mammalia; order Rodentia; family Sciuridae; genus Sciurus; species Sciurus vulgaris. The sequence goes on along the minus strand of NC_136467.1, from coordinate 93,955,006 downwards.
TTGACCCAGCTATCCCTCTCCTTGGCCTATACGCAAAGGACTTAAAATCAGCATACTACAGAGATACAGCCACATCAATGTTCATTGCTGCTCAATTCACAATAGCCAGATTGTAGAACCAACCTAGATGTCCTTCAATTGATGAATGGATAAAGAAACTGTGGCATATATATATATATATATATATATATATATATATACACACACACAATGGGATATTACTCTACCATGAAGAATGATAAAATTATGGCATTTGCAGGCAAATGGATGAAATTGGAGAATATCATGCTAAGTGAGATAAGCCAATCTCACAAAACCAAAGGATGAATGATCTCGCTGATAAGCAGATGATGACATATAGTGGGGGATGGAAGGAGTTAGCGTTAGGGTTAGAATTAGGTTTAGGGTTAGGGTTAGGGAGGGGGCAAGAATAGAAGAAGGAAGTACTGTATAGAGGGGAAAGAGTGGTGGGTGGGGTGGGGGAGAAGGGAGAAAAAATGGCAGAATGAATCAAACAACATTGCCCTGTGTAAATTTATGATTACATGAATGATATGCCTTTACTTCATGTACAGAGAATCAAAATGTATTCCATTTGTTTACAATAAAAATAAATAAATTAATTAATTAAAAAGAAGTAAGGAGAAAGAGACTTTAACTTTAAAATTTAACCTAAAAACTACACAGAATTATTTGAAATTGATTCTTATTCTAAGAAATGTTTATAGGAATTGTGGAAAATTAAAATCAATAAAAATTCATTTTTCATAGTAGCATGATGTTTGACCTATATCATCAATATTATTGACTCTTTACACAGTTTCATTTTTCCTCTCCAGACAGAGGCTAAGTTAATTTGATTAGTTTGGAAATACAATGTAAAATATTTAATCTTTAAAATAAAGGGATTTTATATAAAATATATTCATTAACATCAATGAATACTATACTGAAGAATGCATAAACACAAAAAATAATTTTCTACATATAGTTCAGGTTATGATCATTACTATGTATAAAATTACCTGAGTAAATAAGCAAAATTAAACATACATTTTGGCAAACATTTCAAATAATTAAGAAAAATTTATAGAAGAAAATGCATGAATTTAGCCTTATTTTTCTCATATGAATTTTGTTGCCATATTCATAAAAAGTAGCTATTAATCTTGCTCTGTTTTATATGTCTGTATTTGTATTGCCCTGTATAATCTCTCTGGTGATGGTTGTTTTTAATACAGAGTAAAACACAGGTTCATGTGCATTCATATTTTAAGTCATAAATTTTATAGGTGTAATACAATATACTATATTTTTCCTTCTGCTTTTCCCTTAAATTGAGTCCACAGTTATAAAAATAGGTTTGAATTCCATCTGATAAAGAATGTAGGTCTAGCAGTTTTTTGTTTTGTTTTGTTTTGTTCATTTTGTCTTATTTTTCTGGTAACCTTAAAACAAGCAGACAGGTACAATTTAAAAATGACCAATAAAACAAAGTATAAAATATACTTGTGTCAGGATGATAAAAGTACACTAAAACCATGCTGGCCTGCACACAACCCTTTCAAAATCTTAGCCACAATCACAAGTGCTTCCTGGAAGTACTCCCACAGTATCTAAGGATCACAAATTAATCAGATTCTCTTTTGAAATTTTTAATAAAGAGATAGGGAGAATGTAGGATTTTGATAAAAGAAAGGTGGGCAGAAAGTTAAGAGCTATGACTATGCATGAACTGTTAGGAGTAAAGTTGAATTTGAAGAGAAAAGATGATTTGATTTAACTATAAAAAAAGAAGCATAAGAACAGCAGAAGAAAGGATTTCCTCCCACCTTCCACTATCCAGTATCGATATTCCTATAACCCTAGTGGCCTTGATGTCTCTGAGCTGACATCTCTAATGCTACTCAACACATTTCAGTGGCTTAGAAAGATTCTGTTCTTTGAAGATGGAAAAATTATGAAAACACTGTGTTCACCAAAGGTCTCCTCTAAACTACTCTCACTACCACCTATGTAACAGCAGCAGTGAAACTGGGTATATACAGAAAATATCAGTTCATGAGTGGATAAAGATTTTTGAAAATAGTTTAGGAGAATTGGTGGCAATAGTAAATATGCCAACTACTGATGTCATGCCTTCTTATATATTGCATCTTAATTTCACTCTCTCCTACTTACTTTTCTTGCCTACATTTCACAATAGTCTTTTTAGCTGTGCAAATACCCTGGGCACTAGGCTAAGGAACTATAATAAATTGCAAAGGTCACACAAATTGTGCTACATATTGCTAGTTTTCCTAATGCAGTCTTCTGGGGGATCTAAGTTGCCAAACAAATGATACAGAGAATAGTGAAATTATCATTGTGGAAAAAAAAATACCTCAAATAAGTGGCCATACAAGGTTGGAAGCCAAAGTAAAATGTTTATAGAAATGACTTCAGCAGTCAACCACTATGATTATTTTTTTCCTCTTTCAAACAAAATCTTTATGCATGATTTAATTTTAGTGCTTGAATATGTGGAAACTCATAAAAGTGGTTGATGAGAGAGAAACAAGCTGACACATACTCTATCCGTAAATTGGTTCACTCTCTTATTCCTTCTTCATATTTCCATATTTTCATCTGTAAGTGGGGATAAAGATATTGCTTTGACATTTATTCCCACTTCAGAATATGAACAATTCTGAATACAGTATAAATATTAATACATACATAAAAATAATCTTGCTTTCTCTCAAATATATGCATTATTATAGTATTATTCTGCATTATTTATTTGTTATACATATAAATCTTCTATGTAAAGTTCTGCATTTTAACATTTTATATTTATGTGTGTATATATATATTATATTATATTTATACATATTTATAGTGTAAGTAAAGATCCTAACCCTTCTCCTCAAGGATGGCTAGATAAAGATATTTAAATATACAAATATAAATAAAATTTGGCAATGTTTGTGTGAGTCCAGGAAAAGTATGTTATTATGGAGTTTCAGGGTTTTCAAAGAATTAATAAAAAATTTATGAAACTGAAAGGAATAGGATATTATGTTGACCAATATATAATATCTGAGAAAGGAACATGAGGCTATTAAGAGGGCCTCTTTTCATTATATGAATTGAATTTTTTGACATTATTTCTAAGGAAAATAGTATTAAGTGCATTAAAATATAATGTATTACCAGAGTGATAGTGAAATTCAAGTAATTTATCTTAACTTCAAATAAAATATTTGATTAATGTATGAGATAAACAATAGCATAGCAAAATAAGAAATTCTCTGTTGAAAACATGGTTTTTGTTGTATCTCCTGAGTTTTATCTTTAATCATGTCAATGTAGTCAATATAGCAACTGTCAAAAAACTGTATTTTCAATTCCACATTTAACTTATGTGCATTTTGATAGGTTGCTTGGAATGATTAATATAACTTGAACTTACATAATGATATAGTAGTATTTTGATATTAACTATTTGCCTTACAAAAAACTATATAAACTTTAAATACTAAGTTAAACCAACTTCCTTGAATTAAGCGAGTCAAACATTTTTTGTTAAAAGCACAAATTTATTCTTATTTTTTATAATTTTTCTTTTCTTTAGATATAATGACAGTAGACTGTATTTTGACATATGATACACACATGGAGTATAACTTCCCATTCTTGTGATTGTACAGGATGCAGAATTACAATGATCATGTATTCACATATTAAAATAGGAAAGTTATACTCGATTCATTCGGCTATCTTTCCTATTTCCTTTCCTTTCCTTCCCTTCCCTTCATTCCCCTTTGTCTAATCCATTGAACTTCTATTCTTTCCTTCCCCACCCTTTATTGTGAGTTAGCATCTGCATAACAGAGAGAACATTCCCTGTTTGGTTTTTTGGAATTGGCTTATTTCCCTTACCATTATAGTCTCTGGTTCCATCCATGTACTGGCAAATGCCATAATTTCAATCTTCTTTATGTTGAGTAATATCCCACTGTGTATTTATAGCACATTTTCTTTATCTATTTATTTGTTGAAGGGCATCTAGGTTGTTTCCATAGCTTAGCTATTGTGAATTGAGCTGCAATGAACAACAATGTGACTGAAGAGTCAATTTTTGCTGAAACAGGAAAATGCTGCAGATCAAAGAGAGAACATTGTAAAAACAAAATCATTAAGAACAGTTCATAAATTTACATCGCATGTTGCCATCCATGGTATACACTCAATTCATTCACTAAGTAGATGTGTATTTGATTATCTCAATAAACCTACACATTCCCATCACTAATTCATATTATATGATGCTTAAAATCTTTAATGTAGAAACGTAATATGAGGGGAAAAAAATCAAGCTATAACAATTTTAATACATACACATTTATTGACTAAGCATGCTTTGCATTTTGTTCAAAATTCAAACAAAAAATATATGTTAGCTAAGTTTTAATAAAGAAATGCATTAGGAAAGCACATATTTAGGAGAGAAAAGAAAATCATAGAATATCCGTAGAAGATAATAAAATTAAATTCAAATCATAACTAAGATTTTCCCGAAAACTCAGAAAAATTATTTTAAAAAGCATAACAAAACTAGAATGATGAGTTGCAGTTGTTATAAAATTCGAAAGTTAAAAATTTAAATCTGCTAGATTCTCTATGATGCTGTAGTTCTACAAATTTGTGTCCTAATTTAAAACCTAAAACTGTTTTAGGCTAATGGATATAGCTCACTTAATGAAGTTTTTGAGCAGGCATATGATGGAAATATCACATACACAGTTGAATAAATGGACAGATAGCTGTAGATGATATAGATGATACATATAGATTGCATAGATATCTGTATATTTTCAAAACTACTTTGAAAAATTTCCAAATAAAACCCTCACCAGGGTTAATGTAATCTAATGGAAAATGAGTGAGGTTTAGAAGCAAAGTGTACTAGATTTTGGTTCATGGCTACAATTATTCAATTGTTCACGCAATGTTCTTTTGAACTGATAGGTTACATCTTGGGACATACTTATGTAACAGCAAAATGGAGGTAAAAATACTGAACTTGTATGATTAATATAAGGGTTAGAATCATCACAATCATACAATTTTGTACCATTTGGTATTATCCAAATAAACAGCTGGTATTATTATAATTTGCATCATTATAAAACTATCTACTTTGTTATATAAAAAGATACACCAGCAATCACATACATACACATACAAGTTGTGTTTTAGAAAGTAAAATTAATCATGATGTGTTAATTTCATCTACTTTTTCACATATTAATTTTCATATGAACTGTAGTCACTTTTTGAAGTTAATCTATTTGGCATATCTATTTCCAAAAGGTTTTTTTTTTTTATGGGAAGTTGTAACATTTATTTAATCTTGGCCTTAATAATAAAATTATTATAATAATCTTCTTAATAAGATAGTTGATGGTATCATATTAATTTAAAATTGTTTTCTCTGTTTATAAAGTTAAATTTATCTTGTTATTTTTAATAAGCAATATGATTGTGCAGAGACTTAAAAAAGTATGTTTAAGGTGAGATACCTCATTTAATATTGACAGCATCATGAAGAATTTCAAGTACATACATGTAAATTCAAACTTATAGAACATACATGACCAGAGCATACATTATAGATGTCTGTATAAGGAAACATATATTCTTCATAGCTGCAGCACTCATTTCAGAATGAATTTGTGATATTCCTTAAGGTGTTCATTTCAAATGTGAAGAGACAACCAGAGCATTTAAAATAATTATCCTGTCATCTGGTTCCATTTTAAATGTAAAGTATTTCACAAAAGTCATTATAAGAATAGTAACTGTGCTATGTCCATGTATCAGTGCAGATTTGAGTTAAAAATAAATAGAATTGTATAAATTGAAAACAAATGAGATTAAAAACAAAAGTCTCCTTTCGCTATGAGTACATTGAACCAAAAAATCAGTTGCCAATCTTCTTGTTTTTTTGAAACTTCAGAATATCTAATTGGTTTTATTTTCTACAAAAATAAAAGCATAACCTCTATTCATTTAGAGATTTTACACATATTTCCTAAAATAGGCACACCATTCCTATTTTTTCAAGCAGACACTATAACATCAATTATAGAAGCAGTAAATACATAAATCAAGTATTTTAGCTAATGATAGAGTTGTTGTTATACGTATTTAGAGGCAGAGTACAGAAAAAGGTTAGAGTTTGTGTTTAGTTTTTTTACCAATTCATGTTTTCAAATTCTAGTTTTGCACTTCAAATGACTATATCAATTTCATATTTAATTAGTACAAACTGCATAATAGCTAGATGTAAATACTGTAAAAATATAAAAAGTTAAAAGTTATATGTCTAAAATATCATTCCTTTTTAAAATAAATTTTCATTCATTCACAGAGAGCAGATTAAAAAAAAAAAGTCTCTCCTGTGAATACTTTCTAGATTCTCCTGTGAGACACCAAATCTAATTATGCTGTAGTTTGCCTTCTGACAGATCTGGTCTGTATACCATCATTACAATACCACTCTCTGTAAACCATGAATTCAATAACATGATTTGCTTGGCTAATGTTTGTCTATTTCTGTTAATTTGTGATAAATGTGAGGGTGATGGTGTGTTTCTGGATGAATTTATTATGACAGTGTCTAGTAGGAAGCAAACATGAGTTTTGATGAATCCTCGTTTAATAGATTCATGGGAATTTTTTTTCCTAAACATCAGGAATAACTACATTATTTTGTCCACAAATCCATCTCCACACACATACACACCTGTCAAATTTTGACTGCTATGAGAGGAGTTATCATATTATTTTTATTTTCTGATTACTCTATACCATTATTTTGAAGTTTGCTTAATATGACATATTTCTATCTCCTTTCACTATATAAGGCTAGGCACAAAAGAAAAAAAATTGGAAAATTGAGTACTTAGATTTTCTATTTCCCAAGAAAACTACATTAAATTATCTGGAGGAAAAGAAGATATCAATGTATTTAAGAGGCTTTTTTTCCAAATTAATCACATTTTTTCCAATTAATCACATTTTCCTTCACTCACGTCATTACTCTATCATGAAGTGATTTTTATGGGGTTAAATTTCATTTGTTCCAAAAAATACTGTAGTTTATTGAATTTACAAAATGAAAATATATTTGATATCATTCTATGTATAAAATAACTTAAATAATATTTTACTAACTGTAGACTCCCTGGGGTTAGGGAATTTTTTTTTTTTTTTTATAATATTACCATTGCTGAATCCTCAATGCCCTTAGAACTAGGTCTGAATGTATTCTATGGGTAATCAATAAATAAATTGATAGTGAATAAATTATAAAGTGGGTTCCAAAAGTGGCTATGTTAAATCAGTTTGTGATAAGTTTCTATGATGCAATATTTCCACTAAACTCTCCCCACTACTTAAACTATGCCTTTTATGTTGAATCACATTTTATCATGGGCTTCTACAGGAAGTGGTAAGGAGAGATATTGAAGCTACTTGTTATGGTTTTGATATTAGGTGTCCCCAAAAAGCTCATGTGTAAGAAATATTATAGTTAAAATTATTGCTTTTAAGAGCCTTAACCTAAGCAGTGCATTAATCAATCATCTGCTAGGGACTAACTAACTGGGTGGTAACTGTAGGCAGGTAGGTTGTGGCTGGAGGAGGTGAGTCATTGGGGGGTATGACTTTGAAGTATATATTTTGTAAGTGGTGAGGGGAGTCTCCCACTGCTTCCTGATGGCCATGTCCTGAGCTTTCCTCCACCACATCCTTCTGCTATAATGTTCTGCCTCATCTTGGGACTAGAGCAGTGGAGTCAATGGTGTATGGATTGAGATCTCTGAAACCATGAGCCCCAGATTAACGTTTCCTCCTCAAAATTGTTCTTGTCATGTCCTCGCTCACAGCAACTGTAGGACCCCCCCTCAAAAAGGGAGACCCTTACTCGAGTCTCAGGATGGCGCGCTCCAGGAAACACGAGAGACCGGCTTGATGCAAAAGCACGAGGCACTTTAATAACGGAGCTCTGGGTCAACACATATCTCACGCAGGAGATAGAGGAGTTGACCACAAGGCTCAGAAATCAGGGGTTTATATAGGAAAAGTTAGGGAGTTTGGCGCGGGTACACATAATAGGCTGATTGAAACATAAGCGGGCGCCTGACTACATTGATTACATCAGCAAGTAGTACGTGCAAATTGACATTCCAGCAATGTGGTAGGGCAGTTAGTTTTTGATGATTTGGCAGTCTTATTTTAGGTTTGTTTAGGTATGTTCAGGCCTCAGGCCTGTCCCTCTTTGTTTCTTTTCCTAAGTTCATTTGCTAGACTACAGATTCTGTGCTTTAAGTATGGGCACTTACATTTTAACTCCTTCATTCCCCTCTTCTTCTTTTAACTAATTCTAATCTTAGAATTTTATTAATCAGTATCTTATGGAACTTCTGTTTCTATATACTCTTCTCCTAGGGCTGCACATAGACCTCTCCTTGCTTACAGTCTTTAAAGGCAGGTAAATTTGGTAATCAATGAGCATTGGAGAGGAGACCTTTAACATTTTATTTTCCCAGTGGCAGTCTCCAACTTCCAGAGGTAGATGATTTTATGGCCTCCATTTCCTCAATTTGACCCCATCCCCTATTTCTACACTAACTACTTGTTCCCAATTTTGGCTTTATTTCTCCCTCTAATCTTAGGAACTCCATGCTGCTGGGGAAGGGGGTCGATGACCGTTCTGACTTCTTCAAGCTGGAAGTGGGTGGCGTGGGGCAAGCAGCTTGGAGTTCCTTTTTTTTTTTTTTAAAAAAAAATCCGGTCATTCGAGGAGTCCAAGGTAGAAGTCTGCCTATGGAAGAGCAGGTTGTAAAATCATCTGGGGGTGGGTGCTTCTATGAGAGAAGAACAAAAAGACATGAGTACTGAAAGGAGATTAGTACAAAGTAAATGTTGCAGCATCTGAAACATGCCACTGAGTATCATGAAAATGACGGAAGTCAATCTCTCACCAGGAGGTGGAAGAACTGATAAATTGTTTCCATAACTAGGCCTATCAAAGGCTGGAGAGGACAAGGCCTTTATTTGGGGACTTTAACATCGTCCAGGTTACCAGGAATCTAAACACAACATTTAACTCTTAATGTCATAGATGTTCCCAGAAAATATAGTTAAGCTACTTATAAAGTAAGAGTACTGGGCTTCAACCTCAATGTCCACAACTTCACAGTTATCTACCCTTTTATCTAACTGGAGTCTGCATTAGCACTGGAAGTTACCACCATCTGCTCCATAGGTGATGGCCTATTATCACAAGTTACCTAGGTTGTATGTTCTGGAAGCAGCTACTTCTGCAAAACAGTAACAGGTAACAGTTTTACAAAATGAAATTAGCAAGAGTAAAAACATATTTAGCTTGTATAATAGCTATCTTGAATTTTGACTGAGAACCACATTATATCCCATATTTGAGATCATAGTAATTCTACAACAAAAACCAATCTTTTGACTATAACTTTAAATAAGCTGAAGTCTGACTTATTTTGGACTTATTTTGGAGTCACTCTAACATGCAGTAAGGTGGAAGGCACAGCCTTATCTCAGGTAAGGCGTGGCTCTTTACAGATCTTAAGTGTTCTAATTCTGATGTTGATCTTTGCTTCTTCCTTAAATATCATTAAGTAGTTTACATATACTGTTTCCTGAGTCTATATAAACTTTATAATTAACACAATTTAACATTGTATCTAACACATGAATCAAAGAAAGGCTGAGAGAGCTTTTAACTTTCCTTTTGTGTGGCAAAATGCTTTCACCTTCTGTTATATGAACCTTTAAACAAATCAGGCTGTCACTAACTCTTAGATATAAATTTACATTTAAATTTTTATCTCAGTGAAATAAGTAACCAATTTTATTTATATCTTACTGATAATAGGTCCCATAATAGAATATTAAATGATAAAAATAAATCCCCAATAAAATGTACCCCTTAAGTTTAAGATTATCATTACAGACAAGTTTATTCTGGAGAATAGCAGCGCTTGATAAATTCCCTGCTTTAAAAACTTGTATACCTGGAAAATATGAGCACATTTAATATACAACTAGTGACCATTTTACAATTACCTTGACACTTTTATCTTATCAAATCTAGTTCTTAAAGAAAAATGTAGACTCTGTAACACAGTACAATACTCTATAACAGTTGTTTAACCATAATTGTATACACCCCAATTTTTAAGACTAATTGTTCTAAAGAATAAAACTTAATAGACACAAAGTTAAGAGTAATTTAGTGTTTCAAATCCTTATTATTTTACCATGTTATTTTACCATATAGATTAGACTTCGGTTTATATCAGAACATTAGTATTTTACCTTAGGAAAAACCTTAAATAGCTTTAACTGATTGTCTCACATACTCGTAACCAACTTAGTTACACACAAACTTGCTCAAACTTGCCCTTTACTTACACAGACTTTCTTAGCACTTACTTAGACCCTCATGTATTTCATCACATAAACACTTTCTTACCCAGAAACATTTCCTTTTCCCTTTTACTAAATATATTTTCATACCCAGAAATTTTATTTTCTTTTTTCCTTTCTGTCGACACCTTTTTGTTCACATTCTGAAACAACTCTCATGAAATTTCTGAATTTAGATAAATTACTCCATTTTAGCAAGATAAAATACCTTGTTGTTTATAATACTCTAACTGAAACACAGTGAGAGGGGAGATGGTAACTCTAATTCCAAACCTAAGAGCTCCTTGGAGCTTTGCAGAACTGGAGGGGGAGCAGGGGGAAGTGATAAGGAAGCAGATGGAACGCTTACCCTCCGGGTTGGGGTTTTACCTGTTAGACATAACTCTTAATAACCTTGTTTTTAGTAATGACACAAAGCAATTTTAAACACTTTTTAATTTACCAACCTATGAAAACACCAATAATGTTTAAGTATGATACCCCATGGAATTTAAGGACTTAAGAGTACTCAATGTTATTTAACAATTAGCATTTTAACTTTGTAAATTAATCAGATGTCTTTGCAAACACATTAGAGTAATCCCATACATGTTAACTCTAATTCACTTATTCTGTAAAAACCAAGGTATCAGACAAGTGTCCTGAACAGTATTTGCTGTCTCTTTCCTGTTGAAGAAAAGTCCTAGAAACAACTGATATTAGACATTGTTTAACATCAACATTTCATTAGTTTGTCCACTTAGAGACTTGTGAATTATTTTCAAAAAAAATCATTAACCTAGGTATGTAGGATCAAAATTATGAGCTCAGAAATACAGCATTAAAGAAAAACAAAACAAAACAAGAATCCTAGAGAATGAGTTAGTTCTGTGTAGCAGTCCAGGAGTTTAAAACGCACATCTTTTTTTTTTTCCCCCCCCTCAGGTTACTCCCCCCTCTCCCACTGAAACTGCTACAGTTCACACTCCAATGCAGGCTTCAGCAAGGCCAGGCAGGGGGGAGGGAGGGATTGCCGAGGACTTTTTAACTCTTTTTTTCCTGGTTGAGAAATCAGGTTAGGTTTGAATGCAGAAAATCACAAAACATTATTTCCCACTACTTTTGGGGAATGGAGCTGCTGAGCTCTCCGCCTAGGGGGATTGGAGTAAACAAATCTCTTAGGAACAAGGAGAAGGTCTGTAAAGTACCCTGCAATGAGTATCCCTAAGCCTAAGAATAGGGGACCTGAGGGAGGACAAAGGGAGCCCATCCTCTGACAAACAAAGAGGTGCTTAGGACAGAGTAGTGACGGGTAGGTCTGCCAAGGACCTTTTTTAATTTTTACTGATAAATTCTGTCCTCTTGCCCTAACATCCGTCCAATGGTCCATCGTCAAAGACAAAGGGGTTGTCACTGTCTGTCCCATGACAAAGAACACCAAACACCAAAACAATATAAAGACAACAGACACTAACACGTCCAAGCACACTCGTCCACGCCTAGACTTGAATAGGCAGCCAAACGCGACCTCTGATGGGGTAGGACCCTGCTTCCACTCCCGCCTAGGTAGAAGGAGCACTCCGTCTCCTTCGTTCCGAAAAACCACAGTCAGGTCCTCCTGACTGCCCTCCACCCGTGGAATGTCTTCCAGGGCTGCAGCTTGCGGACCCGGGGCATCCCCTCTTCCGTGGCCAGAGGGTCCTAACGGACCACAGAGGCGGCTGCACGGAGAGGGATTCCACGTCCTCTCCCTTTGTTTCAAACCGAAACCAAAACTCACACGCACACTGCGGCGCCACACACAAACATTCAAGACTCACACCAACGTACCTCCAAGGGGTCTTCGAGCTCCTGGGGTCGCGCACTCATCCCGGACGAGCCCCCAAATGTAGGACCCCCCCCCCCCCTCAAAAAGGGAGACCCTTACTCGAGTCTCAGGATGGCGCGCTCCAGGAAACACGAGAGACTGGCTTGATGCAAAAGCACGAGGCACTTTCATAACGGAGCTCCGGGCCAACACGTATCTCACGCAGGAGATAGAGGAGTTGACCACGAGGCTCAGAAATCAGGGGTTTATATAGGAAAAGTTAGGGAGTTTGGCGTGGGTACACATAATTGGCTGATTCAAACATAAGCAGGCACCTGACTCCATTGATTACATCAGCAAGTAGTACGTGCAAATTGACATTCCAGCAATGTGGTAGGGCAGTTTATTTTGGTTAGCAGGGGTCAAGTTAACCTTAAAGAAAAGGGAAGAAGGGGGAAAGTGGGTGACACCAGATGGTCCATGGCCTTGTGGAGATTGTTTATCCTCCATGGCCAGTTAGATTTGGATGTTTTGGCAGTCTTATTTTAGGCTTGTTTAGGTATGTTCAGGCCTCAGGCCTGTCCCTCTTTGTTTCTTTTCCTAAGTTCATTTGCTAGACTACAGATTCTGTGCTTTAATTATGGGCACTTAAATTTTAACTCCTTCACAACATAAAAGCTGACTGAACCACTAATGAAATGAGGAATTCTAGTACCTAAAACTATAAGAAAACCCCCAATATTTAGTCAACTCATTTTCAGGCTGCAATGTACCTTATAGTACAACAACGTCACCATTAGTGTAAATGATCCAGTTGATAGTACAGAACTCCTGATATGTGGCACTTTAGGCTTTGAAAAATTGAAAATGCCTGTGGGTTTATGTTATAATATTCATTAATAGTTTTCATTCTTAATACAAGAATTAGAATTTTAAAATACAGAATATTGCCCAATAATATATCTCGAAACTGCAGAAGTATTTAAATCAATTACAGTAAAGAGGCTAATGCTGGACCACCTGAAAGCCCTAGAAGTTCTTTTCACTACAACTTACTACAATAGCAGTATGAGTGATGACTCATTCATTTCTTAAAGGCCAACAGTGAAATAAATTTCTATTGCTTTAAAAAAAATGTGTTTCTAGGGTCTCTTTAAAATGGAAGGAATAATTCTTAAGATTTTACTTTTAAGGAAATCTCAATTGATTTTAAAAGCCGAGCAAAGTTCTAGTGGCAAGAGTACTTGAGTAGAAATGATAGCTTGCATTTTATTTTCAACTTTACCAACAATTTTTTTACTAGCCTTCAGGAAGTCTTTTTAAAATTCATGGTATTTAATGCTTATATTTAAAAATTGCTATAAAATCTTTTCTCACAAAATTAATATCTTAACTATGTAAAAGTTTGGGTGTGGTTTTAAGGATTTTTTCTTGTGTGTGTGTGGTGCTAGGGGTTCAACCCACAGCTTCACACATATTAGGCAATTGCTCTATCACTGAGTTACATCCCCAGGCCTACAAAGTTTTGTTTATAGATTTGTAATAATTTTCAATTATTATAATTTTCTTCAGGTTTTCTTTTTGAATATAGTAGAATATTATCTATTCAAATGAACTTAAAATACTTCATATACATAAATAAAATATAGATTTTTTTTCAAAGTTACACTTTATACTATCAGAACATAGGAAATTTTCAACAGGCATTTTTTTTTTTTTTTTTTTGGATCAAATGTTCTTTTGGTCATGCATACAATCTATGACATGCATACAATATATACTTAAGTACATCCAGATTATTCTTTATGAATTGTTACAGTAATTTTCATAGAACAAGTTTTCAAGAATTCACATGACAGCTTTCATATTAATTGAATAGCTATGTTCAGAATTTTTCTGTACACATTAATTTAGCAATTAATATTTTCATTTACATATATACATATATGTATATGCTTGTGTATACACACACACACATACACACACACACACATAATCTTCAGGTACTGATGCTTTTAGAGAGTCTGAAAATTAGAATTTATAGATTAATGTGTATTACACATTAAGGGGGGTAGTTCACATTTTTTAGCTTTTACTTGCTTTCTTTTCAAAATGTCTGTGACAACTTATACTCCCAAAGGAAGTTTCTGTTTTCCTCCATCACCAGTATATAAAGGATCATCCTTTCATTTTCACTAACTTAAAAGGAGGGGTTGCAGGACACCTAAATGTCAGTTGCATCACCTTCATCCGTTGATGCTTACTTAGAGTGAACATGATTTCATAAGAACTGAGGCCCAGCTATCACTCATGTTACCCTTTAGAGGAAAGGCTAATTCTTTTTAAACTTCTACTGAGTCCTTTGGGAGTCTTCCCTCAGTAGTGTAGGGTAAGAAGGAGACATTTGTTGTGTTGCTGTTGTTTCCCAATGCCCTGGGCCTGTATGTGGATGTCTGCATGTGTTCTACAAATCTGCTAAAAATATTCCCATGCAATGCTTAAAATAGTTCCTTTAGGCAAGGACTTTTTGTGAAAACATGTAGATCCCTTAGCTCCTCATTCCTGTTCTTTGTAGAGGAAATCCAGAGATATGATAAGGAATATTTAATTTTTGTTTTCTCACGGTAATGGGAAAGGAAATGGGGTTCTCAGATGACAAACTGCAGTTTCACCATTTTGCATGCCTGCCTATCTCACTGTCTCTCTGACATACTTACTAGCCCAGGGGCCTCAGCAGGAGAAATCCCTGGTAGTACTTCTTACTGTGCTTGAGCAGACCTAAGAAACTCAACTGGTAGACTTTACAAGAACTGTGCCCGACACTACAGAACCCCTTAAATTTCTTCATTGATTAATCTATAATACAAACTCTATAGTCCCTCTCAAGACCAAAGTAGGCCACATGGTAGGACTGCTGGCTCTTAACTAAGCTCCCTATAACATTTCCCTTTACATACTGCAAGAGTTCATGAGTTTTCACATATTACAATAGGAACTGATCATGGCTCAAGCAAACTTGGGGTATTATTTTTTATTTACACATTATTATGTCTTAATTTTTATTCTGAACTGATTTCAGGCTTCAAATAATTAACAAAAATAGTTTCCATACATCATCCCACTTCAAATAGTGGTAACATCTTAAGGAACAATGGCATAGGTATGAGAAGTAGTAAATTAACATTGGTAAAATAAAGGAGGCTAATAGTTTTTGCAGCAGTAGTTTTTTTTTTTGTTTTGTTTTGTTTTGTTTTGTTTTGTTTTTTCCTATTCCATAAACTGATCCCTGTAGCTTGCATTTAATTGATATTTTTCCTTGGTCTCCTGCAGTGTGTAACCAATCCTAATGTTACAACCTTATTTAGTTTTGAGAAGAAAACCATTCAAATTGTATGTTCTAAGTATGTAACATCAAGTCATTTATTATTTAAATATGTGTTGTGCCTGTCATTTTAGACTTGATCTTTTGGTTAAGGCAATTGCCACTGGCTTTCTGACATGTACTATATTTTTCTTTGAAGTTAACAGAGATTTGGGAGGACTAGAGACAATATAAATCCTGTTTCCTTTCAAACATGTACTTCCTGATCTTAGTATCTGTTGATGGATCTTCTCAGCAACCATATTCCTATGACTTTGCCAGTGGGGTTTCCTATTTACCCCTACTATATTTACTAATTGAAATTCTGTGTAGATGAGTCATATTGTTCCCCCATTTATTTATTTTTATTTTATGTATTTGATTATAACTCCTATAAATTCATTTTATTATAGGGATTAAAATCCAGTGCTATCAATTATTATTTTTTTGAGTAATCCTTCCAGTTGTAAACATAGGAAACCCTTCTGAATTTCCTCTTATGTTCTTTCAACAAGTCCCCATATTTTCTATTTTTTTGTTGTTGTTGTGGTTGTGGTACTTTGTTTATGGCTAAATTAGAATCCATTGTGTTTATATACCACATTTCTTTTTTTTTAATTCATTTTTATTATAAACAAATGGGATACACCTTGTTTCTCTGTATGTGAAGTAGAGACATACCATTTGTGTAATCATACATTTACCTACGGTAATAGTTTTTGATTCATTCTGTTATTTTTTTTCTCCCCCCACTCCTCCCACCTCTCTTATCCCTCTATAGAGTCTCTCATTCCTCCATTCCTGCCCCCTTCCCACCCCTTATGTGTTATCATCGACTTATCAGTGAGATCATTCATCCTTTGGTTTTTTGAGATTGGATTATCTCACATAAAATGACATTCTCCAATTTCATCCATTTGCTGCAAATGCCATAATTTCATCATTCTTTATGGCTGAGTAATATTCAATAGTATATATATACCACAGTTCCTTATCCATTCATCAATTGAGGGGCATCTAAGGTGGTTCTACAATCTAGCTATTGTGAATTGAGCAGCTATGAACATTGTGTGGCTGTATCTCTGTAGTATGCTGATTTTAAGTCCTTTGGGTATAGGCCAAGGAGTGGGATAGCTGGGTCAAATGGTAGGTCCATTCCAAGTTTTCAAAGTAATCTCCACACTGCTTTACAGAGTGGCTGCACTAATTTGCAGCCCCACCAGCAACATATGAGTGTACCTTTTTCCCCACATCCTTGCCAACAACTATTGTTGCTTGTATTCTTGATAATCACCATTCTAATTGGGGTCAGATGGAATCTTAGGGTATTTTTGATTTGCATTTCTCTTATTACTAAAGATGGTGAACACTTTTTCATGTTGGTTGATTGCTTGTCGATCTTCTTCTGTGAAGTGTCTTTTCATTTCCTTAGCCTATTTGTTGTTTGGGTTATTTGTATTCTTGGTGTAGAGTTTTTTGAGTTCTTTATGCATTCTGGAAATTAGTGCTCTGTCTGAAGTATGAGTGGCAAAGATTTTCTCCCAATCTGTAGGCTCTCTCTTTGCATTGCTGATAGTTTCCTTTGCTGAAAGAAAGCTATTTAGTTTGAATCTGTCCCAGTTATTGATTCTTGCTTTTATTTCTTGTGCTAGGGGAGTACTGTTAAGGCAGTCCGATCCTAAGCCAACAAGTTGAAGATTTGGACCTACTTTTTCTTCTGTAAGATGAAGGGTCTCTGGTCTAATTTGAAGGTCCTTGATCCATTGTGAGTTGATTTTTGTGAAGGGTGAGAAATAGTGGTTTAATTTCATTCTGTTGCATATGGATTTCCAGTATTCCCAGCACCACTTGTTGAAGAGGCTATCTTTTCTCCATTGCATATTTTTGGCACCTTTGTCTAGTATGAGAAAATTGTATTTATTTGGGTTTGTATCTGTGCCCTCTATTCTGTACCATTGATCTGTCTGTTTTGGTGCCAATAGAATGCTGTTTTTGTTACTATTGCTTTGTAGTATAATTGAAGTTCTGGTATTGCGATACCCCCTGCTTCACTCTTCATGCAAAGGATTGCTTTAGCTATTCAGGGTTACTTATTCTTCAAGAAGAATTTCATAATTGCTTGCTCTATTTCTGTAAGGTATATCATTGGGATTTTAATTGGAATTCCATTGAATCTGTATAGCACTTTTGGTAGTATGGCCATTTTGACAATATTAGTTCTGCCTATCCAAGAACATAGGAGATCTTTCCATCTTCTAAGTTTTTCTTTAATTTCTTTCTTTAGTGTTCTGTAGTTCTCATTGTAGAGGTCTTTCACCTCTTTTGTTAGATTGATTCCCAAGTGTTTTATTTTTTTCAAAGCTATTGTGAATGGGGTAGTTTTCCTAATTTCTCTTTCTGAAGATTCATCACTTATGTATAAAAATGCATTGGATTTATGAGCATTAATCTTTTATCCTGCTACATTACTGAATTCACTTATGGGTTTTAAAAGTTTTCTGGTGGAATATTCTGGTTCCTCTAAATATATAATCATGTCATCAGTGAACTGGGATAGTTTGAGTTCTTCATTTCCTATTCCTGTCCATTTAATTTCTTTGGTCTGTCTAATTGCCCGGGCTAGAGTTTTGAGGACAATGTTGAATAGAAGTGGTGAAAAAGGGCATCCCTGCCTTGTTCCAGTTTTTAGGGGGAATGCTTTCAGTTTTTCACCATTTAGAATGATATTGGCCATG
Source organism: Sciurus vulgaris (assembly GCF_902686455.1). Taxonomy (NCBI): domain Eukaryota; kingdom Metazoa; phylum Chordata; class Mammalia; order Rodentia; family Sciuridae; genus Sciurus; species Sciurus vulgaris. The sequence continues at coordinate 93,936,609 of NC_136467.1, read as the reverse complement.
GGCTTAGCATAGATGGTCTTTACAATGTTAAGGAATGTTCCCACATTCCTGTTTTTTCCAGTGTTTTGAGCATAAATGGATGCGGTATTTTATCAAATGCTTTTTCTGCATCTATCGCAATAATCATGTGATTCTTGACTTTAAGTCTATTGATATGGTGAATGACATTTATTGATTTCTGGATGTTGAACCAACCTTGCATCCCTGTGATAAAACCTACTTGATTTTGGTGCATGATCTTTTTAATATGTTTTTGTATGTGATTTGCTAAAATTTTGTTGAGAATTTTTGCATCAATGTTCATTAAGGATATTGGTCTTAAATTTTCTTTCCTCAATGTGTCTCTGTCTGGTTTAGGTATCAGGGTGATATTGACTTCATAGAATGATTTTGGGAGGGTTCTGTCCTCTTCTATTTCATGGAATAGTTTGAGAAGTATTGAAATGAGCTCTTCTTTAAAGGTTTTGTAGAACTCAGCTGAGATCCCATCTGGTCCCGGACTTTTCTTTGTTGGTAGGCTTTTGATGAGGTCTTCTACTTCATTACTTGAAATTGATCTATTTAAATTGTGAATGTCCTCTTGGTTCAGTTTAGGTAATTCATATGTCTCTAGAAACCTGTTGATGTCTTCTTCGAGATTTTCAGTTTTGTTGGAGTATAGATTTTCAAAATAGCTTCCTATTATGTTTTGTATTTCAATCGTGTCTGTTGTGATATTTCCTTGTTCATTCCAAATTTTAGTAATTTTGGTTTTCGCTCTTCTTCTCTTTGTTAGTGTACCTAATGTTTATTAATTTTCTTTATTTTTTGAAAGAACCAACTATTTATTTTGTCAATTTTTTGATTGTTTCTTTCATTTCAATTTCATTGATTTCAGCTCTGATTTTAACTATTTCCTCTCTTCTACTACTTTTGGTGTTGCTCTGTTCTTCTTTTTCTAGGGCTTTCAGTCATATTGTTAGGTCGTTTATTTGTTGATTTTTTCTTCTTTTATTGAATGTGCTCCATGAAATAAATTTTCCTCTTAGAACTGCTTTCATAGTGTCCCAGAGATTTTGGTATGTTGTTTCTTTTTTCTCATTTACCTTTAAGATTTTTTAATTTCCTTCCTCATGTCTTCTGTTATCTGTTCATCATACAATAGCATACAATTTCATCTCCAGGTGTTGGAGTAGTTTCTGTTTTTTACTCTGTCATTTATTTCTAATATCAATCCATTATGATCTGTTAGAATACAAGGTAGTATCTCTATCTTCTTGTATTTGCTAACAGTAGCTTTGTGGCATAATATATGGTCTATTTTAGAGAAGGATCCATGTGCTGCTGAGAAGAAAGTGTATTCGTTCTTTGTTGGATGGTATATTCAATAAATATCCGTTAAGTCTAAATTATTGATTGTGTTATTGAGATCTATGGTTTCTTTGTTCAATTTTTGTTTGGAGGATCTGTCCAGTGGTTAGAGAGGTGTGTTAAAGTCACCTAGTATTATTGTGTTGTGGTCTATTTGATTTATGGCACTGAGAAGGATTCGTTTGACATATATGGATGAGCCACTGTTTGAGGCATAGATATTTATGATTGTTATGTCTTGCTGATTTATGCTTCCCTTAAGCAGTGTGTAATGTCCTTCTTTATACCTTCTAAGTTTGGCTTGAAGTCCACATTATCTGATATGAGGATGGATACTCCAACTTTTTTGTTGTGTCCATGTGCATGGTATGTTTTTTCCCATCCTTTCACCTTTAGTCTGTAGGATCTCTTCCTATGAGATGAGTCTCTTGCAGGCATCAAATTGTTGGATTTTTCTTTTTAATCCAATCTGCCAGTCTATATCTTTTGATTGATGAGTGCAGACAATTAACATTCAGAGTTTTTAATTGAGATATGATTTGTATTTCCAGTCATTTGACTCATTTTTTTTTTTTTTTGACAGGACTTATTTCTCCTTTATTTGGTTGTTCCTGTAGGGTAATTCCTCCCTTTGCTGACTTACATTGTTTTTTTCATCTCTTCCTCATGGAATATTTTGCTGAGAATGTTCTGTAATGCCAGCTTTCTTTTTGTAAATTCTTTTAGCTTTTGTTTATCATAGAAGGATTTTATTTCATCCTCAAATCTGAAGGTAAGTTTTGCTGTGCATAAGATTCTTGGTTGTCATCCATTTTCTTTCAGAGCTTGAAAAATGTTGTTCCAAGCCCTTCTAGATTTTAGGGTCTGGGTTGAAAAATCTGCTGATATCTGTATTGGTTTCTGCCTGAATGTAATTTGATTCTTTTCTCTCTCAGCCTTTAAAATTCTGTCTTTATTTTGTATGTTAGGTATTTTCATTATAATGTGCCTAGGTGTGGGTGTATTGTAATTTTATGTATTTGGAGTCCTATATGCCTCTTGTCTTGATTTTCCATTTCATTCTTCAGATTTGGTAAATTTTCTGATATTATTTCATTGAATAGATCGTTCATTCCTTTGGTTTGTTTCTCTGTGCCTTCCTCAATCCCAATAATTCTTAAATTTGGTCTTTTCATGATATCCCACAATTCTTGTAGATTCTATTCATGATTTCTTACCATCTTCTCTGTTTGGTCAACTTTGTTTTCAAGATTAATTATTTTGTCTTCAATATCTGAGGTTCTTTCTTCCAGGTGTTCTATCCTATTTGTTATGCTTTCTATGGAGTTTTTAATTTGATTTATTGTGTCCTTCATTTCAAGGATTTCTTTTTATTTTTTTTTTAATATCTCTAACTCTTTATTGAAATGATCTTTTGCTTCCTGTATTTGCTCTTTTAACTGTCGATTTGTGTGATTATTCAATGCCTGCATTTGCCCTTTCATCTCATCCTTCAATGCCTGCATTTGCTCTTTCATCTCATCATTTGCTTCTCTGATCATTTTACTTATGTACATTCTGAACTCCCTTTCTGACATTTCTTCTTCCATGCTGTCATTGGATATTCTTGCTATACCATCTAGGATTTTTTGGGACATTTTCTTCCCTTGTTTTTTCATATTGTTCAGGTATCTACCCCTCTAGTAGTGAACCTCTGGGATATTGCAGATTTCCTCTATTGACTAATATTGTCTCTGTAGATTTCCAATAACTCACCTCTTAGACTTTAGTAGCGTGAAGTGTTATAGAAACTTGATAATGCAGTGCTCAACTAGGAAGCTGGCCTTCTATGGGTGGTGGCCTTCAGGTGGCATATATTCCCTGGTGGCTCTTAGTTGGTCCCGTGTCTCACAATACCTTCTCTTCTTGGTTCCTTGGTCTTGTCGAAGGTCCTCTAGCCTCCTAGGTGTCTCAGGAAGGGAGTTGCCCTTCCAATGATAATGGCCACACCCTCAGGAGTAATTCAAAATGCCTGCACCAGCCTATGAAGAAGCCTCTGGCTAACTCCTTGATGGAGATAAACCTCGGTGTAGTCGTCAGGCGGGTTGTTCAGTGATGGCGTCTGTCTTTGCCCTGGTGTTTGGGCGGGTTGGCTACCAGCTGCCCTGCTCTGCTAGGCAGGTGGGTTGGATGCCCCCCTACTACCTCCATGATGCAAGTGGCCTGACTTGTCCATATGCTCGCTCCAAGACTGCGACCAACCAGTGATGGCACTGACCTAGGTGCAGGGGGCAGGCAGGGTCACTCAGTTATGATGTCTGTCCTTGGCCTGCTGGCTGGGCATGTTATCTGCCCACCACTTACCTCCATGATGTAGGTGGCCTGACTCAGCCGCCAGCTCGCTCCGTGACTGCCACCAACCAGTGATGGCACCAATCTAGGTCTCTTTGTTTTTTTATTCCTTTTCTTTTTTTTGTAGACTATTCATACTTCCAGAAAAAAATGAAACGAGTTTTAGTTCATTTAGTATTGTCTGCATATTGGGATCAACTAATTCTTCAAGGAAATTTGACAACATTTACTAGTAAAGTTGTTTAGATATCAAGATCTATGAGATATTTGTCATTGCAGTCTGGAGTTTCACTTTTTAAGAATCTACCCCAAGGAGAAAGTTAGGAATTATTTGTAAATATATACTGTGTGTATGACATACATATATCTGGGGATAGATGGATAGATAGACACACATATACAGTAACTCATTATGTATACACATTTGTCTACCTGTGTATGTATGAGTCTACATTGAACTCTTTATAATAATCCAGTACCAGTGGGTTCAATTTATTCATTTTAACCTCGTGTCTAATTTGTGAATTCTGTCTTCAAAACATAAAAATTCCAGTCTGTATTATTTATAATAAATTTATTTGTTTTCAATTTTAGCTTGCACATAATTTCACAGTTGTTAATTCATATCCCTGTTGATAACATATTTGCTGGGGTCCAGCCCTAGCAGGAGTCCATGGGTTCCACACTGGTAAACGGGGCGTGGGGAGACAGCATTGGCGATGGATGGAGAATGAAAGACACAGACTCAACCCCACTTTATTCTGGGGAAGGCTGGGTTTATATACATTTTTCTTCAGGCTTTGATAACAGGCTTATGATTAATAAAATCAAAGTAGTTTCCAAAGCATAGGCAGAAATTGTTTTTACCGAAAGATTATGAGAAAACAGTAACCTTACAGATTATCCTTACTTAATCACAATTATTTTAAAAATATCTAATTATGTCAATGAGCTAATACAATGCTTATTTCCTTAATATCTAAACTCTATATGACCTAAGACTATTTTTACTATTTTTGCGGTAAAGCGATAGACAATCTCATGTGACCATCTCTACTAGGTCTTTCTGGTTAATATCTAAATTGCTGAGTTAAGGGCTACAGGAGGGCAGCGGTCCCACTGGTTATTGTGTATCAACATTTATTATAGGGGTGACATATTTTTTGTAGGAAGGAAGGAATGTTGTGAAACCTTATTTTTTTACCTTACCACCACACATTAACAAAACCATCATCTGGATTAAACCACCCTGTAGGAGACAGGGGGAGATCTATATCTACCTTCTCTAAGGGTTTGCCTTTAGGGGGGTACCAGGGCTTGTCATAGATAAAATAAGCTGGTCCATATCTAGTAGCTACTGTGGGAGGTGCTTTGTGTTTAGAACTTGGGGAAACATTGTTATATATAAATTTCTGTGCCCCAACAGGTTCTGGTTGTGCCAGTAAATGCAGTGTTTGAGTTTTAACATAATAAAGACATTCTCCCGTAATGAGGTTAACATCACAGGGTTTCAACATGTGTTTTGTCTCCATGATGTTTTTCTGGAAATTTGTAGAATTATTCCCATCACCCCTAGCAAGATCCTCAGATTGAAGTGAGTAATATATTATTAGGAAAACTCCACAGAATAACATCCAAGCTAGGGAGGCATACATCTGGCTACAATCCTTTTAGGATGAGTCTCTGCAATCATCCTTGAGTGGAACTCTGTCAAGCACTGCAGGGAGAGCCAGGTGCCCCCGCACATATTTATTCATTAGATACAGAATTTATCTATAACTATTTATCTACTTGAAACATTATTCACCAAAGTTGCTTAATACCTTTCCACTAAATGCCTAAAGTGTAGGTGTGTTATTAATTTTTAGTATCTGCATTCCATTGTACTTTCCATTTCAATCCTGTTTGTTTTGAATTGGTTATTTGTTCATTCATATATGAACTTGAAGTTTATGTGGACCAATACAATATTTCTGAATATCAGATTTATAAAAATATATAATTAGAGGACTGTCAGTATCTACTGTTGCTGCTACCCCATTCCTGTTTTCCTCTTCTTTCCACTTATTTTTAACTCACCATATGAAGGTAATAAATCTTTTAGTTTATAGTATATCATTCCTGGTCTGAAAGTTTGTTTCCCTACAAAATTCACATGTTAACATTTAATCCCTAAGATGATTGTAATAAGAGGTTTTCATGTTGGGGTTTCGTTTGTTATCTATATTCTTTCCCATTGTTTGATCTGCCTGCCTTATGAGAAAGCCTGTTTTTCTGAATACTGCTGATTTATAATAACTTGAAACCAGGTAGTTTTCAATTTTCAACTTTGTCTTTGTTGTTCAAATGTTTTTTGCTCTTCAACTATATATTTCCATATGAATTATAAAATCAACTTGATTTTACCAAAATGCTAGAAAGGACTTTGTCTAGCATTGCATTGAATATATAGGTTCATTTGGGAAGAACCCTCAGCAGTATTGTGACTTCTAATCATAAGCAAAGTATGTAACTATCCATCTATTTGATTTTTTAAAAAAATATCTAAGTATTAAATTTTAATTTTGGAGTACAAGACTTGGAAACGTATCAGACTTATTATGTACTTTGATACAATTATAAATGGAACTGCTCTCTTAAAATTCAATATTTTATATTCCTAGGATATAAAATGTAATCAATTTTCATATAAATATTTTATTTTGCAACCTCTTTAATCTTACCTATTAGTTCTATCATATAGACTCAGTTGTTATTTACAGAGCTGATCATACTCTGTAATAAAGACATTTTTCTTTGTTTTCATTCTGGTTGCTTTAGCGTTTTTTTGTTCTTGTTTGTTTGTTTTTCCATCAATATCAAGTTACAGATTTGGGGAGAAGCTTTCAATCTTTCCTTATTAAATGTTAGTAGGAGGTTTTTTGTTTATTTGCTTGTGTTGTTGTTGATGTCTTTTATATGCTAAAGGAAGTTTTATTCCTATTTGCTGAGAATTCTGTCAGAATCAATTTTGAATTGTCAAATGCTTTTTCTGCATACATTGAAATAATTGTATTTTTTTTTTTATTTTGGTAAATTGCATTTATTCTTCCAAATATTGAACAAATCCAACATTCCTGAGATGAACCCTATTTGGTCACAATGCATTTGCCTTTTTTTTTTTTTTTTTTTTTTTTTTTTTTTGTAGTTAGATTAAAATTGCTATTGTAGTGGCTAAAATTTTGTTCAGAACATTTGAATCTATAACATGATGAATATTCACTCAGTTTTCTTTTTTGACATGTATTCATTTGGAACTGGTATCAGGATCAGGATACTTCTGGTTTCACAGAAAGAGTTAGAATGTGTTTCCTCCTCTTCTATTTTCCAGAAAATGTGCATAGTACTTTATTATTTCATTCTTATATATATATGGTAGGAATTCATCAATGAAGTCCTTTCATAGATTTTTTAAAAAAAATTTTTATCTAAATGTGCAATTTCTTTAATTTAGAGATATTTATAATACCTTGTTCATTTTGTGAACATTGAGCATAGTGTTTTTATCAAGAAATATTTTTCCACTTCACCTAAGTTGTTGAGCTTATGGTCAAAATTGTTCATAATATCTCCTGTTGCCCTTTCAAAAATTGAAAGATTTACACTGATGCTACCCCTCTCATCCTTGATATTGGTTATTTTTGTCTTCTCTGTTTCATCTGATCAGTGTGACTAGAGCTGTATTATTGATAAAGTTCTTACAGTAAACCAAACTTTTGTGTTGTTTTATGGTCTATTGATTTTTTTCTCTGCACATATTGTTATTATTTTATTTTGCTTGCTTTCAGTTCATTTGGTCCACCTATTTCTAATTTATTTTTGGGGAGTTTAAATTGAGGGTGCCAACTTGAGATATTTTTATTTTCTAAATTAGTAATAAATCAGTGTTAAGAATTCCCCAATTTCTCATTTACCATATCTCACAAATTTTTATATTTTGTGCTTTCATTTTCTTTCAGTATAAAATATTACAGTTTTATTTTAAGTTCTTCTTTGTACCACATATAATTTGCATATATGCTTTTCTGTTTCCACATATTTGGGGATTTTTTTTTCAGCTCTATCTTCTGTTATCAACTTCTTCAAATTTAATTCTATTGTGGGAAAAAGACATATATTGTATAAATAAATGCATTTGAAATTTGCAAGACTTGTTTTATGACTCAAACTACAGTTTAGATAAATTTATGCTCTTGAGAATATATATTCTGCTGCTATTGGGAGACAAGTTGCACAAATATTAAAAAATAAATTTGACTGATAGTATTTATCATGTTGACTATGTCTTTGCTTCTATTCATACTATGAATTTTGAAAGCTATTGATATGCCTGATTATAATTGTGGATTTTTATTTCTCCTTACACATCTATCAGGTTTTATTCAATGTACTTTTAAACTTTCTTGCTATGTGCATAAATACTTTAAGTTTTTCATGCTGTGTAGAGAAATGTACATTTTATCAAAATGAAATAAGCTTTTTATGCCTTTTAATATTCTTTCCTTCATTTTTTATTTTATTTCTTGCACTTTAGAATTCTTTTTAAGGAAGTCATTTCCTGAGTCAACATGTTGTAGTGTCAGGTCTACATTTTCTTCTAGCACATGCAGTGTTTCTGATCTAATTCCAAGGTCCTAGATCTTTGATCCACTTAGAGTTGAATTTTGTGAAGGGGGAGAGATAAGGATTAACTTTCACTCTATTGCATATGAATTTCCAATTTTCCCAGCACCATATGCTGAAGAGGCTATATTTTCTCCAGTGTATGCTTTTGGTCTCTTTGCATAGTATGAGGTTACTGCATTTATGTGGGTTTGTCTCTGTATTCAACTCTGTTCCATTGATCTTCTTGCCTGGTTTGGTTCCAGTACCATGCTGTGTTGTTATTATAGTTCTGTAGTGTGATTTAAAGTCTAGTACTGTGATGCTGTTTCACTCTTCTTGCTAAGGATTGCTTGGGCTACTCTGGGCTTCTTATTTTCCAAAATGAATTTCATGTGTTATTGGAATTTTGCTGGGAATTGCATTAAATCTATATATTATTTTTGGCAATATGGTCATTTTGACAATATTAATTCTGCCTACCCAAGAACATGGGAGGTTTTTACATCTTCTTTGGTTTTCCTCATTCTTTATTTACTGTTTTGTAATTTTCATTGTAGAGATCCTTCACCTCTTTTCTTAGATTTATTCCTAAGAAAAGAACTTCAATAGATTAGTCAAAGGGGCATCAAGGGAATGGAGGGTCAGAGGAAAAGAAAACACAGTAGAATGAATCTAACATAATTTCCTATGTACATATATGAAAATACCTAAGTGAATCCCACTGTTATGTACACCCACAAGAAAGGGGTTCTTATTAGAATAAGATATATGCCAGCTGGTATAATTTTATCAAAATGGGTTCTACTCTCATGTATAATTAAAAAGAACCAATAAAAATATTCTTTGTCTCAAAATCACTTTGCTATAGAGCCAATTTGACTGTCTTTGGATTGCATTGACATATTTTTATACATTTCTTAAAAATGTACTTTATATTCTATTCAGTATTCTATTCACCAGAACTTCAGATCGACCGATCTCCTCAAGGGAGGAAGTTCCTCAGGATTTACCTAGATTCCCTGCACAACTGCCTCACACTTCTCTCAAGGCAGTAAGCTGGAGAAGTTCATGACTGACTTCAGTTGTTCTTGATCACTCAAGTATCATTATCCCTCATGGCATGAGATCTAGTGTCATCAAAACTCTTTCAGTCCCTATTTTTCCATTTCACCAGTGAATAAAAGCATATGTTTTGTTTTAATTTACATTCACCACTTTTGAATAATTTGAATGTTCTTCTGTTTGACAGACATTTTTACCACTTTTTATCGTGGTTAAGTTTTTGTTTATTTTCCCAAGTTTTCAATTTCATATTGATGTTTTTGCCCCACAATTTCTAAGAGTTCTATGTTTTAATGATATTGGTTCTTTGTCAATGCTGTATGTGATGAACAAACACAGAGTTTCTCAGTTGACAACTGGCTTTTTATGATATCTTTCATTATTTTAAAAATTATATAATCAGTTCTATACAATTATCCCTTCATTGTTTATTCATTAATTTGAATGAATTTGAGAGAATCAGACCATATATTCTTTTTTCTTGCTATTATTGTTTGGTGTGGTGGGGTTTGTAGTTGCTATTTTTATATTCTACAGGATGCTTTTGCTTATTTTTTCATATTTGTTTTTCTGTATCAATATATTATCAATTTATCTCCATAGAAGAGCTCTTTTGGTATATCTCAGGAGACTAATAAATTTATGTTGAGGGCCCTCTTGGACAAGATGGCGCTGGCTGCCAAAATAAGGAAGTACCTAAAAGGCTGTCTTGCTGTTACTAGTTCCTTGGAAACTTATCATGTGTTAATGCCAGGCTCAAGGATTGGCTATCTAAAACTATGCTGCACGTGGACAGCCTGTGATTTATATAGTGTTAATGCTGGCATGCTGGCATTCCCCTACATGTTCTCCTCTGTGAGAGAAAGCTTTGCTATAATTGGCTGATAAGTGAGGAGCCGGGGGGGAGGGAGGGGAGGAGGAAGGGCGAAGAGAGTAGTAGTAGAAGGCAGGGGACAGAGAAACAGGGAGGACGCAATAAGTCTTGTCAAACTAAAGATTTGTGGTGTCTCCTTTCTCCACGCTGGTTCCGCTGGATGGAAGAAATTTATGAATGAACTCTATAAGAATTAACATCTTTAAAATGTCAAATTATCCTATGAAGAATAGGGAATATCTTTCTGTTTATTCATGTCAACTTTTGTGCCTTTTAAAAGTGTTTAAAGATATTCCTTATAGAAATTATATACATTTCCTTTAAATATATTTTTAATTGTTTAATTGGGTTTTTTCATATCATAAATGTAGTTTTTTCAATAAATATTTCTCTGTCTATAGTTTTGGCAAATGTACAGTATTAATCTTTATATATTACTTTCGTTTTCTTTTTCCTCATTAAACTGTATTATTGTTTGCTTTTTAGTTTTATCAATGATTAGGTGGATTTGCCTAATACACTATCATATCAACTTAAAACAGAGATAGCTTTGCTTCTTTTTTTATTCATTTTATATTCATTTCCAAACCTCTAATCAATTTCTCCAAACTGTATGGGTTAATACATTTAGTAAAACATTAAAGAGTTATTGAAATACAGGGCATCTTTGTTCTCCACTTTATTTTTAAATCTAAGTGGAGTTTCCCCCAAATGTTTATACAGAACCTAATAATCTAATTTCCTGTTTTCTTGAGAAATTTCAAAAAATTCTAATGTATAGCTATTGAATATTCTTAATATCTTTTTCAAGATGTAAGCACATAATCATGTTTTTTTCTCTTAATTTTACTAAAAAGATATATTAATGGATTTCCTAATATTGAATCAACTTCACATATTTGATATAAATTCTAATATTCCAAGGTATATTATTTTATTAAATGTTTAAGATTCTTAATGCCTAAATTATATTGATCTTTGTTTCTTTAAAACTATTTTTAATGTGTTTAGTTATCAATGTTATACATTCTCCATTGAGAGAATTATAAAGTCATTCTTTCTTTTCAATACTCTAGAATAATTTATAGAATCTTAGGACTATCTAGTACTTGGAGGTTCAGTAGAACCTCCTGTGAAAAGTCCTGGGCATGTTTTTATGTGTATGTGTAGCTGAGTATGAGGTGAGTGGGAATTCCTACCTTTATTAATTTCCTCTCTGAATTGGTCTGTTAAGTCTTTCCTAGTCTGAGGAAGACAACATGGGCAATCTGTAATTTTTCTAAGAAATTTTCCTTTTTATTTAGGTTTTCAAATTGCTTTGCATATATTTCTTCAAAATAGCATCTCATGATTTATTTTTTTCCATTTCCTTTTCAAGGGCATTTCTAACTTGCCATTTATTATGAGGTACCTTTGAGATTGCTGCATTTTTTTTCTTTATCATATCAACTTGAATCTCTAGATACAATTTGTGTTTATAAGTATTGTAAATGCCTCCCAAGTAAAGTGAAAAGAACCATAAAGTAACCATTCTTAAGAATCTCATGAGGTAATGGATCAAACATTCCATGATCTTATCTCCCTCAGAATACACACTCACCCCTCATTAGGCGACCAAACTCAGAGGTTCAAAACACAGGATAAAATTCTTTTCTCCATATCTTTCCTCCATTGTCCCACATTGGTTTATAACAAATAGACCTTAATTTTCTTTCCCTTCATTGTATTCTCTTTCTACCCTGGAGTGCTATGGTCTCCCAATTAAGCTGAACTAGATGGAAGAGGAGATATTTATACCTTAAGAAGCAAATTTAGGATTTGAGCCTTCAGATTAGATTTAAAAAGGAGGAGGAATGTAGGAATGTTCTCTATTCTTAAGTGTAATTTTCAATTTCATTGCCTTGTAAAGGAGGCCACGTAGCTGCCCTGCCCTGCCCTGATCTGATCTACCCATGGCAAAAATATCCTTCCTATCTTTTGGAATTGGAAGACTTCAGAGAATCTGATATGACTAGAAATTAAAATGTATTTATTTCATAGTTGCAAAACAGTATTCCTAATCATATGCTTATTGACCATTGGTATTTCCTCTTTCCTGAATTTCACATACTTATCATAGATAACCACGTTTACCATAGATATTTTCTTACCAAAGTTTTATGCTCTTTTTCTATAATATGTTTTGAAAATAGTTTCTTCCGGCAATCTAATCACTGTGAACCTATTAGATCTTTATATAGTCTGTTTTCCCAATTTTTTTGTGACTTCTTGATTTCTTATTTTGTTTGAGGTCATCCATTCCTAAGATTCAAAAAAATCTTCCCTAAAGGATGTTCTTCCCAATATTTTATGCAGTTTAACTTTTAATACACTTTATTTTGTAGAGCAATTTTAGCTCATTGCAAAATTGAACAGAAAATACAGTTTTCTTATGCTCCCTACCCCCACACATGCATGCAGTATATTTTTATATTTAGATATATAATCAAATTATTCTTGCATATTGAATTAGGCACAACGTTTTCAGTATTGAGAATAGGACACATTAATATGATGTGATTATATGCATATCTGCTACTAGCAGATGTAAGATCTCTTAAAACAGCTTTCCCTTCATTCTGTGTTTTCTTAGGGGGCAGCATATTTAACTGCTCTTTATATTCCACATGCATGGGTACTAACAGGTGAGAGAGTAAGATTCTTGCTAAGTCATCTTTTTTGTTCTCAGATTTCAGTTATCTTTCAAAGGATCTTGAGCTAATAATATGTGCACTTTCATAAAAGAAAGTTTATAAATATTGGATCCTTCTTTTTATAATCCAAACTCAAAATACATATTTAACTGTGGATGGTAAAAGTAAAATAAATCCACAAAATGTCCTTGAACATTAGTTTGTCTTCAACCTTCTAGTGTTGAAGACAGTTTCCCCACATTTTATGGTTTTGATAAAAGTTGTTGCCCTCAAGCTCATGTGTGAGACAACACATACAATATTAGAGGTGAGGTGATTAGATTATAAGAGTTACCATCTAATTGATAACCCAATCCATGGATAGGAACTAACTGGGTGGTGACTGTAGGCAGGTAGCATGTAACTGGAAGATACAGGTCATGGGAATGTGTATACAGAGTATACATATTCTGTCCCTGGTGAGTGTAGGAAGCTATCTCTGCTTCCTGGTTGCCATGTCCTGAGTTGCTTACCTCTGCTGCACCCTTCTGCCATGATATTCTGCCTCACATCAGGCCCAAAGCAATGGAGTCAACAATCTATATACTGAGGTCTCTGAAACTGTGGGTCCCCTATAAACTTTTCCTTCTTTATATTTTCTTCTTAGATTTTTTGGTCATAGTGATGAAAAAGCTGACCGAAGCACCATAGTTCACCCCAGAATGATTTTAACTAATAAAAACTGGACAAATAAGATCATGAACATTTCCCCTCTCTGTAAATGGGGAGTATATTAGTCAAATATATTTCCTTTTTTAGTTAGAGACAAGCAGATGGTTAACATTGGATGATATAAGGTTTCTTTAACATACAATCACTTAAAACTATTAAGCATTATAATAGTTGTGATCCTTCAAGGAAAAGTTATTTCAATTAATTATGCTCATTATTGTTTAATTTTACATTGTCACCAGGAGACAATTCTACCTCTGTTGTCACTAACTGAGACAAACATCTTTGGGATTTCCTTTGTTTCTTGAAGCAAAATATTGCAGACATATCTTGACTCCAACTATTAAAACATGAAATCACTTTGTCTCTATAGACTCTTGGCATGTTTTTATAGAGAAGCATGTCAGAGACCAAAATATGGTCATGGTTTCAGACATTTCTTTATATATTCTGGAGACATAGCATAATGATCCTGAAGTTGCTAGAGACTTCTGTAGAAGGGACAATATCTACTACATTTTAATCCTCATTATTTTTATTTTTCTTGTTTTAATAAAACTTTCCCTTAGTGGAAACATGGTGTTTAATAGCAGAAACTCTTGAACTATACTGCTTATGTTTACCCCTTGAATTCACAGGTAATGAACAGGTGACCCTGAGTAAGTTACTAACACTCTATCTTTTTATATCTGTTATCTATTCTATTTTTATCCGTTAATTTCCTTATATGTATAACGGGGATAATGATGATGCCTATATAATAAGGTTGTCATGATAAATGAATGCTTAAATATTTGAGAATCATATTGAAAATTGCCTGGTACAATTAATGTTAGCTAAGGTTATCAAAAGAAAACTCTAATAATTTTTCTCCTCTTTCATTACATTTTGTATTACACATTATATATTATCACCCTAAAGATGTTCCTAAATTAGTATCGCTACAAAATATACAAGCCTTTATTTTTCTCTTTTTGACCTTTGCTCAGGTTCCAAGTACTACAATTCTATGTCCTCTTTCTTGCTGTCTTCACCTTAGCAGCAAATACTGAAAATAAAAAAAGTCTATCATTTGGTAAAGTAACTAGTACACAAAATGTATCAGATACAGAATCCACATATAAGTTTTCTAGGAAAGCCATGACGGAGACAAAAGAAAGAATAATATGCCTCTGAAGTTTTGTATATACATCCTTTAAAAGGTTTAATGTCTTAAGTTTTACTATTTATCTTTATTTTGGAAAGATTTAAGGTTGAATTTAAGTTACTTAAATGGCTTTAGGTTGTGTATGAAATCTAAAGGGGACAAGGGGACCCTTGTTTTCTGGCCCATTCTGATTTCTCTATGAAAACTTTCCATTACACTGAGGGAAGGTGATTGGCGAAACGAAAATTAACAAAATAATAAATGCAGATCTCACTAAGACGCCTTAGGCTTCATTCACAAAACCAAATTTTAAATAAAATTATCATTTAAGGAATTGGTTGTTATAAAACTGCAAATTTTTATAATGGATATATTTTAAATCTAAAACATTGAAATTTTGTAAAGTTTTATAAAGTTCTTAAACATAATTTTATTTTTTCTTTGCCACTCAGCTATTAGAAAATCAAAGATATTGTTTTCATTTTAAGGGAAAATAATTGTTCATTTATTTACTGAGGCATCACAGGAAATATATTGATTGCCAAGTAGTAAGATCTCAGTTATGGCTCAAAATGATGGAAGCGAATTGACCTCATTCTCCCCTCCCCTCATCTATTTCTTGCTTTTTGTTTCCTACTGAATTATATACACTATGCTGAATGGACACTATGTGTGTGAACCAACATGATTTCTTTATCTTAAATAGTGTTTCTTAGTTCTGATTATTTCCTCAGGAGAAAGTTAGAAAACATATCACCAAATACTGATGAACTTCTCCAGTTAAAGTAGAACTTCAGCCATAAGCGATACTATACAGGATTTCCTTGTGTGTCCACAGGATATCTAACTTGACAAAAATCAAAATTGTGAATGAGAGCAATAGAAGGCCTACAATTACTATAAATCTTTAAATGTATTTCTATTGTATTTCTACTTGAAAACTTACATATGCCAATATATTTTTTGTTATTGTTATTGTTTTTGTAATTCTTTCTGTTTATTCTATCATTTCTCTTTTTCTATTTCTTTTCCTAATGGAATATTTGAGTACACTTAAGAATTCCATTTAGATGTTTTATAATGTTTTTGAATGTATACCTTTGTAAAGATACTTTAGTGGTTTCTCTCCATATTACATATTGATTCATAGTGTATGTTTTTGGCAGTTTGAGAAAAGTGTAAGAATTACTGTAAGTGATTTATTTGCCACTATTTACATTATAATTATATTTAGTGGTTTTGCTACACATTGATAATCACATGAAATGATGCTATAATTTTTTATTCAACCATCAAAAAAAAAAAAAACATGAAAACTTCAAGGGAAGAAAGAATGATTCTCATTACACATACATGAAAAGATAAGATGAATATTTTATGACTTTCTCTTTAAAGAACTTCCTTTTGTCCATATTTTGAAGCAGGACTACTGCTGACAAATTTTATCAGTTTCATTTATTTCATCTGATATCTTGTCATCATTTGATTTCTTCTTCATATTTGAAAAATATTGTCAGTTGATACAGAATTTTTGGTTGACAGTTCTCTTCTTTCCACACCAGAAATGTGTTATGCCAATTCTTTCTTGCTTCCATAGTTTATCATGAGAAATTTGTTGTCATTCAAATTGTTCATTTTTTTCTCACTGCTCACTTTTTGTCTGCGGTTTTCAGAAGTTTGACTATGATGACTTGGCAAAGATTTCTTTGGGTTTATTCTGTTTAGAATTTGACTGTGTTCATGAATAGGTAAGCTTATGTCTTTCGCAAAATTTAGAATATTTTAAACTATTATTTTTTGAAAGGCCTTTCAATCTCAGAATTATATCTGTTTTACCTGAAATACCATTGCTTTGGTCCTGTCATCATTGACCCGTATAATTCTTCTCTTCAGTTTTCTGAGACTTCTCATGTTTCTTTTGTACACAATGTCCATCGTTGATACCTGTACTTAATGGAAGAACCAAAGAGTACTCCATCCACAATACTTTGGAAGAAGAAACTCTTTTTCTTTTATTAAGGTTTTATTTTATAATTTTACTTAGTTTTTTTCTTTTTAGTTGTGCTATTGGACATCAACAAAATCACTAAGAAACCCTCCATCCCTTAACCTTTTTATATTTCATTTTAAAAATGAAAAATAATTCCTTAGATAATAAAAGGGTAACTAGATAATAACTCAGTTGATCTGGAGAGAACTGAATTGTCACAGTACCAGGGCAGTCCATTTAGACCAAAAACAAAAGGAAAGCAACAGTTCAGAGTTTTAATCACTTACCACAATAATATAAGTCACAGACAAACCCGTAGAAAACATTAGAATCATGTCATCTATTTTTCCCATGGAATAATACTTGTCAAGATTCAAAAACAGAGGAGGAATAGAAATATAAAAGTAACAAATGCTGACTCAAAGTGAAAAAATGTTCAATTTCTACCCCCTCTGTCCCTTCCAGCAGAAGTACCTGAGCAAGGCCTCTGACAATGTTGTTAATTGTAAAGCATCAAAACTGAGCCACCTAAGCAAGGAATGCAGATAATATTGCCTGCCAAAGGGGCTTGAAACTTGACTGTGACTCCCTTCAGAGACTGTAAGATAGATGGATGAAGCAACTTTCATTATGTCACATTCCAGATAAAGTCCTTGTAATTGTCTACAATCATGTCAAAATAAACTCCCAGAAATTTTAGTTACAATGCAGTCTCCTTGGAAAAGTTTAAAATTTTCAGCAATTTTTAAAAACATTTACATTTCTACCTTTAATTTTAGATAAAATAATGATACTTAGAACACTTCGATAAGTTTTAATAATCCTAAAAATACAAGTGGCAATCATAGTTAATATAGTTAACATTTAGTTGCACATAGCATTAGCTATTGTAATAATAATGTGAAACAACCTATACAAAAATAAGTCATTTATAATTTTACATATTTCTTCTTTCTCCCCACCATAGTTCTAAAGTAAAACTGTACATGGCTGATATAGAATGGCTTATTTGAGCAGCTCTAAATTTAAGTAAGCAGTGGGATTTCATTCTAGACTGCATTCTAGCCTGCAGATAGGCCTCATGTCTATTAGATACATTTATCTTTATGAACTTTAGGGTGAAGAGGAAGCAGAAACCTCTAATATGGTATTATCATAATTCAACAGACAAAAGGGCAAGTAAAAACACACAAGCATGTTTAAACTCTTTTTTTCTTTTCATACTTACTGACATTCCTTAGGCTAAAGTGAACCAAATGCCAAGACCCCAAATCCATGATGTAGCATGTAAAATATCCTTTTGCCATATATATATATATATATATATACATATCTGACATATATATTATATATATATCTTTTTATGTGTAAGTATTCATAAAAAATCTTATGTGGATATATTTTGCATATGTTTATTATACACATGTTTATATGAATTATGTTTATATATGCATTATTTTATGTATCAATTTTAATGAATTTTATGTAAACATACACACAGTTATATAAAGGTGTATATGTTTATACATAAATTATAAAAAGAGAAGATTAAACTATTTTAGAGCTTTTCTAAACAACAAACAGTACATCTTTAAGTATGTTATAGACTATTAAATATGCATCCATTAGAATTGTATCAGTTACCTGTGGATAACAAAAATTACCATATATTAGGAGATTAAATCCACACACATCTATTACCTCACAGTTTGTGTAGATCAGTAGTTTAAGCATGTCTCAGACAGAGCCTCAGATTTCATAGACTATAATCAAAGTATGCTGGACTAACTTCCTATGACTAGACCTCAGGGTTATTTTCTAAGCTCATAAGGTTTTTGGCATAATCCAAAATCTCAGAAAAGACCCAATGTCTCTCTTCAGGGCTCCTACCCAATTAAGTCAAGCCCACTCAGAATTATATCCAACTTGATTAACTCAAAATCAACTAATTTGGGATTTTAATTACATCTGTATTGTGAAATGCAATGCAGTTTTGTGTCTCTAATATTGATTGAAGAAAAAAAATAAAAACAATGTTTTTAACTTAAAATAGCCAAAAACTGATTAAAAAAAAAAAGAAGAGAGGTATGTTGCTCAATGCAGGATACTCCATAAAGAAGAGTATAAAACAAATTCTTCCATGTAAGAAGTTAATATTTGGAATTGATACAAAAGAAATGCAGGGACTATGAAAGACAAATAGGAAAATTTTTAGTGGAATAAGCCAGCATTTATGAACAACCATCCATATGTTCCTCAGTGTGTTATTCTGTCTTAATAAGTTTTTATTTGTAAATGCTAGTAGTAGTGGAAAATCTCTAGATTGAATTGTATATTTAGTTGATTTGTTTGTTTGGTGGATTTGTCTTACTGTTTGTTTCCTGTCTTTCAAATCGGAAAAGAACAGTATATATCTGCGATATTTGGGTTACCTAGGGCTATTTCCAGCTTAGAGTCTATTTTCAAAATGCATTGGTTGAATCATTGATGTTACTGCATTACTTTTAATCTTTGCAAAAGTCTTGCTGGTTGGTTTGTACAAATGAAGAAAATAAACTTCAGCAAATTTAGAAAACTGTCTCAAGATCTTCCCCAGTATAAGTATTAAATGTATAAGATTTTGAAAATGGAAAAAAAAAAAAAAAAGAACAATGGACAATGTATTGTCATAAATTAAAAAATAGGAAGGTGGAATTAATGGTTATTTTTATTTGTTTTTCGTCTATTTTAGGACAGTTTTAATTTTTCAGAAAATTGTAAAATATAGAGTTATTTTTATGGACTGAATGCTTCCATCATCTTCAAAATTTGTTTAAAACCTTGTCCCCCAATGTGACAGGTGGTGGAGTCTTTAGGAAATAATTAGAATTAGATGAGATCATGAGGTTAGAACCCAAATGGTTAGTGTGTATTTAGGAGTTCTGAGAGAGCTTACTTTCCTTTCTACCATGTGAGAAAATAACAAGATTGCCAAATAAAACAGGAAGCAGGACCTATCAGACACTGAATCTGTGGACTTTTGGGCCTTGAACTGCCTAGCCTGCAGAACAGTGAGAAATAAATGTTTGTTGTTTAAATCACCCAGTTTATGGTAATTTGTTACAGCTTTCCAAACTGACTCAGACAGTTCCTATATACTCAAAGCCCCGTTTCCCCTATTATTATCATCTCACACTAGTTTGGTAAATGCATCACAATTTATGAAATGGTACAATTGATAAATTATGTAGCTTTACCTGACTATAACCATCCTTAGTTGTAATTTTCAGACTATGCCAGATAAATCCTGGTTGGTTTCTCTTGAATAGTTTCCTAGTGCTCTAATGAATTAAAAAAAAAAAAAAAATTGAAGAGGTATGTGTAGTTCTATGACCCAGACCCTGGTACAAAAAGTGCCACAAATGTTCCCTACATTCTTCATATAAGCTTGAGATGAAATACGCATGTTCAGGCTTGGATGAAGCCACTTTTGTCATGACCATTACATAAGTCCCCTCCTTGTGAACCAAATTGTTAGTATCCACCCATTTGCTGCCATCTAAGACATGTTCCTGTTCATATATCCCTTGTAAGTTGTACTTCATGTGATCTCAGATCTGTCTGCCTCCTGGCATCTTGCATCTATTGTTCATACATTGGGACCAAGACTTTCTGGAAGAATTGGCAAGACATTCAAGATACCTAGGAAATGTGCAAAGGTAAGGGAGCTTCCATAAGGGAAATTCTGGCTTGACCATTTGATTCTCTGTGAGTAGAAGTGAGTCATACATTAAAAGTTCCCAGCTCACCATGTGACACTGAAATTGTGGCTGCGTTTGAAGCGCTCTTTGCTGAATACTGTTGAATACTGTTTAACCCACCGTGATAAGGAAGGATGGCATCTTGCTGCTGCAGTCAGAAGACTGTTACCATAATCCTTTTAATATGCCACCAAAAAAAAAAAGTTTTAACTTGAATGACATATCCCTCTGACTCCTCTTAACCTCTAATCTGACCAACATGCCAAGGTAGAAATCTTCGCTTGCCACTTTCTGGACCTGTTGAAAAGAACTAGAAGAGAAAACAGATGAGAGCTAGTATATCAAGGTCAGAATCTGATGCAAAAAAATTGGATTCCCTCGAAAGGAGGAAAATGAGGAAGAACCTAAGGCCATGAGGTTAAAATGCTAATGGAAGCACCCCACCCATGAGCCTTTTTCTTCCACTCTACTGTTAATGCAACACAAGCAAAAATACAGCATATGCAGAGGTAGTATGGAATCCTCACTGTTGGAGAATATAGTGCAGGAGAATTTCTACGCATGGAAAAAAAAATCTTAAATAACCATCCCATGAAAGTGTGCCATCCAGGTGAGAATCTGGGACAAAGAATGATATGGAATTTCTCTGGTGGAAAATGAAGCTGAGAAAATGAGCAGTATTACAGTGCATCTGGCCCTTAAGAAGTGCTTATATAATGCCCCCAAGGTACAAGGAAATCATTGTATTACAGATCGTCTCATCTCAGCCTGTGACATGCCATTTATACTCAGGTGTTTCAAGAAGCAGATAAAACTATTTTATGATTGGAGTGAAAAGTGAACTGTTTTAAAATATATTTCTGTGATGGGATTACCCTTGTCTCTCCCTTCTCAGCCTGATTTTTGGATAGATATTCAAAATATGGGCAAGGGTATTGCCATTATGGGAAGAGTGAACAGGTTTGGGACAGGGTGAAAATTATTGTAAAATATAACAAGAAAAGGAGAAAATAATGATGGGAGAAAAAGAAATAAGGGGTCGACTAAAATAACTGGAAAGCAGAAGTGGCATGATACGCTCCATGCTGACACGTCCAGGGGAACTATAGATATGTAACCTAATACTTCCTGGATAGCCTTGTGGAAGGAACTTAAGCCCAAACAATAGTTCCAACTTGTACTTCTCCTCTTAAAGAGGAGGATGAGGAATTTTCATGCTCCAGCATTGTCGGTTATGTGGGTGGATACCCCCAATTGCTGTGATTAGGGGAGGGATCATGGTCACTACCTAGTGTGGTCTATAGGGAACAACCAGAAACCTCATGTGAAACTCACTATTTACTGGTCCTCCAAGAGCAAGAAGAGAACAACTGCTCTGATAGATACAAGTGCCAAATGTACACTAATATACAGTGATTAAGAACATTTTCTGGGGCCCTGAGCAATTATTGACTAAAACATGGGTAAGATCATGAGAGTAAAACAAGTATTATTGCATATAGAAATTGAGAAAGCACCCTCCACTCCATATACGGTAGGAATTTCCTCATTCCCCAAAACATTTTACAGATGGATATTTGATTAGAAAACATTACAAACCTCTACTGGGGAGTTTCAGCTGAAAGTTTTCATAGCAAAGATGGTACCCTGCTTGCCTTCCTACCCTTTGGACGCTAGTAAATTCTATGCAGTACAAGCTGCCATGTAGACATGCTGAGACTGGAGTGGCCATAAAAGAGCTGGGAAGGGTTGAAATTTTACAACCTGCCCACGGTGCTTACAGCCCAGTCTGGCCAATGAAAATGCTGGGTGCAACTTGGAGAATGACTGTTGACTATAAGGATCTATTTATGGTAATTCCACCTCTCCAGACTGCAGTGCCTAACATTACTTTGGAACTGGAAATAATCATGTCCTCCCTTGACACTATTTGTGCTGTGCTGTTCCTGACTTATTTCATTTGCAGAATTGTGTTACGGAGTTACAGAAGAAGTCTGCCCTCACATGAGAGGGAAGACAGTGGACATTTCAGGTATTTTCCTGGGGCACCTACACATGCTTATTATTTGTCATGACATGGTGCCTAGGGAGTTCATTCTGTTCTCACTCCCTAAAGATATTGCCTCGTTGTATTAAATTAATTATAATTATGCTAATTGCTGATGTTGATACTCTCTTTTAGGACACAGCAAAATGCCTGTGCACTCACCTGTGCATGAAGGGATGGACTGTCAACCCCAACAGTCTTCAGCATCCTGGACGATCCATGAAATTCCTATGAGTGGTCTGGTCAGGTAAGACACATTTGATTCTATGCATTGTATAAGATAAGAGGCAATTTTTTCCTATTGCCTATATGGTTTAGAATGTGCAGACTTTTCTGGGAATCTTGGGTTATTGGCAGCCTTTTTATTTATTTTTTTATTGATTAATTTCTGCCCAGTTTCTGGCCCCATATTTTGACTTTCAGGTGAATTTCCTAAAAGCTCTCCATGTTTCATGTGCAATATCATCCGTAAATTGAAAGGTTAGGTGTTTATTTCAGGATTCACAATATGGCTTGTTTTGTTGCTGTCTGTCCAGAAATTATAAGCAGACTGCTTATAACCTGTGGTCTTAACCTGTGGTCACTTTAGCTATTTCAGTACTAGATGGTGCCATCAGTCCAGGTTTACTAGAGTTCACTGTTAGTGTGTTGTCACTGTTTCTACACTAGAGGGAGATCCAATCTCAAGTTAGTCCCAAATCTGCAGTTGTTGCGTTGTATACTTTGACCAGGAAGATTGGCTAAAAGTAGTAGTGTGTCCCAGGTAGCATCTCTTTGGGGCTAACATAGACCAAGACACCTGGTCCACAATCCCAATCCCATTTTCAGTCACTAGAATTCTATAGGTTCATGGCAGAAAACTTATGGACAATACTCTCACACCACCGGAGTACAGGGTTGAAGGCACATTATTACAGGCTGTCTCTGCTTAGACGAACTTTTGACCCAAGATGTAAACAATCAACTGAAGGTAATGATGGCCAGAATAAAAATCTGTACTGATGGTCTCCACCTAGCACCAGAGCTGTTCAGAAGCCGTGTGCACAGGCGGTGTGGGAATTGAGGCTAGTAGTCCATACCTCGTGTTAGATTCTACCAGTCCAGTTCTGAACTCCAAGGCAAAGCCCTATGCTTATTACTCTGTTCTAACCGTAGTGAATGAAATCTTCTCTCAAGTTATTCAGCCCACAACTGGGGTTAAACTGTTGAAGGCAGTCCTTTGACCAAGGTTGATAAAAAGCTGGGTCACACCTGAGACTTACAACCTCAAGGACCTGAATAGTCTTAAGTGTGCAACCAAGTCCATGCTGGAGCTACAAGTGGCAGAAGCCAAAACACATGTTCATGAAAATATTGTTAAAGTTTCACTTGAGATTTAATTTTTTTTAATTTTTATTTTTACAGATTGCATTTTGATCCATTGTATACAAATGGGGTACAGCTTTTCATTTCTATGGTTGTACACAATGTAGAGTCACACTATTCATGCAATCATATATATATATATATATATATATATATATATATATATATATATAGGGTAATACTGTCTGTCTCAGTCTACTATCTTTCCTTTCCCCACCCTCTTCTGCCCCATTTTCCTGTACACCATCCAAAGTTCCTGCATTCTTCTCTTGCCCCCCTGCAAACCTCCCATTGTGTAGTATCATCCATTTATCAGAGAAAACATTTGGTCTGTGGTTTTTTGGGCTTGGCTCATTTCACTTAGCTTGATTTCTCCAACTTGATTTCTACATCCATTTACCTGCAAATGCCATAATTTTATTCTTCTTTATGGCTCTGTAATATCCATTGTGTATATATATACCACAGGTTCTTTATCCATTCATCACTTGAAGGGCATCTAGGTTGGTTCCACAATATACCTATTATGAACTGAGCTGCTATAAACATTGATGTGACTGCGTTACTTTAGTATGCTAATTTTAAGTCCTTTGGACTTAAATTTAAATCCTTTGGACTTTAATTAATTAAAATTAATTAAACCAAGGAGTGGGATAACTGGATCAAAAGGTGGGTCCATTCCAAGTTTTCTGAGTAATCTCTATACTGCTTTCTAGAGTGAGTGCACTTCAGATAGAGCACTAATCTCCAAAATTTATAAAGAACTTGCAAAACTTTACACCAAAAATACAAAGAACTCAATCAATTAATGGGCCAAGGAACTGAAAAGACACTTTACAGAAGAAGATATATAGGCCATTAATAAATATATGAAAAAGTGCTCAACATCTCTAGTAATTAGAGAAATGCAAATTAAAACAACTCTAAGATTTCATCTTACTCCAAATAGAATGGCTATTATCAAGAACACAAACAATAATAGATATTGGTGTGGATGTGGGGGAAAAGACACACTTTTACACTGCTGGTGAACTTTCTTAAGGGCAAACGATTTGACAAGGAGTTCCTTCATTTTTTTTCCTTATTTTTTACACTGTTTATTCAGTTTTGATGTATAATTTGCTGAAGAAAGGAATTTCACAGTTTCTACTTCAACACTTTAACTAACATCTGTTCTCATTGTTCTTCTACAGTTTTTCAATGAGCCTCCTCTATTTTTCTTTTTCAGGAAAGGAGAAATATTTTCCTCAATGTTAGTCTTAGACTTTTTATGTATCTTTGTAGTTTGTTTTTGAAGTTTGAGTATGATGTACCTCTTTATCTCTTTGCATTTCAGTTCAGGAAGTTCCTATAGACCTACACTGACCTATTAAAACTGGCTCAACAGACAGGAATGCCTCTTTGTTGCTTTAATAAGTCATGTCCACCATAGGGAGTTTTCATTTGTTATGGTAATTTTAATTTCTAGTATTTCTCTCTGATTCTTGATGCTCTGTCTCTGCTTAGGCTACTCATTCATTCTTGGCATGTTGCCTACTATTTCCATTAGAACACTTAATAAATTAATTCCTATCCGATATTTTCATCATCTGTTTTCATTCTGACTCTAGTTCTGACTCTCCTCTGCTTCATCCTGTGCACTCTTCCTTGCCTTTTATTATGTTTTGTATTTTTTTATTGTTTTTGTTGTTGTTGCAAATCAGAAATGTTGTATTGGATAATAAACACTGAAGTAAGCAGTGGGCCTTTAGTGTGAGGATTTATGATGACATAGATAGGGATCAGTCTAAGTTTACTGTTTCCTGGCGTTGTAGGTGTCAGGGAATGCAAAATGTCTTTTGTGTCTTTATTTTGCTTCCTTTCTCAACTTTGTGACACCATAAATATTCAATTTCATTGTGCCTACATCTTTCAGCTCTTTTGACGATAGTCCACTAACACTCTATGAGAACACTTTTTGTTTCATGATAAAGTGAGAGCGAGGGAAATCATATTAATCACATAATTAAATCTCAATCTCTTGTGGGTCCAGGACTCTGGCCCTTCAAATGCATTTCTCTGATGATACAGAAGTGTTCGTATTCTTAAATAAAGATAGAAGGCTTAGAGGGGCTAAAGCTTGAATATGTCTCTTATAAAGTATTTTCCCATGAAGAGTGATCTTTCTTCCAGAAAATGTTTTGCAGTTATTTTATAATGATTATTCTCCCTCTCCTATTGCTAAAGATGGAAAGAGATCTTTATTGGCTCTTTACCATGTGAAACTGGAAGAGTTTTGGACTTTACATCTGTGAAAGTTTTGGGGCTTTCCCAAGACTACAGAATCTAGATCTTCTGACTTTCATGTCAGGCTACTCTTGGCATCCAGCAATTCATCAAATTACTCCATAAGTATTTCTACCAGTTTGTGTTCCAGTAGCTTTGTTCCAAGTAAGCAGATCCCTGTGTAATTCTGTTCTGTATTCACAAAACTTCAAATTCTGGGAAGTCAGTTTGCTCTAAACTAATTTTCAGATTAGTCTTTTAAAAAGTTATTGATTTTAGTATGTTCAGCTTGTTTGGTTTGTTTATTGAAGATCAAAAGTATTTACTTTAAAACATATTTGTTATAGCTCAAACCAGAAGCTGTTCTTTATATATTGGACAGGGGAAAATAAAGCAAAAGCAATTTCTGTGCTGACGTCCATTGAGAAGCTTTTTATACAACTAATAATGCTAACAAAATTAACTCCTGGTCAATAATTTACAACTGCATTTTTAGTAAAGAGTTTGTTCAAATATCCATCTCCATAGGTATTATAGGATTAAGGAATATAAAGTCTCTTCCCTGCATTTTATGACCATTTTATAACTTATAAAGGATGACTGATTGACAATTATTACAGTAGAATACATTTTAATTTTGTGATGATATATGCCACATTTATATTTGTGGTGATATATATTATTTTGTGATATAATATGTGAATTTAAAGGTCTTCCAAATATATATGTATGTATATATGTATAAATATACATATATATATTTATATCTCTTTCACAATTGGTAAGAAAAATCATAAAGAAAATTTGAAATGATTTTCCAGTTAATTAATAGCATTAATGAAATATTCATAATTCACCTATTCTATTGAAATTTGATTACTTTAAATTATGATTAGGCAAACTAATTAGCAAATAACAAAAATAAGCAGAGTGACCAAATAAACAGAGTGAAAATTAAGTTGAACTGATTTTTTACATTAATTGGAAAACAAGCTATAATATTGAAGAATTATGCATTCATTAATTACTTGATTCTGTATTATCTTTTGCAAACAATGTAAATTAAATACTTTGTTCTTTTAAATACATTATCAGATCCAGACGTGGTAAAAATTTCACACTCAATATTTTTAAAATTTTAATTGGTACTTTATATCAGCATGAATGACCTCCTATTGCTTCTTGCACTTTACAAAAACGAATAATAATACTGCTCTCTTAAGTGAAAGAAGTTCTTCCAAGATTTATAAGCTCATGACCTGCTATTGTTCTTTTCAAGTTACTGTGACCTTCTTGGCTCATCATTCATTTAATAAAATGAATTCTCTTTTATGGTGGTGCTAAGTCTCTATGTTTAGAAAACCAGTGACCTTTTCCTTATAGTAACAGTGTTTTTATAAGTCTAGCTTTCTTAAAACTAAAATCGGTTAGGATATTTGCATCTTTTCTTATCTTCAGGAGAGTAAGCAACCTCAACAACTGCCATTCCTAACTTGAAATCTTCGCAAGTTTTATAAAAGCCCAATATATACCTGTTTTGTAGGTTGTGTTAAATTAAATGTCATTCACTCCCTGTCCAAAGGCACTGTCTATTAATGCATATTTCATATCCCAGAAGTATTTATAGTGAGTATCTAACACTATTAATATTCTCCATGTATGTTATGCAGGCTTTTGGTACTGATGATTGTCCTATAGCATTATTTCCAAGTGTATGCCTTAATTATCTTGTTCTTCATATCTGATAACCACATTCCTAAGATTTTTATCATGTTTTGATCTTCTATACCAGAATATTTTTTATCAGGGTTGTATATGCTCTAGATAGTAAAAGTGATGGTAATCTACAATGTTCTGTGCATCTCCCTCTGGCAGTATTTCTTCCAAGTCCTAGTTGTATATGAAGGAAGCTATCTTGCAATGTGTTCCTTTCAATTATAGACTTTATGATTTGCAAACTCCTTGCCCATTTTAATTGATGTGTATGATAGGGTTGTCATAATAATTACAAACTGAACTGGTAGAAGCTTTCCAACATGTTCATGAATGTAAAGAAATAAAATGAATTTAATATATTTTACACAATCAATTAGGATTTTCTTAATTATAATAGTATCTCCTCTTATCCACACTTCTGTTCTCCATTGGTTTTCAGTACCTACCAGCAGATGAAGTTCAAAAATATTGAATAGGGAATTCCAGAAGTAAGCAATTGAGAATTTTAAATTGTATGTTCTGGGTACCATGGTAAAATCTCACACTGTCTCTCCATTCTACCTGGGACATGAATTATCCCTCTCTCTAGTATGTCCAGGCTGTGTATTCTGCCTGCCTGTTACCCCTTGGTAGTCACCGTGATTGTGATTATCAGCTTGTCCTGGTTTCACAGTGCTGGTTTTCAAGTAACAGTTACATATAGTCTAACACTGTGTCACAATGCTTATGCTGTTTACCTGTCTTAATCTCATATCACGGACATTGTATTATCTCAGAATTACTGGAAGGGTGAGTACAGTACAATAAGATGGGGGGTAAGGAAAGAGAGATCACATTCATATAACTTTCATTAAAGTGTACTTTTATAATTCATGTATTTTATAAGTAGTAATTATTATTATTTTCATCCTGTGCCTAATCTGTAAGTTATTTATCATACATAAGTATGCACAGGAAAAGATACCATCTATATAGGATTAGGTACTATACATGATTCTAAGAATCTACTGGGAATCATATAATGTATTTCCTAAGAAGAAAGGGGGAAACTTCTTTATTACAATTTTAGTAAATTCTGAATAGAGAAGCAAGTAGAGACATTCACAAAGGTATTAAAATAGACTCTCAGAATGCATCATATTTTATTCTTAGTTAACTTCTTTATATTTTCTTCTGATTCCCTAAATCAGTGCATACTTGGAGTAAAGTGAGGATGTTCAATTTTACTACTTCTAAGTGAGGACTAAACAAGAATTAAAACCCTGCTTAGGTAACATAGCAAACAAAAAAAAATATGCTTATACATAAGTGAGAAGCAAACTTAAATTTATATTCTTAAAATAAAAGATAAAAAAGAAGGAAGAATGTGCTTTAATCTTAATACTTAGTATAAAAAAGAACATTTAATGAGATCCTATTCCATGTAGAACCTTCACAAAACCAGTATATGTAATTGGTATTATCATTAACTAATTTTATAAATCAACAAAACTAGGTTTAAAAGATTTTTGTAGCCCTCCCAATTGTCTCTGATAAGGTAAATACAGAATAAGTTGTTATTTTTTAATTTCAATTTTATTGAAATAATTTCATGTAATAAAGTACTACTGGAGCCATAGGGCATAATGCATACCTGTAATCCCAGCCTCTTGGGAGGCTGAAGCAAGAGGATCACAAGTTCAAAGTCGGCCTCAGCAATTTAGTGAGGTCCTAAAGAACACAGTGAGACACTGTCTCTAAATAAAATACAAAATGGGTAGAGGGTGTGGCTCAGTGGTTAAGCAGCTTTGGGTTCAATCCCATGTACCAAAGAACAACAACAACAATGACAAAATACTATTGTGTTTAGCTTAAGTAATAAATTGTATTTTTTTAATTTTAGCTGCTAGGCAAAACATAGAAGTTGTACCTGTTAATGGGGTATCATACAATTTTGATACATGTATATTTTGTATAATCTTTAAACCAGATTAAGCATTTATTCCTCAAAATTTATCTGTTCTTTGTAGTAAAAACTTTCAAAATATCTTCTAGTTTTTTGAAATATGCAGTACATAACTTTTAGCTGTACATACCATAATCTGCAATAATATCCCAGAGGCTTTCCCTTCTACCTAAGTGTTCCTTAATACAAGCTGACCAATGTTTTTCCATTCCTTTCCAGCCCCCTACACTCCCCAGCCTCTGGAAACCACCGTTCTACTCTCAACCTCTATGAGATCAATGCTTTATATTTCATATATGAGTGAGATCATACAATAGTTGTATTTCTGTGCCTGTCTTATTTCAGTTCCAGAACAAGGTTTTAAACTCTCTTCTTCTCACTTGGGAACCTGAATGCCATATTCCCTGTCTAATTCTCATCAGTGCTATGTGTGAAGTACAGTGTTAAGGGATTCATTTTCATCACTTCACCTGACTTTGGGGGCTAAAGCCAATCAGGATATTATTTTACCAGTTATGGAGTCTAGAGAAACAGAGTTTAGGAAGATTAAATGAATTGTGCACTATAATTTTTCATACACCTTTTACCATGTTGTTTGTGTTCTTAGCCTCTATTGATTCTCTTTAAAAAAGTAGTACCCTACCCCTCAAAAACAATTGTATCAGAATCCTTTCTGCCTTTCAAATAGGATATTACTTACATGTGTGTAGCATTGTGGCCCAACGACATTTTCATTTTTCAATTATCTGTTGAAGTAAAGAGAGCCTTGGAATTTGCATTTAAGTATTTATTTTGTGAAACATTATGTGATAGTTTTATTTTTGTTCTTCTCAATGAGTTCTGCTGGTTGTGGTGATAAATTCATTAATAGTACTATAATTTGGATTATTGTTTTTGTAATAATGTTGTCATGTTAGTATTTTAATGTCATAATTGTCAAATGATATGCAGAAGAGAAATGTATGAATACATTTTAACAAGACTAAATACTCAAAAAAGTTATTAAAAACATTAATATGTTTTTGAAAGTCAAACTGTCCTTTTTTTTACCTCTAATGCAGTTTCTGGAATAATATTTTGTGATTAAAATAATGAATATAGTTCATGGTTTTAAGTGTGATGGAGTGGCACAAAGTAAGCAGAGGCTTGTCTTCTGAAAACACAATATTTTGGAATGTTATTGATTATAGTTTCCAAAGCAAGAACATTTTATACATCATTTATTATTACTGGCAACAATTTTTATTACCTGTGTGTCAAATAAATGGAAAGTTTCATCAAACTGAGAAGTCGTTGACACGAGTATATGTTACAATTGCAGTAGATTCTATCACAATATACTGTAAAGATAGCCTCTGGATGTGAGAATGAGGGTAAGTCTTAAAGCAGAAGAATGTGCTGACAATAGTATTACAAGGTGGAATTTATATTCCATATCTACTTCATGTAGCTATTGATTATTTGAAAGATATTCTTTGTAATACAGTCCTGGGATCCAACTTGTCTTCCCATTGCTTCTAAACTAGCTCTATTTCAAGAGGCAAAAATACCTTCTAGGAAAATCAATGACAGTAAAACTGAATACTGAAGCTTTTACCAGCATGCCGGATTCCCTGGTGCTTGACTGTTGATTCCCTTCTGCAGGTTAGAATATTGAAAATACTAGTTTTTAGAGGCTGAAACATTCCCTATCTTATCCCCAAAAGGTGGAAAGTAAGCAGATTTCAAGCTCAAGAAGATGATAGAAGTATAGGATTGTAGGGTTTTGCCCCACACACTCACATAATTGAAGAACTTCAGAGTTTCTTCAGTCCCTTTGACATATGTGCTAAAAAAAAAAAAAAAATAGAATCTTAGGTGCAACATTGCATCTATGGCATCAGAAAACGGGGAATCATCCAAGTATGTGTTGGTTTAACCAACACCTCAACACCTCAGTTTATGCTTACATTGACTTTGGTTTGACAACCAGGGTCATGAGGGCTTCTGACTAGGACCAACATAGATTAGAGTGGAGGTTCTGTTAAGTAACTTCTCTACAAGCCTGGGTCTCCAACATAAAATTGTGGAGATAATGGTAAATATTCCAAGTTAATCTTTTAAAGATCAAGTATGATAACGAGTAAGAGGTGTATGTAACTCAGTGAATAGCATGTAAATAGCCAATAAAGTTATATATCATTTTACCTATATATTGTGACATTAGGAATTGAACTCAGATCCTCACACATGCTAGGTAAATATCCAACCACTGAGCTGTACCCAAGCCCACAGTTAGATATTATTATTAATTATTACTTATATCTATGAGAAATTTGTAAAAGCATTGGTTGTTAATTGGGATGGAATGTTTGTGCTGTATTTATGGAGCAGGATAGTGTCATAGGCCCTACAAGAGCCTCTGCCATAAATATTACAAGAGCCTCCGCCATAAAAATTAGTAAATAATTGTAAATGTTGTTTTTGATGTCCTGCTTCCTTCTTCTCTTCCTTCACAATTTGCCAAATAAATCTCCAGTCAATTTATTCCCATATGTTTGTAATGCCAGAGCATCCCAGTGCAAGCCAACTCATGTGTTACCTGGAATGAATCAATTATCTCCTAAACACAAACACAGTAAAATACAAAACTAATTCAGGTAGTGTCTTGCCTACATAAAACTATTTTAAAATGCCATGATATATGTTTTTAAATACTTCAATAATGCAATGTTTAAAACACCAAAAATTCTTTCAAGCTCTGACTTTTGCCTAGTATTCCTTCTCTACCCTAAAAACTATATCATCTTCAGTTCTGTTGTCCAAGAACATTACATTTCTTTTTTCTCATGAGAGTCTGCTATATCTTCCATTGGGAATGTCTGCATACCAATTTTGGTTTTAGGTTCTAACCAACAACAACAGTTTCAGATAATGCAGGCTCCCTCCAACTGTCTGTATGTCTTTATCCAAGTGATTCCTCCTCAGAAATCTGCTCCAGTTCCATCAAAATTTAAGTACCCTGGATTTCTTCCACTTTCCTCTTTTTGGAATCTACATATTGTTGTTTGTTTTTTAACCTATAATACTTGTGAATATATACTCTTTTTTTTTATATCTGTTGCTAGTTTGTTTCTTGCTCATATGCACCATAACTTCAATATTCATGAAGACATAAAATGTTTGTTTTGTTTTTCACTATAATCCCCAAGGCAAGTAAACCCATGAAAATATTAGGTGTTCATTAAGTGATTCTCACCTGAAAAAATGATTGGACAGTTCAGATATTCCTTTTATGTACACATTCTATGTTCACTTACTTGATACATTTTTACTCAGAACTGAGGGTTTTTTTGTATTAAAAAAAATGTTCTCAAGGAGAAAATGCTGCACAGCACCATTGCTATTATTTAAATAAAAACCAAGAAAACTTGCAGAATTTTCAGATCCTCAGAGCTTTTATGCTCTCCTTTGGGCAATACTGTTTTAGATGTTGACAGCATAAAATTGGTTCAGCACTCAAGTCTTCTTTCTGAAGATTATTTCTATGGATAAATCAGCAGGCCTGAATATTTTTTCCTTTAGTAAGTACTGTGGGACTAGTATTCCAATTACTCCAGGGGCCTTTGTGACATTAAGTGAGGCAATTCAAGAAATCACTAACAATATCCACTTTTAAGATTTCAAAGTATCTTATATTTAAACCTTGAATGTTTTGCTTCTTTCGTTCTCTCTCTTTCTTTTTATTATTTCTATTATTTCACAGAATTTAAGTATAGATGTTTTCGAGATAGGTGGTATTATTAGTGTTTTTATGTGATTTTGTCCATGAAAGTTTGATAAAGTTCCCAAATGATGAAAAACTTGGTTTTGCTCCATCTTTGAAGAAACTTAGACTACATGTCAGTCATTTAGCACACATTTTTTTTTCACTCACAAAAAACTTTGAAACATAGAATATTTTTATTCCTATCTTATAGATGATTGAACTAAAACCGAGGAGTTAATTATCATGCTAAACATACTCAGTATACTAATTTATTTCTCCATTTAACTCATACAGAAATGCTGAAATCATACAAGGAAGTAAAATATATGCTTGTGCTTGACATGGCAGCCTAGTTTTAATCCCATCTACTCAGGAGGTTATGAAGGAGGATTGTAAGTTTAATATTAGACTGTGAAACATACCTTGTCTCAAAATAAACAAAACACATAGGCATTGTTTCATTTCTGTAGAAACAAATAATAAACAATTATACATGACACAGTAAGAAGTAATACATGTTGCACAAATAAGGAAATATAATGTAGAATGTATGGGTGAGTGAAGGAGGTAAACAGGTATTTTATGCATTGCACTCAGGAAAGGCATCTTTAAATCTTTCATATTCAGAAAAATAAATCAATGAAAGAAAGAAACTGAAATTATTCAGGTTACTGTTGATGTTAGCTTCCCATCACTATAACTAAATGCTAGGGGTAATTAACTTAAAAAGACAAAAGACAGTTTTGCTCATAGTTTTGGAGGTTTCAATCTATGATTAATTATTGCTTTGGGTTTCTGGCAAAAAAAGGACATCATGGCAGGAATGTGTAGCAGAAGAAAGCTATGTACCTCATAACCAGGAATTAAAGAGAAAGAAGAGGTTGGGTTCCCACTATTCCCTTCATGGAGATAGCCCCAAATAACTGAAGAATCTCACACTAGGCCCCATTTCTCAAAGTTCTGCCACATCCTAATAATGCCACCCTGTGACATGAAACTTTGAAGGACTTTCAACATCTAAATCATAGCACTGAATTTCTAAGAAAATAAATAGGAAATAGTAAGGACGAAACCATTAAGGCAAGTATAAGTTCGGCAGATGAGAATGGTAAAATAGTGTATAATTAGGCATTGTTAGTAAGGCAAATAATGGTAGCAGTTGGTTTGGAGAAAATAGTTTTTTTAAATTTGGACCTTCAAAGGACATAGAAATTATTTTAAGCATTCTCTTACTTTTGATAAATATCATTAGAGGTAAAATTTTGAGCCACATAGAAGTATAATTTCATTTTAAATAACCATTTTATTCATATATATTGACATAAAATTCACCTTTCTAAGGTGGATAAATTAGTGGCATATGTAAAACATATACAGAGTTGTGTAACCATGACTACTATCTATTGTCTAATTTTATAATATTCCCTTCATCCTGAAAAAAATCCTTTTTTCTTCACTATCCTATCTCCCCATCTCCTGATAACCAATAAAATCTCTGTGTAATTTATGTATTTGTATTAGTTGTTTAGTGTCTGTCTCCCTTACCAGATTGAACAATTCATTGAGAACAGAGAAAAACACTAGATATTTAGAAGTCATGAATAAATAGTGTGATGTGCATAAATGGATTATACAGAAAACACTTCTTAAAATTTTACTTGAAATAAAGCCCTAGTAGTCCCATTTACCTCCCAGTCTACTGTAGTTTTCAAAAACCATATTGCTACAGAGAATTCTTTATTTGTGTCGTCTACTCCAATCACATATAAGGTACAATTTTAGCTTCCCTTTAATTTGCTTTTGTACTTGATGAATAATTTTTTCTTTACCTGCAACATTTATTAGAAATATTATAATTTTTTTTTACTTCTACATAAAATGTCCATGATGCTTTCATCATGGCATAAATGGAGCCCACTAATGAACATAACATAACACCACTAAACACATCACTTTGTGGGTCCATTCATTATTTTCTGTCTTCTATGATGATGAGAAATAAATGTGGATTCTTGGGGTCATTTTTCGAAGTAAAAACATTTATTTTAATATGTGTTTTTTCTTGTTTATTCATTTTCTTTTCAGGTTATTTTCCATACAGTGATGTGTTGAGAAAGACAACATTGGGTTGAGATGAAATAAATGGAAATGGGCTCTTCCCACTCTCTAATTCAATGATATGCTACTATACAGTATTGTAAAACTGACATAAAGTTAATTTGGTTCTCAATACAGGGTCATACTATTTTATATCCTGTAACTTGAGATTTTTCTTGTTGATAATAAAACCATGAATATCACAGCATAAACACCAAATATACTGCATATGTAGAAAGCTCAAAAGCCTATAGAACCAGGGAGAGATGTTAAAATTAATATAAAGGGTCAGCATATATGTTGGACTGGAGATATCACAAGCCACCCAAATGAGCTCCTGCTTCCATGCCAAAAAATTAACAGATAAGATTTTTTAAAAAACTGGAAATTCAAATTTTTAAATGTGGTATCCCCCATCTGAAATATTTTTAATAAAAATAATTTATGAACTCCTATTTCCTAACATTCCATGAACCAAACAACATAAATCTTGGACGGTTTTATACTATGGATGAGGTCTGGCCTACTATATTGTCTTTCATACGATTGTTGATGGTTCTAATTTTTTATTTAGTGGTACAGCAAATGAATCATTGTGTATCAGGATGGACTGGGTTGTATAAGGTAAAATAGTACCTTTTTGGGAGAAATCTCAAAGACCTTTGAGTAAAAAGCAAGGGGATAATTAAAAGGAGAAAACACTTAATATTGCATACATAATTCCTTCCCTTATAATAGAAGCAATTCCATCTTTATCTACAGCACTGCTTCCTATAAAGCCCCAAGGAAGACATCTCTGAGCTTGTGAGGGTATTGAACCTTATCATTGGCATGCAAAAGCATTAGCCTTTGGCAGAAAGGGAGGAGTGAGAATTAAATCTTCAAAATAGCTTCAATTATACTAGCAGGATTAGTATGTAGTATTTCTCTCTGAGTTCTTACATGAATTTAAGATCTATTGCTTGTTTTCTTCATAAAGTTTTAAAGTGTCTCTCTCTTTCCTGAAGAGAACAGTATTATCCTTAATTAAAGCTCCTCAGAGAGCTTTAGAGGTCTGTAGTTCAGATTATATTGTTTTGAGTTTTTTGATTTAAGAATTTAAGCTCATCCTGCCTCATTTTTGATTTTATTTCAAGATTGGCTATTTGACAGGCATAGGAATCAATTTAGTGCCAAATAGCTGAATAGCTTTTTATATGGTTTATAACGATATCTCCTAAACCAGCTACATAGACAGTCATATATTACTGTGTCAGTAATGAGAACACAACAGGTTAACCAAAAATGAATACAACTGTTTTTTTTTTTTTTTTTTTCACAAAAGATGCAGTCATTAAATAAACACTTCATAAAATTACATTGCTTGGTCTGTAGGCGCTGATTATCTTGAGAGTTTCCCAAATAAAAATAATGATGTTCAATGGATCAAAGAAATATTTTGTTATGAAAGCAAATACAAACAGCCTCTATAGTCAGATGGGCATACAGAATTAAAGCTACATGGGTTCTTCTGCACCACTCATAATCTTGAGCAATTCAGTCATTCTGAGTTTCATTTTTTTCCTTATGTCTTTATTAAATCCTTGGTCAAAGAAATGAAAGAGGGATGTGCATAAAAACTGTGTCCTATCAGTTCTTATTACCGTATCCTTGGAGAAATCTTTTAGATCCAAAAATCATTTTCGTATTTGTAAAATTTAAATTAAAAAAATTTCCTTCTGTTAGAGACTACTAGAATGATTGCATCAAAAAATAATTTGTAAAAATTTGAAAAAAGCTCATATATCAGACAAGCTAAATAAATACAAGAATAGTATAATTCTTGTGGAACTCAAATCTTCCAAATCTCTTTACCATGAGGGTGTCAGATACCAGCACAACTTAAAGACCAAAATGTAATCATAGCATAATTTGAATTTTTTTATTGCTTTTCTTCAATGCTTCCTGCATTCAAAGTGTTACATGCATGTACATGTGTATTTTTTTATTTTCTAGCCTTTCCTATCAGGCCTACAAGTCAGAGCAGAAAGTGAGTAGGATCTTAGCAAAGCTGATAATTGGTTTTGAGAGCTGATGCCCCTGTTAAGGAGACTAAAGCCATTCCAAATAAAGTGGCTATTCTTTGGCACTCTTTCTGACCATTCATAGTGTAGCACTATCTAAGCTTGCATACCTCTCAGCAGTCCTTTTTCCCCCCCTTTTAAAAATTTATTTATTTTATCCTGTACAGTGGCTCACACTTATAAGGGGTACTCCTGTAATCTATGCTAGGAGGATTGCAAGTTCAAGGTCAATCTTGGCAACTGAGACCCTGTCTCAAAATAAAAAATAAAAAGGGCTAATGCTTTGTAACTCAGTGATAAAACACTTGATTAGTATGTGTGAACCTTGAGTTCAATCCCACTACTAATAAATAAATAAATAAATGTTTATTTGTTTTAAAACTGACATGAAACTATATATATTTGTTATGTGTAACATGATGTTTTGAAATATATGCATATTGTGCACTGGTAAAATATACACAATTAACATATGCATTTCCTTGCAATCATCACTTTTTGTGGTAAGAACATTTAACGTCAACACTTAGCATTTTTCAAAATTAAAATATATTATCATTTATAACATTCACCATGCTGTGCAATAGAGCTCTTGAATTTATTTCTCCCATCTAACTATAATTTTGCATCCTTTGATCAACATATCTCCAACCTCTTCTTTCAACTCTAGCCTCTGGTAATCTCCATTCTGTTTTCTCCTTTATAAAAACAGAATAAAGAGACAAAGTACAGACTGAGAAAAAATATTTGCAAACTATACATCTGATGAGGGGGATATATCCAAACACATAAAGAATTCCAAAAACTTGATAGCAGGTAAAGCGTCCAATTAAAAAGTGGGCAAAAGATCTGAAAAGACATTTCTAAAAAGAAGACATACAAATAGTTTAAAGTATATGTGAAATATTTAATATTAGCAGTGGCCAGGGAAATGCAAATAAAAACCATGATGAGATACACCCTCACTACCATCAGAATAATTGCCAAACGAACAGATAAAAAAGATCACAAGCACTGGTGATGTGGAGAAAAGGGAGACCTTGTGCACCATTGGTGATGGAACAGTGATCCTCTTCACCTTTCAATATAACCCTTGCTGCTTATTTTAAAAGAGATGCTTTTATCTTCCTGTTCCTCCTCCTCCACCTCCAACCAGGCGGCAGGAAACAAGATTACCTTGCATTATCTGTCTTTGAGCACATACCTACCACAGGAAGGAAGAAGATGTCATGGAAGATCTAGGAAGTGACCATCTCTCAAATTAACAAGTAAATTTCAACACACTATTAGGGCATACCTGGGACCCCCTGACAGGGCACACCCAGAATGCAGCCTTTAAAGAGTTTCTTTAAAAGTCCTCTTTTCTCCCTGATGGGTAGAACCACAGCTTCTAAGCCAGGAGTCCCCTGTGTTTCTCCTTTGCTAGCAAAGCAACAAATTTTCTTTTTCCTTTTCCTCAAAACTGTGTCCTCCTTATTAAATTGGCATTGAGAACAAGGACTAAGCTTTCAGTGGTAGTGAGAACTTGTACAGACTATGGAGGAATATGAAACCTCCTCAAAATTTAAAAATAGAGCTACCGTATGATCCAGAGTTCCCACTGCTGGGTACCTATCTGTAAATAAGGAAATCATCATATTGGAGAACTAACATGCACTCCCATGTTTAATGTAGCACTTTAAGCAATAGCTGATATATGGAATCCATCTAAATACTCATCAACTATCAAATAGGTAAAAAAAATGTGGACTATACAACTCTTGGCGATATTTTATCATCTTGATTTTATATATTTAGCACAACCCATATTTTTCCCACTGTTTCAAAATACTTCCTATAAATTTTTGTTCTTCTCATTGTAATACTATCTAAAAATAATCTGATTTACCAGATTATTTATCAGACCTTGGTTGATAGAAAAATACTGGAACTTTCAAAGAAAAGCTGGTCATTGACTTTCTTTCCCTTCCAAGAACGACCTCTAATTTCTTTCAATACCAGACATCTTGAAGTATAACGTAAAGGAAATAAAAATTTCATTCAAAAAGTTCATGAGGTCATTTAACCCACTTCTATATATTTAAGTCACATTTTGCTACATAATTCTAATTTTTCTTTTGAACTCTTAAATAGAGAGTCCCAAACTGAATACTTGCTGGTAGGAAAATGTAATTTCAAATTCAACATTATCCTTATAATATCCCTCTATCTTTCTGCTGGTTTAAAAATAATCTATTGGTTTGTAAAACAACTGTTTTAGTCTTTCATAAACTTTCTAGAAGATTCGGGAAACATGACAATGCTTCCATGTGCCCGAAGGTACTAGTATCTAGATTCAAATGCTGCCACTAGCACCCTGACTTTAACAGTAGTAAAATAATAATTTTAT
This sequence comes from Sciurus vulgaris, assembly GCF_902686455.1. Classification (NCBI taxonomy): domain Eukaryota; kingdom Metazoa; phylum Chordata; class Mammalia; order Rodentia; family Sciuridae; genus Sciurus; species Sciurus vulgaris. Next base: position 93,896,432 of record NC_136467.1, on the reverse strand, counting down.
GCCTTTGATTACATGTCCTATTATCAGCTCAGATCTATGAGAAAAGCAATACATTTTAAAATGTAATTCATCTACCCATATCTTTAGAAAACTATAAAAACAAACTTTTCCAAATAATATTCTTCTCTTCATCTCTATCACATGCATTGCTATTGTTCTGATATCTTCCTTTCCAATATTTTAATGGAAAAAAATTTCTTCCAATGAAGAAATAAGTTTATTATTATTTATTTATTATAAGTTTATTATAAGTTTATTAATGATTTGAAACTTTTTAATTTTAATAGGCCACACTCAACACGTTAGATCAATGAAAGACTGCAAACCATATTCCCTGAAATCTACAGAAACTAGAAAAGATATTTTCTCTGGTATCTCAGCACTTTATTCTAGAGAATCAATATGGTGCTGAACTCTCCTAACCTCATCTAAACTTGAGAGTGGAAGGAAACAAGGGAGAAGTCCTTGAACTCATATGTTGACAACTTTTTCCTCGAACTACAGTGATATCAGGAAATAAATTTTGGAACAGGGCAAAATATAAAAAGCAATATGCTTTTGGAAACAAATTTTTAAAACAGAACACATGACCAAAAACCAGATTAAGATAAAATATTATTTTTATTCAGCACTTAAACAACCTCATTTTGTGAGAAATAATCAATAATAAAATTTTGATTAGAAGGAGATAAATTCATCCTTAACATGTATCTATTATCATCAAAAGTGATACTCACTTATCTGCTAACCATAAATTCTAAGTGTTGAATAAATATTGAAGAAAAAGGGAACTAGCATACACATATGGCGTGAAACTTATTCACCAAGTTTTTACTGTGATATGGATAGGAGAGAAATATATACACAAATGAGTGAATTTATGTGAGTCAAGAAGGAAACCATACAGGGACCTGCAGAATGTGGAACTGGCCATATTTAGGAGTCTAAGTTTTGACTTCCTAGGAAGAAAATTAGCTGACTTAATCACTCAGAAATGTTATTGACTTAGAATACGCATTGCCAAAAATTGTTCTAGGAAAGGTCAGATTAGAAATACTTTAGGATTTGGGAACCTTGGGGGTCTCAATTCTGTTGTTGTAATGCAAATACAGCCATAAAACATATGCAAAAAAATTGTCATACCAATAAGAATATGGTCTTATTGTATACCAATAAGACTATAAATGAACTTGAAATTTGAATTTAATATCATTTTCACTTATTAGGATTTGTTAATATCATTTTTATTGTTTTCCAGCCATTTTTAAAACATAAAAACCAATAGTGTATGTAAACTATGGACCAAAATTCATTCACCCATGACTTAGAACATTGGTGTACTAGGAAGAGTTTTAAGAGGTCATTTTATCACTCTTAGAAAAAACTCAACACATGTTTGGAGGAGGAACAATGATGGAGTGCTGTTTCTGATTTATGAAATAGTGGACTGTAGAGACACCAACTACGGTTGCTAAAAATAAATCTTTAACAAACTGAACTTTTGTCCAAAGTGTTTTTCTTTCATTCTTGTTATTTATATATTGTGTGGTCTTTCTTTATAAACTGCATTTTTTTTTCTTTAGTGATATTTTAAATATTCTAAATCCATTTAAATCTTCTTTCTCTGGCTTGGGCTCCATCGTTTCTTCGTATCTAAGCACATTTATATCCACATGCTAATTTTAGAAAGATAGCAACATTAATGAGATAGATTAATATAAATTAAATTTAATATAAATTGTATAGAATTCAAATATATTCCTTTAAACAATTTTTTTTAGGGAAGTGAAGTATCAGTCTAAAAGTTTAAATAAAAGTCTTGATTTCCCATAACTTTATACATAAAATATCTATCAAGTTTTGTTATTTTGACTACTGTATCTATGGTTAGACTAAGTGTGCTATTACTGATTTTACTTAGAAGGTAGGTGGAAAATATAAATTTACCAAAGCACGGTTTTTCTTCATTCTTTTTCTGGCTCCTCCCTTCTTAATACTTGATTTATTTTGCCTTCATGGTAGATTAAGCATTCTATAATGAAGGAAGTCATTTCTAGTTAATTGAAATCATTCCAAGTACATCTGTTCTCAAGAAAATTTTACCAGTCAGGCCCCTTCCTACACAGGAACAGTGAAACAAAAAATAATAACTGCTGCTCAAAGAATAAGGAAGTTCTGAGTTTGACTATTTAAGAGAGATGAATAGCTGAAGGCAATCCAAACTACACATCACAGGTTAGGAATTTCATATTTTCTTAATGAATAAACATTTTGAAATATAGAGTGGGTGATTTCATCAATAATCTTAAAGTAGTTTACTTAAATCAATAGTATTTCTACTTTTGTAGCACTATGTACTATGAAGAATTAATGCTACAAAAAATACTTTCCTGACATAACTCATATTTCTGGGAAGAAAAGATTAATGTGTTTAAATTTATGAATATAGAGATTCAATCTTTCTAACATTCTGATTAGAATAAATAACTCAATATTAAGGATTCTTACTGAGTAAATAATATAAATGTGTCAAAAAACAACAATCAATATAGTAAATTTAACAAACCAGATGATATTAACATAGTAAATCATTTACATGTTTTTGTATTAAATTGTAGGATGCTCTTATATAGAAGAATATTGTGTTTCTCTTACTCTCTCTCTCCATATATATGTGTGTGTGTGTGTGTGTGTTTGTGTTTGTGTGTGTGGTCATATATGGAACTATATTTTGCTAGTGTATGTGTTCTTTCTCTCTCTCACTCTGTCTCCTAATTTCATCACATTAGTGAATACATTTCAATGTGGATTTTGAAGTACGCACATTTTTCAGGGTATAGCAGATGATTTTGTATTATGTAAGATAATTTATTGAGTTTTATAGTCCCAAAATATAAGCCACATAGTTCTAAGTATCTCCTGAACAGTTTCTTTCAGTGTTATCTTCAGGCTTTCTGATTCAAAACTACCTGAAACATTTTATTGAAAGCATATGTTATCTCAAATATGCACATTACATTTTATTGGCTTAAATTATGGAACCTCATATGTGCATTTCAAACAAATATCCCATGTAATTCATATACATATCAAAGTTGGGAAGCAATGTATCTAATACTTGATAATACCTGATTGCCTGTTTTTTGGTTTTTTTTTTTTTTTTTTTTATGCCTACTGATTCACATCTCTTTGAAATATTGTTGGCTATAAACTCAGAATAACAAGACATTCTTTTACTTTCCCTTATCACCATGATTCTCAGGCTGCACTTTAAATAATATGCATATATGAATCTTCGAAATATTATAGTATATGAACAAAATCAGAATCAGAGTTTTGATTTTTTTTGTTTGTTTGTTTTTTGGTACTAGGGATTGAGCCCAGGAGAACATAACTGTTCTTTTTTACTTATTAATTTATTTTTATTTTGAGACAGGATCTTACTATAATACTTAGGGCCTTGCTAACTTGATGAGGCTGGCTTTCAACTTGTAATCCTCCTACCTCACTGTTGCATCCTCCTCTCAGAACTAGAGTCACCCACAATGTTAGCACCCTAACACTAACCCAGAGGGAAGGTCTTTTTCCATGAAAGCCAATCTGGTCTATAATATGTGGAAGAAGTTCAAATATGCAAACATAAAGACAATTAACATAAAACAGAAAGAAACATGACACCACCCAAGAAACACAATAATTTTCTAACAACTAATTCCAATGAAATGGAAACGTATAAATGACCTGACGAAGAATTCAAATTAATCCCTTTATAGAAGCTCAGTGGCTATAGGAAAACACAGAAAGAAAACTCAACAATCAGGAAAACAATACATGAACAAAACAAGAAACTCAACAAAATGATAGAAATAATTCTGAAAACCAAGAAATTAGAGTTGAAGAATGCAATGAGTTAAATGAAAAATGAAATAAAGAACTTCAACACCAAGTCATTTGCAATTTTCCTGTCAGAGGGAAAATAAGAATTAAAAAAGTGGGCAGAGAGTAAATACCGTTTATGTTATACTAAAAAGCAACTCAACGTATGTATTATGGACGCTGAGAAAGAGAAAAGACCATAGCTCACATGAATTAAAAATTGCTCAAAACTTCCCAAATCGTAGCATGGAAAGGCTGAGTGGATGACAATATCTAACTATATTCCATATACAAGAGACTCACTTTAGATTTAAAAATACACATAGGTTGAAAGTTAAAGAGAAAGAAATAACATTTCATGCAAATGAAATGTGAAAGTAGAAGTAGCTATATGTGCATTATGCAAAATAGATTTTAAACATAAAATGTATATAGAGAGCAAAAACAGCCTTTAAGTAAAGAATAAATAAATAATTCAAATTAAAAATATGAAATTATACATACATGGACCCAACATCAAGACATCTAACTATATCAAGCAAATATTTACAAATCTGAAGGCAGAAATTAATAGCAATAAAAAATAATAGGGAATTTTGATATGCACTTACAATAATGGATAGAATAACCACATTGAAAAGTGAAAAAGAAAATAGCACTAAAGAATAAATGGATCTGACAGACATGCACAGAATATTTCAATCAGAAGCAGCCTGTCACACAGTCTTCTCAAGCATACATGAAATATTCTCTGAGAAAAATCATTTTAGTTCATAAGACTTTGCAAACTTAAAAAGATTGAAATCATTGCAAGAGTCTTTAAAAACCACAATGGAATGTGTTAGGGTTTATATGTGAGGTGTCCCCCAAAACCTCATGTGTGAGACAATGCAAAAAGGTTTATAGGAGAAATGATTAAGTTATGAGAGCCTTCAGTGAACTAATCCACTGGTGGGATTAATTTTAGTTGCCACTGAAAGCCAATAGGGTGTGACTGGAGGATATGGGTCATTGGGGCCATGCCTCTGGGACATATATTTTGTATCTGCCTAGTGTATTCTCTTTCTCTGCTTTCTTATCATCCTATGAGTCACTTCCCTCCACCACACTCTTCTACTATGGTGTTCTGCCTACCTCACCTCAAGCCCCAAGGAATAGAGCCAACTGTCTATAACCAAGACCTCTGAAGCCTCTGAAACTTTTCCTCCCCTACAAAATTGTTCTTATTAGTTCTTTTCATTACAGTAATGGAAAAGCTGACTAAAACTGAAATTGGTATCAAGAGTGGAAATTTTACTGTAACTAACTTGACCATGTGGTTAAGAAGCTTTTGGAACTTTTTGGAATTGGTGGGAGGAATTTTGACATGCAATGTAAGTTGGAAATGCTTTAAGATTATTGTAAGCAGAATTTAATGGCTGATTCTGGTAGAATCTCAAGACCAGAATGCCAATAGGACCATGGACAGTAAAGACAGTACTTGAGAGGATTCAGAGGAGGATTCCATTAAATTTGGAGTACAGGGCAATCATGTTCTATTCTGGTTGAAAGATTGTCTGCATTTTGCCCCTGTCCTGAGACATTCTGTGAGGCTCATTTTAAAAATGATGGACATCTTACTCCGGTGGAAGAAAATGTCTACGCAGCACAGCATTTGGATAGAGGCATGGATATTGATGGTTTTTAGTCAAATTTATTGTGATAATCAGGAGCAGAAAACAGAGCAGAAAGATTTGAGAAATCTGGACTTCAAAGGTGGGAGCAAAACCAGGTCTAAGAAAGTTGCAGTTGCTAAAGACATTACCTCCACTAAAGAAATGCTAAAGACTTTGCCCAGAGACAATAAGAAAGATAGCCTGAGGGAATCTCAGGAGCTGGCAAGATCATATCCATCTGAGTCTCAAGGAAGTAACAGTAAAAAATTCTCTTGAGAAGAAATCAATGGGATACCCTTCTTTTAAGAAGTGGTTTAGGAAGGTTTTTCAACATACTTAGCTACCCAGGCACTCAGATGTTGCTACAGCCAGGGTCCCTGGAGAATTGGTTACTGCATGATATGGTGGCAGACATAAGCATCAATTACATGGTCCTGGTTCTGCAGGAATGAATGATGCTGGAGTTAGAGGTCCACGGAAGCTTCTACCAAGATTTCAAAGAAAGACCTTGGAGGCCAGGCAAAGTGAAGCAGGATCAGAGTCCCTGTGAGCACGCCCTGAGATGATGGTGCATGGAGACATGATGAGGAAGACAATGAGATCCCCAAGATTAATAAATGCTAGTATCTGGTAATATCTGCTGAGGAAGGCTATAGGAATTGAACTGAGACAAACCATCAGAAAGACCACTTGGACTGTAATCAACAAGGTCACAGGGGTGGAGTTACACAATCCCTTTGGACAGAACATTATGCCATATGCCCCAGATATGAAATATTGAAATACAGGACTTGTTTGCCCAACTGGATTTTGGTCTTGCTTTGTTCCCATCCCTTCTTTTCATGCCCCTATTTTTTTTCAAAGGAAATGTTTACTGTGTACCTTTATATACCAAACACTTGTAAACTGTTTTTTATCTTTTATTTATTTTTTTATTTTTACAGGAGTTTACAATGAAAGTTTGCCCTGAGTCTCAGAGGAGACTTTGGACCTGAGCTTTTGGGTAATCTTGAAACTTTTAACACTATGGGGACTCTTGGAAATGGACAAAATGTATTTTGCATTGTAAGATGGACATGAGCTGTTGGGGTCCAAGGGTGCAATGTTATGGTTTGGATGTGAGGTGTCCCCTAAAAGCTCACTTGTGAGACAATACAAAAAGGTTTAGAGGAGAAATGATTGGGTTGTGATTGCCTTAACCCATTCAGTGAACTAATTAACTGGGATAACTGAGTGGCAACTGAAGTCTGGTAGAGTGTGTCTAGAGGACGTGGGTCATTATGGGCATGCCTTTGAGCACATTTTGTATATAACCAGTGGAATCTCTCTCTCTCCCTCTCTCTCTCTCTCTGCTTACTGATCACCATGTGAGCTCTTTCCTCTGCCACACTCTTCCACCATGATGTTCTGCTTTACTTCACCTCAAGCCCTGAGAAATACAGTCAACTGTCTATGAATTAAGACCTCTGAAACCATGAGTCCCTAAATATATTTTTCCTGTCCTAAAGTTGTTCTTGTCAGGTCTTTTCAACACAGAAGTCAAAAAGCTGACTAAAACAGAATGAAATCAGAAATCAATAAGAGTAAAAATAGTAAGAAAACTAAAAAATAAATGGGAATTAAACAAAACACTCTTGAACATACAATGTGTCAAAGGGTAAATCAAAATGAACTTAAAAAGGATCTTGAGACAAAAGAAAACAACAACTTAATACACCAGTAGCTATTGGACATAACAAAAACAGATACAAGAGGAAAGTTTACAAAAGCAAGAATCTTACATCAAAAAAGAGGACAGACCTCAAATAAATAACCTAATCTTACCCTTCAAGCAACTAGAACAAAACAAAACACAAGTTAAGACCAAATTTAGTAAAAGATATAAATAAATAAAATGAAACTAGTAAAACAATGAAAATTATCAGCAAAACTAAAAGATGGTTTTTGGAAAAGAAAAAATACAAAACTTTTTCGAGACTATTAAGAGAGAAGACTCAAATAAAATCAGAAATGAAAGGATATAACAAAGACACAATAGAATCACGAAGAATCAGCATAAAAAATAGTCTTGTTTGTTTCTACAAATAAAGAAAAGGAAATTAAGGAATCATTTCCATTCAAAATGACAAGGAAAGAAAAATAATTATTAGAAATATACTTAACCAAATTGGTAAAATACTTATAAACTGAGTTTTTAAAAATTATTCATAATTATTATCATTTAATGAAGGATATTAAAGAGACACAGATAAATGTATTCAAATCCTATGTTCCTATGTTAGTGAATTAATGTAACTGAAATTTCCATATTACCCAAAGTGATCTGTTGTTCAGTACATTCCCTATCAAAATCCAAATTGCCTTCTTTACTGGAATAGCAAAAAAGCATTCCAAAATTAATAGACCACAAAAGACTAAATAGCCAAAGCAATCCTGAAGAAGAACAAAGGTGGAGTCACCATAATTTCTGATTTTGAAATATGCTAATGGCTACAATAGTCAAAATATATATATATAATGGATATATAAACCAATGGAATAAAATGGAGAATCCAGAAATAAATCATTGCACCCATGGTCAACTGATATTCAATTAGGGTTCTGATTACAGATAAAGGGAAAAAGAAACTCACTTTAATGAATAGTGCCAGAGAAACAGGATATCTACAAGAAAAAGAATCAGTTTGAACCCTATTTCAGACTGTGTACCTATGTAATGAGAGAAAATATTTGGAAACAATATATATTTAATTATTGTTTAATCAACAGAATATATAAGGAACTCATATAATTCAATAGCAAAAAATAACCAGCCCAAAATAATGACTCAAAAAGGGCAAAAGAGCTGAACAGACATTTCTCAGAAGCACACACACAAAAGCCAGCAGGAAGGAAAAGATGTTCAACCTAACTAATCATTAAGACAATGCAAAACAGAACTTCAATGAAATAACTCCTTGCACTTGTTACCACAGATATTAGCAGAAGGACAAAAGATAACAATGCTAAAGAAGATATAGGGCAACAACCCAAGTTACCATCCATGGATGATGTATAAAGAGAGGGTAGTACATATATACAATGGAATGCCATTTGGCAGTAAAAAACAGTGAAATCCTATGATATGTGACAACATGGATAGAAGTGGAGATCATTCTGTTGAATGAAATAATCCAGGCACAGAGAGACAAGTCCTATAGGATCTTACTAGTGTAGAAATTGAGAGAAGAAAAGAATGGTAGTTACTATAGACCAGGAGGAATAGAAAGAAGCATGATGTGGGGAAAGGTTGATCAATATAATGAAATGTCAGATAGGACCAAGAGGTGCTGGTATGCTATTGTAAAATAGGATGATTCTAGATAACAATAATGTACTATATACTTCAAAGAAGTAGAGAAAAGGATTTTGAGTTTTTATCATAAAGAAATGAAAAACATTTGAGTAGATACATTTAATCTGATTTGCACATTACATGGAATATTCATGTGTCAAAACTTCACATGTTGATATAGTAATATGTATAATTTTTATGTTTTTGAATACCAATTAAAATAAATCTAACTTTAAAAATCTGAGAGTTTTCACAAGGTTTGAAAGAATTCATATTCATACTTACATAGTCTACTACTCAGAGCAGTGCCATATAAGTCAAAGGAACTCAATATACATCTGTGGAATGAACAATAAACATTAATGTTTGAATCACATACGCTACTCAGTTATTCCTAGTGTCAGGTTTCATCAAGAATATGAGGAAAATATAAACTCATTTATTGGTAACCAATTGAAATAAGTGATTGTGATTACAGATCAATGATGTACTTTTATCTTGAAGTGTGTTTTATTGAGTTGACATTGCATAATTATTTGATTAATAGTACTATAAGACAAAAAATAATGAGTTCTATTTTCTGATAAAATTGTAAGTCATGGAGTTGGTGATTTTCTCTTCTGAATCTATCTGTGGAAAGGCCATAGAAGATAAAAGAAGGTTGGATTCCAAAAGGTTTTGAATCTGATGCATTCTAAAACAGAATAAATTTAAAGAACAAGCATACTCCATAGAAGGTACACTGTGTCCAAATGTGAGAAGGACACCCACCTCAAGGACAATACTGTGTGCCATGTAGGTTAGACTGAAAGATAACTTTCCTTTCTCTTTCCTATTTTCTGCCTTGCCCTGCCATGTGAGCACATTCTTTCACCATCGACCAGCATATACAGTGCAGTACTGAACTGGCACGATTCTAGTAGTAAAGCAGAAAAATTCAAAATTTCTAATATTGTAATAATAATTCAGTTCTCATTATCCACAGTTTCCATATTTATGAATTTTCCAAGTGACCAAAATTAATTTATTTCTCTCATGATCATTCATGGACTGAATAGAGCAGGAACATCTTGGATCACCTGATGGGTGAGTAACTAGCAGAGTTCCATCAGGTGATCATAATGAAAACAGTGCTTTGGCAATATATGTAATACCATGTGATTTTTCATTGCATTGTTGTGTTTTCATATCCATGATATGGCTATTTATATTGTCCCCAAGCACAGTGTAGAAGTGCAGCCTAGAGTTCCTAAGTACAAGAAGATTGTGATATGTCTTATGGGAAAAATATGCACTGAATCAGCTGTGTTCAGGCATGAGTTATAGAACTGTAAGTTCAATGTTTCCACCATATATATTAAATAAGACATCTTTAAATAAAAATACATATACCCCATTTCTGTACATGAATCAAAATGCAGTCTGTAAAAAATTAAAAGATAAATTAAAAAATACATATATACAAGGTTATGTATTGATTTGCTGATTAAAACATGACAAGCAGTTACAGAAACCTAATCCTGGATTTTCCGTAGGAGCGATGTTCAGTAATCCCCAATTCAGCATTTGTGCTGACTTTACATAACAAAACAAATGCATATAATAAGTACCAACTGTATAAATACAGGAGCAATCCAACAACAATGCAGACTTCTTCAAGGAAGCATCAACTATCACCAAACATGTTGCTGTAGGATAGTTGGGTTGGCTCCTCTAATATGCCTCCCTGTACACTAGAACACCCATTAAAGCAGCTCTCAGATGCCTAATGGTTTCTAGTTTAACCTTTGCAAAACCAAGATTGCTCACACACCATTGTTTCTGACTGGAATTCTAGATGTATGTTTGGTGTTGACTAGATTGCATTGTGAAGTTCCCTCTCCAAGGGAGGCTGAGACAAGAGAGTTTTGGGTTTCTACTTAGAGAAATAGATACTCTTAAAGTGGGAATTTTCCAAATCTAGAAAAGATGTTCCAAAAGTGCTAAGTATCCAGAGTAAACACACACACACACACACACACACACACACACACACACACACACACACAAACACACAAGCTGTTAGAAGATTTATCAGTCAATGGTTGTTTTACTGGTAAAGATGACTAGTAATTACTAGTATTTATTTATATATTTGAAGTTTCTTAAGATGTGCCCTATATTTCTGTAAGGTTCATTATATTAGTATCTTTCAGGTGAGGAAACTGAACACAAAAATAAGTACTTTTCCCATGGTCACATAGGCAATAAATAGTAAAACTGAAATGTTAGCCCTAAGACTCAGAGATCTTTTGAGTCTTTGGGAAGAGAAAGGTATCAAAACAAGTTTTCCATGAATAATTACTAAATAAACAAAAGTATATAGAATGATGCTTCAAGAAAAGGGTGTTAACAGTGCCTAAGTAGAATTTTTCTTTACTTAAGAAACATTGAATTTTTCCAAAAGAAAATTTGAAAAGGAAGAAAAGGAAGAAAGTGAAATTCATGTATGTCCTATATAATTTTTATTCATAGAATAATTTTGAAACTCATTTCAAGCTTATTCTTTTCATAGGTCATTAACATGTATCCTTAATGGTAGAATTTATTTCACCTAAAAATAGTAGTAATTCTTTTAATACCATAAAGTATCCAGTGTTAAAATGTGTCCAATGACTTTGCCAATTATTATTATTATTATTATTTACATCTTATTTGAATCTAGGTCAAAATAATGTCTACTCATTGCACTTGGTTGATAATTCTCTTAAATTCTTTGAATCTGTAGCTTCCCCTTTCTTGTGTATTTATTTAATAAAAAAGGAACTTTGCACTGATAATTATCATTATATCTTCTGAGTTTTGCCTTTTTGATCACCTAGTGTCATTCCTTTGTCAACTGAGTTTTCTGTAAATTGATTAGATACAGAATCTTGATGAGATGTAGATTATATTCATTTCACAGATGGTACTATGTGCTTATATTAAGCTAAAAATGATGAAAAACAACTCTATTTTGGTAAAGTTAATAGCCATTGGTAAGCATTGCCTCAAATAATTTTTTCATTAAGATTTGCAAAGTGGTGATACTTTAATTTTATATTTCACCATATGTTAGCTGACATATCTTTGTAAATAGAAATTTCAATAAATATTTGTTTTAAGGCAGAAAAATTATTCATTGTTTTTCTTTATTTAGCAATTTACAAAATAGTTAGTTCTGAAGTAGCATCCAAAATGATTAATTAGTTGTGGGTTCCTTAACATCACTGACTGATAGATTTAAGCAGATTTAATTCATTTCACTCCAATAGAAGTTATTTTAATGAATGGTAGAATTGTTTTATATTAGCTCTTGAGATCTTTTGGTTAGAACTTAGTAATCTGATAGTTTCTTTGATTTCTTTTGGTATGCCAAAATGTCCCAAGCACATTTTTTGTAATTTCTACCCCATTTCTAAAATAAACCACCTCTCTCAAAAGACATTTTTTTTTTCTTTTGATAGTAATTGGTATATGGAAACCACAACCTAATGACTTGGTGTTATTATGCCTATGTTCTTTGTGTTAGACCTTTTTGGCTTACAGGAAATGAATATGCTTCCTTATAAGTCAAACATAGAAAATGTAGCTCTATAAGCTCAAAAAGTCAAGGAAATACATTCTCCAATAAGGCATTAGGAGGAAGCAGAGTTCGGCTAACATTATGATTACGGCTTGATGATTCCAATATATGCTTTTTTAAATTACCAAGTTTGTGACAAATTATTATAACAGCAATGGGAAGTTATGAAATTTGGGATACCAGAGTGGGATGGTCCTGCAAAAAATAGCTAAAAAGAAAAAAGATATAGCTTTGGAATTTGGTAGGGGTCAGAGTTTGAAATTTTGAAGAGGATGAGAAAAAAACTAAATTTCCTGCAACAGACTCTGAGTAGAAAATTGCAGGTTAAAGACCCTGCCACTGAGTGCTTAGGATAAAGTGAGGGACATTAGAGAGAAAGGCTGAGTCATCTCAGAGGATATCTTAGAGGTTCAGAAGGAAATGAATAATATGTTTTAGATATTGGAGAAAAAAAGTCCTTGATACACGGTTACAGGAAGCTTAGGTGAATTTTGTCCTAAAGTTTGCAGAAAAAAGAACTTATAAGCAATAAACATGTATTCTTAGCTAAGAAGTTTTCAAAGTGAAGTACTGAAGGTGTGACCTGGTTTAGTTTTGTTGATTATGGTAAGATGTGAGAGAAGAGATAAACTGTGATACATTTGTTAAGTAAAAATGAACCAGAGTTGATGATTTAGGAAAATATCAGCAAGTCCAGATTACTAACATATTAAAACTGGGGATACACTGTTAGTAAAGCTTTACTTAGGAAAAAAGCTAAGGGTATGGCTGGATAAAACTTTGCTCTTGTTGAAGAGATTAGTCAAGCAAATCACGAATGCAAAGATGTTTTAGACACCAAAATTGCAATATTGCTAAAACTGTGGAAACTAATATATATATCTTTTTGCTGCCATGTCAGAAGCCTCAGTTTCCAGTGATATGAAAGTATGCTTTTCCTTTATTCCACAATATTCATGGGCCAGTCTTACAATCACCAACACTATCTGCATAATATGATTACTGAAAAAAACTTAAGATATTTATTTGTTTGTTGATTAGCATTTTAAAATTTTTAGGGTATTTCCCACTATGAATATGTAGTAAAACACTTTTGTTTTAAAGAAAGTTTTGATACTTTTTTCTCTGTGGTTATCAGTTAGATGCAATACATGTCTAAACATATAAGACACCCAAACACAAATGTACATACACACATTCACATAATTCTTTGTATTTAAATTTAATAAAGGTTGAACCAGGACATTACATGATATAATTATCATTAAGCAAAGGAAGAGAGAAAAAAGGCTGACTAGGGAAAAATGGAAAATATGTTTCCCTAAATGGAGCTTGTTTTGCGATTTAAATTTGAAGTTGCATAAATAATTTAAATAACTTTTAAACAGAAACAACTTTTTAGAAAAGACAATTACTGCATTTGAGACAAAATGAATCTTGAACTTAAATACATATTGAATTATATTCAACTCCTTTATTCTTAAAAAATGAAAACTTAATATTAACACTTTATCCCCCAATTTTCCTGAACAATATAATCTAAAACTCTCCCATAGAAGTATGTAATATTTCTCAGTCTTTTTCTGAGCTGCATAATATGACATTTTATAGATATTCTATGATGTATATGATTAATTCCCTATTGTTTTTTCTTTCCATTCTTTTGCCCTTATAAATTATACACTTGTATTTTGGGATTTTTCTCTAGTGTATCTTTGGGATACATTCTTAGCAACAAAACTGTTAAATCAAAAAACTGCATACATATGTAATTTTATTGGATATTTTCTAAACTCTACTATGGGTGGAACTATTGTAAATTCCCTCTAGAGATATGTAAAACAACCCCCTTTCCGTACAGTCTCAACAACTAAATGTGTGGTCAAAGTTTTGAATTTCCCTATCTATAAAATGGAAAATGCTGCCCCAAATGTAATTTCAATGTGCATTAACTGTGAGTGAAATTGAGTCTCTTCTTAATATAGTTCAGACAATTTATGTTTCTTTTTCTGGGGGCTGTCTTCATGTTTCTTAACTTTTTATCATTATATTTTTCAGGTTTTTCATTCTTTATTATTGAAAGTTGTTTGTATACTAAAAGTATTTATTCTTCAATTATAAATTGAAAATAAATTTGCTCATTGTATTTTAGCTATTCAAAAGTTTACTCAGAATCAAAATTTATCAATCTGTCATCTGAATCATCAGTTAAAAAAATTCACCCCATTCCTAATTTATGAATTTATCAATTCTTATTACTTGAATATTTTAGATATTTAAACTTCTAATTCAATTATAATTTTTCTTATAAATTACAAGAAATTAGCCTAATTATATTTTTTTCCTTTAAAGATTATTTTAAAACAAGAATATGAATTAGAATTTTTCTCACAAAACAAAAACAACTAACTTCATCGATGTTACATTTCCATATATGACTTGATTTTTGTATTATTTTATTCATTTTATTGGTGCATTATTTAGTTATGCACCAAGGTCATATTCTTGAGGTTTTCATTATTGAGATGCTTTGTGAATATTTGGTAGGAATAGCACCACTCACTGCTGGTGCTGTTTAAGCCTTTGTGGCTATTCTTACTTGCTTATTCTTCAAACCGATTGTTATAATCAACTTGTCCAACTCAAGCCAAACAATTAGACAAGTAAAGAAAAATGAAATCTCAATGATATTCTTATTGGTTCTTCATTAAATTAACTTGAAAAGGATTGACATCGTCATGATATTGAGTCTTCTTATTTATGAATATTATTTATATTGTCATTTGTTTAAGCCACTTTTGTTCTTTGGGAGTTTTCTACAATATTCCTCATGCAATTGGACATATTTCTTTAAGATTATGATTAGGCCATAATAAATTCTTTTACTATACATTTCTGATTTGTTGCTGTCATTTTTTTTGGCCCCACCTGCATGTACGTTGGGGCTCATAGAGTTACTTTGCTATAAGTTTTATTGCAGGATTTGGTAAGAATATTTTTTGTTATCTTGTTTATTTTATATGACTTTTTGGGATGAATTAGGAATATTCAAAAGCTGTTGCCACTGTCACATCCCCTGGCATGCTCAACATATTTCAAACCTATATATTTTCTAATAAAAATGTTCTATTGCCAAATATGCAAAAATAATTAAAAGTTTGCTTAAAGACACACATCTAATCAGAGAAGCAGCATAATGTATTTAACCTCACCTTCTAGCACTTACTAATATGGCAGACAATACAAATAGAATCTTCAAAAACAAACTAATTGAGTTGAACCTAAACAATCAGTTTTGCCTAACTGTCCCTCCTTATATGTGATCTATGGGTCTGTTACTATTGTTTACATTCAACAAAGCAAATGTTTTGATTCACAGAAAAGTTTTCCACTTAATACAAAATTTTCATGTGCAGAAAAATCATTGCAAATTATTTTACAACACTGATTTAAGAAAAATTCCATCATATCATATTCCACCACGGGGAAATAATTATTTAAGAAGCATGTGGATGGCCAATATGAAACTATCTACAAGCAGAAGATAAAGATAGATTGCTAGATGGAGCAAGCCACGTGAAGGTCACTTTTCTGTGGAACAGCACAATCCTTCTGATCTTGAGGTATCTACAAAATGTTCCTGGTAAACCCAGTACTGACTGGGAAATGTCATGATATCTCAGAATCTGGAGTTAGCTCCTTTAGGAATAAATTATTTTGAGAGTAGGATGATTACTAATAACAGTTGCTTATGCAGTTGTTATATTTTTCTCCCCTGTAATGAAATCCAGAGACAGTTAGTCTCTGGCATGTCCTTCCTTCTACTCAAATTTCCTAGTATTTGGCTTTAATACTTTGACCACCTCACTATCACAAGATGTTAACTGAAGACTCAAACATTATTTCTAGGTCAAAGAAGTAGGAATAAGAAGGAAGTTAAGAGAAATTAGTTATTTGCTGATTAAATTAGATCCCCTTTCAAAAGGGTTCTCATCAGCTTAAATTAATGAATTCTAATTACATTTTATTTACTGTTAGTGGTAGGAAAGCTCTAAAATATTAAAGACTTTTTTGTTTTTAGCTAACACATAGGTACATAAAATAAAATTGGTATGCTATTACCACAAAGGGGGAAGAAAATGAGTACTGAGTAGAAGCCATCATTCCCTGCCATAGGAATAGGCCTCATTTACCATCTGTTTGGTTGTCTCTTTTCTAGTCTGAATAGGAGGAACCAATTGTAATATTTTAAAGATAGTGTTTTAATAGCTTCTATTGCACTTTTTTTTTCATCAAACAACAGGAATTATAATTATTTAGTCATCTTAAAAATCTCAAAACAAAACAAAAGCATTTTTTGTTTGAATGAGTGGATACTTCTGAAAAATCATAGAGGGATGATATTCAGTCCTCAAATGAGTAGAAATCCTTTGTTTTCCATCAAGTTAAAAAACTCTATGCTTTTGTTTAGGAAATCAGTACAGCAACCATGTAAAGTTTAACACCCAGGCAGATCAAGATGAATGTGGCTATTCTAGTTAAATAGGGCACTGTTTGCTCTATGGAAAGAAGATATATTACCAGGCAGAATGATATATATATTTGTGCAACATCTTGTAACCACACTTCATTAGAAATGATTATCACCACAATGCTACATGGACTGAATAGGTTCATATTTCTTTAAGGCACAAGGGCAAGAAAGAAGGCCAGCAGCCAGGACAGTATGACCCAGTCTACTGCTCTGCCTGACCTATGTCAGGAGTAATCTCCATCAGAGCTGTAACTGCCACCATGTTAGTCAGGGCACTTCTAACATGGTGACTTGTTGTTACAGCACTGGGTCTAAAAATAACAACCGTCCATCAGTGTCTCTGCATGAAAAATAGAATTTCATCAGAATTTAAAAGAATTGTGGACTAGAATAATGCTGTAGAGTAAAGCCAGTCTTCTGACTGTAATGCATTCTTTCTATTGCAGCAAGTTAGAAGGCTTCTGGCTAAATTTTACCAGTTTCTTTAATCAGAAGGGAAATGATAGAAGAACAATTTTAAAAAATTCACAAATGACTGAAAATGCACAAAAGAGTATTTTAATACTATATTAGTTTAAAATAAATTACCAGTGATTTTTGATTTCTTAGTATTTTAAATTCTATTAACAATGAGCATATTCTTGAATTTATTCTTCGTAAGGAAGAGGTTTAATAAATAAGTTAATCTAAAATGTAGCCTAAAAATGTATGGAAACCACTGATTTTTTTAGGGATTAGTACTCCTTACTATCAAACTCAATTATAATCTTAGAATAACATGGAAGATTTTACAAATGGTTCTTCAGCAGGATTCAGCTTGATTCATAGCAGAGATAGGGAAGAATTCGGAACTACAAAGTCCAACAGGGAAATTGTTTTGGAGCAAGATTTAGTGATTCATTAAACTGAGATTTTATTAACACTATTTGAAGTAAATCTTTCATAACAGAATTAAAAACTAATCTAAATCAATATTTGAGAAAATTAATTCAAATGAGCAAGTCACAAGTTTTAAGTAAATATTTTTTAAATATCTAAATGGAATTTACTCCTTACACTGTTCTTTGGTCCTTTTCAACTTCTTCACTTGTTTATTAAACTTTGAGTTTTAAGAGTTCATTCAGGTTTGCCATATTAGGAATACTTGATTTAACCATTCAGGATCAATTTAAAATATCCCCTATATTTACATATATTTTAACTAATAAATGATGACATTTTTTTCAAAAAATAAAAAGAAATTCACTCCCTTCACAAACTATTTGAACCAGAGAATTATTGTGAACTATTTGGAACTAAAAGGAAAATAAACATTCAGAATAATTTAAGCTTCAAAATTAGAGAAACCTAGGGATATTTGTGGCACTAGTCCAAGAGCAGATAAAATGTATTATCTTCCTACTCTCTAAATATATTAAGATAGCTAGATAGTGAAAGTGTTCAGATAGTTTGTAGAGACAGAAAGGGAGAAAGGTCTTACGGGTATGGAGGAAGAAACCCTTCTAAAAAGAAGCATCCTGTGTGCATACTTCAGTGAAGAAATGAGAATGGCAGGTAAGAAGAACAGGAAGGAAGCATGAGAGGCGGATATGTGGCAAGCAAGAGAAACAGGAGATGAACAGGTGAAAGAGGTCATTAGATCTTTGGGGTTTTGAAACCATAATAAGCACTTTGAATTTTGAATTTAATCTCAACTTTTTATTTGAATAACTGTTTAAAGGAGATCATGCTAGCTAAGTGTCTTAATTTGTGCTGCTGTAACAGGATATCATAATACTTACTTAAACAGATGCCAGTTTTCACAATCTGGAGGCTGAAAAGGTAAGATCAGGGTGCCAATATGGCTAGGTTCTTGGGGAAGGCCGTGATCCTGGTTATAGCAGCTCCCTTCTGATTGTGTCCTCAAATGGTGGAGACAGAAGATGTTCTCTAAGAACATCTATCTCATCATGAGGTCACCACCCTTATGACTTAATCTAACCCTAAATACCTCCCAAAGGCCCCACCTCCAAACACCACCACATTGCGTACTAGAGTTTCAACCTATGAATTTTGTGGTCACAAAAATGCTCTGTGCCTAACACTATTATAAAAAGAATGGAATCTGTGAATGTAGGGAAAAGGAACTGTTTCATAATTGTTTCGTAATTAAAACATTTTGGGATTTAGTGATTATTATTTAAAAATGGCATGTTGATTTTTTCAAATGAAAATATTAAAAAATATTAAATATCACTTCAGAATCTGTAGCCACTTTATTGTAAATTCAGAAGAAAGAGTTAAACTCCTAATGATAATTAAGAAAGAAAGGAAGGGGGAAAATTTTAGAATGAATTTAACATGATTATTTTATTACATGTATATACAAATGTACCAAAAAGAATTTCATCTTCATATATATGTAGAAAATACCAATCAAAAATTAATCAATAAATAAGTAGAAGGAAGACCAGTAGAGTAGAGGTGGGAGAATTGGGGAAGGGAGGAGGCATGGTGGGAATGGGGATTAAAACCAAATTCCTCACATATATTATTTTGTCAAAATTAATCCAAATGCTATAAATAATGCATTAATAAAAATAAATTAACTAGCTAAATAAAAGAAAAGAAAGGAAAAAGAAAGAAAGAAAGTATATCACTTTACACACAATCTTTTCTGAGTTTTACCATTTGCTGTCTGCTCTTTGGGTTCAATTGCTCAGTAAATTTTGAAAACAATCATACATCATTGGGAAGCCCTTTATTCTACACATTTTGTTGGCTACGATGGGAACTAATACAGTGTTCCTAAATCTGTTCAGTGCCTTTTTTTTTTTTTTTTTTTTTTGGTTTTGACTTTTATTTATTTGTTTGTTCCAATTAGTTGTACATGACAATAGAATGCATTTATGCATTTTGATAAATCATATGTAAGAAGAGTGTATTTTCTCATTTTTCCATAGGTTCAAATAGGTGTTCCCTGGCTTTTTAAAGCAGCCCCTACCACCCCACTGATAAACATTTAATCATGAAAGTCAGAACTGTATGATTGTAGCATCATAATTTACATTGCAGTTCTGACTAGCTCACTGGCAAATACAAGCAGCACCTGGAGGCAGAGGACATAGAATTCATACAATTAAAAATGTTTTGTTTTTGCCATTTTACAGACTGGCACTTTCATTGAGATGAAGAAATCTAAAAACAAGATTATTATGCCAAGAAAACTTCAAGTAATACAGGTTTTCCTGTACCAGACCAACTGTCGAATTTGATCAGATAAAAAGAGATGTTACCAGAAAGAGAATTAAAAGATAATTTGATAAGGGACAAATGTAATATTCAAATGCATTTATTTCATTTCTATACACATTAAAAAATGGTTCAGCTGTAATATATTGAACAACCAGTTCTAACATCACTTTGTTTTTGTACAACTTGAAACCCTAAATTAGAATTGATTTTTAGATTTGAAGCAACAAAATTAAAAGGCTAATTAATAAGCATATCTGAAATTTTTTCAAAACAATCATAATAAAATGTTGAAAAGTACTGACAAAACTTTAATGCTGATTCTAAACTAAGTTTTAAATAATGTTAAAGGTTCAATTTGTTCTTTAAGATATTTAATAGTTATGAAAATAAAATAGAATTCAGAGAGTTTTTTTCAAAGAAATAAATATATTTTTGCAATTATACTCAAATGTTACAGGGATGCTACTTTAAAACAGAATAAAATTTCATTATCATACTTACTAACCTCAAACCTTATTTCGAAGTCTACAATTCTGCTTACAAAAGTGGATTAAAATATTTTTTGAAACAAATAAATTCACTTATTTTAGAAATTATATGGAATTACTTGAACTTGAAATAGTTTTGTTTAGCTTCAAATTGCTTAACTGAATTTGATGAAATAACTTATCATGTGTAACCATTTTTCAAATGCTGATATAGAGACAGAAGAGCACACAATAATAAAGTTACCAGTGGCAATACCCCAGCCCTCTTGAACCTCAGTCCAGAATTGTATCATAGTGTTGCTGCTGAGGCTTCAATAAAGTAAGGAAGGAAGCAGAGCGTCCATGGACGAGGCAGGACAGGGTTGATGCCTGTCGCGGTCTTGCCTCATTACTTACCCCAGCATGATGTTCATTCTTTCCTTCAAGCGCATTCTATGTTTTAGGAATACTGACCTATTTAACTATAGTCAAACAGTCTAAATTCGACTGTACACCTTTTCAAGTCTTTTTACTTTTATGCAATCACTTCTCCATCTTGTCAGTTTATGGGCTGTTTTTCTCCTTACCCAACATGACTTGTCCTTTGCATTCCTAAAGATCACCAGAAGTGAGGTGGGTACTTTCGCTACAGGATCATTTTAAAGCTTATCGGGAACATTCAAAATATTATTTAGCAATTGTTTTGAAAAGAGTTACCTTGTAATCAGAGATTATATTTCTAAAGTCAGCACATAAAGTCAGTTAATATCACCCTTGAAATCATTGAAATGCAAATAACAAGACATAAAACGATGTACCACCACTTAAACCTTTGTGTGAGATGACCCAGAATTAGAAACTTTTAGGAAAGAAAGTTTCTCAGTGTGAACTTTTATAATGTTCACTATATTTATTTTTCATTTTTTTAAATAACAACATTAAAGTATGATTTAAGGTAATAATAAATACTTTCTAGTATATATTTCTGAATGTTTGACAAAGCAAGCCATTTCACAACCACTGACACAATTATCAAAAATTGCTTCAAGTACTCTAAATCTCCCAATATATGACCTTTAGAAATCACTATCCTATGTTCTGCCTCTATAGTTTTGTCTCTACCAAAACGTCATATGTGAGATAAATTAATCATTTCATTTTAAGAAATGACTTTGGGTAGGGCAGTTGAGTCATCTGGTAAGTTTCTGATCTGATTTATTATTTGAAAAGACACTCTGAGATTTCCAGTTTCTGGTATGAAAAGATCTTAGAAGTTGACACTTTGGTACTTACAGAAAGAAAAAGCTAAAGAAACCAAAAATAACAAATTTTCTTAGACATACCAGAGGTCATTTAACCCTCTATAAAGCACAATATAGGAAATGGGACAAAATCAGGAAATCTACAGAGGAGAATCTTGCCAAATGCAATCTTGCCCTGTTGGTCGATATCTTCACAGTGATAACTCATGTGAGATAGCATGTTAGCAGTTCTTGCCCCTGATGTAATTCAATGGGCATGGCACTTTATCACTTTATGGCTTTTCCATGTGTTCTTCATGTGGTAGGATAGGTACTTCCTGGAGAATTAAGCATCTTCAGAATTGAATACATGGAAATCATGAGAGTGGATGACAGATCTTGCTGGAAAATTTAAAAAGAAGAAAAAGAGATTTTTAAGCGAAACATTTAGAAATCACCAACAATGATAAATAATTCCTCCTTAGAAAGAAATTCCATATAATCCTTACTCATGACAGCCAAAAGTCTCTGAGGTTGCTCTCTGTTTCAGTGTCCACTTTTATGTACCAGGTAAAATTGTTGAATCCTGTAATAATTGACTCCATTTGAGTTCTTTTATGGACCATTACGATTAACATTTGTTTACACTTCTCTTTGGTACACTATCTTTGAGCACTTACAGTACAGTGTTTATTCATTAATTCCAGGGAAATTTGGGCCATGGCACAACCTACTTTTTCCAATGTGAACACCTTGGTGTCTATGGTCCGTTTGCACAGATATGAGGTATTGAGGATGGGAAGTATTTTCAAGATAGGGCCCATAAGAATTCTAAAAAGGAAATGGCTTATACTATCTTAAAAAACTTGAAGAACACAAGTACTGAATAACTTTATGCCCAATAACCTGGAGCACATATGCCATAAATGTATATTAAGGAAAAATTACAGGTGTTATTGCAATGCACACTTCCAAGATGAAACTGTCTAAATACGTAAGATATTGAACTAATTCTTTATTAAGACACTAAAGTGTTCCCTTATTTATGCTTTCATTTTTATCTAAAATTTTGCAAAGAAGATTGACATACTTGTGTTATTTTTAAATATAAATTGTTATTTGACCAGTTTGAGAAGCTACTGCTATGAAGATATATATAGTATATTTTAGAGTCCTAAAGTCATATAAGTAGCTTCTGCTTCTTGAGAAATTTTATTTTATAGGACAGCAGCTTTGGCTTCTAGCTGTTCAATCATCAAGGTATTTAAAACAAACAACTATACCTAAGTTTGTAAGCCCTACAGCTATTAGCTAAAAAATGTATATAACCAGTAAGTGGGAGATTTATTTAAAGAAACTAGTGCATGCCCAGCATAAACATTCATTAAAAATGAATCACCTTCACCAGCAGTGAGATGTGAGTTCAGTATTTAAGCTCATTCATTTACCTTTGTTTTCCCTGATGACACAGATGAAGCCAAAATGTCAGTGTAAATTTGACTTTTTTTTTTTTTTTGAGTGCTGGGGATTGAACCCAGGGCCTTGTGCTTTCGAGGCAGGCACTCTACCAACTGAGCTATGCCCCCAGCCCCCAGTGTAAATTTGTATTTGAAAATAAATGATAAAGGTTCAGTAAATCAGAAAACTACTATATAAGAGAGTGTTCTATATATATGTTTTTTAATGTAGAACAAACTTTATGAGAGCTTTATAGTTAGCTATACAGAGTACTTGGGTTCACCTTAGTAAACTCATACATGAAAGTAATTTGATTTCAGTTCAAGATGCCCCCTTTTTTATCCCCCTTTGTGCTTTTGACCTCCCTCCCCTCCTTGGTTCTCCTTCCTCCACTCTACCAGACTTCCTTTCATGTGTTTGTTTATTTGCATTTGATTGGTTCTTTGGGGGCAGTTAAGGGATGCGTGAAAGAAAAATCAAGTCCCTAGTACCTAAATCAGTCCTGAATTTTTCTTCAAAGTTTCCTTGAAAGGCTCTAATCAGGTTGTTCCAAATTATTGGTTATTTGAATGACCTTTATTCAACGAACAGCCTGTGAATTATTTATGATGAAAGTCTCATTGAGCAGTGTGCTATGATATTAATGCTCATAGTCATAATTTTCACTTTCATTAAAATCCATCTTTTCTTGACCTTCAGTCAATTACTCCTTTTCCTTCACTTTTGTATTTGTTCTTTTGGTACTGCTTTTGATTGGTTTTATATAACTAGAAACCAACATTATACCACAGGTTTCTAAATATTAATTCGTCAATGATCTACTCTAGCCAATAATAGATGGTTAGCTTAATATTCTCTGTCTTCGCCTCTCTTTTCCTATTTCTCTCTCTCTCTCTCTCTCTCTCTCTCTCTCTCTCTCTCTCTCTCTCTCTCTCTCTCTCTCTCTCTCTCTCTCTTAGTTTTATATGAACACAATGCCTTTACTTTATTTATTTTTATGTGGTGCTGAGGATTGAACCCAGTGTCTCACACATGCTAGGCAAATGCTCTACCACAGAGCTAGAACCCCAGCTCCCTCTCTCTCTTTTTATACACACACGTAAACAGTTCCTACCTCCTATTTAAAAGGTAATAAAAATTCACCAAAAAAATAAATAAATAAAATATGAGCAAAATTTCTGTAGTAATTTGATATACACATTTACTCTTGAGAAAATACCGATGTCAATTTGATTTTTGTTTTGCCTACTTGTTAATTTTTATAAACCTTCAAAATGGATTAGTGTAAACTAAAAGAAGAAAGCTTTACTCATACAAAGGTGGTTATGGTACAAAAAAATACATACACAGACATACAAACTTTAATGTCAAGTAATTAAATAGATTTAAATATTAAGTCTAGAAAACCCAAGGACTGCTTTAATAGCTGCATTATAATTTTTAAAGTATTAATCCTTGATGAGAAAAAAATGATGGTGATAGTAAATTTATTTCTTCTTTGTTTCTAATTAAATTTTCTCTTTCTGGATCTGAATATTCCTCTTTATACTGCCAAAGTTACTTAGCAAAATTGTAGAAGGTACAATCCTTCCATCATACAAGTAAGTCTTAGGTGAAACTACAGTAGTTTGAAAGATATTTGAAGAATTATTTGAGAAACATCAGAGGAACTAGTTCAAAATGCACTTTGCTTTAGGTTCAGAAGCACATTGATTTGCCTAATCATATTATCAAACATAAGTATAAAAATGAACAGTCCACTTGCATGAACTATCACAAAGTCATCATGATACTCTTTGAAAATGATTAGATATTCAAATAAACCTGCAAAAGAAATTCTGTCAATACAAACTTTAGTTGTATTGGGTGTTTAAAAGGTTAATTAAGTTTGAGTGTTTAAAAGGTTAATTGAATTAAATTCAAATATCAGTCAAGCAAAAATGATAAAAATCAGACATATAAAAATAACTTACTTTTTCTTAATTCTAATATTTTAATTTTAATTTTGTTTCCTTTACTCTTTTTTAATTTTTATTTTTCTATTGAATCCTTTTAGTTACATATGACAGTAGGATCCATTTTTACATAATTATAAAAACATGGAATATTTCTTGTTCTAATTCAGTCCCCCGTGTCTCCCCTTCCACTCCCATCTCCCCAGTCCCTGCTCCCTTTTCTCTATTCCATTCATCTTTCTGCCGTTTACCCACAGGTATTTTTTAGAATTAATTCCTTGTGGATGTCCATGTTGGGATTCACTCACGTATGTTCACATGTGTGCACAGGAAAGTTGTTACAGATCCGTTCCACTGTCTTTCCTTTTCCCATCATTCCTCCATTCCTTTTTGTCTACTCATTGAATTCATATTTTTTTTTTTATCCTTTCTTGTATTGTGTATTAGCTTCCACATATCAGAGAAAACCATTCAACCTTTGTATTTTTGGAGATTGGTTTATTTCACTTGGCATGAGTCCCCAGTTCCATCCATTTACCAGCAAGTTCCATAAAATCATTGTTTTTATGACTGAGTAATATTCCATTGTGTATGTATATCACATTTTCTTTAACCATTCATCTTTTGAAGGGCACCTAGGTTGGTTCCATATCTTAGCTATTTGAATTGTACTACTATAATCATTGATTTGGTTGTGTCACTGTAATATGCTGATTTTAAATCCTTTGCAAATATACTGAGGAGTGGTATAACTTGGGTCAAATGGTTTCATTTCTGGTTTTTTGAGGGTTCTCCATACTGCTTTCCAGAGTGGTTGCACCAATTTGCACTTCTACCAACAAAGTGTGAGTGTACCTTTTTCCTCACATCCTCACCAACATTTCTTGTCACTTGTATTCTTAATAATTGCCATTCTGACTGGTATGCAATGAAATTTCAGTGTAGTTTTAATTTGAATTCCTGTAATTGCTAGAGATGTTGAACTGCTGCTTGCTGCCAACCAGCGGGACACACGGCATGTACTCTTCAGAAGTTTATGAAGCAGCTTCCACTTTATTCTGATAACGCCCTCAATATATAAGCAGTCTCATGCATAAGCAATCGTAATCAGATATGTCCATCCAATCCTATTAAAGGTCAAGCGATCAGGAGCTCAAGCATACATGTACGATATATCTGTCCATGCGCTAAGCGGCTGAACTAATTATCATACAGCCAATGGTAAACACTTCCTGTTTTTCTCAAGGCACATTTAGCATGCCCTTTGTCTCTCTGCCAGTCGCCATCTCGGATGCATGTGGTGTAACCCTGGGCCCCGGGTCTCGACCGCCACATTGAACATTTTTTCATATATTTGTGGACCATTTGTATTTCTTTTTTTGAAAAGTGTCTCTTTAGTTCCTTTGCCCATTTATTGATTGGGTGATTTGTTTGTATGGTGTCAAGTTTTTTTATCCTTTCATATCCTGAATATTAATACCTTATCTGAGAGCCAGGTGGCAAGGTTTTTCTCCTATTTTTCAGGATTTCTCTTCATGCTCTTGGTTAGTTCCTTTTCTGTGAAGAAGCTTTTTAGTTTGATGCCATCTTATTTATTGATCTAGTACTAAGTCCCAACATAGTTTAGTATAAATCAAAGAACAAACTGAGTTGGATATTTTATGTAATGTGAGTGAATTTTATGAAATATTCTCATCCTTACTCTGCTTACTTGTACTAATTTACTTATTTCCTCTGCCTTCTCCTTTTTCCCACCATACTCATCCCTATACATTTACTAACAATGCAAGAGTGGAGAATATTTGAGGAATATATTTCTTTTTTCCTATTAATGAAAATGCAATTTGTTGAATTCAAATGCAAGTAGAAATACCTGTGTTGAAATGCCATGATAGTAAGGAGTAGGTGTGGTAAAGCATAGTAAGGAGTAAGTGTGGTAAAGTACTCCCCAGTTTCCCAAATTGTCACCTAGATATTAGTGCAATAGTCATACAGAGAATGTGTTCTGATCAGGAGCTGTCATGTTGAACTAAATTCAAGATGTAACAAGAAATTGGGTAACAAGGTCAGTGTTTAGCAGAGTGGGGAAGTGGGAATAAACTGTTGAGGATTTACTCTGGATGGAGAAATTATTGTATGAAATCTCTGTACATGGTGCCTTCTGCCTAAAGTGAAGTAGAAGACTGCTACCTGTTCTGCTCTGTTCAGGAAAAGAAAAAATTTACCCATGAAACATGAATTGTGGTGTTTATACAAACTGACCATTTTCAGTAAATTATAATAGAAGAGCTTTTGATTTTTAAAAATAAACTACTGTACCAATCTGAACATTAACAAATGCTGTGAAGGCTTCTTGCTTTTTGCATTATTATTGAATATCTTTGATTTGTTCCACATTTTATCCATTGTTAATATTTGAATAGTAGAAAAATTTGCTTATAGATTTTTTATCTTAGTCTGATGCTGGGGAAACAAATAATGCTGTCTTCTTATATTTGAGTTTGAAGCTTTTATTAGCTTGCACAACAAGAATTAACATGAGCCAGTATCACAATGTGTATAAATACAGCTCAAATATCCAGTTGCTTTGGTGTTCAGTAATCACTTGCTTATAACAGCAGAGCTAATGCTTTCTAATTCATATAAAAATCTTTAAAACTTATTTTCATTGTCTCCTTTCTTGCCATCATATGATATATTCAAATGTGATGGTGTATGTACTTATTTCTTTTAGAATTGGAGAGTGTTATTTAAAGGGGGAGTTTTTCTTTTTTCTCACTTCTGGGAATAGTACATACTCTTTGCTTTATTGACCCATACCATTAGAGCTAGTTTCCATGCTGGTCAAAAGTGGAGTGCCTGACGTCTCTCTGGGACCATGAAACAAACTAAACCAGTAGACCCCTTCCCCATGACTCTTGTCCCTATTCATAGGTTCATTAGGGATGTAAAGTAAGCAAATAAAGGGAAGAGCAGCTCCTTATTACATGTCTATTTTATACTTGACATTAAGTTAGATGTTCAAAGTAATGTTTTAGAATAAAACATAGAACGATTTTTGAGTGCAAAGTAAGTTTCATTCTTTGCATTTAAAATATTATTCTATCACAGATTAGTCGAGTGACTATTGTCTCTTATAGTCTTCCAATTGTTTCTAAATGTTGGAGCCTGTATAATATGAGAGTATATAACTTAATAAATCTGTTTTACTTCTCATTTCATTATTTTTTTAGATATATATCATTTGAAAAGCTGCTAAGTGTTCATTTAAAAATTTAAAAATATACTAACTAGCTATTAATTGACAGGTATATTTAAGGCTGGAAATATAAAGACAAGTAAGAGACTCTAGTCCCTAACTCCTGTACCCTCTCAACGCATTCAGGAAGAGGGAAGGGTTCATAGTATATCATAATAAAGTACCTCTGGTCATATGAACACAGGAAACTTGTAAGGGCAGCATTTTTATGTAATTCTTTAATAATTGTATTTCCTATTACAGATGGCATTTAAAAAGCAAAAGGCATTTGTTAAGTAATTTTGAATACATGAACCAGAAAATAAATTTTATTTCAAATTTCATCAGAATACATGAATGAGTGATAAATTCTGCTTGAAGGAAACATGAAGATGAATCAGTTTATAGATGAGTAAGTTTTCCTAGGCAAAGAAGGCTCTCCAGGAAAAGAAATGGTAGGAGTTAATTCATCAACGCCTATTGTAGGAACATGTGTCCAGTGTTAGGAGAAAACAAAGTCAAGTTATAAAACCATATAATCTTTGCAAATGATAGAGGAAATGAAACTGTGAAAAATAAAATTGAAACTAGAGAGTGAATAATTTTTATTTCAAGCTCAATAAAATTTATTTAAGTAGATCTTAAAATACATGTTACTGATCTTAAATTATTCTTATTTTCACCTCGAAACAAGAATAACATGATATTCTTTGTCTATTTTCCAAGGTAGTTATGTGTGCAAAGTGGAAGAATTAATTTAAATACATTTAAGAAATACTATCCAACATCCAGACACAGTACTACACACCCATAATTCCAGCTACTCTGGAGGCTGAGGCAGAAGGATCCCAAGTTTGAGGCCAGCATCAGCAACTTAGCAAGACCCTGTCTCAACTGAAAAACAAGGAGAGTGGGGCTAGGAATGTAGCTCTGTGGCAGAGTGCTTCTGGGTCAAATTCAACTCCATGATATTTAACTTAGGGCATAAGTTAAATATTAATAAGGAACTTAAATTAGTACACTTTTAATTATTGAATAATAAAATCACCAGTTATTTAAATATGTATATAAGGAGAAGCAAAGAGTGCATCGAGATAAAGCATAAGAGATTCACGGCACCATTATCATTTAATGCAACATTTTACAATAATTTTAAGAGCATAATGCCCAATCTTAGCTTTTCTCAAGTTATTTCTGCATCATTTTAGCAATAAGGAAGTATGTTATTATATCATTAGAAAGAAAAACAAG
Source organism: Sciurus vulgaris (assembly GCF_902686455.1). Lineage (NCBI taxonomy): Eukaryota > Metazoa > Chordata > Mammalia > Rodentia > Sciuridae > Sciurus > Sciurus vulgaris. The sequence continues at coordinate 93,866,585 of NC_136467.1, read as the reverse complement.
TACAATAACTTTTCCCCAGTAGTGTATTTTGTCAAAGTTTAATTTCTTAATTAACATTTGTGATTATTCTAATTTCTAATTAATGGTGTGCCAGTGTTTTGGAGTTAATCAAAGACATTGGCCCCATGTGATGCTATTGAAAGCAGGTAAGGCAATGGAGAGAAAGACGCTTTCTTAAGATGAAAAAAAATTAGAAAATAAAGTTTTTTCAAAGATATTCAGAATATAGAAATTAAATATAGATGGTTGTGAATCTGAACAATTTATGATCCTCAATTATGTAGATTAGGGTTAATTATCAAAAATCTGTCCCACAATATCATTTTCTTTTATGTGGAACAGATGTATTTTCCATATCGAATCATTAATACTAAATTATAAGATAGTCAAGTGGGTCTACACAGTAGCTTGATCTTTTGAATTTGCTGATGACATGCAATATTTACTGCTATTCCAGGCCTTGCTTGAAATTATGTGTTTCAGTCAGATGCAGCTTGATTTGATACCTAGCCATGATTTTTACTATGTGTGTGGGTGTGAATTATTTTACAATATTTGAGTCTCATATTCTTTTTTTGCAAATTAAGATAATATTACCTATACAAAGAGCATGAAATATGAAAAAAACTTGTGCAATACTGACAGATAATGTCACATAGTGCTTAGTAAAACATGGTTATTAAATACCATGCCATCTAAAACATAATGTAATCTCTTTAAAGATTTTACTGGCTTTCCATTTTTCAAAATATATTTGATAAAAATTATTTGTAAAGTGTAATTCTTATTAAAGTCTTTTAGGATTTTGGATAGTATTATAGTCCCTATACATATCCCAAAAAAGTTGATAACTCTCAGTCAAAGAAACACGTAAGAGAGTAAAAGGAAAGAGTCATGTCTTGACTTATTCCTGAAATAATAAAAGAGTAAGAAAACAGAAGGTTGCAGAGAGTACTGGGAGTCCTAGAAATACTATACATCTCATTGTACTTATATATCAAAGTATTTTGATATTAATTAGCAAATTTAAGTCTGAATTATTTTGTTCTGTATCATTTCTCTTACTACAAAATTCATTCTGGTAATCCATACAGTTACCCCTTCTAAGTTCTTCTCATTTCCATAGCAGATTATTCAGGGTTACTCTGAAAAGCAGGAGTTACAAAACAAAACATACTCTAAAATCTTGTTTAAATAACAAATAATTAGTGCCATTTTTTTCCTCTCCCACACACTGCTCTACAGTTGAAATAACTACTGTTGAGTGTAAGTTTCAGATGCTAGCTCTCCACATCTGATGAATCTAGAGATTTAAAGTTATCATAGCAACCTGATAATTTCTTATAAAAAACAAGATTCACAGTCCCTTACCTTTTGTTTACTCAAAGAATAAGTTTTACAACTGTGTTATCACCAGCAACTGAAGTTGCTTTAAGAGATATGATATTTTTTAATTTAAAGACATCCATAATAATTGATACAAGAGAGACCCCTAGCAGTATCTGTTACTGCTGAATTCTTAAATCAATGATACTGGCTTCCTTGCCAACCAGTGAGTGCTTCTCTGCATTGATTAAGCCTTTTTGCTATCAAGAAAAGAAAGTATTACAAAGGGGCACTCACCCTGTCTTTTCCACATATTCATGAAATGATGTAATGTTTGCCAGAATATAGGAGTGGTACTTCACTTACTCACCCTGGCTGGCCAGCCAGCCCCAAACAGATGGAGTCATAGGAGGCAATAAATTACAATGCAGTTTAGGATAAACACATAGCTGGCTGGGAACCACAATCCTGAGGACCCAAACTCCTAGCCATTCACTAACTCCTGCCATAGATTTGCAAAGAGATATACTGAAAAGGTGTTCAAGAGAAAAATCTGACAATTTTTGGTTTAAGGCATGATACCCTAATGTCAAAAAACCCTGATCAACTACTGAATACAGTTGGCAGAAATAGATTGAGAAATTTCTAGATTCTCTGAATACAAATTTTCTAGATTGACACACCAAAGGTAAGAAAGGTAGTCTCAAGATAAAAGGACATCAAAGAACAAAAACAATGAAATGCACAGAAGTACCAACCAAATCTGTACCCCAAACCTTCCCTAGGATGAAATATCTTCCTAAAACTAAATGGCAACCCCAAACCCTATTATATTATCCAAGTGAAAAGCACAGATATATTATGAAGAAAGATGATAAAAAAAATTTTTAATGATAGATTTCCAGAGAAGCAATACATAATATTTACCATCAATTGACATATGAGAAAGAGTGAAGGACAAGGGAAAATGAAACTTACACTCTACCTAATAGCCACATTTCTCCCATTTTCTGTTCTTCACTTTTAATTCAGTGAACTTTTAAGTCTGAGTTAAAAGTCAGACTCTTTCAACCAGGAATATAGCTATGCCCATAAAGGAAGAAAATCCATAGCATCAAGTATCAGAAAGGTCCTACTCAAACCTTCTTGTGAGTTGTTTTTGTCCATTTCTTATTGATTATAAGAGATATCTTTACCCACAACAATGACACATGCATTTTAACAATAAAGGCTTCAAAAAATGAACATTTGAGAATAACAATTAAGTTTTCTTAAGAACACAGTTATAGAAAAATTTATCTTCTAGTCCCATCTTGATTAATTCAAGGCATTTGTCTATTTAAGTTCTCTGTGTAAAGGTTACACAATATGTAACAAATAACACCAGCTTTAGGAAGTGCTTCAAATTTGTCCCTACCCTATAAACTTTAACAGTGGGAACCTCTCACATTTTCAAGTGAACATATTGATTCTACAGTGAAATTAATGTTCCACAATCTATCTAAATATATAGAGAGAACCATGTCCCCCACTCAGTTTTCTTATTCTGCTCAATGAAAGCCAGAAAGGTTGCAGTCAGGTGCCTATTTTCAGTCTGCTTCTCTCAATTAGCGGCTTTCTCAGTTTTTTCTAGAGTTTATTTCCTTCCTATACCTAATTACTGGGTTACCTCAACTCCAATTTTTTTCATATTGTCCTCCTAGAGGCAACACGAAACATAAAGAAAATATCAAATATGTATAAAAAATAGAAAGATGAAACTAAATTTTGAAATCCATATGCAACAATAGCAGTTTATAATCTAAACATCAAATCTTTTTAATATAGAAATTTTCAGCAAATCAATGTTTCCAGAACCCAGAACTCTCCAATATAAAAATCGCCCAAGGGAATTCATCTCATATCAAGCTTTACTAATGCTTTTAAGATCAAGCAATCAGAAAGCCAGACAATGTAGGGAGAGATCTGGGTCATCTCTTGTCACTCCCTAGACCCTTGCTTTGCACATCAGACTTGACCTTTCTGCCCCAACATAATAGAAAATGTTTCTATTCTATTTCTAGGTGTACAGGTTACCAGAGAGACTAAGAGTTTAGATCATCAAACATCTATGTCTTATACCCCAGAGAGTTGCACAGTTTATGTATTATTCTCCATGAGTAATGTTTGTTTTCAAGACAGTTATCCAAATCCAGGGACATCTGTTAAAATTGTTACATAGATAATGACTAGTATCGATAGTCCCTTTACTAGGAAGTCCAGTTATCATGTTTATAAAGAGGTTACACCAGGACACCAGTCTCTTCTCCTTTCCTCCAATATGTCCCCTCACCCACCAATAGTGGAACAAACTGATCATAGGACAGAAGCTTTAACTTTTTCATGTTTAATTTACCATCTAGCCTTACTCAATTGAGATCACTTTTTTTTTGATAGTGTATATTTTCTGTGACAACAGCCAAAATAATATGCCTATTTACTTCCAGGTGACCACCAAGATTTGAGCCATTAATTGAGGACATGAAATCTGACTATTAAGGTAGTTATTGTGACCTTGCACTGCAGTATTTGGTCACATATCTGTGACTGTCATTGTGAGATTTTTGATCAGCTCCTCTACTCTTTTTCCACCACCAATCACTGTTACTTGTACCTATGTATATTCCTTGGTGGAGACATTTTCCTGCATGATTTTCAATGTCCAAATTCATGTTCGTCAGTTAATCTGTTTCCATAGGCATTTTTATTTTATTTGATTTTTATTTATTTTATTTGTTGCAGTATTGAGGGTCAAATCCAGGGCCTTATACATGCTAAGCAAGCACTCTACCACTTTGCCAGGCTTTCACAGGCACTTTATTAAATAGAAGCTTTAAATAAACTGCTACTAAATTTCCCCAAATATTTTCTAGTCACATGGTTTATATTGATATGTCAGATTTTTATTTACTACTGTTACTAAACAAATAAACCCATTGTTATACATTGATACATGATCTCTCTCAGGCACAGAATTTGACTATTTAATTACTTTTCCCAAATACATTTAATTTAAAATTGCAGCGTTGTTTCTGTCCAACAATAATGACATTTTTCATTCAATGATACTTTCCCAGGGACGGATAGTGAATAGAGGACACACCTCAGTACATCTGAGAATTCTGGTATATGAGATCATCAAATACCTATATCATAATACACATTTTTGTGGGTTTTTTTTTTGCTTTTTTCTTTTTTATTGATTCTTTTAGTTATGCATAACATTAGGAATGATTTTGAAATAATTATAAGAAACATGGAATATAATTTGTTCTAATTGGGTTGCCAGTACTTCCTTTTTCCCTCTCCTCCTCCCTTTCCCTGTTCCCTTCTATTCTACTGATATTTTTGATGATACTTATAGTTTTTTTTAATTAGTGTCTTATGGATATACATGATGATACAATTCATTGTGTTATATTCATACATGTACATAGGAAAGTAAGTCAGATTTATTCCATGGTTGTTTCCTTATCCCAACCCTCCTCCCTCCCCTTCAGTCCCCTTTGTCCACTACACTGCTCTGTCCTCTATATTTTTATACTTTCCAGATGTTATTTTGTATTAACTGTTGCATATCAGAGAAAACATTTGACCTTTGACTTTTGGGAACTGGCTTATTTCACTTAGCATAATAGTCTCCAGTTCCATCATTTATGGGCAATTACCATGTCATTCTTCCTTATGGCTAAAACTCCATGTATATATAGATATACCACAATTTCTTTATCCATTCATTTCTTAAAGGGCACTTAGGTTTGTTCCATAGCTTGGCTATTGTGAATTTCGCTGCTATAAACATTGATGTGGCTGCATCACAGCAGTATGCTGATTTAAAATCTTTTGGACATATGCTGAGTTGGATAGCTGAATATTAAAAAGCTTCTTCACAGCAAAGGAAACAATTAAGAATATGAAGAGAGAGCCTACAGAATGGGAGAAAATCTTTGCCACCTGCTTCTCAGGGCATTAGTATCCAGAATATAATATACGATTTTATAGAATCTAGATTCACAAAAAGTAAGTTATACCCAGTGCAGAGAACTATAGAGATACAGCCTTACCCCACATAGTAATATCTATATGTCAACAAGTTAAATTAATATATGTTAATTTAATATCAATTCATGTAAAAACAGCCTAATGTTATCTATAGAAATAGTATTCCAGACCCTTGAAAAGGAATATTAAGTTTGAGGTGAAGAACGGAAGATGGGACTGTTCATTATCCTTGAATTTGGGTCTGCCTAACCACATGGGATCTGCAGTAGATCCCTACTCTACCATCTAGATGCATTGTGTCTAGATGCATTGCTGCCTCTGTGGACTCCTGTCCTCACCCAAATAATGCCTTTCATTCAATACTATCTGTTTCAAAAAATGCCTTCCTGATTATTAAGACTAAGAATCTATGCAAATAGTGATTCAACAGTGTCTGTTGTAATAATGTCTGAGGTGTTTAATAGAGTGCATCCAACTTTCAATAGTCACCTCACTTTGTAATCTGGCAGTGTTCTTTGCTACAATTTGCTGGTGAATGTATATTTCTTTAGCAAGAAAAAAGAGCACAAGATTTTCTAGTTGTAGAAAAAATTAGTCTTACAGATTTTCAGACTCATCTCCTCTCTTTTATTCCTTCCAGAGTTTAGGCTCGCCCTATCCAATACATTCACTGCAAGCCACATATTGAGCACAGCTGGAGCATTAAAAATGTGGCTAGTCTTAATAGAGATGCATTATAAGTATAAAATACTTTCTGGGTTATGAAGTCTCAGTATGAAATTATTAATAGAGTTTAGCATACTAATGATTTTTATATCGATTATATAGTGAAATAATATTTGGAAAGCATTACATTGAATAAATTATAAAATTAAAATTTATTTTACCTGTTTCCTTTAACTTAATTAAATGTGGTTACTAGAAATTTTTAAATTACAAATATGGCTTGCATTTATGGCTCACATTTATATTTCTATTGGACAGTGCTGATGTAGATTTTACTGAGAGCTGTAAAATAGCAGATAAATATATTGCTTTTGCTGCATTTCCTTTTGCCTTGTATTTGCTCTCAATTGACTTAGCTAATTGATGCCAGTCAATGTCTACTTCTTCCAAATTCTGTTGGTAAGATTTATCCCTAGTAATTTACCTCAACTCATCTCTTTATAACATTCATTATTTTATGTAATATTTTTCAATACTTTTATTTTTCCTAATAAAAATCTTTCATTCATTGAGTTGAAAGACAACCTTGCTTATGACACAAATCTGAGAGGACATAAATAATCAGAGTGCCCAATCAAATTACCACGCCTTACAGATCTTACCCAGTGTCAAGCTTTATTGAAGAAGTACAAAAGAAGGTGGCTGAAGTACAAGATTTCACAGGTGGTACTCAAAACCCTCCCTACCCACATGGGACTTGTGTTCTCTGACCCAGATTAGGAATAAGGTCTCTAGTGAGTTTTATTAGTCATCTCCTATAGCAAGGGGAGTTTGATTCATATAATAGTGCCATTTTATATTTTTAAGAGCAGAGAGTTTATGCAACATTCTCTAAGAGCTGTTTCATAAATTCATGTATCTTAAGTGAGTTTATCATGCACAAGCTTAAATCAGAAGCATACTATTAAGGCAATTTAAAAGATAAAAATGATTCTCTTCACAAATGTCCTTGGTTAATTCACCCAGAGTTCTACTTAGATTGTTTATGAAGAGGTGACTATTCCATCACACTCTTCTTTTTCCCTGGAAAATTCCTTTGGTAACTACGGAAAATAGGATTGTAGGTCCTGTTTAGACTATTTCCTACCTACTGTAATTGACCACAAATACTTAACATAAAACAGTATTACTTTTGAACTATGATGAAAATTATTAGAGAAAAAAAGAAAACAAATTGCTTATTTAAGGCTGCCAGCCAGAGATGTCTATAGTTCAGAATATTTAAACTCACAGTTACCTTAGAGTTAGATTTGTCAAAGTGTTAATAAGATCTCAAAACCCAAGAAAAAATAATTCTATTGCCTATTCAGGTTCCCTGGTTTTTACAAGATTGTGATCTGAAACAAAGACAGTTGCAGCATTTTTAATTTATTTACTCTATCTATTCTCAGCATTTTGCTTCTTCCATTCATATACATATGTGTATACACATATATAGCATGTATTATACATATATTTTATATATATATATATGTATACATAAGCAACATACTTTTTTGGGATTTAATTAAATACTTTCTGCATAAATTAGTTATGTGCATATATAAATATTTGTTTAATTTGTCTTTTAATTCTCTATATCAACCTCTGTGTTTGCAATTCCTGAGTTAAATTGAATGTAAGTTTTGTCTTATACTATTTCCACTTTTGCTTACATTTTAAATCAATTCATGCAAACTGTGTCTCTATGTCTTAATTACCTGTTATCTATGTCTAATATCTGTGTATGAGTGTGTGTTTGTGTGTGTGTGTGTGTGTGTGTGTGTGTGTGTCTGATCTACTACTTCTCTATCTCCAGTGGTTTCCCAAAACTGTCTTTCCCAGCCCTGTGCTGAAATGTATTATCCAAGTTATGGTCATTTGTTGGAAGCCATGATAAATTATGGGTTTGTTTGAAACATCATAAAGCAGGGAAGCTACTTTTCTGGGAACTGCTCCTTGAAATTCCCTGGTTAGGTTCAAGAAAGCCCAGATCATGTTGGCGCCCTGCCTTAGCTCAATCCCAGGTTCAAACACAGATGCCCGGAGATGGACATAACCTGCCAAGTCCCAAACAACTTTTTTCCCCCATCCTTATACTGTTTTCCTCAAGAAGCCTGCCACACTGAAAACTTTTGATGTATTTCCCCTTAAGTGAAGGATTTGGGCCCTTTTTCCTTGCTCAGTTGCAATTCCTATCAGGGTTGGAAGACCCTGCTTTAAAAGCAGCACACCCTGCTTTTAAAACTGTTTTCTGTCTATTGTCTTCTGTTCCTCACTGATTATTTTCAGACTTTTTATTTTCCCAGGGGTTTCACATCTCCAAGCAGGAATCTGTTTTACTGGGGTCCTGGTAACTTGGGCAGTCATTAGTCCTCTAAATTCCATCTACATGGAGACTTTTCTTTGTTCTCACAGTTAGCTGAATCTCCTGATCTGCCTGAAAGACTTGAATGCATTTGCTAATCTTGCTGATTCTTATGGGCCTGTGCTCAGTTTCCCAGTACATCTCTGATCTAGTGACACTCAACATCATGTCCATACTTCTTTCAGTGACACTTGCTGTTCCAGTGATGCCAAGCCGTTTTAATGTTGTCACTTAGCAATGTTCAGAATGCCAACATCAGAACATATTAACATATTATTTCTTCTTTAACTCAAGCATAAATTTCCATTTTTCTCTTATACTACCCTCTACATACCAACAGCAAGTTGACCAGAAGTTTTGTTTTCTCTTTGCCATTATGCTCTCCTGCCATACAGAATTGTTGGGCATGGGTAAATGATGGCAAATCAGACTCAGAATTCTGATTATCACATAGGACCAGCCATAAGGCTTATTTCTGATTTGAGGATCATTTTGTAATCTGGTAGTTTTTAAGAGTAAGCACATGAGTATCAAATCATGGAGACCTTCACAGTTTTATCTGACAGTAAGATCAGAATTTATCCATTAAATGGATTTCTTAAGTGGAAACATAATGTGAATTTTAACTTCATTCATATAGTAACAATAAGAGCTTTTGAAAAATGCTGATTTCAGTAGTAGATAGAAAGATGTTTAAATGTACCTGAAAGAGAACTTATCAATATATAAAAACTATAAAATCAAATACACACACCAACAGGTATGTGTATGCATGCAAATTAATCATCTGCATACTGCTTTAAATGTTGCCATAGTAATAACAAAGATATTATGTAACCAGAATGTCATTTCCTTTTTCTTGCCCATTGTGAACACATTACATATAATTTGAGGTAGGTCAACATATTTTCTAAGCATGCTTTTGGATTAGCCTTAATTAATCCATTTCATAGAAGGAGAAAGTACAGCACAATGTGAATGAACTGTTTATCTGTAATACTTTCAAGAGTAATAGGCATAAACTCAAGAAAACCAAATTTCAAGCCATAATCCTAATGAGTAGATAAAGATGTGTCAGCATGATCCAGGAACCTCTGGGCATCCAGCAAATTGGCCATATGCTAATTTCACTCTCAGAGTCATTTCCAGAAACTAGAATGTAGCTGGACGGGGAAATACTTGTGCTGTGCTATTACAGATATTGGTATATCTGTGCTTTCTAGACATCTAGAAGCAAATGAATCAGACCTAGGAGGAATTTCTACAACTTCCAGTAAATAGTAAGTCATATTTTATGAAGTATAGGTTATCAAGATAGGTAGCTAATCTCTGGGACACATTTTCTGCTGTCATCCAAAATAGTCTTTCCTTGTCATTAAGCAGTCACAAAAAGTAAGCACTTACCAAAAAATACCCAATATAAGTGCTAATAAGAAAACCTGACAAGAGTCTTGAATGAAGAGGATGATGTGGAACCTAGGAATACTTCTCAGGGAATGTAGTTTTAGAGTTATATTTTTGAAAGATGTGCAGAATTTTCTTGAGAAGCAGAAGAAGGACACTAAGAGAAATATCAACTATTGATTTTATAGAAGTCATTATTGTATAGTAGGACTACTGTCTAAAAATGGTTATCTACCAAAATGCTTAGGTTGAAGCCTAATTACCAATGTATAGGTATCACATTGGGTTTTCGGGAGATGATAATGTCATGAGGGCATATGCTTCTTGAATGGAATTACTGTCCTTATAAAAGACACTTACGGAACTTCTTTGTTCCTCTATAGCATGAGAACAGAGCATTAAGATGTCGTCTATGGATCAAAAAGCAGGTACTACCAAATGTTCTGTTGCCTTGATCTTAGTCTTCTCGGCCTCCAGTATGGTGAAAAATAAACTATTGTTTATAAACTACTCAACTACTGTCAACTACTCAATTACTCAGCTACTGATCCTTCGTTATGTGTGTGTTAATAAAGATGGACAATCCAGTGAGGGTAACACTATCCACTATCTAAAGCATGAAGCTCCTCTGTGTCCTACAGTGAGTATGCTGATGTAGTACGAATCCAGACCTGATTTGACTTCTGTTATTCTTCAAGCTGTTTCTGGTCTAAGTATATTTCTTCAGGCTGGGAGCTATTGATAGTTGAAAATGAATTATGCCCAGTCCCCTGGAGCTCAATTAGGTCCCCCCAGGGTGTCCTTGAAAGTGCCTTGGAAGTCTCAACACTGATTCGATCTGGAGGCACACCACTGGGCCTGAAGGATTGTACTCCAGAGTCATCTGTCAATCAATTTCCATCTCCCAGTAGCTGACTGCAAAAGAAGAAAGTAATTGAATGCCCTTAGGGGGTTACCGTCTGAAACTTCAGTTTTGATAAACATCTATATCTTTGATAGTAATAAGGAGAAAAGACAATCAGGCTATAGGCAAAATCAGAACTGAATCCCTGAGGTGTAAGATATATTGTTCTATACATATGTACTGTATGAAAATAGTCAACATTTACTTTTCTGATTTCAGTTGTTTTTCAGTTTTGATTATTCCTCTCTCTCCATACCTCCTTATCCCCATTTTAAATATATCTTACAGAATCATCATGGCATTTGTTTACTCTATTTCTTTAAAAAAAATTAATATTTTTCCCTCCAGAATAAATACTTCAATTGGCAATTTTTTTCTAGTTTAGAAAGTCATTACCTACTGACCTTAACCTTTCCTTTTTTCATGATATTTATTCTAAAGAATAGTAAATATGAAATTGCATGTTCAGAATTAATTGCTATGCAAAAGCTCACCCTGGCTCTGTTTTGCTCAAGAAATATAATAACTTTTAGTAAAACAGTACAGATTAAAATAGGTCAGTCTTATTTTCTTTTATATATTATTATAAAATACACTAATAGAATTAAAATGGACCAATTCATGGTGCTGATTTATTTTTTCAGTTGAAATATATTTCAGTTTTTTGCACAGTGAATTCTTTTTTTTTTTACTTCTTTCATCTCTTCCTTTCTTCATTCTACCTTTTCATAAATATTTTTTTCTTTACAATGATTTTTTTTTGTTCACTTAGATGTGATTTATGATTTCAGGATTGCTTTAGATTTTCTCTAAAAAAAATGTGTCCTTTATTCAGTCCTCAGCATTGAAAAAAACTATCCCTTATATTTAAATTTATATTGGAATCATATGAAGTGACTATACAATTTAAATATTTAGCACAGTTTAATTTTCAAATTACATACTCCCTTTCTAAAACCATTTTCTTATCATTCTAATTTGAAAATAAAATATATGTTTAGCCATAGGGGAAAGTATTTTTCTTCAACAATACAAGAACATCTTTTGCCATGAAATTCATTTTCCTTCTAAGGGTCTCTGAAAACAAACAATTCGAATCAACATTATTTAAGACAAAAGCAATTTTTATGTGATGAATTTTATATACCATATTAAATTAAAATTCCATTCAATTTCTGGTCAAAGTTACCCAGAAACAATTTTTAACCCTCAGAATAGTTTCTTTTTTTTTTCCTCTTAAATAATGAAACTCAATGGTAGATAGGTTTTCTAAACTCTGCCATCTTTAAGGATTTACTGATTTTTTTATTCATTATCTCAAAAATGTATCATTTCTTTTATTTAAGCTAGATGAAGGAAGAAAGCAAAAGTTAAAAAGGTGCATTCAAGATGAAATGTCTCCTTTAAAGATCCCCAAATCTGGCCCAATTATTTCTGGATACATTTCATTGTTTAAAATTCTTTCATTTAACTACCATTAACCACAAGAATTGCTGAGAAATATATTCTTCTTATATCCACACATTGGCATCTTCAGTAAAATCAAGTAATGTTAGTAAGCAAGATGGGATGAGTGTGTGTATTGGAGAGTTAAGTGACCAACATTTTCACAACCATACTATGCTTTCCCTAAATAGATAATTCAGAAGTCACTTATAAATTGTGGAAACAAAGTTGACTTGAGTTGCTACTTCAATTGTATTAAATAAAGTTTTCACTATAAATAAGTGACAAATGTTTGAGGAAACAAATTTGTTTAACCTGATTTAAATTTTATGCAGTTTACATATTAACATGGTACCATAAAAATATGTTCAACTTTTATATTTTAACGTATGGGCTTAATAATAAATTTGAGTAAAAGTAAATAATAAAAAATGAAATAGAACAAAGTGAAAAAAAAAAAAAAACCCAATAAGAACAAAATGAAGTGCTTACATAACATCTTATGAGCTATTATAGGAGGAAAATGGTTAACAGTTTGCATTTTGGGTCAGAAAGACCTGGATTTTTTTCCCTCACTCTTTAAAAACTAATTTCAATGAGGTATTTAACTTATGGTCTCAGTGTCTTCTGCAATATATGTTAATTATTTGGCTACTCCATAAGGTTGCTATAAGGATTACATAAGTTAAAATATGGAAAATGTCAGCTCAGTGTCTGGTGTAGAAGAAGTCCTAAATAGAGCTTAGCTATTATATAGCAACATGATTATGAAATTGTCAAATTACAACTGAGTTATGTAAAAATATAGGATTTGCACCTTCTTTGGAATGATAAATCCTTGCCTCAGTAAAATCGCAGGAATATTCTTATATTCCTATCCATGATTCCACATTTTAAAAATTTTATTTAAGGTATTATATTAAAATAAAAGTGAATCTTACTTAATAATTCAAAATAACTTTAAATTTTTTTAAAGTTAGCATTTTAGTTATATTATGTTTCTGAGTATAATTGATGATATTTGAAAATTAAGAGAAAACCTCATTGTGGTAAAACCTTCTGATATACTTGAAACGGGGGCAAAACAAATGTCTACTTTACAATTCCCTTGAAATAGAAGAAACATACCGAATGATACCTACATGTGCCCTTTGAAGTATGAAAGGTGAAAAAAAATCTGTATAGAATGTAGAAGAGGGACCCTACAGTCTGTTCCCACCAGTGCCCTTCTTTATCCTGTAACCCCTTTTCCATTACCACTGTTAAATGTAGAAAGAAAAATCCTGAGTTTAATACTTTCATGGTTTTATAGTATCTAGGGAGAATCCATTTTACCAAGGGTGAAAAATTGACTCTAGGAAAAAGTATTTTCCTTGTTTTATTTTTTTTATCTTGAATTCATGATTACTGAAAATAAAACATCTTCAGAAAAAATTAGAGATCCCTATCTGTCACTGGCCAAATAAAAAAAAATATGTCCGTATTTCAAGACCTTGGGGATAATAGAGTGTTAACTTTCTGATTCAAAAACTTGCTGTGATGATAAACAAGAAAATTAAGATGTGTAATTTAGATGCCCCTTAACCTTCAATGTGATTTTAAATGTCATTAGCAAGACCTGAATTATACTTACACATACCAGGTCAGGATATTACCAAAACAAAAGGACACAAGCAGATATTATATGACTGGGAACAAGAAGGATAACTGGTTTCCTAGATCTGTTTTTTGCCTAGAAAAAATGCATAATCATTCCTGTGACTTATTACAAAAATAAGAAAATGAGAAGTTTTTTTATTTATTTATTTTTATTTATTTTGGTGCTGGGGATTGAACCCAGGGCCTCGTGCTTACAAGGCAAGCACTCTACCGACTGAGCTATCTCCCCAGCCCCAAGAAGCTTTTATTTTAATGATATGCATTTTAAACTCTAATCTTCATATTACATTGACACCTAATTTCATTTCATTCAATGTGGGCACTTTTCCTTTGAAGAAACTCATTTAAGAAGTTGGAGCCTAAGTCTTTCTTTTTGTAAATCAAGTTGTGTATAGTTAGACTATTATAAAAATAGGTAATAAACCAGTAAGCGGTTTTTACTGAAGCTTATACACATCACTAAAGAATAACAAGACTGATATTCAAGAATTTATTTGAAAAAGTACACTTTCTCTTGAATGTGATAAATTCCAGATGCGCACACTTTACAATGGAAGCTCTGATACTTCTGCCTATTCATGACATAAGCATTTTTATAAATGTCACACTTATTTATACTATGAAAACCTTAATTTATTCCCTTACCCGACAAAATAATTCCTACCACAAAGCAGAGAGACTTTTAAAGTTGCTGTTGAATGTGCCATGTCCTAGGCCCCTTAAAACCAGCAGTGGGATATGCTGTTGAAAATTCTGTCTTTGTAAATTCATTGACATTTCATTAAACTGGTAAATGATTTTCCCTCCTCTAAACAATAACAGTGTTTTCCCTTTTTTGAGTTACAGCTGTCTACTCTCCTGTCATCCTACATTGAATCACAGTTCTCACCTCAAAATTATCACCTTCTACTTTTATATCAAATTCCATTTCAATTTAAAAATTCTAATTTTAGCTTTCACACTCCTAAATGGCCAGCATCCTTTTGGAGAGAACTGACCTGTCTCTAGGCTGTATGGTTCTAGTCTTCACAATTTATTCATCCCTCTTTGTGCTGTGGAACTCCTCCTACTCTTTTGACTTTTGAAAGACATCACCTGGTAAAGGTCAGTTGCCTTTATCAGGAAAACTCCACTCAGATGGTTCTTTGACTAGGAGACTTCTAACCCTCTGCTAACCTTACTGCTCTTAAGAATGCCAGTCATATGTACTTAGATTTGAGTGTCATTTAATATCTTTATCTTTTTCATAAAAGTTTTTCAAAAGCAGCATTATCCTCTGAATGAAGCTAGTTTATCTGTTTTAAATGACTTAGATTTTTTTTAAAAATTCAAGCAAATAGAAAGAAAAAATTAATATGTTAAATACCAACATCAAAAACATTGACCTGTATAGATATATATCATATTATGGGCAAAGGATTTTTCAGCAAGTAGGTTACTTTTTCTCATGGGAGAGATAATTGTGAAGGCACAATGCCATACTTGCAGACATTTGATTAATCTTAAGAAGCTGAATATTGAAGATACTCAGAAGATTCTCATTAGATAAATATTTAAGACCTCAATTAATATGCCTTTTCAGATTAAAATACCTGCCATTGATTCACTTCACTACTTTTCTCAGAGACTCATTACTACTAAGCATTATTTCTCTACCTGTTGCTCAGAAGTCAGAACAGACTGGTAACATGACTATGCATATGCATTATGCCAAAACAACCCAAAGATAAAATCATTAACGTATCACTGAGAAAAGCATGCATCAGAGCTAACCAAAGTCATCAAATTCAAAACATGATAAATTCAAGAACTGTTTATTACCTGTCAAAATAATAAATCTCTGTAAGAAAAGCTTTAGAGAAATTTTAAGAAATGTTAAAAGTTTCTAGGGAATCAGTTTTAAAAAAAAAAATAGAAATCCAGAAAGTAGAGAAGCACAAGGCTAAAAATCATCAACTCAAAAGTGCAGCAATATTTAAAGGAAGGACCTAGTGTTTCGAATAAATCCTTTTTTTTCCCTGTGGTTATATGCATGTTAAAGAGTGTTGAGTATTAATTTTGTTTTAAACATTTACATATACCCCTCAAGTTACTGAGAAAAAATACCTTACAGAAAAATAGATTTTGATTACACTAAATGATCTTAATGAAATTCCATCCTTATTGGAAGAGTCTAAAAATTCATTTTAAAGAAAATTTTGTATTATTTAAAACAGGATACATAGTAGACAATATGCAGGGCATCTTATTTAATCTCATAGTTCTTCTTGAAATTAATCTTGAGAATAACGTCAAATTCTTCCAAAGGAGTCAGGTTTGGTGGCGCTCACCTGTAATTCCTATGACTTAGGAGGTTGAGGCAGGGGGATCACGAGTTCAAAGCCAGCCTCAGAAACTTAGCAAGGCCCTAAGTAACTCTGTGAGACCCTGTCTCTAAATAAAATAGTAAAAAAGGGCTGGGGATGTGGCTCAGTGATTAAGTACCCCTGAATTCACTCCCCAGTACCACAAACAAAAAAAAAAAAAAAAAAAAAAATCTTCCAAAGGTAAGTTTTACCAATAAATTTACAAGAAAGTAGAATATCCCTTTAGTTTGTGTTAAAAGAATTCTTTAGCTTCAAAAATTAATGTGACATAATTATAAAGTAATGGGCTGACATTGCAGGTGCTGTCAGAACAGAAGTAACTTGCTTAAGCTTCATCATGTCCAGACACCTTGAAACTTCTTCTTCCTTTATTATGGAAAGTTGGGTGTCATGGAATGCATGGCAAAAAGGGGTTCTTTATTCTGCATGCTTATTCTATCCCTGCCTAGCTTATCAGAGGCAACACAGTGTAAAGCTTTGTTACACCATATCTTGTCTGTATAACAGCAGAAGCAACACCTATAAGATGAGCAGAAATGCACATGTTCAGCCTCTAGTCCAGATCTATTTAATTAGAACCTGCATTGAGCTAGACCTGGGGTGATGTTCCTATGAAACTGACCTCGTGGATTTCAGATTGTCAGGTTCTAGGGAACTACTTCCTAGATCAGTGAGTGACCTTAGACAATTCACTTAACATTCCTGTGCCTTGCTTTCCTCATCTGAAAAATTAAGAAAATAATACAGATTGAGCATCCCTTATCCAAAAAGCTGAAATCCAAAATGCTATAAGATTTGCTGCTTTGTGAACACCAACATAATGAAATAAAGTGCAAACTTCCACACCCCAAATTTTTATTGTTGTAGTTACAGTGGGAAATGACTTTTATCCATTTTTTTTTAAATTCTTCAGGTAGTAAGTGTTAAGAACACTCATTTAACAACTGACAGTAATGCTCATTTAAGTTATAATATATATGCTTCAATATTATGAGGTTCTTTACGGACCATTCAAATATCACTGAATGCAGTGCATGTAGCTCCCTAACCTTTGAATCCACAGCATGTTTAGGTATATGTGAGATAGCAATGAATTGTAATGAGAGTTTTTAACCCCATATTAAGTTATTTAAATTTATATGATCTTTACTTTTGCTATTTATTTTGGATATTATCTCCTGAATTACAATATGCCTAGTCATTTTCCTAACAAATAGTTTGAAAAATAATATAAATGTTTCCCAAAGTACCATATGTGATTTCAGTTTTGAGTATTCTGACTAGTTTTACAAAAGAATTTAAAAAGAATTTATAGAGAAGTTTTGACCCACTTACTTGAGTTCTATGTTGTTGAACTCAGTGTTCAAGAGTAATAATAATGAGCCTTAATGTAACAGAATAATGGTGGAAGATGGTTGAATGTAGGTATAGTGTTGTATACTTTATTTTTAGTTTGTTTTGCTTTGTTTTGGAGACCAACAAAAGAAACTCCATACTTTTAGATTTATTTTATTATAGGTTTCAATTACATACACAAATATTTGAATT
This sequence comes from Sciurus vulgaris, assembly GCF_902686455.1. Lineage (NCBI taxonomy): Eukaryota > Metazoa > Chordata > Mammalia > Rodentia > Sciuridae > Sciurus > Sciurus vulgaris. The sequence goes on along the minus strand of NC_136467.1, from coordinate 93,848,818 downwards.
TTATTTCCTTAACTATAAGATTCATTTGCAATTCCATCAGAAGTTTTATGGACTACAATACTTGCAAGTTCCATAAAGAATGAGATGACTTATTCCCATGTAGATTTTTTTTAAGTTCATCTCAGACAGAAAAAAAGTAATTTACTATATAGTGATCCAAAACTGCTTGAAAAATAACACAAGACATTTGACAAATTAAAAAGCTGACTGTTTCACCTATCTCTAAGAAAATGGTAAATTGAGTGAATTCTTTAATAAAATAAATTAACATATTGTTTGTACCCATGAATGCAAAAATACTGTAAGTTCAAAGAAAAAATATTGAGATAGAAGCCTGCTTGAATAATTGGACCTATATAAGTAGGCTATTTGATAAAAATGTGCATTAAAATAATAAATCATGAGTCAAATGTGTGAAGATTAAAATTCAAAAGTTTAAATAATGATTGAAACATGAATACTTCTTTTTCTGAATAAACAAAAGACATATTTACTTTAGATACTAAACGTGTCAAGGAATATGACTGGAAACATGAATGCACTTGTGTATCAAGTGATGTGAATCCAGCCTTCAAGAAAATCACTAAGAGGCTTTGTGGGTAAATAGCAAAGGATTTTGGATTTTTGTCAATTTGTAATGAATACATTATTTTTTCACTTTTTGTTGAACACACAGATAAAGACCTGAGAACTACCCCAAAACATAGAGTAGGATATGTAAATTTATTTGGCTTGAAGTAGTTGTTTTACTGTTTGTGTATATGTGTGTGTGTTTGTTCATCAAAGCATCATTTGTACATGTATCATTCTCACAATTGGTGTGGGGAGGGAGTAGGTAAACATTAGAGGTGTGGGTGGGCTGGAAAGAAAAGCTAGGAAGTAATAATAAGAAATAAACACAAGGGGAGATCCAAGATGGTGGACTAGAGGGAGGCTGCGTTCCTTGTCACTCCATAACTCCGGTTTCAAGCAGAGGATATCTTGGTGAGGCAGTTTTAGCTGCTTAGCGATACCCTGCTGTTTACACCATTTGTCTGCTGTGATCACCTGCAGTCTGACAGCATATCGACACCTTTTTTGAGTGCAGATTGCTCACTGTCAGGCATCTATCATCTGCCATTTACCTGCCTCTCACCTGTCCATCACCTGCCTTACACCTATCCATCACCCAAAGCACGAGGTTCACCTCCCGATCGTCTGATAACAGTCAGCAAACTGATCGCCTACCGCTAGTGGAGCACCAGCTGCCTGCTGTTGCCTGGAAGTTCACTGTTACAGTACCTGCAGGTTTGATTACACGTGGCTGCCACCATTTTGAGACAACAGCCAGGCCCCAAAGGACCCCTGGCCAGACTGACTGAGCCCCATCTCCAGGATCCCTCAGCCCGACCAATCACTCCCTGCCTCTGGGGCCCTCACATCAACTGACTGCTTCCTGCCACCAGGACCCCCAGACCAACTGACTGTGCCCTATCACCGGGACCCCAGACTGACTGATTGCACCCGACCTCCAGAATCCCACAACCACACCAAACACACCCGACCTCCAGGACCCCTGCCTAACCAACTGCATCCTGCCTCCAGGACCTCCTGCTGACTATAGCCACACCCTGAGCAGCAGCTCCCAATTTGCCAACACATTTGGAAGCCAGAGAGGCCATCTTGGATAATACTGGAAGCCATAGCTCCGATCTTTAGCTGGGTCAAATCCCTTCCTGAGACGCCTGCTGGAGACTTGAAGCTCATTGTCAGGTACCTCTCATGCATCAGGCTACTGAACACTGAGAGGTTTTATTACTATGTGACGGTTATACTGTAGATTTTCTTTCATCTCCTTATTGAAAAAATTTAAGTTTCTATTTCTTTACTATTCTTGCTCTCTTTTCCTTTTGTTTACCTGTTCCATCAGAGTCTCTTTCTCCCTTTTTTGCATGCTAACATCCAATTTCTGTTGATTATGCTCTCATCCTTTCTATTATCTAGAACTTCTGTATATTCTTTTCTTATCCCATTAACAGCCACATTCAACATCCCTCTGCATCTTCTTTGTCCTCCATTTGAAACTGCAGACCTTATTACAAATCTGTTTGTTTTACTGAAGATAATATTTGAACTCATTCTGTTTATTATGACAATATTATTATTGTCCTTATAGGGACTATTTGGTCTAGGATTACATAGTGTCTGAATTGGGCACTGCTAATATTGATCTCCACTTAACAAAAGGATTTTGGAAAACTATAGAGCCACTACAAGTCTATAGGGAGAAATCTGCCATAACCCAGATCTGCACTGCTAGAGGGGAAGATATGTGAACAACATGAAAAAACAAGAGAAGAAAATGATCCAAACAAATCAAGATTCTATATTAATAGAATACAATGACAGTATGGTAGGAGAAATATCAGAAAAGGACTTCAGATTATACATGATTCAGATGATTCGTGATGCAAAGGATGAGGTAAGAGAGCAAATGCAGGCAATGAATGATACTACCAATAAGCTGAAAGAGCAACTGCAGGAAGCAAAAATCATTTCAACAAAGAGATAGAGATTCTCAAAAAAAAAACCAAACAAACAAACAAACAACAACAACAACAACAAAAAAAAACAAATGAAAATCCTTGAAATGAAGGAAACAATAAACCAAATTAAAAAACTCAATAGAAAGCATCACCAAAAGCCTAGACCACTTGGAAGACAGAACTTCAGACAATGAACACAAAATAATTAATCTTGAAAATAAAGTGGCCCAAACAGAGAAGATGGTAAGAAATCATGAACAGAATCTCCAAGAACTATGGGACATCATGAAAAGACCAAATTTAAGAATTATTGGGATTGAGGAAGGCACAGAGATACAAACCAAAGGAATGAACAACCTATTCAATGAAATAATATCAGTAAATTTCCCAAAGTTGAAGAATGAAATGGAAAATCAAATACAAGAGGCTTAAAGAACACCAAATGCACAAAATCAAAACAGATCCATACCAAGGCACATTATAATGAAAATGCCTAACATTTAAAATAAAGATAGGATTTTGAAGGCCACAAGAAAAAAGCATCAGATTACGTATAGGGGGAGACTAATACGGATAGCAGCAGACTTCTCAACCCAGACTCTAAAAGCTAGAAGGGCCTGGACCAACATATTTCAAGCTCTGAAAGAACATGGTTACCAACCAAGAATCCTATACCCAGCAAAACTAACCTTCAGATTTGAAGATGAAATAAAATCCTTCCATGATAAACAAAAGTTAAAAGAATTTACAAATAGAAAGCCTGCGCTACAGAATGTTCTCAACAAAATATTCCATGAGGAGGAAATGAAAAACAACAATGTAGGTCAGCAAAGGGAGGAACTACCTTAGAGCAAAACCACTCAAAGGAGAAACCAATCCAACTTAAACACCAAAAATAAGCCAAATGACTGAAAATACAAATCATATCTCAATAATAACCCAGAACATTAATGGCCTAAGCCCATCAAACAAAAGACATAGACTGGCAGAATGGATTAAAAAGAAAGACTTAACAATATGCTGCCTGCAAGAGACTCATCTCATAGAAAAAGACTCCACAGACTAAAGGTGAAAGGATGGGAAAAAACCTATCAAGCACATGAACTCAGTAAAAAAGTGGGGGTTTCCATCCTTATATCAGATAAAATGGACTTCAAGCCAAAGGTGGTCAGAAGGGATAAAGAAGGACATTTCATACTGTTTAAGGGAACCATAAATCAGGAAAACATAACGAAGTAAATATTTATGCCCCAAACAATGGTGCATCCCTGTACATCAAACAAATCCTTCTCAATTTCAGGAATCACATAGACCACAGCACAATAATTCTGGGTGACTTTAATGCACTGCTGTCACCACTTGATAGATCTTCCAAACAAAGACCAACCAAAGAAACCATAGAACTCAATAACACAATCAATAACCTAGACTTAATGGATATATATAGAATATTCCATCCATCAAGGAGCGGATTCACTTTCTTCTCAGTAGCACATGGAACCTTCTTGAAAATAGACCATATGTTATGCCACATAGCAGCCCTTAGGAATTGCAAAAAAATAGAGATACTGCCTTGTGTTTTATCAGATCATAATGGACTGAGAGTAGAAATCAATGACAAAATAAAAAACAGAAATTACTCCAACACCTGGAGACTAAATAATATGCCATTGAATGAAACATGGATAACAGAAAACATCAGGGAGGAGATAAAAAAAATCTTAGAGGTCAATGAGAACGATGATGAAACATATCAAAATGTCTGGGACACTATGAAAGTGGCACTAAGAGGAAAATTGGTTGCATGGAGCGCATTCCCGAAAATAATGAAAAGTCAACAACTAAGTGACCTAACATTACAGCTCAAAGCCCTAGAAAAAGAACAGAATAACAGCAAAAGTAGTAGAAGACAAGAAATAATTAAAATCAGAGCTGAAATCAATGAAATTGAAACAAAAGAAACAATTCAAAAAATAGACAAAACAAAAAGTTGGTTCTTTGAAAAAGTAAACAAAATAGACAAACCCCTTGGCCACACTAACAAAGAGAAGGAGAGAGAAAATTCAAATTACTAAACTTCATGATGAAAAAGGAAATATCATTACAGACACCACTGAGATACATAACATAATGAGAATCTACTTTGAAAATCTGAATTCCAACAAAATAGAAACTACCGAAGACATTGACAAATTTCTAGAGACATATGCTCCTCCCAAACTGAACCAGGAGAACATACAAATTTAAACAGATCAATATGAAGCAATGGAATAGAAGAAGTCATTGAAAACCTACCATCCAAGAAAAGCCCAGGACCAGACAGATTCTGAGCCGAGTTCTACAAGACCTTCAAAGAAGAACTCATTCCAATACTTCTCAAAGTATTCCAGGAAATAGAAAAGGAGGGTACCCTACAAAAGTCATTCTATGAAGCTAATATCACCCTCATACCCAAACCAGGAAAAGGCACATCAAGGAAAGAAAATTTTAGACCAATATCCTTGATGAATATAGATGCTACGATCCTTAACAAAATATTGGCAAACCATATCAAAAAATATTAAGAAAATCATGCAACACTATCAAGTGGTGATCATCCCTGGAATTCAAGGATGTTTTCACATCTGTAAATCAATAAATGTAATCCATCATGTCAATAGACTTAAGGATAAGAATCATATGGTTATTTCAATTGACGCAGAAAAAACCTTCGACAAAATATAACACCCCTTCATGCTCAAAACACTAGAAAAATAGAGATAGTAGGAACATACCTGAACATTGTAAAGGCTATTTATACTAAGCCCATGGCCAACATCATTCTTAATGGAGAAAAACTGAAATCATTCCCTTTAAAAATGGAAACAAGACAGGGATGTCCTCTTTCACCACTTCTATTCAACATTGTCCTCGAAACTCTAGCCAGAGCAATTAGGCAGACTAAAGAAATTAAAGGGGTATGAATAGGAAAATAGGAACTTAAGCTGTCACTAGCTGCTGATGACATGATTCTATATTTAGAGGATCCAAAAAACTTCTCCAGAAAACTTCTAGACCTCATCAATGAATTCAGAAAAATAGCAGGCTATAAAATCAACCCGCATAAATCTAAAGCATTTTTATACGCAAACAATGAAACATCTGAAAGGGAAATGAGGAAAACAACTCCATTTGCAATAGACTCAAAAAATAAAATAAAATAAAATAAAATACTTGGGAATCAATCTAACCAAAGAGGTAAAAGATCTCTACAATTAAAACTACAAAACATTGAAGAAAGAAATTGAGGAAGACCTTAGAACATGGAAAGATCTCCCATGTTCTTGGATAGGCAGAATTAATATTGTGAAAATGACCATACTACCAAAAGTGCTATACACATTCAATGCAATTCCAATTAAAATCCCAATGATGTGCCTTGCAGAAATAGAGCAAGCAATTATGAAATTCATCTGGAAGAATAAGAAACCCAGAATAGCTAAAGCAATCCTTAGCAGGAAGAGTGAAACGGGGTATCGTGATACCAGAATTTCAACTATACTACAAAGCAATAGTAACAAAAACGGCATGGTATTGGTACCAAAATAGACAGGTAGATCAATGGTACAGAATAGAGGACATGGACACAAACCCAAATAAATACAATTTTCTCATACTAGACAAAGGTGCCAAAAATATGCAATGGCGAAAAGATAGCCTCTTCAACAAATGGTGCTGGGAAAACTGGAAATCTATATGCAACAGAATGAAACTAAACCTCCCTCACCCTACACAAAAATCAACTCACAATGGATCAAGGACATTGGAATCAGACCAGAGACCCTGCATCTTATAGAAGAAAAAGTAGGTCCAAATCTTCAACTTGTTGGCTTAGGATCAGACTTCCTTAAGAGGACTCCCATAGCACAAGAAATAAAAGCAAGAATCAGTAACTGGGACAGATTCAAACTAAATAGCTTTCTCTCAGCAAAGGAAACAGTCAGTAATGTGAGGAGAGAGCCTACAGAGTGGGAGAATATCTTTGCCACTCATACTTCAGGTAGAGCACTAATTTCCAGAATATATAAAGAACTCAAAAAACTCTACAGCAAGAATACAAATAACCCAATCAACAAATGGGCTAAGGATAGGAACAGATGCTTCTCAGAAGAAGATCTACAAGCAGTCAACAAACATGAAAAAATGTTCACCATCTTTAGTAGTAAGAGAAATGCAAAGCAAAACTACACTGAGATTCCATCTCACCCCAATTAGAATGGAAATTATCAAGAATACAAGCAACAATAGGTGTTGGAGAGGATGTGGGGAAAAGGGTACACTCATACATTGCTGGTGGGAATGCAAATTAGTGCAGCCACTCTGGAAAGCAGTGTGGAGATTCCTTAGAAAACTTGGAATGGACTCACCATTTGACCCAGCTATCCCACTGCTAGGCCTGTATCCAAAGGACTTAAAATCAGCATACTACAGAGATACAGCCACATCAATATTCATAGCTCCTCAATTCACAATATTCAGATTGTGGAACCAACCTACATGCCCTTTAATTGATGAATGGATGAAGAAACTGCGGTATATATATACATGGAATATTACTCAGCCATAAAGAATGATAAAATTATGGCATTTGCAGGCAAATGAATGAAATTGGAGAATATCATGCTAAGTGAGATAAGTCAATCTCAAAAAACCAAAGGACGAATGATCTCCCTGATAAACGGATGATGACACATAATGGGGGGCAGGGGGCAAGAGTGGAGGAAGGAAGGACTGTATAGAGGGAAAAGAGGGCGGGGGTGGAAAAAATAACAGATTGAATCAAACACCATTACCCTATGTAAATTTATGATTACGCAAATGGTATGCTGTTACTCCATGTACAAACAGAAACAACATGTATCCCATTTGTTTACTATAAAAAGAAATTTAAAAAAATAAACACAAAGGATTAGAATTATATACATACTCAAAGCAGGGGCATTGATGCATGGAAAGACTTGATGGGTCTGATCCTAATAAAGGGAAAAGCCCATGAATGCTTACTTATTGTGGAACACACCAAAGGGATTCAGTAAGGAGCTTCTTCAGGAAAACAGGTTAAGAGTGGGGAAAACAGGTTGTTTGAGACTTGGCAGGTTATGTCTATCTGTAGGCAGTAATGTTTGAACCTAGCGCTGTGTGTTAAGGCAGGTTGCCAGCTTGATCTGGGCTTCCTTGAATTTAGGGATTTCACCCAGGAGTTCCCAGGAAAACACCCTCCCTGCCTTATGATGGCTCTAACAAATCCACAGTTCAAACACAGCTTCCAACAATATATAATATCACCTGAGGAGTCTTTTTATTGATGGAGGGTCTACATTATAATATGACCATGTCTACAGGTTAATTTGTAGAACAATCATTAGAATTAGTCCTTGAATGTATTTGTTAGAACATGTTTTCTATGTTCCTTTAACATACAACAACTAGAAAAAGAACATCTTTATGATCAAAGGTATAAAGGAATCGTGAAGGTAAAGAATTTTTTTAAACAAGTATTTTTATATACCAGTGATCTCTACATATTTTATGTAATATACTGTCCTTTTTTCCCAGAGTAAGGGAATTAAACAGATTAAAAGTATCTAAAAACACACAATAAATAGCTTTAGAACAAAAAAAATTAACAATAAATACCAATAACAATAAAAAACTAAATATAAATAAATTTATATTCTATAGAGTTTAAGTCTTAAGAAGTTAAATATATTCATAAATGTATGGAAAGATAAAACTTGTTCAACACATTTCAATATGCATACTGATTTAATTTCAAATAATTAAAGTGATTTTTAAATAATGGCTGTTTATTTTATTATTTAAAAATTTTATTTGTTCTTCTTTGTTATATGTCAGTGGACTCTATTTTGACATGTTTATACAAACATGAAATTCATTTTATTCTAATTAGGATCCTAGTCTTGTGGTTGTACATGATGTGTGGTGTACTTATATATGTATAGAGGAAAGTTAAGTCACATTCATTTCTTTTAAAATTACATATAATTTGATAATTGATATGGTTTAATAATATAAGTTGAAATTACATACTTTTGTACTACCACATCCAAAATATTACTTATTGTAAATCCTATATGTTAGGAATTTATCTACAAGTGGATTAGTATATAGATTGGTCTCTTGTGTTTACAAGTATTTCTTACTATTTTAGTTACTTAAAATCTAAAATAAATTGAATGAAATGAGAAGACTTAGGCTTTCTAACAAGGTCTGTTACTGATGCAGGATAGATGAAATAATAAATAGAGACAGAATGGAAACAAAAGAAAGGAAAAGGAGACCATGAATCAGTCTGAAAGTCTCCCACTAAAATGTTCCTTATATTTTTTCTCCCCCAGCCAGATTCTCTCCCAGGTCTGTGGCTCCCAACTTTTTGAGAAATCTACAAATCTTAAACTTACTCTAAATTCCCATACAATTTTAAAATTAGTGTACATTCATTCATGAAACTTTCCCTGTGCTCTTATGTTTATTTTTAGAATAGGTTAAACAAAGGGGGTACAATATGTATTTCCCAAATGTTACCTATTGTTCAAATACATGAGATCGCATCACTCAGGGTATCCTGAGAACAGCCAGAACATGGGTAAACCTTTTGTGTTCACCAGACTGATTTCATCTCTACGTACCTTCCCATGCCCGTCTTTCACAGAGGTTATTTTGAAATTAATAGCCTGATACCCTTAAAGGCACATCTCACTCTGAGATAGCTGGCATTCTCCCTTGAATGTTTACTCGTTGCTTACCTGAATGAATCTCTGTTTGTGCCTCTAACATGTCTTAAATCATTTTCTGTGACATTGTCAAGAGCACATCATCCTGAGTTGAGTTGTCTCTCTCTGCAACCTACACAGACCCCCGTCTGATAACATTACTGCAGTTGAATAAAATGTTAAAATATTGAGTAAAAATTTTAAGCTACCACATCAATCAGTAGCCAGTATTTTAGCGAAAGTGTTAAAGAAGTAAAGAAGCATACAAACAAATGCCAAAAACTAGAGCACCTCAGTTAAAAACCACAGCATGTTTCAAAGGTCTTGAGGAAAGGCTTGCTTCTGCTTTGGCTGTTGCAGGAGTAGAATAGCTACACTGGAGAAAGCAAAAAGAAGCATGAGGAGGAATGAAGACAGAGTCTCCACACGGGACCCAGTCACACTGAAGAGTGGCTTCTACCCTGAGAGGGTTGGGAGCCCATGTGTTATACTGGGACTTACATACTAAAGTCCACTTTTTCTATTAGGGAAGAATAAAATATGAAAGCATCAGAGTGGAATTGGAGAGGATTGCAATAATTCAATATATTACCACAGCTAGCTCCTAAGTGATAGTGCAAGAAGTTGTTAGGACACAATCACTCTGTGGATATAGTTTAAAGCTAATTCCAAGAAAATTCAGGAACTCAGATGTGTGGAGTTCATTGCTTATGAAATCAGCATGTTAGGACTGAAAATCTACTCATTGCAGGTCCATGTTTCTTAATAAGCAGCTATCTTTTACTTCTGCTAAGATGAAATGATTGTTGTGATTCAATAACTGAGAAAAAGAGCTTCAGTTCTACATGATAGCTACCCCCCAAACCAAAAATAAATAAATAAATAAATAAATAAAAAGAAAATAATCCTTAGGAGGGTTACAACAATAAGAAGAAAAAAATTAGACAAAATAAACTGAAAACCAGCATATTAGAGTATAAGTTTAAAACTAATTATTGTTATTAAGACCGTAATTGTCTACAATTTCCCTTTTTCTACTTAATTTTACTTTGCATTCTATTTTAGTCTTCCACTAAGTTCTCCCCATATTCCTGCTGGGAAAAATATACTGATATTTATTTCTTGAATTTCTTTACTTAATGAGTTTTCTCATTTTTATTGCTTATACCTGCTTTACTTATCAGACAAATTCTATTTTTAAATCCCTCTCCCATAATTTTCTTTCATAAGTAGCCCAGAGAGCAGCATTTATTTATTTATTCAACTACTTGAAAATACCACTTTGTTACTGAGTTAGATGCAGTTTGATACCTAAGAAAATTTATACAATGTTAAACCTTAGACAATATTTCCCAGTAAATTCTGATTATAGTATAATATACCTAAGGTCACTTCCACATTTATATGATTTTGTAACATCGAGTGCCTAAATTTTTATTTCTTATTGCCACTTAAGTTCAAAGGCAGGAAAAATTTATCAAACGTTAACTGTGAAAGAAAAGCATTTTGCCGGTGTTGAACCAAGCCACTCTGATGCAGAGAACATCTCATAGGCTTCTAAAGTCCTCAGAGAAACTTACATAGTCTTGTGTCCTGATTGCCTTAGTGGATGCCCATAGGTCCTTCCTCTTCCACACAGCATTAATACCCACATAATCTCATAGCTGTGTACCTAGTTGTCTGCTTCACAGATTTCTCACAAACGGTTCCTGAGTTCACTTTGTCTTGCATGGACCTGCTCTAATAGTGAGTCAGTGAAATGTTGCTAAATGTTCAGAGATACAAAGAAGGAAATGGGTTATCACGTCACCTTAAATTTTACCCAAGAAGGATTTGATCACACAGTGATAATTTTCCCACCTTACCTCTTTCCACCTTTGGGCTTTCCTAACTGTCAGCCACCTCTTACGAATTTCCACTCTTAATTCTAAATAATAGACCGAGAGTACTTTATGTGATCAGATAACTCCACATATCCTCTGGAGGATCCAGTAAAGAAAATAGTTAGGGTCTCTGTGTCAAGTCATATTTCTATCTAAATAAATGCTGAGTTAAGCAATATATAAAGAGAAATGGTTGGTTTGGGGTTGCAGATTTGGAGGTTCAAGTCCATGATCAGTTGGTCCCATTGCTGTAAGCCTGTTGTAAGGCAGCACATCATGGTGGAATTGTAGCATAGGACCTTGTGGTGGATAAGATTTCATGGCCAGGATGAAGAGAGAAAGTGGTCCCATGGTCTCCTGAGAGCATAAACCCCAGTGATCCAAGGATATCCTGCAAGGCCCCACCTCTTAAAGTTTCCCTCCTAGTAAGCCCTTAACACATGAGCATTTGAGAGACACTGAAGATACAAACTAGAGCAATCACCATGAATATACATAGTGTGTATAATTTTCAAGCCTATGAGAAAGTAATCTTAATATTAATCACCAAAAGTTTACTTTAACATGTAAGTGGTCTGATCCCCTAAAGAAACTGCAGACCCTTCGAAAAGCATAATTAACCAGACTAGTTCTAAAAATTATACAATTTAATACAAAGGAAAAAGAAAGACAGATAATCTTCTCTGGGACCAGATCATTTCTCAAAACCAAGCATGTGGTCAGTCTTTACAAATGGACTATCTCTACAACCTGATTTTAAATCATTAAAATGACCACAGAAAACTTAATCACTAGGAAAACCTTATTATTTTTTGTAGTCTTTGTGTCACAGTCTGCAGGCCTTGCCTGCAGAATGACATTTCAAATCATACAATTTTCATCAAAACTTAACGGCAGAAAAGTGTCATGATTAACTTATCTTTTGCCATTCTCATTTCTCGCATTTTAAAATGTATTTTCCTGTTTTTATAATTTTTAGAGAGTATAGAATTAGTGGGAATCAAGTTATCAAGTGGTGTTCTGAAATGACCCTGTGCATGAAAAACCCACATGACAATTTGGTTCATTTAGACTTCTTAACAATAAATATGTGAGGAGAAGTGGGGAAGGAGGTGATGGAAAGCAAAGAAATCGAGAAAGTAAATGAGAAAAAAAAAAAAACAGAAAATTCAAGAGAAAGGGGAGAAACTAAAATAATGTAACTTGGATAAAATAACTGATCTAAGGCAAAAAGATAAATAATCTGAAACAAAATGTTTATGTCTGTGTCTGAGTCATGTTCATTAAAATCTATGGACTATAGAGAGAGATTTCAGAAAGTGTGAAAGACAAAAAGTAATTAGTTTTCAACATTTCTGCATCTGGAAATGGATTTCTAGCTAGAAGTAAACATAATTTCAAGATTGACATTGCCAATCTTAAAGTGGTGTCATCTGAGTTAGTGCTTTTAAAATCACAAAGAATTGCAAGAATTACTCCTTGTTTTAGTCAGCCTTTTCACCTCTGTGACTAAAAGGGCCCAATCAGAACAAATTTAGAGGAGGAAATGTTTATTTGAAGGTTTACACTTTCAGAGGTCTTAGTCAGTAGAAGGCTGGCTTCATTCCTCAGGGCTAGAAGTGAGGCAGAACACTATGTGCTGGAAGAATACAGCAGAAGGAACCAACTCACAATGGTGATCAGGAAGCAGAAAGAGACTCCACTGGCCAGATGCAAATATATACACAAAACCACACCCCAATTCCCATCTCCTTCAGCCACCACCCTACCCACTTTGGTTATCACTCAGCTAATCCCTATCAGGGAATTAAATTACTGATTGGGTTAAGACTTTTTAAACTCAATCATTTCTCCTCTGAACCTTCTTGCATTGTTTCACATGTGAGCTTTTGGGGTCACCTCACATTAAAACCATAAGGCTCCTTTTAAAAGAGTACTACGTTTCTACATCACCTAAGTCAATAAAGTGTATTTAAAGATGCATATTTCCTTGAGTTTGAGAGTTCTTTGCTTTCACATGTTATGGGATAGTCTGCTGTTACACAGGAAGCTTCCTTTAGAATAGAAAAATCTATTTTATTATCTATGAATCTGCTCACTTTACTCTTACTATTTCACCTGTATAGTTGACTAAGATAAAATGTGCATTTACCATATTCTAACTCCTTAATTTTCCCTAACTTATTTTAAGAAAATATATCCTAACGGTAGATGGAATGGTGGTGTGCAGAATTAGTGGGAGAAAAAAAAAAAAAAACTAGTTTTCTGTCCTTTGTAGACTGTATCAAAACCATTTAAAAATATACAGAGATTTGATGTTACTATAGAAAGCTCAAATTGCTTTGATTTAAAATGTGACCATGAAGAAAAAGTCAGAATTCATAATCTGTGGGGCTGATGCACATACAGGCTAATCACATTCAGTACTTTTGAGGTCAGGATTCATATCTGAGTCTGAATCAATATTAATATTCCTTCTTGGCACTTGGTAGATGAAAAATGTTTTCTGCAAAAAGGAACAGCTTCTATTACTTTTATTAAAGAGTAGTTAGTTGCCTGTACTTTCCTTGGGTTTAAAAAGATAGTATAGAAATGACTGTGCTTATAGTTTCATAGTTTGTAAGAAGTGCTTTTGAGAAAAGATATTTTAACTTTATGGGATTCTATGACTTCACAATAATAGTATTTTCACTCACTTCAACATGCTTCTTCCTTAGAAATATAAGTGTTAAACTACACTATCTTTCTGGTCTACATAACAATCCCATTAGGTTCAAATAGATTCTGATTTGATAAATCTTAGGAATACCTACTTCACAAGAAGCATCCTTATTGTCCTCCAAGTTAGGAGCTGATTCAATTCTCAACCAACCTCCTTTATGAAAATTGGTCACATGAATCATTTTTTCGTAAACCTAAATTCAGAAATAGGGCTTCTTTCTGAATTCCCATGGACCACCCCACGCACACTGTCTTAAGGCATAAAGGTCATGGAGCCCTGAGGTAGGTGGGATAAGTCCTATAGTGCTCTGTCCTGACAATTTCAACATTCTCATCTCCAATTCATGCATCAGAATTCTTTAGCTCTACTTCTATTTTTGCCAATTAGAGAGAAAACAAAGAAAGGGATAAATGTCAGATAATTATTTTTCTTCCACCCTCTGGAGCTACAGATAATTTTTAGCTGAGATCATTCAGAGCATTAAAATCATTCATTGCATTTAAAAAAAAAAATCCAAGAAGCATACTAGAACAATTACATATTCTTATTCATCAGTCATTATGATATCTTAGTTTCATTGTTTATTAAAAAAACTCTCCCATTATTATTTGTAGGAGAGCATGACTTATTTACATATTATTTATGTTGCCAAGAGTGTTCACAATTGCCACTCGGTTCACCCTACAGAATATAAAATAGCTGGTCCTTGTAAGACACTTGACTTAGCTTCTATCTCGAAGAGTATTTAAAGAAGTTATCACTATTTCTCTAATAAGTAAGACCCAGAGAGGTGAATTATAGATCTGAATAGCACAAATAGCAAAATTCAAATACCAGTTGTGAAAGATTTACTTTTTCAAAACATGAGGTGCAAATTTACTTTTTCTTTCTAAAAACACTAAAAATAGTGGGAGATTGTATGATTATCAGAAACTTATAGCACCAAATTTTGTATTTGGTTTTCAGATACTTTGGCAATATTTTAAATTCAAAAAAACGGGGAGGATCAAGCATGCACTTTTTGGCCTCCTAGTAAAACTTGGATAATTTGTTAGCTAAAGAGCCTTACTGCCAAAGAGTCTTGTGTCCTTTGTTACCCTACCTCCTTTTGCCCTCAGGAAAGGTTTACAACCAGAAGAGAAAAGTCAGACATCCTTTGAGTTATTCCATTCTATTGCTTGTGGCTGAATTTTGGTCATATTTTGTCTTTGTTGCCATGGCTTTAAGTTCCACCTCTTGCCCTACTTGTCTGATTTTCAAACAGCAGCACAACAGATTCCTATTATTCAAAGTGAGATGATGCACCTATTGTTCATTAAAACAACCCTTTTAATTCTCGCATGAATAATCTGAATCTGGACTTCAGAACAAATTCCTACCATGGAAACTGAATTCATAATCCTGAAGCAAAACATTTGGGGCAACATACCTGGGAATTACACCAGATATGCTTCTCAGCATATATATTTTCTTTCAGGTTTGTTTATGTAATTCAACAGCAGAGACAAACTGAGGAAGTCTATTTAATAGTGCCTCTGAAAGCTCTGTCTCCCTATTATTGAAGACAAGAGCTGTCAGAAAGCAAACACTGAAAAGATGCATGCTGCTCTCTGCTCAGTGATGTAAGTAGAACAATCTTGGACAGAGGGTCCAATACCAAACAATGGAACAGCTAGCACAGAGTGGTGAGGCAATTAATTTCTCAGATGCTAATTCAATGTCACGAAAAGGAAACGAAGGAAAACAATGGAGCTACAGCAATCTTGTAAACATTATGTAGATGATGGATTAAATAAAAGGACAAAAATGAAAAGGAGAAATATATTTTCAATTCACCTCATGCCACATATGATTGGAAATAGCATACCAAAGCAAAATCTCCTTTATTATTTTTCTTATTTTACATTTTGTAATAGAAGAAAACATTGATGTTTCTATCTAAATCAATCATTTGTCTTCTTTTCCAGGCACCATTCTTAGATAAAAAGCATATTGACGGAATATAGATTGTTTGAGATTTATATTTCCTAACAAGCTAAACCAGTAGTTATTTAAGTGTATCTAATTCACTGTTGCAGAAAAGGGCAAATTAAATCACAAAGCAAGTCCCCTGCAGTATGTCTCTGAGGGTAGTGACTTGGGAAAAGAGAATCCCTCTTCTAGCTAGACCTCTGCAGCACAGAGAAGCCCTGACTGCAGGGTCTGAAGTTAACTCTCAGGACCATCTTACCATCCACATTTTAGATAGTTGTTCAGGTAACTGCTATTTTGTTTCATTTCAAAACAAAATGCAGCTATTTCCATATTCTAAAGTAAAAGTTCAAATTGTCTTAAGTGCACAGCAGTTAAGTCTAAAAAGAAAAGAAACCCAAGTCCCTTGAAATTAAATCAGCTGCTCACTCTCTGAGCGTTGTCACGTTCAAATTCCACTGCAGCACTACCAAAAGAGTAGAGTGGAAGGATAATTAGAAATTACTACCTGTAGAATTAATGATCTAGGTCTATCTGTCTCATGTCAGTAAAATAAGAGGGTGACAGCAGATAAAGAACAATTTGAAAGGGGGAGAAACATGAAGTCCAATAAATATTATCCTTACAAGATTCAAGGAAGGTCTCCTTTGCCCACACAAATTGAATTTACATACCCCATATTGATTAAGATTCTTCCTTTTCTCTCACTCAAATTTTTATTAATATTCCCCGTAAAAACAGGCTGTGGCATCTGAAATCCAAGCTGTTCTATATATAAATCTCATGATCATAACAAGTAGAGGAAGCACAGAGCTTCATATTCTTTTTTTATGGCAATCCCATATTCAAAAATGATCTTTTTATTAGTCTTTCTGAGACTCTGCAATGACAACAATCATTTCCAATGCTAGCTATGTGAAATTAGAAGCCAATTAGTTAATTTAAAGAGCAGCAAAAGTTGTGATACTTTGAACTTTATTTAGCCAACTATTTTGTAGTTATTTTGCACAAATGCTGTGTGGGTCCTTTTTGGAATGCAGATGGTGACTTATATGTCCCTGAACTACACAACTACAATTATTAATGTCTTGATTACTGATGAGGTCAAAACCCTTCATGGGTTATGCATAAGGCAATAAGAATAAAAAGGTGGTGCACAATTAGACAATTCATTTCAAATTTTAAAAACAATTTATTGCATAATGTTGCCTAAATGCAAACAATTTGTGAAAATTTACATCATCCTGAGGCCATGCTCTGCAACTACACAATTGCATTGTCAAATTGAGATTTGCTTCACAGTGGTGATGTGTGTGTACATGTGTGGTACAGAAATCAAACATAGGGCCTTGTCCATACTAGGCAAGTACTCTACCAACTGTGATCCTCCTGCCTCAGATTCTATAGTAACCGGGAATTCAAGCATGCACCATTGCACCATGCTCTGAAGATGATTTTTAAAACACTCAAATAAAAAATGACCAGGAATTTCTAACTGCAATGAAAAGATTGATTATGGATAATACTAATTGTCACATTAAAGAAAAATTAACTATGCTTAAATAAGATTATTAAATAGAAAATTTGACTATAAATCTGTAATGTTTGTTTAATACATTTTAGAACATATCACACGCACTGAGAGTTACTTTTAGCATACCTAGAAACACATAATACCATTCTCTGACTATATTTTAATGGCATATTAATACCCACTTCAGGAAACTAAAACATTTTGATATTGGCTTCATGCATCATCACTCAGCAAAGGTGTTTATTAATAGACTATTAAAATATCCATGTCATGTTTATCTTAAAAATTTGCAGTATATATGTGCTTGTCTCTGACAAGTAGTCACTTTGGGAAGAGCTGTTAATTAAAATGATCATAAATGATCTGAGTGCTGCTAGAAGAAACATAACAGGTGAAAATATTTTTCTTCAAGCATTGTATCTCCTCTTGATCTCTTCATTCCTTTTATTTTGACTATATCTCTCCATAATTAACATCAACCTATGTACATTTTAGACATTAATTCCTACAATAGTTGGCATTTAATTAATCTATTTTAATAATATATTGTTGCAGTTAAAATGTTATTTTTTCATCTTATTAGTTGATAACTTTATAATTTAAAGTGATACCATTTGAATAGAAATTACTGTTATGGAAATTAGAATGATATCATGGGTGTTATGGTTTGGATGGGATATGAGGTATCTATCAAAAGCTTACATTTGAGGCAATGCAAGAGAATTCAGAGGGGAAAATGATTGGGTTTTGAGACCCTTAACCCAATCAATGAATTAATCACCTGATGGGTTAATTGAGTGGTAATTTTAAAGGCAGGTGGAGCATCGGGGGCATGGCTTTGGAATATATATTTGTATCTGACAAGTGAAGATCTCTCTCTGCTTTCAGATCATCATGTGAGCCACTTCCCTCTGCCATACTATTCTGCTATGATATTCAGGCACACCTTGAGCTCTGAGGAATGGAGTCTGCTTTCTATGGATTGAGACCTCTGAAACCATGAGCCCCCAAATAGACTTTTCCTCCTCTAAAATTGTTCTGCTTGGGTTCTATAGTCAGAGTTGTGAAAAACCTGACTAAAACAATAGGTTAAATTATATTAGCAAATACCCATGGAATATATTAAAAGTTTAAATTAGTATAACTAATCTTTGCCTTTTTTAAGCATATTGACCTAATACCATTTATAAAAAAATTTAATTTTTAAAAAATGTGTGGAGTGGTTTTCTTTTTTTCTATTTTCAAATAACTGTCTTTGTATAAAGTAGTGGAATTCATGAGAAAATTCAAAAAATATTTTTGGTTGTATTGATGGAGAAAATTTATAACTAGAGTTGAATATGAATTATAAATTAAATTTGACATCTGTATAATATTAAGGGAAAAGCAGTTATGTTAGTGAGATAGTATGTAATAAAATATGTCCTTTCTGTATAATTAATTCTCTTTAAAAGTAAACTAATATTATATAACTAGTTACCTAAATGTCTGTTTTCCAGACCATGTATGTATGCATTTCCTCATTCCTAATGTGCTGAAAATGTAAAATATGCATCCCTGTAAATCCATTTTTTTTAGACAATTTCATTGCCAAACAGTAGATTTGAAGTCAAGGAAATACAGTGACATTTAAATCAAATGTCATTTTTGTAATTTTAATCATAATTTGATCTTTTACTTATTTTTATTATTTTGAGAATATTACAGGAATAGTTCTAGGGTGCTGAGAAAAAATAAGCATATTTCTCTTCATTATTATTTTAAACAAAGGGGGAATATAGACAGACATAAATCATTATTCCATAATTTAAAAAAATGAGTGAAAAAGAGATATGTTACAAACCAAAAAATAAGCATGGGTGCTCTAGCAAATGCTTAAGTGTCCATCAAACATTAACCTGGGTCATCTAAGAACCAGGTATGGTTTTATTTGTGCAAAAACTAACTAGGAGAAATACTAGGAAAGAAAAAAAAAAAAAAAAGGGATCCAGAGAAGGCTAAGATACAAGTTTAGGAACAGCTACTCCAGATCCTTATGGATCTGAACAGCTACTCCAGATCCTTATGGATCTTTCTTCATGAAAGGAGACTAGAAATTGATATGTTCCTAGGATGCACTATAGCCCATGGCTACAACTATCTGAAGTCAGTCACTCACTCCCTCCTTCATCCATGTTCTTTTCCAAGTCTCCCTCACCCTCATGTACTGAGAACTCAGAAGTTCTTGATAACTAACCTGGTGATGTAACTATAAGTTTCATTTCTGAGAGGTCCAAACTCTTGGTTATCATATCCTTCTTAGGTTATATTGATGTATGTATGTGTTGAGAGTTATAGTAAGGAAAAAGAGTAACAGGAGATAGCCAAATGGATCACCTAGGTTCCACAAATATTTGCCTGTGTTGATTGTAAATAGCAGTCCCACCTCATCTTGTACATCAGGTTCAATTATTTCTGAGAGATGGGAACACCTTTCTTTCCATTCCTTGAGAACAAGGTGTGCAGGGTGCCCTGGCAGCATGGTAATATATACATCAAAGGAACTTCAATGGGTCCCTTAGCAAGAATGTAACTGGAGGGACAATGACTTCAGAGACAGGAAGCACAAAATCACCCACTGATTCATTGGTGATGATTGGTGATGATTAGTGATGGAAGTGATCATAAATGTGGACATTTATACTTTCCTTCTTGATTATCAGTCCCATTTATTTGGGACACCGTACCATACAGAGGTTTCTAATTTCATGCAAATATTACATTCTGAAGTATATAGCACTGTCCTTTCAGAGTACTAACTTTGAAACTGAAACTAACTGTTGTAAAAGACTTTTTAGAATTGTGAGACCGGATGCTTCCATGTGGTGTGGTGTGAAATATATTTTCACTACTGGGTCCCGTGGTCATTTTTTTTTAACCTTATTAATTTTTTATTTGTTCTTTTCACTTACATATGACAGTGGAGTCAAGTTTGACATATTTACACAAACATGGAGTTTATCTTACTCTAATTAGGATCCCAGCATCTCTTGTACCCACTTCACTACAAGTTTGTCTCCTGATCAGATTGTATGGTACAATTGGCG
Organism: Sciurus vulgaris; assembly: GCF_902686455.1. Classification (NCBI taxonomy): domain Eukaryota; kingdom Metazoa; phylum Chordata; class Mammalia; order Rodentia; family Sciuridae; genus Sciurus; species Sciurus vulgaris. The sequence goes on along the minus strand of NC_136467.1, from coordinate 93,828,324 downwards.
GGCCTATGGGTCATGTATTCTGTATGCCTGTAGATATTGTTAATGGCTCATGTTCTGGGAAAAAATATTATTCTACACTTAGAAAATGTATCTATCTTTACGAAGGTAAACTGATAGACCTTCTGGGATGGAAATAGTCCAGGGTAGATGACTTGCTACCAAATGTGTCATTGGTCTCCCTAAGAGACCATATTCTCCTTAGGTATAAAGTTGTACCAGTCTTGGTATGATGGATCCTGTGCTATTGAATTAATATCAGGCTCCCTCCATGCCACTATAGCCACTATGATCATTTATTCATGATGCCAGTTTGGGAATCATTAGTGAAAACTTGTGTCTAAATATTCATTTACACAGTAATTTTGTCTACTATGTTAATTAGTTCTTGCACCACGGTGAATTAAATAAACATCTTTAGACATTATATCTACTTTAATACATTCATTTTTATGCCTCTTCCTCAGTTCTCTTTGTTTTCAAACTCCTAGACCTTTTTCTTACAAGACTTTAATATAAGGCCAAGTCTTTAGCTCCTGCCCAGGAAAATATTTTTTACTTTCTTAACCTCAGAACCCTTCTTTTTCCATAAAATTAATTTCCTCTACCTCAGTGGCAGGTAGAAGGTCTATATGAGAAGATCTTTTCCTCCCCACTATCTTTTCAAGATTACCCCTGAGTAGTACCATAATGTAACCACCACCCTTTTTTGAATGGTCTTGCACCTTAACAATATTCAAACTCAGATTTTTTTCTTTCTGCTTCAACTGGCTACGGGGAGTCTCCTCTGCATCCGTGCAGTGAGCTTGATGTCAGTGCAACTGCTGTGAAGCTTGCCTTAAGATGAATACTATGTGCATTTCTGCCAGAAGCACCCTCAGTGCCTGCGAGTCTCCAGATATGTGGAACAAGCAACATGTCTTATGGTATTGCACCTGTAATTGCTGCAGAGTCCTTACTTCTCCAGGCTTCATTTGAAGATAGTAGACTTCTGTGCTACTCATCATATGGACTGGAGTAATATTTCTAGGTGTGAACTAAGTCTCATTCAGAACTAAAGGGTTTTGTGACACTCTGTGCTTCTATCATGACAGCAGATGTTTGATGTTAACTTTGGTGTGAATATCCTGGCATCCCTTGATCATTTGACCCCTAAACACTTCATTAAGGTAGCAGATCCCTGAATCTTCATAGGTTTGTATCTCGCCCTCTGGAAAAACTGTGTCATAGCAAGGCCTTTAGTTACTAAAAATGTTTTTCATCTTATTCAATTAGCATGATGTCATCAGTGCAACACATTAGTATAATGTTCTGTGGTATATCAAGTCAAGATTTTTTTCAGATTATATTATGACAGCAAGAGAGAGAATTTGCTTACCTCTGGAGTAGTATTATAAATGAATGTTTCTAAGCATTCCACTTAAATGTAAACTATTTCTGATACATTTTTCTTCTCATTGGAATAAAAAAAAGAATATAACTGCAAAATCAGTGGTCATATTTTATATACCCAAGAATTTATTAGCTTGGTCTAAAATGATACCAAGTTCAGTACAGCAACTAAGACAGGGACAACTACTTAGTTAACACTGCATCAATCAATAGTCATTTTTCAAGCTTCTTCTAGTTTCTGTAGGACAAAACTAAAGTATTGAATAAAGATATATGACAGAAACTGCAAATCCTACAACTTTGAGGATTTATAAGGTTCCTCATCAAAATCTTTCCCTTTGCCCAGAATCAGTATTGTTTTTGATTTACTAAATTGTTAAAAAGGGACTAGTTCAGGGATTTCCACTTAGCTTCCCCACTATGATCACTTATGCCTCACACTTCAAAGACCTAACATGGAGGTCAGTCCAGAATGGGAAAGTTATCACAGCGTGAGATCATGGAACCAGAGGGCATCCTGGTCAGGACTCAAGGCTTTATTTATTAATTGGATATCATAGGCCCATTGTAATAGTGGTGAAGTTGGAGTGATTATATTGCTTTGGATCTCTGTATATCCATCTCAACTCAGATCTCTGTCCAATAATTCTGAAGACATCATTGTTCTCCTTCTCCTGGTAGTATATACTTGTCACAGCATAGCAGGGTAGTATCTCCTTCTGACTGAACCGCCTTTTTGAATCAGTGGAATCCATATTTGAAAGCTATTTCAGATCTAGACACTAAACAGGAGATTGTGACATTTTCTCCATTTAACTTGGATGATCACCTTCATCCTCTTACTCCATAGTTGTTATCTTTTTCATATTTAAATTTTAAAGTAATAAATTTTATTTTCTCCTGTTTCATTCTTAGAAATACTCTTTTAACAATTATTGGTCATATTCTATATACCCAAGAACTTATTAGCTCTTTTAACAATCACTATAGCTGCCTGTATTTCAAGATTCCTTAGTTGCCTTTCAGACTTTGCAAGTCTTTTTTGATAATCTTAGCTTTTTTCTTATCTTTATTCCTCTGAGGTGCCATTACTCCTGTGGATACTGACCAGTCCAGCTCTGTGACTATGTTCCCACTCTAAGCCCTGTGTTGCAGAGGACAGACCCCACAGAACATCTTAGGGATGTTGGTGCCCCTCTTGTAGGCACTTTTCTGGTGTCCTTGGTGAATGCCTGCCACATGACCTAGTTTTCCAAAGGGATTTTTTTTTTTTTTTTTTTTTTTTTGGACTGACATAGTGTATCTTGTTCCCTAAGGACACAAGCAAAAGTCAATGATCAGAAGAGTCCCATGTCTCCTAGGAACTGACTGCCTTAGCCTGCCATCTCCCCTCACTCCTCACTGACTGAGAGTAGAACTTGAGGACTGTGGTCTCCTCATCAAGATGCAGATGAACTTCAGAGTGTAGCAGCTGGAAACATCAGTCAATTAGGCAACTCCCACAGTGGGATCTAAAAGGTGTATTTTCATGGGTACCACATACAATATTAATAGTATTGATATTGAGGCATTGTTTCTCAACCACAGATAATTTTATTTTAGTATAACAGAGGAAAATTTTCTGAGATGATCCTGCACTACAGACATAGTCACTGTTAAAGCTCATGGTTTATATGTCAACCTGATTAAAGAGCATCTATAGTGGTCAGCAATGATTGATGAATAATAATATTAAATCCAAATGATGGGAAGTATTATCAGTGATAAATATTTTATTTCTGACCTTAAAATGATAGAAGTGTAAGATCTACAGGTAAAAGAAGCACCCAAAAATGTGAAGGAATAATTAATTTTGCTAATAAGATATTTGGCCTTTCTACATTCAGTTATTCTCTCGTTCAGCAGGTCATATCAAAGGTAAGTGTTTGAAAGGACTTGAAATAATTATGCATACTATATTAACAATTTATGTAATCACACATTTGAGTTATTTCTAGCAAACTTAAATAACCTAAGTAAGTAAGCAATAATTCTTTGAGCGGTTTACATTTTCTAAAATTATCCCATCTTAATCCAAGAAAAAAATTATCATTTCAATTCTATAACCTAAGAGTTTCAGTGTCACTACAAGTTACATAAAATATAAAGTGTGCATTAAAATTATTTCATTTGCAAACAGGAGGCAGAATTTATCCAGAATAAAATTCAATTTCAACTATATGTCCTACCATACCCTGCCAAGATGCTAACACTCTGCCCACATAGTATTTTTTTTTTTTAAATGAATGCCAAAAAGCCAATAAGCCCATCTGGCATGTACGGGAAAAATATAAATAAATAGATGTCTCAGTAATAGATGTAGAATGAACAAGCACATATTTGGTTAGGAACTCAGGTATCTGAAAAACTGATTAAAATTAGATTTCATAGATTGATACCAAATTTATCTTAATTATTTGAAATACAATAGACTTGTCCTATATATGAAAATACTCTATTTAATGGTGGTCTTAAGAGGATGTGTCTTTATTAAACATCTGGGCATAATGTATCTGCTACTGTGTATGGATTTTAACTTTGTTCACTTCTAAGGAAATTAAATAATGAACGAATTGAATATTGCTCATGTGATTTGTTTGATACAACAGTGCGCCACAGAAGGCCTATGACCACAGAGAACCTAGGAATGGATTTTAATGTTGGTCATTAGTGTCACAGGGAAAATGAGTTCTGGGTACTGTATATTAAATGTCTATATGATGTTTTGAAGCCAGGCATATAAATACCCAGCAGTCATTGAGTTGCTGGCTTACACTTCAGGGTTACTGCTAGGAAAACCACTTTTCTACTGCAGTTGATACGTAGGAAATGTTTTGTATATTTAATACATGTTTATTTTACTATTGTATAAGGAAATAATGTGAGTCATGTTATGGTAATGTGAAGAATCTGAAAGCATAAAATTTATAGCAGGCATTCAATTTTTCAAGTCCCCATATCTACCACCATGATAATAGTAGGATTGGTTGTGGCTTCTCAGGAGAAGGTAAATAGTTACTGTGCTTTAAAATATCTGAAAACTGTAATAGGGAGAATTTTCAAAGATTGAGTAAAAGTTTAATTATGAGATTAAAATATCAATATAAAATGCCTTTTGATAGATTAAATAAGAATTATAAATATGCCAATCAGTATAGGATTAAATATAGACATGGATATAGACATATGCCCATGAAAGTTTTATTTTTAAAATTAAATTTTACACTTAAATTCCCCCTGGACTGAAACTTGGCTCACAAGTTTTCAGCCCAGATGGAAAATACATTTTTAAATTATATATATAAAACATTCATTAGAAAAGAGTTTGAAATAAAAGATGTTTGTAATTTTAGGCTACTTTCTTTTCATTCAATTTGGGATTAACATGCTGGCACTTAATTCAGAAAGTGGTTTTTCTACAGGAAACTTTGAATAATTAGTAGGGACAATTATTAATGCAATGAAAATAAATAAACCTGTTCTCAATGAAGGTGGTTTTATTGATTTGGATTATCTATCCACAGTGGATACAAAATTAATTGAATTAGTTAGAAAACTGTTCAACAGTTCACCTTGCATGAGCAGATACAACCTGAATAATAAGATAATAAGAATATTTAAGTGATAGATGCACAAATTTGTGTTCTTCCTTACAAAGAATTTGAGAGGGATGTGGAATGCCAGAAGAGTATTTTAATTAATGAGTGAGTAAAGCAAAAATAAATAGCATACATGTCTGTGATGTCAATAAACCAAGTAAATTGCAACTTAATCTTTTGACAGTGTCACTTTTTTGTAACCCACCATCTAAAAAACCACCATCTAATACAACCACCTAATATTCAAATTAATAGACTTTCAACATTGCAGAAAATTGAATGATAAACATGCTCCTAATAATAGTTTTGTTCTAAATAGGAATTCATAGTTCCTTTTATTTTTGTTCTGAAATCATTTTCTCAGATATTTTATTTATTTGTATATTTATCTATTTATTTATTTTGGTACTAATACAAAAATAAATTGGTCCCAGGAGTGTTTAAACACTGAAACACATTCCCAGTCCTTCTTATTTTCTATTTTGAGACAGGGTCTCACTAAGTTTCTTAGGGATTCAGTAAGTTTCTGAGGCTGTCTTTGAACTTGTGATCCCCCTGCGTCAGCCTCCCTAGCTGCTGGAATTAGTCATGAGCCATTGTGCCTGGCTTCCGACATCATTTCAAAAAGAAGACTCAGTCACCTTTAATAATCAACTCTGCTTTTCCTCTGACTGGAAATACTGCTGGCAACTCTTTTTAAATCATTTGTTGATATGAGTGTTAGGTTATCTGCAGAATTCAAGTTTTGTCATCTGAACCATGATGGAGATGATAGTAAGATTTAGAGCCCTGGGGAGGTAAGTAGGTTATGGGGTGAGGCCTTCATGAAAGGGATTATAAGAAATACCCCAGAGAGCTAGTTTCCCCTACTTCCATGAGAGGACAGAAGGAGAAGGGGCCATCTGAGTCAGGGCTTCACTGACATCAACTCTACCAGTAACTTGGACTTAGACTTCCCAGATTCTAGGATTGTGTAAAACAAGGAATTCTACACATAGAAGATAAATACAACCAGAAGAACATGAAAAAGAACAAATCTCATTAGAATAGTAGATAAGCAAATGAGAACTAGGAACAAATAAAACATTAGAAATAAAATAACAAGAAATAATATATACCTCTCCATAATAACACTGAAGGCACATCATTTTACTTCTCTATTTAGACAAAAAATGGTTCATCAGATTAAAATCAAGACCTGATTATATATTATTCTTGTTTCTAAGAAACACAAATCATAGGCAAAGACATTCACACACTGAACGTGAAAGATGGAAAAGGGTATTCTACATAGATGGAATGTGAAAGCAAGCAAGAGTAGTTGCTTCACATCAGAGGAGAAAACTTCAAGCCAAAATTAGTCAGAAGAGAAAAGGTCACTATATATTGGTAAAGTGAACAATCCAACAAGAAGCTACAATGATTGTACATATTTATATTGTACATATCGGGTGATGTTGATTTCATAAAATAAACATTACTTGATGCAAAAGGAATGATATACACCAATACGGTTGTAGTAAGAAGACTTCAGTGTGATACTCTAATAGACACGTCGTCCAGACAGAAAAGCATCAAAGACATATCAGATTTAAAATTTATTACAGATAGGTTGGAGTTAACATACATTTACAGAATATTTTATTCAAAAACAACTGAATACATGTTCTTTGTAGCTGCTCATGAAACTTTCTGTTGTTTTTAAACCACACAACTTATGAGATTTTGTTATATAATAGCACAAATGAAGCATGACACTATTGGATCATGAGAGGGAAAATAAAGCAGCAATTTAATTTGAGTCACTGTTCTTTGTTTAATAGTATCTAAAATTAAGCAAGGCCTCACTACTTTATTTGTAACAATTAAATGAGATTATCTGTGGAAAGTAGTTTAAAACAATAGAGTTGTTTAAAATATTTATTTTTATCAGAACTAAAATAGCAATTATTTTAAAAAGAAAAAATTTCATTGTAAATAGTAGCTGTTCAAGAAAATTAAAAATAGACTTATTTCAATTCGTATTTTAAGAAGGTATGTTAATAAGATATTCTGGTTTAAGACTTTTGGACATCAATATATAAAAGCACAATATTAAAACAGAAATTTATAGTTAATATAAGTAGCATCATCATATATGATAATGAAACATCTGTTTCATTCTGGTTTTATTCTTCCCATAAAACATAAGGAATCCTAAACATTGGAAGAAATATAACCTAACAATAGGTGAAAACAAGAGGTAAGATATGTTATTCCAGAACAATGAGCAATGAAAGTTTGATTTAACATTTGTATCAAGCATACACTAAGAATGGAATTTAGAGTTGATGTAGTTATTTAAAATCATGAGGAGAAATTATTTCCTTGGAGAGAACTTTGACTCAATTTCAAACTTGAAGCTACATATCATTGAATCTTGCTTGCTCTGTACCTCTTTAGTTTTCCTTGTCTTTTTCTAGGGGTCTCCTTACTCAATGTAGATTCAGGTCACATAATATTTCTGTCATCTTTGCATAGGAATAAAGTACATGTTTATGAGACTCTAGGAAAAGTGTGTTGGTAGGCATTGCTTTGAAATACTTAACATTGCTGTTACACATAAAGAAACAATTTTTTCTTTTCTTTCTTTCTTTTTTTTTTCTTTTTTCTTTTTAAGCAAAATACATAAGTGGTTCAGGAATGACAATTTATAGTCTGGCAACCAGCAACCTTTACTTCCCCCTCAGCTTGATTAAAATTTTGATATGATTAGACAGGTCTTTCTGACCCTTGGCCCTTGACCATCCTTTTCCAAAACTCTTTATTTGGAAATCTTCCATTTACAAATTACTTTTTTGCCCCTTTGAGATGTTAATCTTTTATAATCCAGGAATATCTTCCCCCAGGATCATCTTTTCAATGTACTCATAAAGAAAGATGGTCCTTGACTCCTAGTCACAAAGGAAAAAGAGTAGAAGCCTGCCTTAGACAAGAGTCATCTTGCCAATGCAGACAGCCTAACTTTTTTACTCCCTATAATGTCCTCTTCCTCCAGTACTTTTTCATTAGCTCACCCTAGTGCTTAAAAACTCTCACGCTTTGTTTCCGGGGAGTTGAGTTTGATCTCTCTCACCTATTTCAGTAGTCTTGAATAAAATTCTTTTCTTGTTTAATTGGTCTGGTACAATTTTTCTTTAACCCTGGGTAAAAATAGCTATAAAGCAACTATTTCCTCTTCTTCTGTCTTTGGATCAATGTAAAGAAAAAGTTTAAATCAGTTAAATAAAGCTAAAGATGTAGAGAAAATAGAGGCAGCATTACTTGCTCTCATCAAGAGATACTAATTCACTTTGTCATTAAATGTAACTCAGCAGTCTCTTGTAGACACAGGATTGTTGAGAAACTGCATACTGGATCTAACTGCTTATTTTTTTTCAATAAATATTAATAACCAGCACAAACAAACCCCTGCAGTCAAGTAGAAAGAATAAAAGTCTGAGGTGGTGTCCTAAAGGTTTAAGAGATATCATCCAGTTCTTGATGACTGCCTTTTAAAGAGTGTTTAAACACTTATTTGAGGACATGCATACAGATGTGTCTTGCATCTAATTATTTAGTACATAGGGACCCACCAAGAGAAATTTCTCAATATTAGTGAGTTCAGTTTGAAAAACTTTGCAAAAACAATCCTGTTCTCTTGCCTGAAAATGTTACATATTGAATCAAATATTAGCCTCTAAGGCAATAAGAAAGATAAAATGAGATATTAAACAAAAAGTTTTTTCTAAAAAGGATAAGACCAGAGGAAACAGCAAATAAAAATGGCAAATGTCTAAGTAGAAATCCAAATTGTTTTATATTGGGTACTTTTTTCTGATTTTTTAAAATAAAATTACTTTATGATGCTAGTAGAATATTTTGGAATGCATAGAACACTGTATACAAAAAGAAAAATTGTCACTGACATGTTGATTAAACATACGTTTATTGAACAAATACAATATATCACATCCTACATTAAACTCTGGACTCTGTGATGAATTATTATAGATAGTGGCAGCCCCACGAATTTGTATATAGCAGTCACATGATTATTGAATGATTAATTCCAAATTAATGATTATAAAATAGGTAGAAGTTGATCAGATGGATGAACAAGGGAAAATATTTTCAAAACTTTGGTTGCATTCTTCTTCTCTATTTTTCAGAATATTATAAAACTCACTCATAAATTTCTAAATTACCAATGAAATTCACATGTACTTCAAAAAGTGGCAAATCTCATCATTATGCAAGCTACATGGCAAATAAAGTGGAGTACGGTAATTTTTTAGAGCAGATTCATATATTACAATACAGATGCACAGAAATTAAACTACCTTGACTTTCTGAACTTCATTTTTCCTTGATGACTCCCTGCTTAGTAGTGGGTATAACAAAAGGAGATAAAATTAATTAACAAGTTTATGAAATTAGTCTACTCTGATTTTAAACATTCTATTAATGGACAAATATTAACTCAATTCACAATTCAAATTCCATCCCTAAGGACATTTTTATTTTCATTTGTAATGTAATTTATTTCCTCATCATTCACTAAGAACAAGAGTCTAGGTATAAAGTTTACATAATGTAATGATGTAACCAAGTTTTATATCCTGCACATCAGCTTCTGACTCTCAATTGCCAGTACTGGCATACCCTTAATCTATTATGAATACTAAATTACATGGTAGTCTTAGGTTCAGTGTAGATCCTACTTATTTTTCAAAAGAATCACACTTCCATTTACTGCTAAAGTATATAAGTATTTAAGTCCTACCACCATATCTCAAGGCACATGAATTCTTTCAGATCCTCCTCATGACTAGATATCATTGGTTTCCCTAATTGTTTGAGCACTTGTGTGTTCTCCTTCTCAGTACAAGGTGCCCAATTTCTCACCTCCATGCACAAAGAAAACTAAAAAACCTAAAATCCATATCTCAGTTCCATCTAACTAGAGTCCTTCCTCTGATAATACTCTTCAACTCTCTCCACATGTGAAGGGAAAAAGAAAAGTGAGTGGTTTTGAATGGAAAGAGAAGGTAGATGAGAAGAATCTGGTATGGATTATGTATTCAGGCAGCCAAGAGAATAAAGTTCCAAGTCTGGGGCTTAGACAAATAGGAGTTTTGGAATGATATCCATTGAAATTAATAACAATAGAAAAAAAGGATAAAATTTATGAGTAAATAAAATAATTTTTCTTTGTAACTCTTTAACATGTTTAAGCTATATTCAAGTGAAGAAATTGAGTATATATGGGGAGAATGGAATCAAGTTAAAAGAGACAAAAAGAAATAGATGCTTATATTTTAGCATCATCAGAATGTATTTGGGGAATAAAACCATGATTAACTGCCAAAAAAATGGAAGAAATGAATATTTTTAAATGGAGTCTTCCAACATATTGAGAGCTTAGATAACTATTTCCATCATACCACAAAAAAAAAAAAAACTGGGCACAGTGAAAATGAATAACTTATTGGTTGTGTCTAAGATTTGAGTTTGTAGGGCAAACCATCCCTTTGAAACCTGGAGACTTAGGCAATAAAGAGAGGTTTGTAGCTAAAATTTTTCACTCAGTGGAGAATCCGATGGGACTGTAAACTGGTAGTAACATTGACGTGCTTATTATTTTTAAAAAATTTGACATTTAATTATTTATAAGAGAATCATAAAAAATGTATATATTTATAGGGTACTATGGGATAATCCAGAGAGTGTGTGTGTGATATATATATAAACATGATAATCCAGATATCTCTTTAACATGCTGATTTCCCTTCCTTTACATAATCAGTAGTCTGATTGCTAATTTGTAAGAATTTCTGGAATGTAAATGAAGACAAGCATGAGAATTAAGAATCTCATTGGAATTGCAGGCTTTTCTGGGAGAGGGCCTATACCCTTAAAATTTTTACCTGGAGAAACCTCGCCATGATAAATTTAAAATGATCATTGCTCCAGACAATTTATAAAAGTATGGATGATCACATCCAAGACTACTGGAATATGGGAGAGAGATTGAACTTAAATCTGCTAAAACAAAAGATGGAAGCATTTTTTAAGTGTTGGTGTGAGCTACTGGAGAAGTACTAGAGGGTTTTTAAGTCCTGGTAACTTTCAAAAGCTATAAACCTCAAAGAAAGGAGACAAATATTGGCTGAGTGCTTTAGTTGGGAAAGAATGAAAATCTCACATATGAATGCATTATATTTGAATTGATATATCCCAAATTTGTGAGTACCCTTATTTCTCTGTACCATCAAATTTCTTCAGATTTCCAAACTAATTCATAATAGTGCTGGTGCTCTACAATTGATTCAAGATTATGCAAAGACTTCTACCCTAAATATCAAAGACCCCATTTATATTTCAGGCCAGTAAGAAAAGTCATAAATAGCCCAGGCAGGGACTTTCTAAGCCTATCAAGAAGGCCCAATTTAATGAAACACATGAAAGCAGATCCTAGGAGATTATAGTTGGAACAAGGGTTGTCTAGGTAAAAACTTGGGTAAGAGTTTATTTTAACATGGAAGTGTTCTTCTTGGGCAAAGAATTTAATGCCTTGATCAAGTTCCTCAAAAGTTAGTGCAAACATATGCTGCTAGGATTACTTCTAGAAACATGGAAGCAAAACCACTCATAAATCAGATAGAATTGTCATAGGAAATAGTGGGAAAGTGAATTAAAACAAGGAAGATAAGTAGTCTTGCCTGAGTAGATAAATTAAGTTGAAAACCCACCAGATAGTTTATTCATAAAAAGGTTCGGAGGTTATATCCTTTCTAAAGTGATAAAAATTCTCTGGCGAGGAGAAATCAGCATCACTGAGAAGTTTAAGTTGTGATTTTCTTTTGATTGTCCAGGTATGACCATACAAAGATTTACCTCAGAATTGAGCTTAGCATGGGTATTATACCCCAAAATAAGAGGAGCTAAGTGACAATGCTTAACCATCAGAAGATAAGTTTGTGCAATAATTGTAAACAGAGTAGTCTCTAAGGTGTAGCAAGGACAGTTGACAGAAAGTTAGAAAACAGAATCCCTAGACTAAAAAGAGTTTTACTTAATCTTTACTACAAGAAATATTTAAGGATGGATGGGCAACAAACTGATGGTGTTTCTAACAGAAACTCAAACGTGTTTTAAGTTGTAGCCACTTTTACAATGAAACATTGAATGAGAGGCCAGTTATCTAGGAAGAAGTACCTTCAAATATTATGGAAGTATACATGATGACAATTTATAATTTTCTAAAAGAACAACTGGGTTACTTCACATTTGCAAAAGGAATAATTCAAGGGCTTTGAGACATTTTGGGCACAATTTTTTTTTTTTAACATTTGCACCTGGAGACCAGAAAAATCACCATTCCTCCTGTGGGATATAATTATAAATGAAGTGCAGGTGAAAGTTGATTCAACAGTGGGTGTACAGAGTATGTAGGTTCACCTGTTAGTACCTTTCCCAATAATGTGTTCCCTGAGATGTATTATTGCAATAGGCATATTTGGTAGTTGTCCTAGTCTCTCAGTGAATTATGAACCAATCAAATAACTAGAAATCTCTGACACTGTTCTACTCCACTATCAGCCAAATCATGTCATATTCCAAGGGAAAAACAAAATATTAATGTCAATGATAAAGATCTTAATAATGCAAGGGAATGGTTTACTTTGTTTCTCTGTTTACCAAGTATCTACTATAAAAATTAAACATCTTAAATAATAACTGTGATCACAGACTCAACAAAGAAGTAGTACTGGCTGTATTCTCCTTGTTAGATGTGACATCTTTTTTCGAGTAGATTAATACCTCCACAGGTATGTAGTTGTGGCTACTGATTTGGTGACTGCATGGTCCTGTGATGTTAGGAAAGAGGACCTGAAATTTTCACACTGAAAGGAATGATAAGATAAATTTGAGAACTGTGTTTCAGGCTATGTTAATCTACCCTGTTTTGTAGCATAATCTGACAAAATCTGAATGTTTGAAACATCCCACAGAAAATAAAAATAAACAGCTACATTAAGGCAGAGCAAAAGTGACTATCACTTGGAGAGATGGAATCAATATAGTCAAAATGGCCATATTATCCAAAGTGCTACACAGATTCAATGTAATTCCTATCAAAATTCCAATGATATACTTCATAGAAACAGAAAAAGCAGTTATAAAATTAACTTGGAAAAATAAGAGGTCCAGAATAGCCAAAGAAATCCTTAGCAACAAAAGTGAAGCAGGAGGCCTCACAATACCAAATTATACTACAGAGCTATAGTAACAAAAACAGCATGGTATTGACACCAAATTAGGCAAGATGACCAATGGAACAGAATAGAAATACAGAGACAAACTCATAAATACAGTACATCATACTAGACAAAAATGCTAAAAGCACACTGGAGAAATGATAGCCTCTTCAATAAATGGTGCTGGAAAAAGTGGAAATCCATGTGTAATAGAATGAAAGTTGACCTCTATCTCTCACCCTGCACCAAAATCAACTCTGAGTGGAATCGAAGACTTAGGAATTAAACCAGAAACATGCTAGATGAAAATGTAACCCCAACACTTCAACATATTGGTTCAGGAACTGACTTCCTGAACAAGACTCCAAAAGCACAAGAAATAAAATAAAATCAATAAATGGAATGGTATCAAACTAAAAACTTCTTCACAGCAAAAGAGACAAGAATATGGAAAGAGAACCTACAGAATGAGAGAAAATCTCTGCCACCTGCTCCTCAGATAAAGCATTAATCTTAATCTCCAAGGTATACAAAGAACTCAAAAAGCTTAACCCCCCCCCAAAAAAAATCAATAAATGGGCAAAGAAACTGAACATACCCTTCACAAAAGAAGAGATACAAATGATCAACAAACTAGGAATGGAAGCATCATTTGACCCAGTTATCCTACTCTTTGACGTAATATATAAAGGTTATAAAATCAGCATACTACAGGGATGCAGTTACAACAATGTTTATAGCAGCACAATTCACAGTAGCTAAGCTATGGAAGCAACAGAGATGCCCATCAGCATATAAATTGATAAATAATTTTGGTATGAGTATACAATGGAATATTATTTATCAACAAAGAAGAATGACTTCATGACATCTGCTAATAAATGGATCTGGAGACTATCATGCTAAGTGAAATAAGCAATCCCTTAAAAAACAAAGTTTTAACATTTTTGCTATTAAGTAGAAGCTAAACCACAATGAAGGGGAGGAGGGAAAGGAGAAGTTCAATATTAGACAAAGGGGAATGAAAGGAAGGGAGGGGGTATTGGAATAAGAAAGGCAGCAGAATGAATCTGGCATAATTTTCCTATGTATATATGTGAAAATACCTACATGAATCCCATCATTGTACCCACTCACAGGAATGGGCTCTTCATTAAAATAAGACGTATCCCATGCTTGCATAAGTTAATCAAAATGAATTCTAATGCCATGTATAACTGAGATGAACCAATAATAAAGTGACAAACTCATTAAAAGTTATCTACAAATCTTACATAGTATTCTTATTTGAATATGTCCCCTGAAGTTCATAAGTTGGAAACTTGATCCGTAATGTGGTAGTGTTAGGAGATGTTTTTGTGTCATTGGGGTACTATCCTCACAAATATTAAAGTGACCATGGGTTCAGGATCAGGAGAGAGAACCATTATTATTATTAAAGGATGAGTCCAGTTCATCTCTTGTTTTCTCTTTTACCCTCTCTTTTTCCCTCTTCTCCCCTCAAGAGATGATGAAACAAGATGGTCCTTGTCAGGTCCTCTTGATCTTATACTTTTAAGATTCCAAAACTGTAATGCTAATAAATGTCTACTAATATAAAGCACCCAGTCTTTTGTATTTGTATTTTGATAGAGCAGCAGAAATCAGACCAAGCTTCAAATATTCAAAGTTCTGAAACAGTAGAAACTTTTTTAGAAATTCACTGGTCTAAAGCATTCCTGACATCCCTTCCATTGGAAAGAACAAATGACTGCACTTTCACTTCTCACCCGAGGTCCTAAGGAAGAATATGTATAGTATTCTTTGTGTTATGGAGACAGGATACATCACTTTTAGGATATCTGTGAGTGGATGCCAGTTTTCTTTGGAGTTGAGCAGAAATTCTGAATTATGTCTGACCTATAAAATTTTAAGTTCAGGTGAGTGAAGCACCACTAATTATAAAATGGAAGTAGCATATCCAGAATCAGAAGACGCAAGAAAATGTGTAAGCATATAACCCAAAACTCTGTCACCAAACACAGTTATACCAGAAGCTCTTTCTTAACACATACTTGTCTGGTGAATTCACTATGACTCAAGAGGAAAAGTCTCCAAATTTGGTTAATAAATAGATCAGCACAATGTTTGAGTACAGGTCAAATATGGATAGCCATTAACTATAGCTTCCCTCAGAGGGGTCTGGAAAATCACTGGAAAGGGTAAAATCCTTCTAACAGTCAGGATTTTGCCTTTGGAATCTGCTCTTCACTCCATGTGGTATGACAAGTGATTTAATGTTAGAAGATTTATGGATTCACACAATGGTTTTGCTGCCAGGTCAGGGACCTGGAAGGATAAAGATTTGAAAACCCATGTCAAGGAAATAGGAATTATAGCCCCACTTAGATATACGGGATGCGTATAATATGTGAGGACTTTTAATTATGTGGTTACAAATAATATACACTTTTAGCAGGGCATGGTGGCACACGTCTGGAATCCCAGCAGCTCTGGAGACTGAGGCAGGAAGATTGAGAGTTTAAAGCCAGCCTCAGCAACAGCAAGGTGCTAGGCAATTGGGTGAGACCCTGTCTCTAAATAAAATACACAACAGGACTGGGGACATGGCTTTAGTGGTTGAGTGCCTCTGAGTTCAATCCCCATAGACCCGTCCCCAAACAAACAAACAAACAAAACACATAATATATACTTTCAAGTTTAAAAATCATATGGTTCAGTGTCTCCAATAAGTAAAATATGTTGCTCCAAGAAACAAAGGCTGAAAGCAAGAGAAGTTCCACTTATTACCACTGCCAATAACTAACTTGTAGAAGGCATGCTTCCCATCTAGGCTCTAAGTTCAGAGGCACTGATTTCAAAGGGAGAACATGTCCACCAGGGATAATGCAAGAATCCCATTGAACTGCATGTCATCATGCCACCTGAGCACTTTGAGATGTTTATGTCAGGGAATCAGCAAGGAAAGAGTCACCATCTTGGTATCAGTAATTTAGGTGATACAGAAGCAATTGTAGGTAGGGTTGCTGTTACACAATTGATGCAGAAAAAACTTATTTGATACATAGATAATCTATTTGTGTGTTTCTTGCTCAGTTGACAGTAAGTGAGCAGGAGTAGGCACCCTGTACCAAGAAGGGCACTAATCATTCAAGGATGAGAATATGAATTGCACCAAGGAAGTTCATTAAAACCAACAGAGATGCTTTCTGGGAAGAAAGAATAAATAGAATGGTTAGTAGATAAGAAAGAAGAAACAATGACTATAATTTACAGCTGGTTCCTGAAGCAGTAATTGGAAGTGTAGTTCAAGTCACTCACCGTGCTTTTCTAAGATTCTTCTTGGAAGAAAAACATGGCAGCAATGGAAGGAAGTAGATCTGAGCAATACAAGG
This sequence comes from Sciurus vulgaris, assembly GCF_902686455.1. Taxonomy (NCBI): domain Eukaryota; kingdom Metazoa; phylum Chordata; class Mammalia; order Rodentia; family Sciuridae; genus Sciurus; species Sciurus vulgaris. The sequence continues at coordinate 93,811,620 of NC_136467.1, read as the reverse complement.
GTAGTCTACAGTGGAACCTGTGATGCCCTAAAAGATCCAGAACTAAAATGTGACACTGATGCATGTAAGAAACAAAATACAGACTCGAGGCCAAGGTCATAAAAGTGAATGCCTACTGGAATTCTGTTTCCCAGGTAATTCCTTCCACTTACCCTATCCTCTCTGCTGAACCCAGATCATTTTACAGAATGGACAATCCCCCAGCTTCTGGGAGTGTTGCTAGAACACTCTGGAAATTATCCTGAGGGATGGCTTCAGGTGAAGAAAATGGCCTTCTCCATAGTCATAAATTCTACCAGTGGTAGTCCATAACCAAACATGACTGATCAGTTCACAGATGTAAATGCCTAGTCCCTTCCTTCCAAATATGTTAGAGCATGTCTGTATCAGCACCTTCCATGAGGCAGTTGACTATTTACTCAATTGTGCTTCATCACAGCTCAACTTCTCTCTTTGCTTGGTCTTTCTTGGTTCTTCTCTCCCATAAGGATTTATCTCAAGATAATCCCCCAATGACCTTCCTGTCCCCTAAACTTTATTTTAGAGTACATTTCTCAGAGGAAATCAACCTGAGATATTAACAATTAATCATATAGAGTCTCTCTTGTTCTTTAATAATTTTCATGACTAATCTGGGAAATATTGCCACACATCAAAATACCCTACATATTGTATCCAATTTTATTCATTGTACTTTATTCTGTCAATTTTGCTTAGAATATATCCTAGTAATTTAATTCATTTATTTTTTCTTATTTTTTTCCTTCCCTTATTTCTCTTCCCTTTCTTCCCTTTATCCATTATTTCCCTTCCTATCATATTCCTCCCCATCTCTCCCCTCTTTTTCAAAAGGTGGTCACATGGCTACAGGCAATCCCCAGAGCAGACTTTGAATTTTCTAAGTCTATGATTCCATAGTGCAATGTCCATAGTTTTAGTGCCTGTACCTATCCAGAGACTGGAATGCCCTGGTGCCAGATAAAATTGAAGAGCTATTTGATTTACATGCCGAGGTCATGACTCGAAAGTCTATAAATGCATACATACTTTTTCATGAAAATATACTTTATTTGAAGATTCCTCTGTTTTACTCGTTTATATGTGCCAATGATCTCTTGAATAATTTCTTACATGATTCTTATCAATTCAGCAGATACCATAAGGAAGAATGAATAGATGTGATCAAAGTGAAAGTCTTCTCAGGATCAAACTAGTTAGTCAAAGATTCACTCTGTTTACTAAATAATTAAGAAAACGCTCTACTTCTTTGGGTTAAACTAGTTTGGAGACATGGCCATGATTCAGGCATATGTTTTACTGGACTTATATTTTAGTTAGAATTGTTTTTTTTTTTTTCAAACACATAGAGCACAGCATCAGAGTCTTTTAATTTCTATTCTTTCATCTAAAATTTCTGGCTGCATATAGCAGTAATTTACTGAATTAAATATAGATGACAAAATGTGATTTCATGTGTTAAAACAAAGTTCCCATTAATAGTCTACTGAAACAGTCCCATTTCTTTATTATCCTTATGTGTGTGTAACTATCAAGTGTTCATAATATACATATAGAAGTATATATATATATATGTATATATGTATATCTTGTAAATGGAAGTTAATGTTTGAGAAAATTTGCATTTTAATTTGAATTTGTACCAATTTTCTTGAGAATATTGAGACAAGTGATTTCTGACACAAATATTTTCGATATTTTGTCTCACAGGTGAAATAATAATGATTATTCTCATTGTTGCTAATTTTGTTAAATCAGTATCTCAATTATTTTCAAATAATGGATATAAGAAAGACTATTTGCAAAATATAAAGTTAATAAAATGGAGACCATATTTGCCTCATATGTACTTATACCATGCTTGGAAATATGTTTTTAGTAATTTGGTGAATTAAACTGGTATATTATCATGAATTTATACTGTATTAAATTAGTGAAAATACATTTAATTATAATCTACAGGAAATATTAGATAATGTTTTATCCATACATAAATCAAATTAATTTGAGTGCACCAAGTTTTAATAAAAAGTTCTGAGAATAGCATTTTTTATCACTCTCTGAATATTGGAAATATTTTTTGTTATTTTTTACTTACTATATTTTCATAACTAAATGTTTAAAAGAGTAGAATCTGAAGTTTAGAATGATGTAGTTATTAAAATTTTAGTGAAAAAAAAACATTGTTCCAAGATGCTATTTCACATAGAAATCCTCCTGATAAAATCATGGATAAAAATGAGATACGTTCCTGTGAACATATAATCACTTAGCTTCATTGGTCAACTAGAAATAGTGAAGATGCTTCAGTTGCATAGTCTAAGACTAGGTCTCTTTTCTAAGATAAATAATGCAATCAAGATTCTGGAATTCTAAACTTGAAAGACTTAACCATTATCTGAGTTTTCTTCTGCTTTGCAATTAATGATAGATAGACTTATAGAGTTGGAGAAGCTGATGTTTGGCTTAACTGACCATGTGGAAAATAGGATATTCACTGCTTGCCACTCTAAATTATCCTGATATTTGAAGCATTTATCCTAACCAAAATTCTTTTTCCAACAGGAGCACAAACCCTTATTTACCAGATAAATGAGATCTTCCTTTTCTCTTCTCTTCTATTATCCTTCAGTATATATCTTTTAGATGCTACCAATCCCCTGATCAGTGGCTTGACAGAAGAAGAAACTCAGTAGGCCTATTTATTATATGACAATGCTTAAGGGCTCTACCTTTGTTTGTAACAAAGAGATTCTTGTCTACATTTCTAAGTGAAATTGTGCAATTCTGGCATGAGAAAAACAAATCACTGAAAGACTTTTCATCACAAGTGAATTGGTTTTAACTTTGTTCAAGTTATTTTTTAAAAAGAAAGTCAACACTAATATTCTAAGTTCTAAATATTTTCCTTTTTTGTGATTGTTGTTTATGTGGCTTGCTTATGTATCCCCAATGACTGGCAGAGTGACATACAGAGGATACACAGCCTGCAGGAGACTGAACACATACGGGCCTTCTTCATGTACATCTTCAAAGCCTAAGACTGCTTCAGAATGGGATGCATATTCCAGTCTCTTTTATGGAGCTCCTTCTATGTATCATGAAATTTTTGATATGCAGTCACATATTTTCCCTTTAGTCTTCTGTGAAAGAACTCAAGCAAGCATCATTTTCAATTTAAGGTTAGAAATTTGAAGTAGTGACAGTATATGATGGCCTTATCTGATCTGATCATAGAATATGAGCCATGTTCTTTTTTTCTATTACTGCATTATAGTTATACATAATATTGGGGTTCATTTTGACATAATTACACAAGTATGAAATATAATTAAACATTATTTATTCCATTTCAGTTCCTAGTACTCTTCCTTTAAATACCGCCCCCTCCCCACCTCCTTTTGTTCCCTTTACTCCACTGGTCTTCTATTAATTTATAGTGTTTTTTTAATTAGTGCTTTATAGATAAAAATTAAGATGAAATTCACTGTAGTATTCATACATGTATATAGGATATTTTGGTCAGTTTTATTTCACTGTCCCTGCCCCCTTTTCCTGTCTCTCTTCCCTCCCTTTCTATCCCCTTCCTCTTTGTTCTATTTCCATGGGGTTTTCACCTCCCTTTGTTTCTCCTTGTTTTGGTCTAGCTTCCACATACGAAAGAAAACATTTTGACCATTGACTTTATGGGTCTGGATTATTTCACTTAGCATGATATTCTCCAGTTTCATCCATTTACCAACAAATCCCCTAATTTCATTCTCTTTATGGCTGAGTAAACTTCATTCTGTATGTACACCACATTTTCTTGATCCATTCATCTACTGATGGCCATCTGGACTGGTTCTTTAACTTGGTTATTTTGAATTGTGCTGTTATAAACATTGGTGTGGCTGTATCTCTGTAGTATGCTGATTTAAAATCCTTTGGATATAGGCCAAGGAGTGGGATAACTGGGTCAAATGATGGTTCCATTCCTAGTTTTTTGAAGAATCTCCATACTGCTGTATAGAATGGTTTCACTAAATTGCAGTCCCACCAGTAATGTATAAGTCTACTCTTTCTCCCACATCCTCACTAGCACTTACTATTTGTATTCTTGATAATTGCTATTCAGACTAAAGAGAAATGAAATTGACTTGCCTGATTGTTAGAGATGTTGAACATTTTTTTCACATATCTGTTGGTCATTTGCATTTCTTCTTTGGAAAAGCGTCTGCTAGCACTTCTTCTGTCCATTTATTAATTGAATTATGTGGGTGGGGTTTATTTTGGTGTTAAGTTTTTTTGAGTTCTTTATATATTCTGGATATTATTCTCCTGTTTGAGGAGCAGGTGTCAAAGGTCTTTTCTCATTCGGTGTGTTTTATGTCATACTCTTTTATCCATTTTAATTTGATACATGCCTTGGAGATAATCTAGCTCTAATTTTCTCTCTTGTTTTCTTCAGAGCAACAAATGTTTTTAGTTCTTCCCTTTGTCCATAGATGGTTCCTTAACTTTTATTAATGGCTTATTGATGGTATAATTTTTTCCATGTCAACCCATCTCTTCTTTATTCTCTATGTCACATTTAATTCTACTCTTCTTACTAAACTACTGGACTCTCTGCCAATCTAAACATTTCCTTTTATGTCATTCTAGTCTTCTCTCATGAAACTTTATGAGCATAAAACACCAAAAATTCAGAAAGTAGATTTTCAGTGGCTATTCAAGACATTACATTAAATCTTATCTAAAATACCTCTCTATTTTAGAATCTCATTGTGTTTCAAAACATTTAAAAGAAAAAAAAAAAAAAAGCCTACCTCTAGGAATTGACTGACAATCATATTATTGGTTTTACAAATCTAGATTTTCCCACAGGTACAGGAACCATCATCAAATGTTGCAATTTTTCTGAACAGTATCATTTTACAACTATTGTTCTATTGTCAGTACAAGCTTAGAATGTATTTTGAATCTTAAAAAAAATTATAACAAAGCATTTTAAGTGCTAGTAATAACTGGAGTTTGTATACACATTTATGACCCACATTTTCAGTTTTACAAGTGGTGAAATTTAAAAGATAAATAGAACTTGCCTACTCCCCCTTTTCTAAATCTTTTTAACACAACATTACTAACACCTCTCTTTGTTTTCAGAGTAGTATGAAAGATTCTCACTCACAAGGGTTTGTGCGCAAATGTAATTAACTCAATACCTTTAAGCCCTTTTGTTCTCTCAGCTGGTGGGGAAAGTATTTTACACTGTGGCAGGAAATATGTTGTATGAACCAATGGGTACATGGTTCATGCCTCTGCTTTTGAAGTACACAGAGTCACCAGTCTTGAATGACTCCACATTCAAAAGTCAGTGGAAAAAATGAGGAATTATATGTGATACACAGAATGTATTTAAATAGGACTTTAGTAGTGCTGCTTTACAACCTCTTGAGAACATCCTGAATGCTGTTGCTTCAGGGTTTTCTGTTTGTGTTGACAGTTCTAGGGAACAAATGCAGGCCACCCCACATGTTATGAAAACACTCTACCACTGAACTATGAAACTAGTGTCAGGGGCCTTATCTTTTTCTGAATGTGTGTGTGTGTGCGTGTTTGTGCGTGTGTTTTGTTTTTGGGTGCTGGGTGTTGCCCTTTTTATATTTTATTTTGAGAGAGGGTCTTGCTAAGGCACTTAGGACCTCACTAAGTTGCTAAGGCTGGTTTTGAACTTGTGGTCCTCCTGCCTTAGCATCTTGAGCCTCTGGGATCACAGACATGTGTCATCACACCTGTATTACTGGTTATTTTTATTAATAGTTTTTTTTTCTTTTGATTATTTATACATGACAGTAGAATGAATTTTGACATATCATACATAAAAGGAGTTTAACTTCTCATTCTTCTGGTTGTTCATGATGTAGAATTACACTGGTCATGCAATCATTTATGCACATAGGGTAATAATGTGCAATTCATTCCACTGTCCTGCTGTACCCCCATATCCCCTTCCCACCTTCATATCCCTCTGTCTAATCCAGAGTACCTCTATTCTTCCTTAGCCCTCCCACACATTGTGAATTAGCATCTGCATATCAGAGAAAACATTTGGTCTTTGGTCTTTGGGATTAGTTTATTTCCCTAAGCATGATACTCTCTATCTCTATCCACTTACTGGCCAGTGCCATAATTTCATTCTTCTTTAAGGCTGAGTAAATTCCATTGTGTATAAATGCCACATTTTCTTTATCCATTCATCAGTTGGAGGGCACCTAGGTTGGTGCCCTTCTAGGTTCCACAGTTTAGCTATTGTGAACTAATACTTTCCTTAATGTCACAATAAACATTTATAAAGGAGTAAGCTAAAGATATGAAATGACAGGTTTACTGAAAAATTAAACTTAATGTTTAATGAAAAATTGATATTGAATTTTTTTCTTAAATGTTGGAGATAAATGGGCAACATATTTAAATGTATACTTACATTTATTGTATGCTCTGGCTTCAAGAGTGACATTTCTGATCACATGAAAAGATATGATAAGAAAAGATATGAAAAGAAATGAAAATGCTGAAGCAATATTATCATTACATCATGTTAGACATTATTTTAAGACAACTGCACTAAAAGACATGATTGAACACACCTAGATACAGAAGTTTCTTATAAGAAAAGTTTGACTTTTCTTTTAGATCAAATAATTATTCTTCTGAATCATATCTACTATTTTGTATTACAAGATATTTGTGCATTTAAAAATGAAATGATGACCATTAAGGTGTTCATTAAACAGAGGCAGGAAAATATATTTCGAACTACTTAAATGATCCCACAGTGATATAGGAATTATACGATAGTTAAACAGAAAAAAAAGTTATTTGTAATAGTGGCTTTATTTTTATATTTTGAAAGTGACTACAACCAAAATCAGTGTCAGACAGAGTGTGTTTACACTACTGGAAAATAGCAAAATTCAACACTAAAGATAAAATTATTTGCATAAATATTATATACATGCATATTTTAGTGGAGCTTATTCTCCTGCTAAAAGTGGTGATCTACTAAACTAAAGAACTAACTTCTCTCTCTCTGTGGAGAGAGAAGAAGTATATTTGAAATGGATCAAAGGGAATGTATACTAATGTTACTAAGTACAAACAAGCTTTATTAGTCTACCAATGAAAACTGAAGTTTACAGATCTCAAAAGTTATAAAACATTGATTTTGCACACACACACACTGGACATTGTGTTAGTCAGTTTTTCATTGCTGTGGAAAAAATAAATACCTGAAAGAAACAATTTAAGAGACTAGGTTTTATTTTTTCCTATGGTTTCAGAGACTCCAGTTCTGAATCACTCAGCTCTGCTATTTATGGGCCCACAGTGAGGCAGAAAATCAAGACAGGGAGCATGTGGTGGAACAAAGCTTCTTACCTCATGGTGTCTGGGAACAGAAAGAAAGAGAAGGTCTGAGAACAAATATGCTCTTCAAACCCCTCACCCTGGAACACCTTCCCCTGAAGGCATCACATCCCAAGGTTTCTCCAACCTCCTAATATCCCACTAAACTACCAGTTTCTCAGTGGGCTACTCCATTAATGAAGCCACAGGCCTTATAACCCAATCACCTCACCAGGACCATTCACTCTCTAAACACTGCATATTGGGGTCCAAGTCTTCAACACATGAGTATTTGGGGGATAGATTCATACAATGACAAATAATTAAGTCTATTTGTGATAAGTCTGATATACAATTCCATAAATATGAAAAGTAAAACAATTATTTTGTTGCATGAACATCTCTCATATTATAGAAAAGTATGAGCATTTGAAAATACACTTTATAAATTAACTTAAATATCATACAGTGGAATTAAATCCCTTTTGACTCATCCAGGTTCCCTTTGGAACCCCATTATTTTAATCTACTAAGTGTCCATCTGAGTTCTATATCATTAATGACAAGAATTTAAGATTTGTGATTAAAAACCACAGAAAGAATTGGGCATGGTGGTACTTTCCTGTAATCCTAGTGATTTGAAAGACTGAGACAGGAGGGTCACAAGTTTGAGGCCAGTCACAACTTAGCAAGGTTCTAAGCAACTTAGTAAGATCTTGTCTCAAAATAAAAATAAAATGGCAGGGGATGAATCTCTGTGGGTAAAGTTCTCCTAGATTAAATCCCCATTACCCTCCTAAAACCAAACAAACAAAGACACAACACAGAAATAATTTATTCACTTTTTTCAGTCTTAGAAATCTTCCATATATTTATATTTTAGTTGACGCTGTCCAGCAGAGTCAATTTGGCGGGGAGACAAATGAGTAGCGAGGCTCTTGATTTCAAACGGTTTATTGTTGATTCAGGAAACCCGGGAACCTGGCACTGGAGGAGAGCCTGCTTATATCCCCTCCAGGAGGTGAAGGGTAGAGTTGACGCCAATTATACAAAGATTAGGCGAGGAGCTAGCTGTCAATCATGGTAGGGGTCAAAACAAGCAGGCACGATCAGGAGCACTCAGGAACACCTGTGCACGCGTTGTGTGCACGGACTTAATTGAATACAGCCAATGATAAATCACCTGAGTGTGCTTATGTTAATCAACCTCCTCACCACCAATGTGATCAAAACAACCTCTGGCTGGCTGCCAGGTGCCATCTTGGCATAGTCCGCATGGCATAGCCCCCAACATTAGTCATTACCCTCTACTTTTAGTAAGATAACCATTGAACATAGAGTATTCCTCTTTACCTATTGTGCTCCTATTATTCAAAAGGATAGTATTATTCAAAATCATATAAGCAATATTCCATGTCTTGGCAGGTAAACTAGATTTACTCAAATAAAACTCCAGTGCAGTTGCTGGTGTGATTATTTTTAAGTTGTGTCCCTATCAGAATACTCTGAGTATATACATTGCTCCAGGGTGTCAAGGACTAGTTATGATACAAGTGTGGTGTGACCTGACCATACTATCTGGTACCCACTTATCCATATGCTCCATATATATTCTTTTGGAAACACTGTCTATCAATGAGGGTCAGGCTGTAGGTAATAATGCATATTGCAGTATTTTTCTGCTGGAACTTCAAAAGGTGAAGAGTATATCATGAGTCAATAGGAACTCCAATAATTTGTGTCGCTGGCCCTTTGCGGTTCCAAAATCCATGGATATTTGTCACCGCCTGCAGCAACAACTTGCACGGGTCTTATGGGTGGTGGAGTGGAAACTGAGGCACTTCTATCTTTCTCTTTAATGCACTGTTTTCTTGCTTGTTTACTTATAGAGGATAGAGGAAATGAGGTTTACTTGCTTTGAGAGGAGAGAGAGAGACTTTGCTTATCAGAGAGAGAGAGACTTTGCTTAAGAGAGAAACTTGCTACGCCTTAAAGTCCTGCATCCTGTGAACTAAGGGTATGTCTACCTAAGGTGCCCTAGTGATGCGTCTCAGTTCTCTGTTCTGCGATCTGCCTTCTGCCGCTTCCCCTACTCGCTGCTGCCGCGCGTGTGTCTAGCTGCTTCTGTGTGTTTTCTTCTAGCTGCTGCGTGTGTCTTCTTCTTTGGCTACTGCTGCACCGCGTGTCTTCTGCTACTGCTTTTCTGCTAATGGCTGCTGTAGCGTGTTTTTCCCTCTGGCTGCTTCTAATGGCTGCTGTGTGTATGTCTCACTCCACCTATACTTATATCACCTCCAGGACGGGGAGAGCAGGGCCACGCCTCTTACGCAAAGATTAGGCGAGGTGCTCCGAGCAGGCAATTAGTGCTCGAGAACACATGTGCATACATTGTGTGCATGGACGAGAAAAATCACCAGAGTGTGCTATGTCAATTAACCTCCTCGCTGCCGATGTGATCAGGCGCCATCCCGGTGCCCCCAACATGGCACAGCCCCCAACAATTTGGATCCACTAAAACGCCCATACTAACATGCAGAACAATCTCAATATTTCTCTGGTTTGAATATTGATTTGCCTCCTCAAACGTGTGCAGGAATTTGATCTCCAAAGTCTCCAAAATATATTATTACTTTTTAAAATAAGGCAGCAACTTAATCCAATTATGATGTTTTGAAATGGGACCTTTGGGTGGTGATTAGGTTATTAGATAAGGGCATCAGCAGGGAGCAAATCATGAACAAATCTTGGTGATTTCATAAGAGTAAGAACAGAGACCAGACAGACAAGAACATGTGTGTTTGTTCCCTCTGTCTCAACTAGCAATGTGCCACCTCATGACACTGCCAGCAAGACGATTGTAACCAGAAAAGACTCATAAACCTTGACCCTCCAGAACCATGAGCCAGAATAAACCTGTTTTGTTTATAAAGTAGCCTGTTTCTGGTGTTCTGTTATAGTAAAAAAAGGACTAGAGTAAATAGAGTAAATGTACTACACTTTCCTATGAAGAAAAAGATCAATGAGTTATGGTAGATAATAGAGATAACTATCTGTACATCTTTCAGGGAAGATGATTACTTAACACTGAGTGATGAGGGAAGGCCTCTCTAGCAAGGTGATATTTCAACTTGGAAATGAAGGATAAAATGGAACTGGATATGGTATGGTAGGAGAACAGTGTTCTACAAGCAGACTGATTTGTGCAAAGTCTTGGGGTTGAAAAGAGCTTGGAATTTACAAAGAGCTGAATAATGCCTGTTAGAGAAGGAAATATAATGAACAAGGTGGGTTTGTGACATGAGATAGGGCCAGAGTTACTTGGGAACCATTTGAAATAAGAGTTGGAAGCAATGAAAAAGAAATGTGATATGCATTTCGAAAGCCGGGGAATGATATGACCTGTTGATGTTTTGGGAAGATTTTTATTACTCTGTTAGAGTTAGTTGGTCAGGTCAAATTTACCTAGTAGAATAAACACATGCTGAATGGCCGACCCCACCTATTGGGTAATGGGGAAAGAATCTAATCTCTCTACTGAAAACCACATCAGACTCCTGCTTGAGTATTTTTTTTTTACATTGTTATTCTATTTGAAGATACAAGTTATCTGTTACACATTGATATATTAGATAAAATTAAAACTAAAAATAATTCAATTTTCACAATTCAACTTATTTATATAAAGAAATATTTGTTACAATATGAACACTGGAAATAAAAGCTGTACTATTTTTCCTATTGCAAAAGCTTTGTAATTCAAACACATCTGATTTATATTGATTTTAAATTTAGCACTGGGAGAAAACACTTACATGCTCTATAACATTGTTAAGCATCACAAATAAAATTAGAAGATGAATTGTCATTGCTTTCCTAAGTTGTAAATTAGATGACTCACCATGTAGACAAAATGACTCCATGAGGATTGGCTAGTTTATAATTTGAATTATAATTTAGGCACTGTGATGTGTTTCCTGTCACAAATTCATAGTCTGCATTAGATTATGCATTCTTATCTTGAGTTCAGTTAAGCAACAAAAGACTGAGTTCATTTAGTGAATAAAACTCAAGAAATAGCAGCTGGCTCTTCCCCAAATTACGGTTGCTGTCAGCTGTGCTGAATCTGTATCATCTATGAAACCTCCTGCTTCGTTTCATAACTTGCTCATTACAAACCATGTAGGTCCAAATTTTTCCATTGCTATATTCATAAACTCTTTTGAATCATATTTAAAATCCTGCTTCATTTTAGAAGGAAGGTTGATAACAGACCTGGGTAGTTTTGAAAATCTGCTTTACTGAAAGAAACTAGGTACAGAGAAAGCAGATCTGCAATTAAAAACAATCACAGATAGCAAGTTCTAAATCTCTAAGTCAGGTTGCTATGAGAAAATCTGGTGTATAGATCCTGTTAATTTTTGAAGAAGTTATTTTTTCCTTAGAAAATTATAGCTGTAACTGGGCATTGGTTCTAAAAAATCAATATCTTCCTTCATGACCAGGCATTGAATATTTATCCATTCATTTTAACTGTAAATGAAGACACCTGATACGGTGTAGCTGCGCAATCTCCAGAACACTAGACCTTGGCTGTGATCCCAAACATTATTGCTGTTGGTATAAATATTAAGTTTTTTTCTAAGCAATATTTTACATATTTTCATAGCTCATTCTCAGAGCTTTAATAGAGGGCCCAATATTTGCTGCTACTAACATGCATGAATGAGTGTGCCTTTTTGTCATAAAATATAGGACACAGAGATCATGACAAATGCTTTCAATTCATTTTCATTTGACATTAGGGTTTCTGAGTAATCCAGCAACTAAAGTCATATTAGCCTTCCCCACATCACACTTTGAGGCTTCATATAAGTAGTTTTGGCCATCTGAAATGCTTTCCTACCCCTCCCATTTTCTTAGTCAATTACAACTCAGGCCTCACATCTGTTCCTCAGGGAGCCTTCCATAGTTATTAGACTGTGCCAAGTGCCTCTGTTTTATATTTACATAACAATACTACCTTTCCTTTATAACATTTTTCATTTTTTATGAAAATATCAATATGTGTAATTATTTGTTTTTGCTTTATATCTTCCATAAATCTATAACCCCCTTGAATAGCAGCTGTGTCTCTTTTCACCTACTCCTGAAACTCCAGACTCCAGCTTATATGTAGCTCAATAAAAGAATCTCACATGTGGCTGAATGCTGAAGGGAAGGAATTTGTAGAACCAGGAGAGAAAGAACACATTTAAAGAGGACATTTTATAAAGCATCATGGAGATATATATATAACTTACCTGAAAAACACTTAATGGGGGTTTCATTATTTAAAATCTGAAGTAGAATATGCATGGGTAAAAATCTCTGCTACAGGTAAAAACGCTACTTTTCACCCATTTTACCCATCCTGTGATAGGAATGATGAGACACACAAAAGAAAGAGAAAAAAAAAAAAAAAAATTAACCAGTACAAGAGCATTAAGAAGACACAGTGATACCAGGATAAGATTTTCTTTGGGTTTTTAGTGAAAAAAAAAAAAAAAAAAAAAAGGAAGACAAACTGCTACTGTCGAAACAATGTAAGGCATATGAGCTTGGGTCAGAAAATTATATTATATATAGCATACATTCTATGTATAGCATATATTCTAGTACTGATTTAAGATCCTTATCATCTTTTCTTCTTTTGTATGCAAATTTCTTTACTAAAAGTCTTCATCCAATTACCCTTTCAGATAGATATATAGACTGTGTAGGAGATTATAGCCAGTATGCTTGGAACTAGAATAAGTAACAGTGACTACTATCAAGAGCATCAGTAAATTTCAGCTCCAATTGTGAGTCTCTCTTAATGATTATCATCCACAAGCTATGTACACAACAAGGTATTAAGAAAAGTGATGTTAACAGGCAGACCTATTATCCAGGGTGAGCTTTATGGATAGTAGTGGAATGTCTTTTGTAATACTGGGTTATAAGGACTCAGAAGTGCACTGTGTGGACATGGAGTACTGAGTACATTCTGGCTGGCAAAGAGAAATGAGCAGTGTGAGTTGATGGGAGAAGTAACCTGACTGAATGTGTCAGCATAACAGAAAACAAGGATGTTGCTGGGTTAGATTAGCCTTTAATTAATGCTGTGTGACCGAATGTATCCTTTACCAGTTACGATATCTGGAAAAAGAACAAAAGGGGCATGAAGCAGGATGAACAGACATCATCCTATATCCTATTTTCTGCTACCTGTGAACATGTTAGCTTACATGACAAAAGACTTGGTGGGTGTGATTAAATTAAAGATATTGAAATGGGGATAATATTCTGGTTGGCCAAATATAATCACTAGTATCCTTGTAAGAAGCAAGTTAGGAGGTCATAGAGTCAGATAAGGAGAACACTTAGAAACAAAGAAGATAGACATCTGAAGATGCAACATTACAGACTTTGGAGAGGACAAGAGGTATCAAGAATCCAAGCACAGTGGTGAACAACTGTAATCCCAGAAAATGGGGAGCCTGAGACAGAAGAATCACAAGTTAGAGGCCAGGCTCAGCAACACAAGGAGATCCTATCTCAGGATATAACTTTAAAAGTGCCAGGGATACAGTTAAGTGGTAGAACGTTTCAGAATTAAATTCCTAACACTGCAGGAAAAAAAGGATCAAAATGCTGAGGAACTTGAATGGCTACCCTGAGCTTTAAAAGTCAAGGAAACAGATTATCTTACAAAGCCTCCAAAATAAGTGTAGCCTGCTGACCCATGTTGGATTTCTGACTTCCCGAATGGGAAGATTAAAAAAACATGTGCATGTGTTTTTTGAACTACTAATCATGTCACAATTAGTTACAAAGAGGGAGGAAGAAACTATTATAGGGGGAAAGAATTTCTGTGAAATTCTGTGAAATATACAAAAAGGGAAATGTCCCAAAAGATGATAGTGTTTCCAGACCTGTTTACCATGGCATGAGCCTTTCTAGTCAATGGACAGCAGGGCAGCAGAGCAGCAAAACAGAGTGAAGAGATGACAGAGATCTTTAGTTGTGTTGTACAAAGATAGATAATAATAAACAAAAAGTAGCTGAACATTAACTTAAAGTTTATTAGATACTGATTTGATGCTGATAGAGTGTACAGAAATCTATGAGAAAGAGGGTCAAATAGAATACTAGTGTTATGGTTTAGATATGAGGTGTCCCCCCAAAACTCACAAGAATGTTCAGAGGTTAAAAGATTATGAAAGTTTAACATAATCAATGAATAAATCCATTGATACAAATTAACTGGGAAGTAACTATAGGCAGGTAGGTTGTGGCTGAAGAAAGTAGGTGACTGGGGTCATAAAGGGGTTTACATTTTGTTTTTGTGAGCAGAATTCTTTCTGCCTTCTGGTTGTTGTGTCATGAGCTGCTTTTCTCTGTCATGCCCTTCTGCCATGAAGTTCTCCCTCGCCACAGGCCCAGAGGTATGGAGTCAGTCGACCATGGGCCAAACCTCCAAAAAGTGAGTAAAACTTAACTTTTCCTCCTCTGAAATTGCTCTTGTCAGGTCTTTTGGTCAGAGTAAAAGTTAATTAAAGCAGACATTGTTACCAAGAAGGGGAGCCATGGCTGTGACTAACCTGACCTTGTGTTTCAGAATCTTTTGGAATTTGTGGAAGTAATTTTGAAAATTATAGAGATGTTAACTGGAAAAGTTTTAGAATATTGTAGGTGGAGTATCACTGAGAAATTTTGGTGGAAGCCCATAAAACCATAATGTCAATAGGATGGCAGAGAGTAAAGGTGGGCTCATTAGGATTCATAGGAATTGGAAATTGGACTAGACATCATTTGGGTTACATTCTGGCAAGAAGTTGTCCACATTTTGTCTATACCTGACACTCTGTGAGGCTGAATCAAAAGGTGATGGACTAATTAATCTGGCAGCACAAGATCCAGAAAGTGGCATGAATATTGTTTATGGCTTTTAACTAAGTTTACTGTGATAATCGGGAGCAGAAAGCAGAGCAAAAAGATATGTAAAACTTGCAAGTTGGCCATAAAATTGTAAGTAAACCTGGCTAAGAAAGTATAGCTGTTGAAGAGATTAGAGACACCATAAAAAAACTAAGTACTTTACCAAGAAACAATAGGAGAGATGACTTGAGGGTATCTCAGGAACTGGTAAGACCTCATTCATCTTGATTCAAAGACATAAAAGTAGAATTCCTTTGAGATGAGACCATGAGTGCTCCCTGTTTGCACAGGGGGGCTAGGAAGTTGTTAAACAGTGCTCAGTCACCAAGGCATTCAGAAGTTGCTACAGCCAGGATTTCAGGAGGTTTGGCTACTGCTCAAGATGACAACAGACCTTGGCATCAACCACATGGTTCTGGTTCTGCAGGAATGCAAGATGCTGAAGTTAGGAGGTCGTGGAGGCATTGGTTGAAATATCAAAGGAAGGTTTGGGAGACCAAGCAAATTGCAGTGGAGTTAAATACCCTGCAGGCAGCACCTGAGTGGGTGATGTGTGAAGACATGAGAAGGAAGCTGAAACTTAAGTGGAGAAACCTAAGAATAAGAGACACCAGTAACATGGAATATCTGCTGAGGTAAGCAAAAGGAATTGAATAGAGATAAGTCCAGAAAGAGGCCGTATGAGATGCAACTAACATAGTGGCAGAATTACACAAACACTTTGGAAAGAACATCATGTTGCCATGTGTTGCAGATTCTAGGCATGAAGCTACAGAATTTTGTTTGCCCAGCTAGATTTAAGTCTTGCTTTGGTCCCATTCTTTTTTCCTGTGCCACAATTTATCCCTAGTAGAATGGAAATGTTTATTCTGTAGCATTGTATATATGTCATATGTGATTTGTGTTTGGTCTTAACAGAGGAAAACATCCATCAGTTTCTTGAGTCTCAGATGAGATTTTGGACTTTAACTTTTGTTTAACACTAGAATTGTTAAGACTATGGGAATTCATGAAAATGCACTAAATATATTTTGCTTTGTGAGATGGGCAAGATTTTTTGGGGACCAGGGAGAGAATGTTTCAATTTAAATATGAGGTGTCCCCAAAAATCTCATCTGTGAGACAGTGAAAGAATGTTCACAGTTGAAATAATTATTTTATGATAGTTGTAATGCAATAGGAGGATTAATCCTGTGGCATGAATTAACTAGTGGTAATGGTAGGCAGGTAAGTTGGGTTTGAAAGAAGTAGATCGCAGAATGTATTTCTTTGAGGTTTATATTTTGTCCCTGTGAGTTCTCCCCAGCCCTCTCTCTCCCCTTGCTGGTTGCCAGGCCCAGAGCAGTTTCCTCCACCACACTCCTTTGCCATGATGTTCTGCCTTACTTTGGGTTCAGAGTTATGAAGTCAGCTGACCATGGACAGAACCTCTGAAATCATGAGATAAAATGAACTATTTCTCGTCTATATTGTTCTTGTCAGGTCTTTTGGTTACAGCAATGAGAAAGCTAACTAAAGAACCCAATGAGCAAACTGAGGTCAAGAAATAGTACTCCAGTAGTTTATAATCTCAAAAGGGCACTATTTTAACTCAAAATAGTATGGTGTTCTAACATATTACAACTCTCTCTGAAACTATTTTACAATATTATGTTTTTGTAAAGCAATATGCATGTTTCCAACATGTAACATTGTCTTATCTTAATGAGAATTACTTGCACCAAGTATTTTATGAAGGATGAATTTTTAATTACTGGCCAGTATGGCACAAAGCAAACAGAAGTTTCCTCTGTTTAGAGTAACATCTTTGAGCTCATAATGAAGTATCCATTATAGCACTTTTGTTATTGTTATTTGAGTTTATTCCTGTTTAAATGTGGTAGTTGTCTCAATACATGAATTTATCTTGAGAAGTTAACTCTGCTCACTCCAGTGCATTACTGGTAGTGCTCTGAAATTCCATGGAACATCTGAATCAGTCTGGATGCTGCTCGACCCATCTGTTCATCATCTGACGTTCCAAAGAATACAAAACTTTTGCTCTTAGTATGTGATAAAGAGCAAAACCATGACCCTCCCAACTCATAAAAGGACTCAAGAATCTGTGCTGGTTTGTTAACAAATGAGTAGGAAAAAGGGACCTATGCAGTTTCTTTGCACAGCTTGAATTATATTCATTCCATCGAAGCAGGAAGAGTCACAGGGTATCACTTTCACTTCTACATAGAAACTGCAAGATCATGTTCATTCATTTAACCAATGCATATGTATTGACCAGAGTTAATGGTAAATAAATTTACAATATGATTACCAAATCAGGCAGGGCCCTGAGCTAATGTAGTTTGAAGTCTAGTCTTGGAGACAGTTAATAAACATGTGAATGGATGAATAAATACATAGTTGCATTTATAAACATAAACCAGCAGAATGCTAGGAGAGAATATATGGGGATGAGAACCTCACTTAGTTTAGATAGTCAGAAAGGACTACACTGAGAGAGACATTTAAGTTGAGACTCAAATGAGAAGCACCAAATCATGTCAGCATTTCAGGCAGATATTTCAGGCAGAGGGGATAGAAGTCTGAAAGCCCAGAAAGGAAGGAGCTTAGAGTAGGAAAAACTCATAAGAATAGAACATAGTGGAAAAGCGTAAACATGGTTTAAGTATAAAAAAAAAAAAAAATGAGAATAGGTGTAAATAAATAAATTCACAAGAGTTATTTGAGGAAATACAAATCACCTATGTTTTATTCTAAGTTCAATAGAAAGTAATGGACAGCTCTTAAGCATAGTCTTAAAAATAAAGTTCTAATTAAAACTCTTAAGAATTATGAATGGTCTATGTGGAACTTGAGAAGCGGCAGTAGAAATGCAAGTTGTCTTAGAAAATATTTTTTTTATTTTTTTAATCTCAGTGCATAGCAAAGTACCTAAATTAAGTATTAAATAAACATATGATTAATAAGAGAAAGGAAGGTGGGAAGGAGGGAAGGAAGAAAGAAAAAGATAAAGAAATAGGCAAAAATATCTTGAACTATTCACCGTCATAGGCAAAGAATGGAAAAGGAGATAATTTAAGTTGATTAAAAAAACTATAAAAGGAAACGCCTGTGTTTATAAAAGTATTTCAGAGATTTTTATGGAGAGCTCTGTAGTAAAGTAATCATGCTTTAGCTTTAAGATTAAATCTAGATTTAATATAAATGGAATATACTTAACCTTGTTCTGCATTAGTTTCACAATTTTTTTAATGGGGCCAGTAAAAATATCTACCTTAATAGGTTTATCTGAGTAATAATAAGTAGTATTTATGTATTGCTTAATGCTGTAATAGGCATTTAGAAGATACTATAATAAAATAATGAGGATAAATGCAGCAGATTACAAATAATGATAAAAAAGGAAATATTCCTTTTTTGTTTAATGAGATATCTTTTCATAATAAAGAATTTTAAATTGTATTCAAATCAGGGCTTCAAAATTCTAGCCATAATAGTACACCACCTTTTTATTTGATCTTTCAGTTTTTGAACAAATATTTACCATAGATTTAGTAAATTCCAGAGTCCATGTTTCCTATGTCCTGTCTTTAAGAAACTTACAATTCAGTTAAGAAATTCATTCATAAATAAATCCTCCAATCTAGTACTAGTAGTGAGCACAAGTTAATGGCATTGTGACTATAGTGAAGGAATTGGAAGGAGTTCAATGTGTAAAGAGGAGGGAGAATCAAAACAAGAAGTATATGAGTAGGGAAGTGTTAAAGTTAAGTCATGTAAGCCATGATCACACTTTTCTTTTAATTCGAGAAAATGGAAATGCTTACATAGAAAAGATTTAAGAAGTGGAGGGACAAAATAAGATTTGCATTTTTAAAGAATGACTAGATATGGGGTTTATTAAAACTGTCAGTGAAAGAGTGATGCACTGATTATTTGCGAGGGGTGGTGGCCATGAGTCCAGTCATGGATCCAGCCAGCAATAGAAGGGGGTGAAGATGAGGGGGTGTCAGATTTTTTCTTTTTTTTATTGATCAACAGAAAGGATGTTGCTGTGTTTCTACAAGATTGAAATGTTGAGGGAAAATGCATATTAACTGAGCACATATTTAAATATTTTTAAGGTGCTCAAGAGCTTTCCAGAAAGAGATATTAAGTTGGCTAGAGCTGAGGAAGAGGCAGGAATCAGTAGCAAATATAATTGAGTTACTCTTCAAAATAGGGAAACAAAGGAAATTCAAGCCATATTTAGATTCAATATGCCATGATAGATGTATAAAATTCAATGAAATTAAGGTGTACATCAGGGCTCTGAGACCCATCAATATTAAATACTTTTGTAGACAAAGTAATAAAATAATAAGAATTATAAAAAGTTACACAAAAAAGGTACTCTTAGAGTGTGAGAATATGTAAGAATAACCAGGTTCTTTGAAACCACATGAAGAAAAATTTGTAAGTAGAAATGTGTGATCAAGGGGTAACTGAAACTGATGAAAAGACAAATTGATTAGCTATTCATTGAAGTTATTATGATCAGTTAGGATAAAGCAAGAGGAACAAGTATTGCAATTTTAGAGTGAAAAAAACAGCACATATAAAAATATAATGCTATGTAATTACTGTGAAGTATTTCATGTCATTATTGCATGTAGGGTAGTGAAATAGGAACAGAGGGAAGAACTGGGAACAATTCAGAGACATATCTGGGAACCCATGTAATAACCAAAGGACTTTTCTTAATTTTAAATATAGTGGAAGTGTTACAAAATGGTACCTGTATTTAAAACTCTGACTACTTTGTCAGTATTATGGAAAATTTTCTGGAGTTAGCAAAGGAGACATCTTAACCAATTTCAATAAATCAGATGAATTGTTAAAAGGGCACAAATTAGTCAAAGCATGTAAGAAAGTGAGATTTGGGCTCAAATTAGAAAGTTGGCACTTCTAGATTTAGGGAAGCTCAGATGACAAGAACAAAGCATAAGAGACAGAAATGTCAAGGATGAGGAAATTAATAGCATTGCCACTCATCAACACTGGAAAATAAAATAGTTAGGTGCATGAGTTTGATTCATTTATTCATTCAGCAACTGTTTATTGACCTGCCCAAGCATTCAAAGTACAAGGGATGCAGCAGTGAACAAGATGGGCAAAATTAATAATCTCATGATGTTTTCATATGATAGGGAAGAGACATAGTACCATTTCATCTATCTCAATGGTAAAATCACACCCTTTCTTGAGTAAAATCTCAATATAAATGACTTTTGGGAAGAGGTTTTGGGAATTGGGGTTTTCCTTACACAGTTCACAATTTTACTGTGCAGTTTTATTTGGAACAATTGCAAATAAATATATATTAAATATGTTTTAAAGACTAAAAATATGGTCAAATATTCTAAATTTAAAACAAAAATTATATATGCCATTAATATATTTTGAATTCAATCTGCCCTGATGGTATACAAATAGCAACTAGCCAGTAACAATGAACAGGGGACACTTCAACTTCTATTTTGGCACATGGGGTTGGCATTTGCTTTCTCTGTTACTTACTATCTTATGTTGCTACTCTTTCATGCAGTGTTTCCTACATAATCTGTTTCAGTTCTGATAAAACACACTGATTTTGATATCTAGGGTTAAACCTCAAGGATTTAAATTATCCACTATCCCTAAACCTTAACAAGGAAGACTTCAGCTAAGTAATATCTATATAAATATCAAATGAAATATTCTTCTTAACTCCAGCAGTGGTCAAACACTTATTAGCATAGTGGTTTTCATTTATATATCACTGACTGAGTCACGATAAAGAGAATTTGGAAAGAAACCAAAGAGGAGTAATAAAATGATTAACAATTTCATAAATGAGCCCTAGGAGAAAAACCTTAACGAACAAGGTTTGTAAAGCCTAGAGATGTGAACATTAGAGCTAGAAGCAGAGACTTAAGTACTATCAATAGTGAAAAGTGTCCGCATAGTAACAGAGAACAAGTGTTCTTTCCAGGAAGAAACAGTGGGTATAAAGTTTACAGCAAGGCATGTAGTCTGAGGAAGAGAAAAATGCTTTTTGATGTAATTGTGAGGGTTGGATCTCTTCTCTAGTTTCTTAGTGAAGTTGTGTTCTTTTTTTCTTAAAGAGGGTACATCTTTATTTACAATTATCCTACAACTGTGTAACTAAAGGCACCTAGAGTTAAATACAATATTAAGAATCTCTGGAAAAAACTTACAAAAGACATTCAATGGTTGGGTATCCATAAGTATCCATAATCATTAATTGAATAGATGTGGTTTGACAACAGGTAGGGAGGGAAAAATAATCTCTAAAGAAGAAAATTATGTTTGATCACTTTTATTCAGATATCCTGATCATCAGTTTTGGAGTTTGTATAACAATGGCCATGATCTTCATGACTTTTAAAGAGCACTAATCTCCAGAATCTATAAAGAACTCAAAAAACTCTACTCCAAGAATTCAAATAATCCAGTAGACAAATGGGCTAAGGAAATGAATAGACACTTCACAGAAGAAGATCTACAAGCAATCAACAAACATATGGAAAAATGTTCAACATCTCTAGTAATAAGAGAAATGCAAATCAAAACCACCCTAAGATTTCATCTCACCCCAATTAGAATGGCAATTATCAAGAATACGAGCAACAACAGGTGTTGGCGAGGATGTGGGGAGAAAGGTACACTCATACATTGCTGGTGGGGCTGCAAATTAGTGCAGCCACTCTGGAAAGCAGTGTGGAGATTCCTTAGAAAACTTGGAATGGACCCTCCATTTGACCCAGCTATCCCACTCCTTGGCCTATACCCAAAGGACTTAAAATCAGCATACTACAGAGATACAGCCACATCAATGTTCACAGCTGCTCAATTCACAATAGCCAGACTGTGGAACCAACCTAGATGCCCTTCAATTGATGAGTGGATAAAGAAACTGTGGTATATATATACAATGGAATATTACTCAGCCATAAAGAATGATAAAATTATGGCATTTGCAGGCAAATGGATGAAATTGGAGAATATCATGCTAAGTGAGATAAGCCAATCTCAAAAAGCCAAAGGACGAATGATATCGCTAATAAGTGGAGGATGACACATAATGAGGGGGAGGGAAGGGTTAGTGTTAGGGTTAGAGTTAGGGTTAGGGAGGGGGGCAAGTATGGAGGAAGGAAGTACTGTATAGAGGGAAAAGAGGGGTGGGAGAGGTGGGGGAAGGGAAAAAATAACAGAATGAATCAAACAACATTGTTCTATGTAAATTTATGATTACACAAATGGTATGCCTTTACGCCATGTACAAACAGAGAAACAACATGTATCCCATTTGTTTACAATAAAAAAAGATATTTCATATGTTTCTGACATTAGGGAAAAGTTTATTTGGCCTCACATCACAAAATTTCTGGAACAAGGCAACAAAAGATACCTTATATCTAAAAGTGTTGTATACTGTTTTGTAACTTCAAAATTTTGAAAGTACAAAGACGTGACTAATGAAGATTATAAATGATATAAAAATAAAAAAACATAAAAATCAAAAACTATCTTTCAGGGACTAGAAGTAGCTCAGTGGTAGTGTTTGCCTTGCTTTCATTGAGACCCTGAATTTGTTTGATCCCCAGCATAGAAAAAAATTAAATAAACAAAACTGATTATTTAAAAATAATATTCTACATATTGACAAAATATTTGACTCTGTTTGTTTTGCCTTGGCCTTTGACTTGAAAGCTGGGATTTTCATTACATTTAGTGTCCACATTTAAATAATCTCAGCAACTCTGGAGGCTGAGGCAGGAAGATAAGAAGGTCAAGGCCAGTCTCAGAATCTTAGTGAGACCCTCAGCAACTTAGTGAGACCCTGTCTCAAAATAAAAATTTAAAAAGGACTGGTAATATAGCTCAGTGGAAAAGTACTCTGGGTTCATTCCCAAGTAAATAAGTAATACATGAAAACATTTCAGTGCATTTTCATCTCACTTTCCATTAATATTTATGATGCATTAATGCTTTTCCCCAGCACAGAGTTACATCTATTTGCAAGTATTTTAACAAACCAATTAATATCTTTATTTTTCTTACAAATTATTCTTGTGGGACTACTTTATTAATTTTGTGATGCAAGTCTACAGAATCAGAGACTATATGAATATTAAGTGTCAAATAATTCATTCCATTTTCAAATTCACTTTTAATACATTCACAGTAACAGAACAATACTGAAGGATGCTCTGTACAAAATTAGAGTAATTCTGAATGATGATGTTACCAGCATCAATTAGTAGCACCTCTATGTTACCACCATGCAACAATGCTCACATTAAACCTCACAGGATGTTATTCTAGTTAAATAAGATCACTATGATCAAATAGAAACAAGTGAGAATTTATTTCTTTTACAGATTTTACGAAAATGCTTATAAGATGAAGTTTTATAAATTTCTCAAATGCTTAACAATATCAGACTCAGGAAGCTTTCCAACTTTGAAAAGTTAATTTTCTCTTGGATTAGCTTCAATGAAAAATGATACCAAGTACATCAAATAACAGTCTTTGAAATTCTTTGCAAATATTTTCAAATGCAAGGTTGGTATTCTTACATCATTTCACAGGTGACATGATTTCTGTTTTTAGGTATGCTTTTTGGTGTAAGTATTCAGTGCATCTCTCTTCAAAGAACATAGGTTCTCTATGTCCTCTGTGAACACACTTCCAGTAACAGAATTAAAAATAAATAAATAAATAGGTGAGGGGTTAAATCCATGGGAAAAAACATTTATTGTGTACCCAATATATAATTCTTAGTTGGAGAGAGAAATAAAAGTTAAGACACCACCTTAGACTGTAGACAAGTAAGTGTACATGGTTGAGAAAGTAAAGGATTTTTTTAAAAAGTAGAAAATGAAAAAATATTTCCCATTCACTGTGTGCAAAGGAGTGTGCTAGAAAAATCATTTCTATTTTCTTATGAATTTTTACAATAATATTTGAGATATTTTTAACATTTTTAATATTTTTAACATTTTTAACATTTTAAAGATAGAAAGTCAAAGGCTATTTTTTTTTCAGTACTGAGAATCAAACGAGGGTCTTGCACATGCTAGTTAAACATTCTAACACTTGACTACATCCCCACATCAAAGACTCACTTATATAAGATTATACCAACCAACGATTGGTAGATTGGTAGTAGATTTGGTTTACAAGGAAAGATTTTAGTTCATTGCCTGGGTTTTCCTTCAAAGGCAATTTCAAGATGATTCCTTACTTATTAATAAATAAAAACAATCAAAAAGTATCAATAGGAAAGGACATTTTTCCACTAATTAGAAGAATTCAAATGATTTCAATGTTGGGTTTCACTTCCATATCTGGATTGTTGCTGAGTGTTTCTGAAGTTTTCTTCCATCTCTAGAATTTAATAATTCTATAATTCTTTGATCTTCATAATGAAGAATGAACTAAAATCTTTCCTTGTAAACCAAATCTACTACCAATCTACCAATCGTTGGTTGGTATAATCTTATATAAGTGAGTCTTTGATGTGGGGAAGTAGTCAAGATTGAAATCATATTTCTGAAAGAAGTGAGGACAAAGTAAGAGGTGAGGAGCATTAGATTAGTTCAGGAAGAACCATGGAATTCCAATGTGGTTTGATGGAAAAAAAGCAATTCCAGATCAAAAGAAAGGGAAAAAATAGGAAGAGGTACTTAAAATTTGATCAGCATGTGTGTTGAAGAAGGTGACATTTTTTGTCTAAATCATGTGCAGTTGAACTTACAAAGAGATTGAATCAAGAATAAGGAGCCCTAAGATCAAACAAAATATTATGCATATGGTGGTTGGCATTAATATGATGAGCAACAGATATCACAGGCTTCAAAAGCAGCCTTTAATAAAATGGAGAACATCTAGGGATGAGTAATACTGGTTAGAGCATGCAGCATCAAGAAAACAGTAAGTACCCAAGACAGAGACTCTCATAAGATCCCAGTACCAAATAATATAACCTGGACTAGAAAAATCACACAGAATAGAGTTAAGTAGAAGAATGAAGAGGACTTAGAAAACAGTCCCTAAGTTTCTTGCACAGAAATCAGAAGAACCTCAAATTTGTTCCTCAGAACACCTTTTCTCTGTATCCTCATGTAGTTTCCATTTTACGTGTTCCTCAATTTATATAATCTTGTATATAGTATTAATATGCAGCTGATCTTTGTTCCAGCTTCTCTTTTGTAACTTTTGGCTAATCTGGATGAAAAAACTTATTTGTATTTTTTGTAAACCTCCCCCCACCCCTATTGCTTCAGATCACTGTTGAAATTTCCAAAAGTTACTTTCACTGTTCATACCACCATTTTTATTTTTTTTCCAGTTGACCTTACACATCTGGTGATTCGCAAACTTAACCTGTCCTGGTTACTTAGGAAAATGTTAACCCTGGGATATTCACAGTTGTCTTTTTTTAATCATGATTTCCTCTGTATTCCCATTGACAGGGATTCTAGAATGAACAATTGTGACTGTAATTCTGCTTAATCATGTGTAATTCTAATAGCTAAAGTCATTTTAGACTGATGAATAATGATAAAATCATATGAGGCAGTTGAACATTTTCCTATGCTAAGATAAATGAATGTCAGGTCTTAATCATAGTGTATATACATTTACCTTATTTGGAAATGCAATTTTTGAATACTTTACCTAATTTTAAGTTTGATAATTTGTAACATGTATTTCACAAGTATTTAAGAAAATTTTGTTGAATATAATTTTATGTTTCACATGCATTTATGAATAATTTTTAGTTTGATGTGGTTTTTCACTTTGCACAATTGATTTTCATTTAGATTATGCTTTTCATTATTTTCCTAGATTTTTCAAGTAGGCTTTTAGGGTTTTCAGATAATGACAATAGCATGTCACTCTCAATAAACTGCTCTTAAAGGAGATGAGTTCTCTCTTTTCTCTTGAGACACTCATAACATAATGCAGAAGGTGTCAAGAATAATTAAGATGAATGTCTGTCCAATTCAGTGAAATTTATCTTTTGGAATTTTGACATTCTTCTTATGCTGTGCATGATTCTAATAAGAGAAAATTAAGTGTGCATCTTCTGAAAATGAGTGCAAAGAATTATATATTAGTCAGTAGAGTAATGTAGGAGTTTCAAGTCATTAACATCCATGTTTAAACTTTTAAATAAAGTTAGAGTTTATGATTATAATTTTGGAAAATTGATAATCTTTCTACACAGAAAGAATTTCTATGATTTTCTTGAGTACAGAATAAATTTCTCTGAAAAGTAAGGCTATTAGGGAATAAAAACAAGGTTTTTTTTCAACATAAATAAAAAAAAGTTTAATCATCACAGTAAATGCAGAAAAAGCATTTAACATTTTCAACAAACAAGTTTTAAAATTTAAATTATCTGCTAAAATTTTGTATTTATTGAAAAAAATCACAAATGTCTGTAGAAACTTCTGCAAAAATGACCAAGATACTTTCAGAGAATACCATTTCTCTTTGACTGGAGTATATTTCATTAAAAATATTTAATTTATTTATTAGATATATGAAAGTGATCCCCTATAGCTCTGGTTTTCAAAGATGTAGATTTAGCTGTATAATTTCCTCATTCATCTAGTTGACAAAAAAATCATTTGCTATACAGAGAAACATTTCTTGAAAGTGGTATGCCTGTATGTATCTAATGCAGAGTAACAGTCTTGAATGTTACTATGCTGGAGTTAATTTAACCATCTTGTACGTGTATCACTAATGTCCTCGAACACTAAAAAGTTTATCAGATTAGAAAACCTTGAATATTAAAATGAGTATGCTAAACTTATGATTCACCCTAACTCCAGATAATCCAATATACTTCATTGTGAAACAATATGCACCAAGGGGAAAATCTAAATCCCATTAAAGGAGTGCTTTCTAGCAGAGATCTTAAGAAAACCACACTATTACCTCATTTGCTGAATTTCATTTTACATGATTTCAAGTGTCACGTGCACAAATTGGTCTCTTAAGAAAACATTTACTGAATTATTATTTGCGTTGAAAACTTATATTCTATCCACCCCAGTTAACTAGAATGGGAGGAGTGACACAGAGCCTTTGACTCATTTTCCCCAGACTGATGTCACTTTTCTAATTAGACAATGCACAATCAGCCTGGTACAAATGAGTGGAACCTCATCAGAGAAAACTTCAAGTCATGGCCACAACAGAGGGGAAAATGCACACTTTTCTGCAGCTGCTTCCTGGGATCACACAGTCTTCATCTTAGAAATGTTATGATCGTGTGGGTTTGAGCCACTAGAACTGCACAAAGAACTTAAGTGATGCCTGCAGCTTGACTGATAGTGATGCATAATTGAACTTGTATTTTCTGATTCAGTGTGAAATGATATAAAATATCATGTACTAGAACAAAAAGCTGTCGCATAAGAACATTTTGGTTCTTTATCATGGTAAGTATTACAACAACTAACAATAGTCACACAGAAGAGTCTGACTTGGGTTTCGTGCCAGCTGCTTACCAGCCATGTGACCTGAGGGAACAATTATTCTCTCTTCTCATTTGCTTGGTTAAATAAAAATCGTGTCATGGTGATGTGAGGGTGATGTATCCTGACACTTGGACTGTGCTCAAGCACAAGGCACAGCAATTCTGTGGTACTCAGCAAATGCTAGTGTCATCATTACATAGGTTAGCTAGTTTTTTCCTCAGAGTATACTTTCAAATTTTTCTAATATCTGGCACAAAATTATCCATTCCTCATATATACTATTTCAAATATCTGTGGCTTTTAAGACAGCATGGTTTTGATATTACTAGCCAACCCCACTGAGTGTTATATTTATTTCAGGGCAGCTACTCTGTTCCATTGGTCTGTATATCTGTCTTTATACCATTACCTTACTGTTTGAATTACTATAGATTTGTGATACATTTTCAAATTTAGAAATGCGATGCTTCCAGCTTATTCTTTCTCAAGATACATAGAGCAATGGAAGATATCAAATAACCACACACATATTATCAATTAGTCTTTTGAAGAGCACTAAAAATACAAAATAAGTAGAGAATATTGCCTTCAACAAAGGGTGTTGGAAAATCTTGATGGTCACATGCAAAAGAGTGAAACCAAACTCTTGTCTTTTTTTTTTTTTAATTTTTAATTTTAATTAAAAATCATAAACTTACATAGGGCAATGTTGTTTGATTCATTTTGTTATTTTTTTCCCCTTCCCCCCTCCCCTCCCACCCCTCTTTTCCCTCTATACATTCCTTTCTTCCTCATTCTTACCACCCTCCTTATCCCTAACCCTAAACCTAACCCTAACCCTAACACTAACCCCTCCTACCCCCCACCCCCGTATGTCCTCATCCGCTTATCAGTGAGATCATTCGTCCTTTAGTTTTTTGAGATTGGCTTATCTCACTTAGCATGATACCCTCCAATTTCATCCATTTGCCTGCGAATGCCATCATTTTGTCATTCCTCATGGCGGAGTAATATTCCATTGTATATATATGCCACAGTTTCTTTATCCATTCATCAACTGAAGGACATCTGGGTTGGTTCCACAATCTGGCTATAGTGAATTGAGCAGCTATGAACATTGATGTGGCTGTATCTCTGTAGTATGCTGATTTTAAGTCCTTTGGGTATAGGCCAAGGAGTGGGATAGCTGGGTCAAATGGTGGGTCCATTCCAAGCTTTCTGAGGAATCTCCATACTGCTTTCCAGAGTGGCTGCACTAGTTTGCAACCCCACCAGCAATGTATGAGTGTACCTTTTTCCCCACATCCTCACCAACACCTATTGTTGCTTGTGTTCTTGATAATCGCCATTCTAATTGGGGTGAGATGAAATCTTAGGGTAGTTTTGATTTGCATTTCTCTTATTACTAGAGATGTTGAACATTTTTTCATGTATCTGTTGATTGCTTGTACATCTTCTTCTGTGAAGTGTCTGTTCATTTCCTTAGCCCATTTGTTGATTGGATTATTTGTATTCTTGGTGTAGAGTTTTTTGAGTTCTTTATAGATTCGGGAGATTAGTGCTCTATCTGAAGTATGATTGGCAAAGATATTCTCCCACTCTGTAGGCTCTCTCCTCACATTACTGATTGTTTCCTTTGCTGAGAGAAAGCTTTTTAGTTTGAATCTACCCCAGTTGTTGATTCTTACTTTTATTTCTTGGGCTATGGGAGTCCTGTTAAGGAAGTCTGCTCCTAAGCCAACAAGTTGAAGGTTTGGGCCTACTTTTTCTTCTATAAGATGCAGGGTCTCTGGTCTGATTCCAAGTTCCTTGATCCATTGTGAGTTGAGTTTTGTGCAGGGTGAGAGATAAGGGTTTAATTTCATTCTGTTGCATATGGTTTTCCAGTTTTCCCAGCACCATTTGTTGAAGAGGCTATCTTTTCTCCATTGCATATTTTTAGCCCCTTTGTCTAGTATGAGAAAATTGTATTTATTTGGGTTTGTGTCCGTGTCCTCTATTCTGTACCATTGATCTACCTTTCTATTTTGGTACCAATACCTTGCCGTTTTTGTTATTATTGCTTTGTAATAGAGTTGAAGATCTGGTATTGCGATACCACCTGCTTCGCTCCTTCTACTGAGGATTGCTTTAGCTATTCTGGGTTTCTTATTCTTCCAGATGAATTTCATAATTGCTTGCTCTATTTCTGTAAGGTACATCATTGGGATTTTAATTGGAATTGCATTGAATCTATATAGCACTTTTGGTAGTATGGCCATTTTGACAATATTAATTCTTCCTATCCATGAACATGGAAGATCTTTCCATCTTCTAAGGTTTTCTTTAATTTCTTTCTTTAGTGTTCTGTAGTTCTCATTGTAGAGGTCTTTCACCTCTTTTGTGAGATTGATTCCCAAGTATTTTATTTTTTTTGATGCTATTGTGAATGGGGTAGTTTTCCTAATTTCTCTTTCTGAAGATTCATCACTTATGTATAAAAATGCATTGGATTTATGAACATTGATCTTGTAACCTGCTACTTTACTGAATTCACTTATGAGTTCTAAGAGTTTTCTGGTGGAATTTCCAGGTTCCTCTAAATATATAATCATGTCATCAGCGAACAGGGATAGTTTGAGTTCCTCTTTTCCAATTCGTATCCCTTTAATTTCTTTGGTTTGTCTAATTGCTCTGGCTATAGTCTCAAGAACGATGTTGAATAGAAGTGGTGAAAGAGGGCATCCCTGCCTTGTTCCAGTTTTTAGGGGGAATGCTTTCAGTTTTTCACCATTTAGAATGATATTGGCCATGGGCTTAGCATAGATGGCCTTTACAATGTTAAGGAATGATCCTACTACCCCAATTTTTTCTAGTGTTTTGAGCATGAAGGGATGCTGTATTTTATCGAATGCTTTTTCTGCATCTATTGAAATAATCATGTGATTCTTAACTTTTAGTCTGTTGATATGGTGAATGACATTTATTGATTTCTGGATGTTGAACCAAACTTGCATCCCTGGAATAAAACCCACTTGATCGTGATGCACTATAGACACGAGTGAAATACAAAACATAATTAGAAGCTATTTTGAAAATCTATACTCCAACAAAACAGAAAATCTCGAAGACATCAACAAGTTTCTAGAGACATGTGAATTGCCTAAACTGAACGAGGAAGATATACACAACTTAAATAAATCAATTTCAAGCAATGAAATAGAAGAGGTCATCAAAAGACTACCAACAAAGAAAAGTCCGGGACCAGATGGGTTCTCAGCCGAGTTCTACAAAACCTTTAAAGAAGAGCTCATTCCAATACTTCCCAAAGTATTCCATAAAATAGAAGAGAAGGGAACCCTCCCAAACTCATTCTATGAAGCCAATATCACCCTGATACCTAAACCAGACAGAGATACATCGAGGAAAGAAAATTTCAGACCAATATCCTTAATGAACATCGACGTAAAAATTCTCAACAAAATTTTAGCAAATCGCATACAAAAATATATCAAACTCTTGTCTTATAGTGCGCAAAAATCAACATGAAATGGATGAAAAATGAAGACATAAGACCTGAAACTCTGATCTACCTAGGAGAAAACATGTAGAAAAAGATTCACAGCTTTGCAATATTTTTTATAAAACCAAAAATGCAGGCAAAACATCACATCAAATGTGAGAATATATTAAATTTTAAGCTTCTGCATAGAAAGGGGAACAAGTCATAGAGTAAATACTCAACCTTTGCAATGGAGAAATATTTTTTAACTATACATCTGATAATGGGATGTGTAATCTACAAAATGTAGGTTTCCTACAACTCTATAGGAAAAAACTAATAACTCAGTTAAAAGCAGGCTAAGAATTTCAATAAGCTTTTTTCCAAAGGAGATATACAAATGCCAGTACATGTTCTTAAAAAATGTTCAACCTCATGTGTCATCAAGTAAAGGCAAATCGAAATCAGAACAAGATATAAACTCACACTTGTCAGAACATTATTTTTAAAAAGTGTTTGTAAGTATGAAGGGAAAATAGAACACTTGCACATTATTGATGCGAATGAAAAAATGGTGCAACTGCTATAGAAAATAGTATGGGTGTTCCTCAAAGAAAAATATTATTTGATCTACTTTGAATGTTTAGCCAAAAGAACTGAAACTGGATCTGAAAGAGACATTAGCATTTCTGTATATTGAAGCATTGTTTGCAATAGTCAAGATATGGAAATTATCAAAATGTCCATCAAAAAATAATGGATAGCAAAATGAAATATTTTATGCTCAAAATGGAAGGAATTACCAACACCATAGCTAGATAGATATCTAGATATATAGAAAGGTGTGTGTGATACAATGAAAATAAACTCTTCTCATACACTACATAGGGTTGTACAATATGCTAACAAAATTAATTGCTCTAGAACAGAAGTCAGTATACCTATGTTGATAAGGTCCTGTGACAGGTATTTTCAGTTTGAGAGCCAGTTGCATAGTTGCAATTACACAGTTCTATCATTGCAATCCAAAGGTAGCCACAGACAATATGAACAGGAATGGGCATTGCCATTTGAGATCACAGGCAATAGTTTGCCAACACCTGAGCTACGATAGAACCTGTAGAATGGGATAAAAGATTATTGAAACTGAGTGATGAATTCAAATCTTGTATAAGTAAGGTGATTTCATCAATATGGACAAAAAAGATAAGATCATCCAAGTCTCTAATTCTTTAAGAAAATATCTTTAGTACAAATCAGGAATTTTTGCGAAAAGAAAAATGCATTATAGATATTTAAAATAGAAAGGATCCAATACAGGAAATTGGAGAACTGCAAAAGTATTGAAAAGGTTTGGAAAGCGAACATCAGGATAAAGGGCTAAAGGCTTTCCAGCAACATAGGAATGAGAGAACCCAAAAGACAACTGCCTAAAGCATCTAAATAGCTGACTTGGAGAAGGACACATGGGAAGCAGTGGCACAACTTCCTGTCTGCTTTCTGCCAAAATGCACAAACCTGGCACTGGGGCAGCAGTACCTTCATTTCTGCTCAGTTGCTGTCTTCCAATTCTTAAGTCAGGGGATTTAATAAGATCAAACCAGACACCTGCTGGTAGTCTGAGAAAATACTTTTTAAGATTTTGGCCTTGAGATACAAAGATCTTACAAAGATAAGAGGGTAAGTGAGAAGAAATAGGTAATAAACAGCTCAACATTATCCTGGTTACAGTGAAGTCAATGGATATTTTGATAATGAGAGTTTGGAAACAAAATGTGTAAATATTAAAAGTCATTTTAAGTTATATAAGAAGAGATTAGAATGGAAGATAATACACTAAATTATGTACTAAAAGCAAGAAATAGGAGGGTTTCAAGATGGCGGCCTAGAGGGTGGCTGCATTTCATGTTGCTCCAGGACTCAGGATTCAAAAGAGGAGATGTTGAGACGCTTGGGACCAACTCAAAGCAGCCGGGTGACTCTCACCCCCTGGGGGGGCATCCCGGATGGGACGGGGGTCCCGGAACGCAGGAAACTTTGTGAAGTAGAACTGCCGGCGAGACGCCCCACCCCCCGCTGGAGCAGTGAACTCGGACAGCTGGGAGCGCCGTAAAGGAGGCCGCTCGGCACAGCGCTGGGACTCGGAGCAACCACTGGGGCTCCGGCGGCTGCCCAGGGGAGGAGTGGCGAGGAGAGCTGTGTGGACTCAGAACACCGGGGCCTGCCCTGAGGAGGAGGAGAGGAGCGTGGCCACTTGGATTCGGAGAGACTGCACCAGAGCTACAGGCGGTTGCCAGAGGAGAAGCTGCGCGGCGAGCTGTTTGGAATCAGAACGACGCTTCTGAACACCGGGGCCTGCCCTGAGGACTAGGAGGAGGAAGAGGAGGAGCGCGGCGGGTCATTTGGACTTGCAGTGACTGCATTAGCGCTCCAGGCGGCTGCTCAGAGGAGAAGGCGAGTGGTGAGTTGTTTGGTCTTAAAGTGACAGCTCCTGAACACAGGGGGGCTGCCTGGAGGAGAAGCGTGGTGGGATGCTTGGTCTTGAGTGGCCGCACCTGAGCTCCGGGCGATTGGCCAGAGGACCCGTGCAGCGGGTCACGTGGATTCAGAGCCACTCAGAGGGACTGCTCCTGAACACCCGGGGGGTTATCTGGAGAAGGAGGAGGAACGGGGAGGGTCACTTCGACTCGGAGTGATTGATTGCCCCGGGCTACGGGTGGTTGGTGGGAGGAGGAGGCACGAAGTGAGTTTCTTGGACTCCTAGTGACCGCACCGGAATACTGGGCGGCTGTCTGGAGGAAGAGGCCTGTGGCGGGTCTCTGGGACTCAGAGCGATTGTTCGGGGCCACAGCTGGCGGCTCAGAGGAGGGGCCACACAACCAGGCGATTAGGTGCAGAGCAGGGTCCCAGGATCTTGGAGGCTTCTGGGTGGAAGAGCCGCACAGAGACAGGCTTAGGGCGGAGCGAAGGTTCCAGGCCTGCGGGCAAATTCTCTGAGGAGGGGCAGGCTAAGGAGATTCATCTACGAAGGGTGAGGCTCCCAGGCCCAGGAGGTAGGGCCGGGCCCCTGGAAACTTTGCAGAGGAAGGCAGCCCAGCCCAGGCAGTAGCTGTAAATTGAGGGGAACCTCTAGGAGGAAACTGACCAGCGAGACCTCCCCACTGGGTGAGTCTTCCCTGCCTGGTGAGGTTTCCCCACAAGGACGGTAAAACCAGAGACACAGGCCCAAACAGGCCTTGTCTCAGCCCACAGCCTAGGTCCCCTTTGGATGACCATTGGTCAACAAGTGGAGGCACCTCTGCCCACTAGC
This sequence comes from Sciurus vulgaris, assembly GCF_902686455.1. NCBI lineage: Eukaryota > Metazoa > Chordata > Mammalia > Rodentia > Sciuridae > Sciurus > Sciurus vulgaris. The sequence continues at coordinate 93,776,921 of NC_136467.1, read as the reverse complement.
AGGGAATATACCCCACCTGAAGGCCACCACTCCTAGAGAGGCAGCTTCCTTGTGGAGCACCGCATTATCAACTTCCTCCAAGACTTCAGCCTACTGAAGGCTAAGGGGGGATATACAGAGAAATCTTCAGGGACATTGTAAGTCAATAGAGGAAATCTGCAATATCTCAGCAGTCCACTGATACCTGAACAATATGAGAAAACAAGGAAAGAAAATGCTGCAAACAAATCTAGATGTTACATCAATAAAACCCAATGACAGCATGGCAGAAGAAATGACAGAAAAGGAGTTCAGAATGTACATAATTAAAATGATCAGAGAAGCAAACGATGAGATGAAAGAGCAAATGCAAGCACTGAATGATCGCACCAATCGACAGTTAAAAGAGCAAATACAGGAAGCAAAAGATCATTTCAATAAAGAGTTAGAGATATTGAAAAAAAACCAAACAGAAATCCTTGACATGAAGGAAACAATAAACCAAATTAAGAACTCCATAGAAAGCATATCCAATAGGATAGAACACCTGGAAGACAGAACCTCAGACATTGAAGACAAAATATTTAACCTTGAAAACAAAGTTGAACAAACAGAGAAGATGGTAAGAAATCATGAACAGAATCTACAAGAACTATGGGATATCATGAAAAGGCCAAATTTAAGAATTATTGGGATTGAGGAAGGTCTAGAGAAACAAGCCAAAGGAATGAACAATTTATTCAAATGAAATAATATCAGAAAATTTCCCAAATCTGAAGAATGAAATGGAAAATCAAGTTCAAGAGGCTTATAGGACTCCAAATACACAAAATTACAACAGACACACACCAAGGCACATTATAATGAAAATACCTAACATACAAAATAAAGACAGAATTTTAAAGACTGTGAGAGAAAAGAACCAACTTATATTCAGGGGGAAACCAATACGCATATCAGCAGATTTTTCAATCCAGACCCTAAAAGCTAGAAGGGCCTGGAACAACATTTTTCAAGCCCTGAAAGAAAATGGATGCCAACCAAAAATCTTATACCCAGCAAAACTTACCTTCAAATTTGACGATGAAATAAAATCCTTCCATGATAAACAAAAGCTAAAAGAATTTACAAAAAGAAAGCCAGCATTACAGAACATTCTCAACAAAATATTCCATGAAAAAGAGATGAAAAACAAAGAAGCAAATCAGCAAAGGGAGGAATTATCCTAAAGGAATTGTCAAATAAAGGAGGAAACAAGTTGTGTCAAACAAATAAATAAACAAAATTTTAAAAATGAACCAAATGACCGGGAAACCAAATCATTTCTCTATAATAACCCTGAATGTTAATGGCCTGAATTCATCAATCAAAAGACATAGACTGGCAGACTGGATTAAAAAGAAAGATCCAACAATATGTTGCCTGCAAGAGACTCACCTCATAGAAAAAGATACCCATAGATTAAAGGTGAAAGGATGGGGAAAAACATACCATGCACATGGACTCAGCAAAAAAGCTGGAGTATCCATCCTCATTTCCGATAATGTGGACTTCAAGCCAAAGTTAGTCAGAAGGGATAAAGAAGGTCATTTCATACTGCTTAAGGGAAGCATAAATCAGCAAGATATAACAATCATAAACATCTATGCCCCAAACAGTGGCTCATCTATGTATGTCAAACAAATCCTTCTCAATATCATAAACCAAATAGACCACAACACAATAATACTAGGTGATTTTAACACGCCGCTCTCACCACTAGACAGATCTTCCAGACAAAAATTGAACAAAGAAACCATAGATCTCAATAACACAATCAATAATTTAGACTTAACGGACATTTATAGAATATACCATCCAACCAAGAGTGAATACACTTTCTTCTCAGCAGCACATGGATCCTTCTCTAAAATAGACCATATATTATGCCACAAAGCTAATGTTAGCAAATACAAGAAGATAGAGACACTAGCATGTATTCTATCAGATCATAATGGATTGAAGTTAGAAATAAATGAAAGAGTAAAACACAGAAACTATTCCAACATCTGGAGGTTAAACAATATGCTATTATATGATGAATGGATAGCAGAAGATATTAGGAAGGAAATTAAAAAATTCTTAGAGGTAAATGAGAACAAAGAAACATCATATCAAAATCTCTGGGACACTATGAAAGCAGTACTTAGAGGGAAATTTATTTCATGGAGCGCATTTAATAAAAGAAGTAAAACTCAACAAATAAACAACCTAACACTACAGCTCAAAGCCCTAGAAAAAGAAGAACAGAACAGCACCAAAAGTAGTAGAAGACAGGAAATAGTTAAACTCAGAGCTGAAATCAATGAAATTGAAACAAAAGAAACAATACAAAAAATTGACAAAATAAATAGTTGGTTCTTCGAAAAAATAAACAAAATTGATAAACCTTTAGCCACACTAACAAAGAGAAGACGAGAGAAAACCCAAATCACTAAAATTCGGAATGAAGAAGGAAATATCACAACAGACAGGATTGAAATACAAAACATAATTAGAAGCTATTTTGAAAATTTATACTCCAACAAAATAGAAAATTTCGAAGACATCAACAGGTTTCTAGAGACATATGAATTGCCTAAACTGAATTAGGAGGACATAAACAATTTAAATAGACCAATTTCAAGTACTGAAATAGAAGAAGTCATCAAAAGCCTACCAACAAAGAAAAGTCCGGGACCAGATGGGTTCTCAGCCGAGTTCTACAAAACCTTTAAGGAAGAGCTCATTCCAATACTTCTCAAAGTATTCCATAAAATAGAAGAGGAGGGAACCCTCCCAAACTCATTCTATGAAGCCAATATCACACTGATACCTAAACCAGACAGAGACTCATCAAGGAAAGAAAATTTCAGACCAATATCCTTAATGAACATCGACGCAAAAATTCTCAACAAAATTTTAGCAAATCGCATACAAAAACATATTAAAAAGATAGTGCACCATGATCAAGTGGGTTTCATCCCAGGGATGCAAGGTTGGTTCAACATCAGGAAATCAATAAACGTAATTCACCATATTAATAGACTTAAAGTCAAGAATCACATGATTATTTCAATAGATGCAGAAAAAGCATTTGATAAAATACAGCACCCCTTCATGCTCAAAACACTAGAAAAAATAGGGATAGTGGGAACATTCCTTAACATTGTAAAGGCCATTTATGCTAAGCCCATGGCTAATATCATTCTAAATGGTGAAAAACTGAAAGCATTCCCCCTAAAAACTGGAACAAGGCAGGGATGCCCTCTTTCACCACTTCTATTCAACATCGTTCTTGAGACTCTGGCCAGAGCAATTAGACAAACCAAAGAAATTAAAGGGATACGAATTGGACAAGAAGAACTCAAACTATCCCTGTTCGCTGATGACATGATTATATATTTAGAGGAACCTGGAAATTCCACCAGAAAACTCTTAGAACTCATAAGTGATTTCAGTAAAGTAGCAGGTTACAAGATCAATGCCCATAAATCCAACGCATTTTTATACATAAGTGATGAATCTTCAGAAAGAGAAATTAGGAAAACTACCCCATTCACAATAGCCTCGAAAAAAATAAAATACTTGGGAATCAATCTCACAAAAGAGGTGAAAGACCTCTACAATGAGAACTATACAACACGAAAGAAAGAAATTAAAGAACACCTTAGAAGATGGAAAGATCTTCCATGTTCTTGGATAGGAAGAATTAATATTGTCAAAATGGCCATACTGCCTAAAGTGCTATACAAATTCAATGCAATTCCAATTAAAATCCCAATGACGTACCTTACAGAAATAGAGCAAGCAATTATGAAATTCATCTGGAAGAATAAGAAACCCAGAATAGCTAAAGCAATCCTTAGCAGGAAGAGTGAAACAGGGGGTATTGCTATACCAGATCTTCAACTCTACGACAAAGCAATAGTAACAAAAACGGCATGGTATTGGTACCAAAATAGACAGGTAGATCAATGGTACAGAATAGAGGACACGGACACAAACCCAAATAAATACAATTTTCTCATACTACACAAAGGGGCCAAAAATATGCAATGGAGAAAAGATAGCCTCTTCAACAAATGGTGCTGGGAGAATTGGAAATCCATATGCAACAGAATAAAACTAAACCCATATCTCTCACCATGCACGAAACTAAACTCAAAATGGATTAAGGACCTCGGAATCAGACCAGAGACCCTGCAGATTATAGAAGAAAAAGTAGGTCCAAATCTTCACCTTGTTGGTCTAGGACCAGACTTCCTTAACAGGACTCCCATAGCACAAGAAATAAAAGCTAGAATCAACCACTGGGATAGATTCAAACTAAAAAGCTTTCTCTCAGCAAAGGAAACTATCAGCAATGCGAAGAAAGAGCCTACAGAATGGGAGAATATCTTTGCCAATCATACTTCAGATAGAGCACTAATCTCCAGAATCTATAAAGAACTCAAAAAACTCTACTCCAAGAATTCAAATAATCCAGTCAACAAATGGGCTAAGGAAATGAATAGACACTTCACAGAAGAAGATCTACAAGCAATCAACAAACATATGGAAAAATGTTCAACATCTCTAGTAATAAGAGAAATGCAAATCAAAACCACCCTAAGATTCCATCTCACCCCAATTAGAATGGCGATTATCAAGAATACGAGCAACAACAGGTGTTGGCGAGGATGTGGGGAGAAAGGTACACTCATACACTGCTGGTGGGGCTGCAAATTAGTGCAGCCACTCTGGAAAGCAGTGTGGAGATTCCTTAGAAAACTTGGAATGGACCCTCCATTTGACCCAGCTATCCCACTCCTTGGCCTATACCCAAAGGACTTAAAATCTGCATACTACAGAGATACAGCCACATCAATGTTCATAGCTGCTCAATTCACAATAGCCAGACTGTGGAACCAACCTAGATGCCCTTCAATTGATGAGTGGATAAAGAAACTGTGGTATATATATACAATGGAATATTACTCAGCCATAAAGAATGATAAAATTATGACATTTGCAGGCAAATGGATGAAATTGGAGAATATCATGCTAAGTGAGATAGGCCGATCTCAAAAAGCCAAAGGACGAATGATATCGCTGATAAGTGGAGGATGACACATAATGGGGGGGAGGGAAGGGTTAGAGTTAGGGTTAGGGAGGGGGGCAAGTATGGAGGAAGGAACTACTGTATAGAGGGTAAAGAGGGGTGGGAGGGGTGGGGGGAAGGGAAAAAATAACAGAATGAATCAAACAACATTGCTCTATGTAAATTTATGATTACACAAATTGTATGCCTTTACGCCATGTACAAACAGAGAAACAACATGTATCCCATTTGTTTACAATAAAAAAATTAAAAAAAAAAAAAAGCAAGAAATATATTTATTTGACATGAGCAAGTAGAACCAAATTCCTTTCATTTATATTTGAAATGTCCATGGTTTTAAGGGTAATGGACAAAGTATTTAAAGAATTGCTTTATGTTATAGCCAAGAAGAGAATTGTTCAAAAGGGAAAAATGTAAAAGATAGATTAAGAAGTGAATATGCTAAAGAATTTTTCTGGGGGGTTCTCCTAAAACTTGGATGCGGGTAATGATGTTGGCTCAGTGGTGTATTAGAGAGGTGATGTCAGGAAACTAAATTGAAAGAACTGGAAGAGTCATTTAGTGGGGAATGAAAATCCAAAGTAAAAGAGCATTTCCATTTCACTGCTATGGCAAACAGGCCAGACTCTGCTGGGACATGTATGTTTGGCAAAATTGACTGCTTGGAAAGCTAATTAATCTTTTAGCTCCTATCTCCCACAGTGTCTGGATACCCCAAGAGCGTTATCTCCAGTTCTTCTGGGTCAAAGTGCACATGGGCGCCCATGACATTGGAGAAGGACCAGCAGCATCTGTGCCTGACAGGTCACTCTGTAAGTCTGAAATAAACCTACCTTGCATAAAGTTATTCACCACAACTGCTGCCAGTATAAGAACAGGATTGCTGCCATGGAGCCTTCACCATGCTCAAATAAACTCATGGGGGAGCACTTACTCCAAATTCCTTTCTTCCCCCAAGCCTTATTGAGGCATAATAGACAGAAAGAAGTTGTGTATATTTAAGGTGTACAACCATGATTTTTTCAACATGTTTCAATATACATATGCATTATACAGTGATTACCACAATCAAGGTAATTAGCATATCCATCACTTGACATAAACATTTGTGTTTTGTGATACACTGAACAATTTATTCTCTTAACAAATTTCAATTATACAGTAATTAATATTAACCATTTTCGAGATATCATTGTCCTGTTTTCCTTCTGGTGTTTCCCCTTCCATCAGCAAGCCCGGAATCTAAAATCAGGCCCTGATCTGAAAACCATCTAAGTAATAACAATTGTATATAGTGTGTAAATATCAGTTAATTTTTACCAGGATCATAAATAATAAGTAATAACTCAGTGTGGTTTAAATTTTGATTTTCTTATAATCATAAAACATAGTTTTATATGTTTAAAGGTCACTTTTATATCTGCTTCTGTGAATTTTTTGGATAGGACTTTTCCACATTTTTCTATCAGACATTTGCATCATTTTTGCCATCAAACTATAAAACTTCTTTTGGTTTTGCAGAGATTTTTCTTTTATCTCTGATCTATGCTGCAAGTAAATTCGCTCAGTCACCTCAATTTTGACTTTATTTATGGTGTTTTTTAATAAATGTTTTTAAAAGTAATTTCATTGTCTTTGGATTTGAGAAATGCTTTTTCTTCTATACATTTAATGATTTTTGTGCACTTGACGTGTCTAAGTGTAGTAAAAAATCTATTTTCAATATATTCTGCCAGTTTCTTCTTGTATTTCCTGTAGTATATGTTTATAATTAACATTTGTGGTACTAGGGATTGAACCCTGGAAGTTTTACCACTGAGTTACATTCCCGATCTTTTTTTCCTTTTTTTTTTTTTTTTTTTTTTTAAGCAGTCTTGCTAGTTGCCTTGAACTTGGGGCCTTTAGTCTGGCCTTGAACTTGTGATCCTCCTGCCTCAGACTCCATAGTCACTAGGATCACAGGTGTGCACCACCACTTCCAACTACAAGAAACATTTTTACATGAGCATTTAACTCATAGAACTTCACTATCACTTTACATCTATTTTAAAATATGGCCTTGTAACTTAAAAAGTGTCTTTCTTTCAATTTCTTTTGGCTTATTATAGAATATCATCTTGACTTATTCTAGAATAATTTTTTTTAATATCTCAATTTGCTAGATTTACCTTCACTCACAAAACATCTCTCTTATCTGGATTACTGTAACAGTGTCCTAACTGATCTTTCATGGCTTATTATCCTTTCCCTCTATGGTTAGTTTGTTTTCAAAAGAGTAACTGGAGTGGTAACTATAAAAGTCATTTCGTTCTTGTCCTTAAAATTTTGCAGTGGTTCCCGGTGACACTGGATTAAAACACAAATTCCTTAAAACAGCTTGAAATGCCCTCATGGCCTCAGGCCATCAATCCCTCTCTGGCATCCTCTCTTACCACTTGCTCTTCCTCTTACAACTACATCAACAACCTCCCTGTTCTTTGGGATTCCCAGCCACAGCCACATTGTCACCTCAAGGACTTTGCATTCCCTTCAGCTAGGTTGTCCTTTAGATATCTGAATGGCTAACTTCCTTATTATTCTCAAAGATGAAATTGAAACCTCTCCCTGTTCATCCTACTTAAAATTTTGCAAAATCACTCCTCCCTCTTACCCTGCTCTGTGCTTTCTCACATATGATATTTATTGTTATCAAGAATGAATGCACCATGAGGACAGGGACCTTCCTTGCAGAATTGTTCACTGTTGTATCCTAATAATCTACAATGATGCCAGCACATAGTAGGGACTCGATAAATACGTGTCACATGACAGTTTTTCTCTCCCTCATCTAATTTTCACCCTAGGGATACGTTCTCCTTAATAATGTGAAAGAAATCTTTCAAAAATATAATTGAACCATACTATAGTCCTTACTTAAAAATTTTCAGTGACATTCCATTACCTTTAAAATAAAACGTAAGGCCCTCTAGCCTGAGGAGTAAGGCCCTTTCAGCTTCATTTCCAGACTCTCTCATCTTTCACAATTCCCATCCCACATCCTGAATTCTAACCAAGATAAATTGCTTGCATTTCCCCAAATATGCTATGTTTGCTCACAACTCTCTGTCCCTGCCCTTAGGTAGAATGGTCATATAATTTATCGTCCAAACCAGGACACTTCTGAGAGTTAAAGTGGGTATTATTAATAATAGTGCCATAACATCAGGGAAACATGGGACTTTCCCAGATAAATAGGGATGAATGGTCTGTTATATTGCCCTCAGGCATTCTGACTGACATGTCCTTTGTAATTTCTACCTGATTCTGTCATGTTTTAGCCCCTATGTCACATCCTAAACAGATGTTTTCAGATATCTGTTTTAGGCCAGACATTCTTCTTCAACATCTATGATACCAATCAAACCCCACTATAATCACCATATTCTCCTTTAGGAGTTCCTAAGACCCTGATTGTGCTTCCAGAAGACAAGAACCCTAATAGGTATGCTTCTACCCCCGACACCAGATAAGTTGTATGCCAAATAATAGGTAATAATACTGTGAAAGCACAAAACTGGATTTCTGCTTGGAGGTTGTGGGGCCTGATTAATAAATGAAAATTTCATGCTTGCTAAATATTCTCTAGGGCAGATCTAACCTTTTCATAGAGTGATTGTGAAGATCAAACAGTTAATACCAAAACAAGTAACCAGAATAAATTAAGAGTTCAGTGAGTTTTAAGTATGTTAACTTTAATTTAATAAAATTTCTCTAAATGTATATCTACTTAACCAAAATTAAAACAGATCATACAATTATTATAAATCAGATCCTCACAAGACTAAGTTATGAAAAGATCCTTAATCATATTGTTCTACTTGATCCCTCTCTCCAAGACAACCAGATGGAGGGCAGCATGTATGCTATAAAATTCTCGATTTATAGTACAAAAACTCATTCAAGAGCTAAATGACTTTCGCACAAACTGGGAGAAATGAAAGTTACTATTGAGTTGATGGAAGGGTCCCTGTATCACCACAGTGCATCCATTTCTCTCCTGCCCAGGGATACTGAGGATTTCCACCCTTTCCTCCTACCAGTCTTCTCCACTGTGCTCCATCCGCGAGCTCTTTTCGTGTTCTTCTCCTGCCTCTTTCCAGTCAGATCAGGTGGCCCTACCCTGGACATGTGGTCTGGACTGTTTTGTTCTTGAGGCCAGGATTTTGTCTTAGTCATTTTTCTCAGTATGGGTCTGTAGGAGTTAACACAGGAATTAACTGTGCACTTCAAAATATAGCAATTCCTTCACAAACATAATTCTAAATCAGTTGTCTTTTCAATATGCCATGGAGCTGCTGAAAATTGAACTTAGGAAATTTTGCCACAAAAAAAAGCACACAAACACACATTCTCAGTCTCAATCTCTCTCTCTCCCTCTCTCTCTCTCTCTCTCTCTCTCTCTCTCTCTCTCTCTCTCTCTCTCTCTCTCTCTCACACACACACAGGAGGGGGGGGGTGGAATTAGATGTTACTCCAAAGGACTGGATGTTAATAAAGAAACATTAATTAGAGAAATTCTATGAGGATTTATTAAAATGTTGCTCAAGTACTCTATTAGCACATTTTTCTATTTTGACTTCAGGTAACTCTATGCGATAAGGATTGCCAAGTGTTTTATAATTGTACTATAATTATAGTTCCCATTTTTAGAGGAAGAAAATATTTAGACCATTCCTTATATTTTGTTTATTGTGTACATATTATAAGTGTTATATATTTTATATCTATATAGAAGACAATATTTAAAAAGAAGAAAGTTTATTTATCTCAGGAATGTTCCAAAATGATGCATTGGTGGCAGGGGGGAGGGGTTTATGCCAATGAAATACATAACTAGATTCCCTTACTATTTTCTCATATATATCAGAAAATGGTTTATTTTCTACATGGCACATTATGAAAGAAATTCATCCTCAAATTATTATGTATAGATAGTCAATTCACATAACTTTGCTTTCCATAATAACCTTTTACTGTATATTCCCATAATGGCTAATATTGAATACATCTGATATTTTCTTTTCAAAGGTATTGCTTTGATCTTTACATTAGTCTATCTTTTTAAGTGATTTTTATTCTACAAAACCTTTTAAAGGCCAATTTGTGTATTACTCTATATTTTACAGTATAGAATATCTGAGTTACTAAAAAATAAGTATATCACTTATGTATTTATTGAGTATTTATTTCCACTAACATTTCAGAGTGGTTCACCTAACACTCTACATGCACCTAAATACCTATTTGTAAGATTTTAGGAAATACCTGTGCAGGACCTGCCATTGACAGAATGCCACACAGGCATCCTTTTAGGAGATAGGTCTCACCTATCTGTGTGTCAAAGAACTTTTAACATTTTTGCCACATAGAATATTTGAATCTGTTTTGATCATATCATCTGATAGTGTCATAATATAGTGATGGTAGCTGGTCATGACAGAAGGTGATGGTAATGTCCTTTGCTGAGTGCCATAACTATTATCCCCAGAAAGAATTAAGATTTCTTATATTGCAATGTGTGTTAAGAATGATACTAGAATTTAGATTAGATTTGATATCTGATTGCTCCATTTCATATAGTTTCAAATTAACTTTGAGAGTCTTCTTAAGATAGCAAATCAACCCCATAATTTTCTGCTTGGCAGTTTACAGTGGCCCCCTTCTCTGCCACCCATCAATATTGAGAGTAAGTTTGAGGCTTCCAGGAAGAGAATAAAATTAAACTCTAGCATAACTATATCCTCTGTCTCTTTATTCCTCTATTTCTGATCTTAAAGTTCTTATACCTAAACAGTTTCATCTTTCAATGATTTTTAGAATACAATTTAACTCATACAATCCAAAACATTTTTATGACTTTATACAATCTTCAAAAGTTTAAGATTGCTGCTGCAGAAAATGCTGACAATTAGGAAAGACAAACAAAATACACCCAAAGGGGAATATCAGCACATTTGCCCAATTGTCCCAAAATATGAGACAAGTATAGACAGGAAACCTCGTATCAAGTAGTTTGGAACTCTCAAGTACTATGATATATATGTAAATTTATTAGAAAATTATTTGTTTATTTAGAAATATATCATTTTAAAACTCATAACTAGTCAGTTAACTGACATATGATAAATCTTCACAAAAGCATGTATAGAGATTACTTAATGATTAGTGGGATAAAGGTCCAATCTTCCATTTTATACTTTCATGAAAGAATACTTATATGAGCATAGTTAAACATACACAAAATGCCAAGTGATTATAAAATGAGTTGCTGTACTTCCATCTGACGGAAAAAATGCTCCATTCGTACTGACACTGATTTTCTGTGCCTGTGCTAGCTATCAGTTTGGATGCTTTATTTTTACTCATCTGTCAAAACAAACAATTGTTAAATTATATTAACTGGCTTTTAAAATATCTATAAAAATTGACCTGTGGGATTTTAAAAATGTGAAACTGTTAAGAAAACTTGGTAAAACAATTTCTGTGGAATTATTATGCAGTAAGAGAGCATATTACAAGATAAATTCAGTAGATGAAGCAGCTTAATGGATAGTTCTATAATATTTTAAAAACATTTTTATATTTTTTATATTTTCTGCCATGATTAAAGATAGCAGGAAATGTCAGCTACAGAAAAATAATCATGAATTTACTTTTTGAAATATAGACTGTACAAAAGAAAGAGGTCTCAAACATTTTTTCATTCATTCATTCTTTCATTCAACAATTAATAATTTCTGATGAACTAATAACCACATTACTAATATTAGCAGATTATTATTATTTAAATAACTAATTTTTAAAATATGCAGAGACATTTCTGTGATAAATGCAGTCTAAAAAGACAGTGTAGAATCCCAATAAACCTGGAATGCTGTGGCTGTGAGAGGATTGCAACAAAATCTTATGTCATAGGGACTTTCCTCATTTCCAAACCCAACTAAACAAAGCTCCCCAAAATCCCAATTTGAAAAACATGGCTTGTGAGTCAATGCATTGATCACTCACATCTGAATTTTTATAATCCTAAAGTGTTTCAGTGTTGATCCCCTGATTTGCCTTGATAAGTTGTACAGCCTCATTCCTTATGGTAAAATAAGTTAGAACAGTGAATAGCACAAACTATTTTTTGATCATCATCAATCAACTTTCCATCCATTAGGAGTTAACAAATTTGAAATTTCAAATACATTCAAATTATAAGCAAATTATTTATAGAAACTCATTAAAATATTCACTTTTCTGCTACATGGCCTATATAAAATATCTTCTGAGACAAAACTAAGACTGTCTAACATGAATTCCACAGTATTACAAATTAATAATTGATTTATATAAATGAAGAGACATTTCAAAGTATTTCCTTGACCATACTTAGCAGATTAGCTCCATAGTTATCAAATGTTTATTTTTGATCTCTAGTAATCATGAAAAAAAAAAAAAAAAAAAAAACCCATGATACTATCAGAGTTGATTTTGTAAAACCGGGAATTCCAGACTCAAGATGTCAAAAAGAATCCAAACTTCACAATGTCAAAAACAAAATGACTTTGGAGAGGAATTTTAGTTTGATCTTACACTTAAGTATTTCTAATTGCATCAATTTTTTAAGTGTCCTTGGAGGAAGTAATCTATATTCTCAGGATCTGTTAATACTCCAGAGAAAGAAAAGAAAGCATAAGAGAAAAGGAGCAATGGAGTGGTCTTTTCATTCTGGGAAAACAAGAGAGAGCAGAAGATTATAAAGAAAAGTGACAGAAGAAGAATACATAAGGGAGAGAAACACCTTCTTTGCCTCAGATCCCAAGTGTTTGCAATCTACTGGGATGTACACTATCAAAACATTTTTTTTTTTTTTTTTTTTTTTGCCATGCTGGGGATTGAACCCAGGGCCTTGTGCTTGGGAGGCAAGCACTCTGCCAACTGAACTATATCCCCGACCCTAAAACATTTTTGAAGCATATAGTGAATAGTTGATTATGGAAACCATTTTATGTGAAAATGGAATCTTTTTGCAACCAAGAATATATCATATGCATATATGGTATACATGTATATGTTAAGCATATTTCATGTAACATATATAGTTCATTCATATAAATATGAGTATATACATATACATATATGTATATATATATGAGTATATACATTCCATTAAGAAAAATTCTAATAACACACATGTTAAATATACAGGATAAAATTCAAAGCAGAGAATACTTTTTGTAGATTGAGTTATCAAAAGTGAACACTGAAAAAAAGAAAGTGAAATTCTTAACTTTCTTAAAAAGTAAATTGGAATGTAGATGCACAAGTACTGATAGATCATTATTTAAATATTACTCCAATTCTTTAATATAAAATTAAGAAATATACATTAGTTTTGGAAAGTCTTGGGATTGGGAAACTGGTTTTATACATTTTTCTTAACTGTTGTAGTAACATTCATTTTCAGTTTTCTATTTTCTTAGTAGTGGTTTAAGCTTAATATATTTCAATATGTGTTGTTTCTTATCCACACATCCAAATACATATGTGTGTTTGTTGTCAATGCATGTCTATGTGTGTGAATATATACATAGGTTAACCCTTTTAAAAATTCACGTGCTTATATATTAGAAGCACCCAAGAATAGTAGACAAAAATTGCACAAAGGCTTTGGGGAAAATATATGTATAAATTTGGTGATGTATAAATTTGACAATTGATTGGAATACATATGATACAAAGAGTTTTCTACATTGGTATGGGTTAAATGTATTCTTCCCAAATTCCAGGTGTTACCAATGTGATAGTATTAGGTTAGTAAATGATGAGGTGATAAGCACTTCTCCTTCCATGAGAGCCTTGAGTTCCTTTTGAAAGAAGCCTAACACAGAGTTTAGTCTTCTCTTTTCTTTCCATCTTTGACCATTTAATTCCCTCATGCAGATGTAGCCTCAAGATGCCATGTTGGAAGCAGGGAACAGCCCTTACCAGACAAATGAACATTCCAGAGACTTGATCTTGGGTTTCCAGTGTACAGAATTGTGAGAAAATAAATTTATGTTACTTATAAATTACCCAGTAGTTAATATTTTCTTATAGAATGAGAACTGAAGCATACATGAAAAGAAGAAAGACAACTGGCACAAAAATATGGCGATTATCAAGAATACAAGCAACAACAGGTGTTGGCGAGGATGTGGGAAAAAGGTACATTCATACATTGCTGGTGGGGTTGCAAATTAGTGCAGCCACTCTGGAAAGCAGTGTGGAGATTCCTTAGAAAACTTGGAATGGAACCACCATTTGACCCAGCTATCCCACTCCTTGGCCTATACCCAAAGGACTTAACATCAGCATACTACAGAGATACAGCCACATCAATGTTCATAGCTGCTCAATTCACAACAGCTAGATTGTGGAAACAACCTAGATGCTCTTCAATAGATGAATGGATAAAGAAACTGTGGTATATATATACAATGGAATATTACTCAGCCATAAAGAATGATAAAATTATGGCATTTACAGGCAAATGAATGAAATTGGAGAATATCATGCTAAGTGATATAAGCCAATCTCAAAAAACCAAAGGACGAATGGTCTCCCTGAGAAGTGGATGATGACACATAGTGGGGGTTGGGAGGGAGGTAAGAATGGAGGAAGGAGGGACTGTGTAGAGGGAAAAGAAGGGTGGGAGGGGTGGAGCGGAAGGAAAAAATAACAAAATGAATCAAACGCTATTATCCTATGTAAAAGTATGACTACACAAATGGTATGCCTTTACTTCATGTACAAACAGAGAAAGAGTATGTATCCCATTTGTGTACAATAAAAATAAATTAAAAAAAAATAAACAGCAAACAAATGGACAGGCATTTCTTTGAAAGACATACATTAGTAATTAAACAGTTACAATTTTCAGTTATCAATTTCATAGTCTAAATTGCATTATTTTTCAAACAGGAAAGCTATTCTTAGTGTTTCTAAATGGAACATTTTCACTTTGCCTGGTTGATTGACAAGGCTTTGTGACTACATTTTTCACTAGAACTCATCTCTGTTTTACCCACAAATTTTAGGAAGTAGTCACACTTGGTTTGAATCGTTTATGCTCTCACTACTGTAAAGTCAACTGTATTGACCTTTTTATTACTTCTCACTCTTACAACTAGATAGAAATCTTAGAGTGAATGAGTGAGGATAGAATTATTATTTAAGTGGAAACAAATAAGTTGATTATTTAATTAATTAACAACGCTGTGAATGAGACACTTAACTTCCCAGAACTTATCATTTCTCTTCAATTACAAACATTTTGTTGTATTATTTTTATTAAAACCACATGATTAAGCAACAGAAGACCATCTAAAATTTATAGTTTACTGTTTACTTAAATTCTTGCCTCTGTGGGATTTATGTATCTAATTTTTTTTTTTTTTTTTTTTTCTTTTAGGATAGGTGGTTTGGGTTTTGTAAACAGAATTTAGGGGTATTTCTTTTTTTTTAATTTTCCTTAAGAATGGCAAATCTCGACAGTAGAGTATACAATTTTCTAAATAATTGTGCTAGATTAAGAAAAATCATTACACAATTTGTCTGGGCAACAAATTATTATAATTAATCACTGTAATGACTTTTTCCAAAAGTTCTAGAATATTCAGCTCATTGCCTAGATGGGGATATTTACTATATTCAGGGAGAGAAAACCAGAGCCAAAGGATAAAAGCTACTTTGCTGTTAATTTGAGTCAATCAAATTTTATTGGCACATAGCCACTTATTCATTTGCATAAATAATGTCCCTGACTGCTCCATAGTGACCTATTGCACAGTTAAAAAAGGATATACCTAGTATACACATGATACAATAATTACTCTGTGTTTCTTTACAGAAAATTTGCTAACCATGGATATATCATTGTTCTCATGAATTAATTTGTTGTTTGTCAAAATTCTCAATAAAATTATATATAGTTAATAGAGTATTAAAGTAAGTAAAGACCATGAATTTTAAAGGGAATCTTCAAAATATAATATTTGATCTACAGGTATAGCTCAGTGGAGGAAAATTTGCCTATCATGCGCAAAGCCTTCCAGTGCCAAAAATAAAACAATATTTATAATATGCAAACTATGTAAATACTCATAATCATGTTAACTTTATGAGACTATTTTTGCAAAATTAAATGCAATTTTATATATTGAAATATAAATATTTTTACATGTGTTTATTTCATCCTGTGTAAAAGTGTATTAATTTTGTAAAATTGTGATCTTAATTAATAGATGTGAAATTATAATTTTAATCACAGAGATAGAAATCACAGAGGCACAAAATTTTAATTATATCTAATATTAAATAATTTTAATAATAGTAGAGAGAAAAAAGAAAAATTATTTTTATAAAAATTTTTGGATTTGAACAAATTATTAAGGTATAAAATACTATAAAAGGAAATGTATGAATCAATAATACTGTCAAAATATTTTTCACAAATTGAATACACCAATATAACCAACACCCAAATTAAAACAAAAATAAATGAGAATACAGAACATTATCTTTCCCCTATTCCCCTATTCATCATTTCCCCTTGGGTTTCTTTCTAGTCATAAATTCATTTACCACATCTAATCATACTCCTTCTTCTAAAATGTACAAAAATGGAATTTATCATTTGTTAAATATATGGATATTCTAAATATTAAAATATGTGGACCTTCAGGTGAATAAGTTTTTTTTTCAAATTTTGTCTGAACTACCATGCAGAAGATGAAGGGAACTAAAAAATCTAGACAATTACCATAAATTATTTTAACAATATACCTGTGTAGATCAGATATTCCCATTCCCTTGAAAATGGTTGGGAAGAGAAAGGAAATAAAATAAATTATAATCTAAACAACAAATTTTTGCACTATTTGCACAAAAATACAGTTTTGTCAAAAGTTTCTCATCAAATTGGTTTTGTGCCTATCAACCTTCCTCTGCTGTTCCAAGTGCCTGTAGAGTAACAAATCGACATCTAAATGCTAACATCCTGACTCTTAGCTGTTTCATAAGTTCCTCATTCTTCTCCTCTAACCTCTGCTCCTTGATATTATCAACACATACAACTGAAATACATGTGCTTTAATATATACAGGAATCATTGCAATGGTACAGATTGCATGATTTTATGTTGTTTGTAAATTCTTACGCTGACCTTCAGTCTAACATAACTGATAATTTCATAATACCTTTGCAACCATTATTTTTCACAGATAGGACATAAATTAAGTTAATATGCTATCAAATTTCCTGCAACTTTTTTACTTCCCTTAAATGACACTCTTCTATGATTTTAAGTCAACTTTCTTTATAGCTCAGACAAGAATATGGTTGCAATCTGAAATATTTTTGTTTCTTTGTATTTACTTATTTATTTATTCATTTTTGTCACTAAGGATTCAACTCAGGTGCACTTTAACACTCAGCTACATTCCTGGTTCTTCATAGTATTTTATTTTAAAACTTGACCTTTCTATGTTTCTGAGAGTCTTGCTAAGTTTCTAATCTGGTCATGAACTTACGAATCTCCTGCCTGAGTATCCTGAGTTATTGATATTACAGGTGGGCTCCACTGTGCCTGGCTCTGAAATATTCTTTTAGAAATATGATAGTTACAGAAATCTCATATACAGTGCTTGGCATAGTATAAGTACTCAATAGTCTTTTGTTCAGTGGATCCTGTGATTACTTCCAAACTAGTTAAAAGTAGGGACTCAGCTTTGACTATTTTCAGTTACCACAAATAAAGTTTAATCTGTGTTCTTGACTTGATTAACTTAGCATGTTTAAGAACTCACAATGATCCACCAAGTTGTCTTGTAAATACCAACAAACTACAACAAATTTGTACTAAATTCTGTGTGGAACAAGAACTGCTAACTTAATATTGAAAGGAAAAAACAAAGTTATAGGATTGAAAGCACCCGACTTCAAGACTTTGTTGTACAACACTGAGTAAGGGTACTGTATTGGTGAAAATATCAACAGATGGATCAATGGAACAGAGCAGAGAGCTCAGAAACAGACAAACATAAATACAGTCATTTTGACAATGGAGAAAATAATACAATAGAGAAAGGATCATCTTTTAACAAAATTATCTTTCAAAGAAATGACCCACTGTTGTAGAGACCCACTGTATATAGAGATTGCACTCTATTTGATTGGAACTGAAGAATGATTCAGAATAAATTTTATAAAATTGTCTTGAATTCAAATATTATGGTAGGTGGGATTGTGAAAGTAAAATGGGAGGGGTTTGAAAATGGAATAATCAGCATTTCTGATGGAAGGTAGAAAAGTGAACAAGATATTTTGCAGTTTTTAAAAGGCATAAATTGAAAAATATTGAAAAATAACCATCTCCCATTTGTTATGTGATTTCTGAGAAATTGTGCATATCAATGTAGTAAATCAATAACATTCCAACTATTTGGAGATTAATCATTTAAGAATCAATATCCTAAGTTATGATTTTTCAGTGCCCTTAGCTAGTATTTTTTGGGGGGGGGTACAGGGGATTGAACCCAGGGGTACTTAAATATTAAGCCACAACCCCAGTCCTTTTCAAATATGTTTTATTAGGGACAGGGTATCACTAAATTGCTTAAGACCACACTAAGTTGCTGATACTGACTTTAAACACCTTGATCCTCCTGCCTCTGCCTGTGGAGCTGCTGGGATTACAAGTGTACACCACCACACCTGGCAAATAGTTAATTTTTTACAAGAATATAATAAATGAGTCAAAGAATAAGTAATGGATTTGGCAACATAATTTTATGGAATGGATGATTTTAGTAATAGATTTAAATTATAAAATAATTATGTTAGTAATTTATTCATTTCCCCAAATATGAGGTCAAATCAGTTCTCTAAATTCAGAGAAATTGTGACAATAGAGCTATATGAGGTAGAAAGTTAACTCTTCTGGAAGTAATTACATACATCACCACTGAGATTTTATCCTGAGTTGATGTCTTTCCCTCTCCCTTCTGTTCTACTTGAAGTCCCATGAATTTCTGCTAATATTTGGGACCTGAAGTGCTCTGGGATCATGTTGAACAGAAATAAAATAAATCCCAGGGTTGATTTCCAAACTGTATAAAAGCCTGATGTGAAAATTGTTTTGAAACAATCTATTCTTACTTAAGCATTTGTGAATTTAATTTCCATTGACTTCTTCAGGTGTAGCAATTGAAAATATCAAAGCTTTTCAAATTGAGAGGTTCATGATCGAGCAAACTGTATCCAGAATTGGCTTAAGCAAGATAAAATTTGAAATAAGTAGTAGATTTTGCAATCATTTTTATGTACTCAAACTCTTCAAAAATTGAACTAAAAAGGACAGAATAGGAGAATCTGGAAAGGAGCCAGAATAAGACTATTATTTTATAAGAACTAAGGAGAGACAAGGAAGCTGGCTTTTCACTACACATTCAGATTCTCAAAGGATATTGCTGTCATCTGAGACAAAAGAGATATTCACATCACATACACTTTTAGAGAATTTCAGCAAAATTCTGCTTTGGAGGTTGCTATCTGGGTTGCAGAGACAGGAAATAAATTGAAAGTTCGAATATTAAGCTGACTGGCATAAAGAGGTTATCATAAATACATGCTGAAAAGCAGTGATGTCTCAACCTAGAAGCTTTATTAAGAAAAAATAACCACAGAAAATGTCCTCAGGTAACTCTCTATATTACTTAGTTTGGCTGTCTATACTTTGCCTGCAATAGTGTATGCTTGTGTTTGTATGTATGTATACACCTGTATATACTTGCTGAGTACCTGCAAAATACTACTGCAGTTTTACACTGCAGAGAATAATAATGTCTGCTTGAGAAAGATTTTTCACAAATACTTATATTTTGGCTTTTTTTTTTCCTTAAATATCTCAGAACACTTTCTTATTCTTCATGCATGAGTCTATTCATCTAGTGTAAACTTAGAAAAGCACCTTAAAGTGAGCTGAAAAAGAGCCTATGTTAACCCACAAAGTTAGACATTTTATAGATTTTTAACTCAAATCAACATTGTCATTTGAAATGTACCATAGACCATATCTGTCTGGATGCATCTCATTGACACCAAGAAGCAAAATTTCATTGCCTCATTTTGGTGATATCAATACAGAGGAACAAGGATCAGTTGTCCCCGGTCCAAATCAAAGAGGATGGCACAATTTCCAGTTCAGCATTCTTGACTTATCCTAAGTCCTCTATTCAACAGTTCTTCTTCACCCCCTAACTTGCTCCTGGTAATATATACAAATAAACCAATCTATGAAGTAAGTAGTATTTACCAACTTTTGAAATTACATCAGTTCTTTAGTATATTAATCATAACTTACATCAGTAAATTATTTTGTGGCAGAGAATGAGTTTTTTCTACTCATGTGGATTTCATTGGCTAGAAGCAAATAAAAACTTCAATTTGTGTTCTATGCAATAATACTTATAAATAACCAAGGTTAAGAAACCTTCTACAGTTAAAAAAAAATGTGCTTGAATATACAGTAAAAAGTCAGATGTGGTGGCTCACACCTGTAGTGGCAGCTACTCTGGAGGATTGCTTGAAGTCACGGTTCAAGAGCATCCTAGGCAACATAGCAAGACCACAGCTCAAAAATAGTAATAATAAGAATTAAAACTTAAGAATGTTTATGTTAACAATAATAACTATTATTTAAAACTAGTAAGAGAGAATAAAAAGACAAAATAAACATCACATTAATTTTTAAAGCATTTTTCTCTCCTAGAGATAGTTTCTCATACTCAATGTCTTGTCTACGAGGCAATTATATGGTTATATTTTTCACTTGCATGATATTTTTAATTTATTTTATTAGTGTATTTTAGTTTTCCAGAACAGTTATTTTTAGGTTCATAGAAAAATTTCAGCATCAAGTACAAAGAAGCCCCATATACCTCCTGACCCACCACAAACATATAACTTCCTTTATTAATATTTTGCATTAGCTTGATATAATTGAAGAGTCAGCATTGATAACAATATTTTTAAATAAAGTTCACAGTGCACATAAACATTTACTCTTTGTTTTGCACGTTCTATTGCTTGTGACAAATATATAATGATATGTAGTCATTGTTATGGTATCACTGTTGCAACATACCATGTCCTTAGATAATTACATTGTTATGGTATGTTGCACTGTTCCAAAAGTTGTGCTTCATATATTCATTTCTCTTTTCCACCAAGCCCCTATCAACCACTGAATTTGTTATTTTATCTATAATTTGGCCTTTCCCAGAATATCATGGAGTAGGAATCATATGGTATATAGCCTTTTCAGATTGGCTTGTTCAATTAATAATATACATTTTAAGTTTCTTAATAACTTTTCATGACTGAGTAGCACCTCTTTATATTACTGAATAGCAATTCCATCATATGAATGTTTCACATTTCCTTTTTTCATTCACCTACAGAAGGACATATTTATTTCTAAGATTCAATAATAATGAATAAAGTTGCCCTAAATGTTAGTGTGCAAGTGTTTGTGAAGGTATAAGATTTGAACTCCTTTGGTTAAATACCAGGAGCACAATTACTGTACTTATGATAGGAGCATATTTAGTTTCATGAGAAAACACCAACTTCCTCTCAAATGCCTACCTACACCAATTTGCATTTCTGTCAGCAATGAATGAGAGTCCCTATTGCTCACTAGTTTATAATTGTCAAAGTTCTGGATTTTAGCCCTTCTAACAAGTGTCTGTTCATTGTTTAATTTGTAATTATCTAATGAAATATGTTATTGAGCACCTTTTATATGTATCTTTATAATGCATATATCTTCTGTAGTGAGATATTTGTATAACTCTGTGACTTACTTATTATTTCAGCTATTTGTTTCTCTTGTCAAATTTCAGGAGTTCTTTGGATTTTAATATTTTGAAAATATTTTATCCCTGTCTGTGACTCATCTTATTTCTTAAAAGCATCTCTCTCTCTCTTTTTTAGTTCCAGCACTCTGTTGAAAGCACTATCCTTTCTTCACTGAATTACCTCTGCACCTACAGCAAAGATTCAAAGATTAGTTGATCAGATCTGAGTGAGTCTATTTCTGGCCTCTATTTGTTCCATTGACTGGCAGTATATTTTATTTTTCAATTATTTCTCTCTCTCTTTTCTATATTTTTTCTTTGTTTTTGTTTTCGGATTTATTTTGTGAACATAGTAATATTATATAGAAAAATGCCCAATTATTCATTTTATTATTATTTTGGAATATGACATGCATTGTTATGTACAAGTTAGAAATCAAGTTTTTTGTCAAAATAATTGCTTCCTTAGGAAACATGCTTTTGTGAATACCAAACTGACATTATAGGACTCTTCAAACATGTCTAATCTAATAAGATATGTCTGTAGGTTAAGGTATTTTGTTTATCTGCAGGAAATAGACTATGCTGTAAAATAATTCAAAATGAGATAAATTTTTGCATAACAATATTTATAAGAATAATTAATAGGTACTAAGCTATTATTAGATAAGTGGCAATTTTTTAAACATTTATGTATTTTTACTTCTTACGAATCTTTTCAAATCAATGGGTTTCAACATTTAGAGTCATAACCATCAAGAAATGAATAAAACTTCTCTTCACAAGAAAGCCTTGAATTCACTTAGGTTTTGGGGTACAAGTTAAGGAGTTGATAGTTTCTTTGAATCTATTCATGGGCCCCAAGATCAGTAACAACCATACCAGGCACTCACAAAGTGTATTCTCAGAACTCAACAATATTAGTAAGCATTAAGTGATTTCCTGGTTTCAATAGTTAATTGCATTTTGAAAATGTTTAGTTCAGCAGAGTTAAGGCTTTTCTAATGCAGTACATTTTAGACCCTTACAAATATTAATGTACTTTGTAGCTATTTAGGGCATACATACACAGCATTTCTAGAACTAATTTAGAAAATGGAATTTTTTTTACACATGCCATAAGAACAGTATTGCCGGGATATACTTTGAAAGGCACTGAGGTAGCCCAATGTCCAGTAATATTTCTGATTGTGTATAACTAACAAACACCTTATTCAGCTTTATTCTTCTTACAGTCCTTTAGTATTTCTAGACCTATGTATGTAATGTTTTAGAGCAAAATGGTATTGAATATGACAACCAGAATTCCATCTAGCACCCTAGAAAATGTCTGTCCTGGAGCCTAAATTGGGAAGATACAAGTCCAAACACAACTCCAATATGACAACCCCAAATTTTCCCAGTTCCTCAGAGAGATTCCTCAGTATTTTTCCATTAGATCCTCATTCTTTAAGCTTTATACGCAGAATGTTTTCCTGAGTTACCACCTTATGTTATGGGGTGCAACTTAAGAACAGACTGATCACCACTGAGAAGTCCAAATTTGAGAGTCTTTATTAAGCCGGCCGGCCGACTGTCTCACACAATGCCCCAAAAAATGGCTACTGGGAGAACAGCCCTGACCACAGGGTTGTAGGGGTTCTTATACCAAAAATCACATTAATCATAAGTGTCTGTTGCTATGATTCAAAATTACACATTAACATCATGAGATCATCAACAGAGGGGGAAGTGGGTCAAAATGACCCTTACCTAGGTACAAACTAAAGAATGGTTACTGACATCCACACAATTACTGTTTACATGGTGCATTGTTTAGGAGCAATAGGAATCAAAAGAGAGCAATTCTTACTACATAGGAGTTGCCATTGTATATTATTAAACATGTCACACCAAGTAACTGATGATGGGCACAGAGGCGGGGTGTTCCCATGGGAGAAACTTATTTCCTACATAACATGGAGTCTCAGAGCAAAATGGAGTCTGTTTAGTCATTTCCCTTAGAGTCTGACCTATAACATTCTCATGGAGTCAGAAAGCTCATCACATTTGTACCTCAGTTGACAATCATTGACTAATCAAAATATAGTTCAGTCTTTCTCTATCCTCTATGAACTAATGGTATATCTCTCAGGTTGAATGTCATACCACATATTCTTTTTTTTTCTTGAGCATAGAAACAATGTAGAAACAAAATTAAGTTTTCATTCATACCTTTGTCCCTTTGACCTTATGTCATTTGACATCAGTGTTTCCTCTTTGTAATTTTGAACTCCTAGATAGAAAGTGTCATGTCAATTTAGCTTGATTTTTATAGCAGTCAATATTTCAGCACAATATTTAATAATTTATTATGAAAACCTTTTGAAAATCAATGATGTTTGCTGTCCTGTCCAAACTGTTGTACCTAATATTAAAGTGATTTAAATAGCTTCCAGTAATGTTGTTTGGGAATTATGCTAAGGCAGTTTTTAGGTCCACAGGGGAGGTATCAAGGATTTTCTATTTTGTTATACTTTTTTCTTTTGTTTAAATGATAAAACTGGAAAACTAGAAACTAGGTTTAGTCTTTCGTTTGTTTGTTATTTCCACAATCTCACAGTGCCAGGGACTCGAGCCAGGGCCTCCAGCATGCGAGGCAGGCACTGTACGAGATGGGCTATATGGCCTGCACTTAGGTTTAGTCTTTCTATCATAGTATACAAATATGTGTGGAAACATTGAGAATATTAGAGGAGATAAAGACCCATTTCTCCATCTTGCCCTATATAACATAGTTAATAATCCCATTCATTTTATTAAACAACTTCTTTTAAAATGTATAAAATGCTTGAAACAGGGATTTGCTTGCCAAATATACAGTATCTGTCTTCATTGATCTATATACTTATCTTATCCAATAATCATACATTTCTTGATTTGTCTTCCAAATTTTTAGACATAAGTAAAGCAAAGCATGAACTGATTAACATTTGAAGGAATGATAAATACTTATCAGCTAGCTAATACCTGAGAATATAAATGTTGAGGAGGAAATAATGGAAGGGTCATTTGGATCTGGATGAGATGTGGCAGAGCACAACATGAAAGCACTAAAATTGCCCCCACCAAAAACAAACAGACAAACAAACAAACAAAAAATCAGAGAAGTATGCTCTTGCCCTTTTACAGTGGCTTAGACTACTACCTGCTCAATAAATGTTTTTTAAAGATATTTTGAATCAAAATGAAAATTTCAAATTACACATACTATATTGATAAAAATACTTTGTATATAGTAAAATGTAGTAGGAATGAGTGCCCAAAGAAAACAACACTGGATTTTGAAGAAAAGAATTCAAGAAAGTGAGTTTGCTTTGTTTTAAGAGCTTCAGGAGATTTCAAAATACTGTCACTATGTGAAGTGAACAGGTGTTTTCATTTATTCTTTTTCTTTTGCCTTTAGTTATCTATCAAAATACAAAAGTTAAAGTCATCACTTTAAGGTGTATTTTAAGAATGCCTCATTTGAATAATGATTAAATAATTAGGAGAGAAACATATATTTGGACAGATTTTGGAAGATTTATTCTGATAGCTGTTAAAATTTCTTGAATTATACAAAATAGTATCTATAAATGCTAAATGCTCTCACCAATACCTTCAGTATATAACTAATTTTCTGGTGATTCCACTAAGGCATCTTATCAGTCTTCTTAATTTGAACATATTCCAAAGAATAGCTGGGTAGATGCAAAACCAGTTCTGAACACAACTGTAAGGAAGCAGAGCTCTGTCTTGCCCATGAAGTTCACCACTCTGAAATAATTCCTGTGTTGAAATTATTCAAAACACTAAACCATGGGTTATTAAACATATTCTGTAGGGTACTACATAAAAGCCATTCTACATAGTAGGAATAACTACCTTCAACGTACCAGTCTATAAATTCCAACTAAGTTAGCAAACTGTTACATGACTTGGGAAACCTGAATTCATGCTGTAACAAATGAGTTATCTCCTTTTCACACCCTTGTTTCCGAGAAAGATACTGAGATGTATGACCATAAGTAAGCAAGTTCAGGATTACTTCATTGCCTGAGATTTGCCAGATAGTCTGAGAAACAGAGATAGGAAATAAAATGAGAATTTAATAAGAAAACAAACTCCCCATAGAGCTTTGTTAGGTTTTTGTTTTTATAATTTAAGCAAAATGATTTTGATGTATTAGGCTTCTGTTGTCACTGAGTTTTCATTTTGGTAGTGATTTTTAAATTATATAAAAATAAGTTTATTTTTGAACTTATGATCAAATATACCTGATTATTTCAAGTAAGCCCCCCCCCCTTTTTTTCTTTTCTTTTCTGTAACAGGGATCTAACTTGGGGTCTTTCAGATGCTCTAACACTGAGTCACTTCCCCAGTACTAGCCCCTGGCTTCTACTGATGTAAATTAGTCAATTTTTCAGTTCAACCACTTGTGCTAAACAAAAAAAGTTATAAATAAATAAAATATTTACTGCATCAGCTGGGAAGACACAGAAAATATAACCTTATCCCAGTGTTTAACTATTTTATGTATAAGCAGACATTAATACTTAGCAGGGATATTTTTTTAATTGTAATATTTGAATAGATGACTTTGTAGTTTTTTCACTGACTTACAGTCAGGTTTTTATATGCTGTTTGCTTATAATATATAGAAGTAACATTTTTATTTTACAAATTAGCAATGCAAAACTAAATGTTTTTCCCAAAACCATGAATTTCCCAATATAAAATTCAATCAAATCTTTGAGCATGGAATCATTAGCAAAAATGGTATAATTCTACATTTGATGTCCTCATTGTGTATATTTGTAAAATTTTTCATAACACAAAGATAGAACCCAGGGGCACTGAACCACTAAAAGCCATGTTCCATCCCTTTTTATTGTTGGTTATGAGAGGGTCTTGCTAAGGTCCTGAGGCTGGCTTTGAACTTGTAATTCACCTTTTCAGTCTCAGCCTCCCGATCCACTGGGATTCCAGGTGTGTGCCACTGTGCCTGGTTCCTTATTGTATATTCTAAGCTAAAAAAGCAAAAATAAATAAAAACCTTTATTTTACTTGCTTATCTCTTTTGATATAGCATCTGTTCTTTCCAGTGTTCTAGTCTACCAAAAACGGGCCTAATTTTTTTTTTTTTCTGTGTCACATATTCCACATCTGTGGTATCAGGAATGTAGAAAAAAATTTAAAATATATGGTTGACATTCAAAGAAGATCCATTTTCATTTCATTCATAATATAGTATCACTAAATATATCATAACTGATCATATCCAAATAAAATTCTTCCACTTCTGTGTCAAAAACCTGGCACAGTGTCCACCAATGTCTGGAATGCTGTGACATATCAAAATATCTGATTACTCCACCTTTAAAACACCTTCCAGATCACATTAAAACACACTAAAATGCAGAATCGTTTCACTTTAAACATTATTTGCCTGCAATATTATTATATATTTTTATGTCCACCTCAACACAAGAATTACTTTTGAAAAATGTTTACTTATTTGCCAAAATGTAGTCCAGTCCACAGAACAAAGACTTTATGCCTAACAGAGATTTATGTATATCTTAAGCAAAAGCAGTAGCACCCTAGGGATGAAGTTCAATAATGGAATGTTTGCCTAGCATGCACACAGTCCTGGGCTTAATCCTTAGGACTGTAAAAATAAGTAAACAACAACAAAGCAATAGCTACTTTGAAGACCTAATACATTTGCTTAATTGTAATTCATTGAAATAAGTCACTTTTTCCTCACGAAATATGGTGGCACATGCTCAAAAATCCAGCTGCTCAAGAAGCTGAGGCAAAAGGACCCTCTAGACTGGGCAATCTAGTAAGACCTTATCTCCAAATAAAATTTTAAGACAGGCTGGGGACATGTGCCAGTGGGAGGCTATTTGCACAACATGTATGAGGCCCTATGTTCAATCCCTAGTACCAGAAAAAAAAGAAAAGAAAAAGCAAAGAAAGGAAACAAGCCACCTTTCATATCAGTATTAAAGATGACATTTTGGAAGATGAAATATGAAATATGTTATTTTGGAAGTAAAAAAAAGTCTAATAAATATGGAATTTGTGGTCAAATAATGTGGGTTCTCCTTTAGAAAATATCCAAAGATCTGGGAGACAGCAGAGTACACAGCTGGCAGATAAAAATGTGAGACCAGGTACTGGTGTTTGAATGCTGGCTTTGATACTTACTACCCCTACGGAGTTGAAAAAGGTATGCAAACTTTACTGCTTGCATTTTATTAACTGTACAATAGAAAAAAAATAATAGTACCATTTTGTTGTTACAAAGATTTCAAAAGTTAGTGATTGAAGTATCATCTATGTGCTTCCTTATTGTATATTCTAAGCTAAAAAATCTCTCACATCAGCACAATTTGTAGCATACAGTAGGATATTAACAAATACAGATTTGAACTCATGCCCAGGAGCACTACACATAACCAGTTATATAATTTTTCTAGCAATTTGCATGTTAAATAAGGGTGTCAGGTCTGTTGCATCCTACTTTAATGGCCATCTTAAAATTTTTTAAATATTTTATCAAAATGTGGTTAGAAAAGAAGGAATGAGGATACAGAAAAATTAGGAATGGTTTTTATATTCTAATATTTCAAAACAATAATAAAACCTATTAGTCAAGAAAAAATCATCTCTTTATACTTCTGAAGTATGAGAGAGTAATCTTAAAAAGAAAATAAATTAAGACTTTACTATTAAAATTACAAGTAAGGACTAGAGCTAAATCTCAGGACAGAGTTGTATTGAGTTGTATTAATAACTATGAGTAAATGTATTCATAATGTATTTAAATGTAAATTATAAAAGATAAATTTGTAGACATAAATATACTTAAAAAATGATCCCATGCAAATACCTAAATTACTACACTTCATGTTTTTTTTCCTGCTTTTAACACTACATTATGTTATAATCATTAGGATTTGAATGAATAATGTTACTTGTGTATTATGCATTTTTATCTGGGATTGGCTCTGTTACAGGGCAAAGGCCTGCTGTGTGGAGCTGAGGCAGCCATGGCAGTGCCTTCTTATTCTAGTTCTCCTCATCATGCCAGAATGGTTTCAGACAGGTCCCTCAAATTAGCAAGTGTGAGATTATTAGAAGGGATAGGGAGGGAATAGGGGACACTGTCTCCTCTCTGACACAGGAGAAGAATGGTGCACCCTTCCTGTCTCCAATTTATTGAGGGTCCTAGGGATGTTTCCATCAAGTCCTGCCCAGGTCTACCTTTCACTTTTGACTGACAGCAGGATGATATCAGACCTTCAAGTTTCCAATGCACATGACAACTCTAGGTCACTTTGGCCAATGCTGACCAGTAATCTGGTAACGTGTGTTCTTTTTTTCTGCATTTTGGGCCTTCCATTTCTCCTGTGGATAACAGGTCGTTTGCTGATAAATGTAACATATTCTGTTGACTTATGCCAAGCAGGGCTGTAGGCAAATTACTCTTTAAAAGAAAGCTTGTGGGAATCAAGACGGTGGGCCCAGAGACAACGAGAGGCTAGGGCAATGTACAGCATAAGAACGGTGCGGACCACCTCTGCCTCAGCGTGAGGATGTACTGCTCACAGAGTTGGAGATCTGAAGAAAACTGAGTCCCCAGGTTTTTAATCTCAATTCTTTCCTCCCTTAATCAGTTTCTTACCCTTTTAATAGCCCTCAGCAAACTTTTTTGGGGGGATCTTTGGTGCTTTGCTTGCCAGGGTGATTGGAGGTTGTAACATAGTTTCTGTGTTAATGGAGGGTCCAGGCATGATTTTGAAGCAGTAGTTTTTCTTCAGGGCATACAATTATGTCTGGGGAAGGTTTGATATGGCAAGTCCCCATCTTCCAGCCACTTATCTGTCAGATAAGGCTCTCTGTGTCTTTTAGTCACCCTTCATTAACCTTTCCCTGCTCCCTGAATCATGACTGACTAGTTACTTAACATGACCACTGGAAATCCAGTTTGTTTTCTTTTGTATTAGTCCAGTGTATTAGTTGTAAAATTAACTGTGGTTAACATAAGCAAAACAGGAATTCATAGACAATGGTTTGAGTAGCCCTCAATATTGGAGGAAAAGTGTCTAGAGAACCAACTTAAAGAACCGAACACTGAGAACTGGAAATTGGAGAAACAAAGCCCAGAACTATAGAGCCTCAT
The DNA here is from genome assembly GCF_902686455.1 of Sciurus vulgaris. Classification (NCBI taxonomy): domain Eukaryota; kingdom Metazoa; phylum Chordata; class Mammalia; order Rodentia; family Sciuridae; genus Sciurus; species Sciurus vulgaris. The sequence goes on along the minus strand of NC_136467.1, from coordinate 93,746,680 downwards.
CACCACTGCTACTCTGGTGACCATTAAGAACTTTGGGTACTGGGTGACAGAGTTGCTACCAGGGCAATACACTCCAAGTTACCTTTGCTTCCTCAACTCAAGGAAGTTTCAGATATAAGCTTATATCTTATAAGTCATGTCCAAGTCATGGGCCATAATATAGCTGACAAGGTTAAAAAGAACCACCATCTAAACTTTACAGCATACACAATGCAAGCTGAGCACTGTTTCATATTTGGAATCATGAGTTTAAATGCCGATTACAAAAAACAGTATTTATATACTACATGTAACATGGTAAGGTTATTGAAAAAGGTTATCTATTCCATAGATAGGCAGATTAAAATTGCATCCAGATTGGGAATTACTTATGGATTAGTAGTTCACAAAGTACTAAAATCTTATGGCTCTAATTTTTCCCACATGTGGACAATGTATAAAAGCACTACAGAGCATGGGAAAGTTTGTTGTGAGAATTAAATGAGAAAATTTATCTAAAAGTGTGAGACTCAGAATGCATATTAGTTAACATCTCCAATCCACTTTCCTTGGCCTACACAACAACCACCAAAAGGCTTGATATTGTTAATTCTACATCTGCAAGTGGTATTGAAACTTTCTGTTCCACATCTTTCGTTGACATTAATAAAACACTTCAAGCTGATGTGGGTGGAAATTCCTTCCTGTTGAAAAGAGAACAAAACCTTCAACAAGGAGCAGCTGGAGACAAACATGGGAGAGAGGAAAAGCAGAAAGTGCTCTGTGGTTTAATCATTTAAATCACAGATTAAGTCAACACAATAGCATAGAAATTGCAAGGAATTTATAATGTGTGACTATAGCGGCAAGCTCACAAATCTTCTCATTGGACTCAACAGTGGAAATGAACCAAATGAACACAATTTTATATCTCCTAAGACAGAGAATTTATAAGCAAATATTTTATCTATTTTTTGCAATGAAATATAAGCATCAACTTCACGACAATAAATATTAATAATTATGACTGCCTATTAAATATTTTTGAGGTTTTACCGTATATGCAACCAAATAAACATCTTTTTCCCCTACTATCACTAAAAAGCTAAACACTTAAAAAACAAAAGCCATATGCCCCCCAAAATCAGGTCCATCATATGTTACAACTGGAAAAAGGACTGAAGACAATCTTTTGAATGGAGTTTTTAAAATGACACTAAATCTGAGGTGAATAAAAAAGTAGGAACTTTAAATTCTTGGCTACTGCTACCACAGGTTGATATCACTTTAAAGTTTTCAAGTTAATGGTTCAAAGGGTCACAAGCTCTCCATCTGTCAACAGAAGTCAAGCTGCATATTATGATGAATATCTGATACCTCGCTGATATAAAAGTTTCATCTGAGACTCTTGCTGGTTAATTAGTACAGTAGTGAACAGAACAAGACTCGGAAGAGAAATTTTTACTAAGTAGCATAAGATGGGGTTATCACTACTTCAAAATCAGTCAGTCCCTCAGCCTTTTAAAATTTTATTTATGAATGTACAAACTGTTGTTTATTAATTATTTCTTCCTTATTCTAGGAATAACTTAGGAATTCTGCCTTACATGGCAATGCAATGGAGTATTTTATGGAACACTTTATGTTCTGTGACTATTAGAGATATTTTTAAGACAAAATGGTTGAAATTTTCATATCCTTTATGAGCTAGTGGACATGAAAACTCCAAGTGATAGATGATTTCTATTTTTAACTTAAGGGTGGAGATAAGGATAATAATGATGTTGATGATGATGGCAATAGGATAATTTTACAGTTTTGATTGAGGAAAAACTACAAAATGTTCAGGTCCACGGAAGATCTAAATTTGTAGTATGTTTGTAACAACAGGTTTAACCTTCATGGAGCATCATCGACCCTGTCATTGGGTTTGAATATAGTCTCATGTGATACATCTGAAAGATGTGAGACTGTGCATGTGTTATTTGGATGCTAAACTCCTGAACAGAATGATTAACTCTGATATGGAACTTGAGAGGGACAGTAACAGTACTTTGGCAAACTTGCAAATGACTTTGTACTTTGACTAAAACATCAAAACCAGAGACCTAATGATTCTGAATCTACATTCCAGAGTTTATTTTTACTGGGTCTTGAAGTCAGTACAGATATGTTCTTTCCTATCCACCCTCCCTGTTCCTCTCATTGTATTCTCTGGCTGTCAAAATAGGATAGAAAAAATATATAACCATTTGCAAATTGAGCATAGACCTATATCTATTTATCACTCCTAAAATAATTTCATAATCACAGAAAGAAATTAATTTAGACTTTGTCATATATTTGAGTATATGAATGAAATATTCTAAAATTCTTGAATTTAGCAACAATTTAAGAAAAATTCAACATTGACATCAAAACATTGTAAAGCTTACACAAAAATGTCACAGGCAAATAAAGTTTTACTTTCCAAATTTATAAAAATTATGTTGCTCTGTGGTAAAGGACTTGTCTAGTATGATTCTGGCCCTGGGTTCAATGCCAAGGACAAGAAGAAAAGAAAGAAAAAAAAAAAGGAAAATAACACATCATGACTCAGGTTTGTTCCACAAAAATAAAGGCAGTTTGAATATTAAGAAGTTCATTATTATAAGATGTCATCTTAATAGTTCTGATAAAAATTAGTAAAATGTATCTTGAAAGATAGTTAAGTAATATGCAAAAGACTTATAGTACTCATGTGCGTGCCAGCACCACTAACCAAATGAGCTTTAACAATAGAAATTTAAATTCTTACATTTTTGAAAGCTGAAAGTAAGAAAACTAGGTGCTTACAGGCTTGTTCCCTTCTGAGGACTGTGCAGAAAAGGTCCAATGCAGACCTGACTTCTTGACAAATAGATAGCTATCTTCCCCTGTGTCCATTCACATTCTTCTTCTTCGTTGTGTCTTTGTGTCCAAATGATCCCATTCTAAAAGAACACCAGTTACGGGGGGATTAAAGCCCATGGGAAGGACCTCATTTTAATTTGATTATGCTTACCACCACAATGGATCTTATTTTCAGGGAGGGAAATGATTCAATTCATAACAACTTCAAAGAACAACTTAAAAATCCAAAAACAAAATACAAAATAAATTAGAGCTACATAAAAATGTAATAAGATGATGTTTAAAATTTTGTATGATAGAGAAGAAATACCTTAAGTAAATGACAAGTGACAACCAATGTCACTGATAGAAATCATCTGATAAATGAAAAGACAAGCACTAAGAACTCAATGGAAAAATAGCCAACAATGTGATGAAACATCACAGACACAAAATTGTATATACAAATGTGAGAAGTTAATAAGAGAAATGCCATATCATTTTTCACTTATTAGGTTGGACAGAATTTTGACAGCATTCTCTGTTAGTGTGATCTTGGAGGAAAGATTGTTCATTGCAGTCTGAATGCAGAATGAAAGATGTCAAAGAGATATGGCAAAATAGGTAAGAAATAAATAAGCATTCATCCATTGATCCAGTAATCCTACACCTAGAAATCAAGCCAAAAAATACTCCCCAAATATGTGAAAATCATATATGCAAGATTAACATGTACAGCAAAATGTTTTTTAATAAAGATATTGAAATGACTCTACTATCCATCAGAGAACAATTTTTGAGGACAAACTTATTTAGAAAGAAATCATGGATTCCATTTATTAGTTTTAATGTTAAAAATGTGGTCAGAACAGGACTTCTATAGCACAAGAAATAAAAGCAAGAATCAATAACTGAGATAGATTCAAACTAAATATAGCTTTCTCTCAGCAAAGGAAACTATCAGCAATGCGAAGAGAGAGCCTACAGAGTGGGAGAATATCTTTGCCAATCATACTTCAGATAGAGCACTCATCTCCAGAATATATAAAGAACTCAAAAAACTCTACACCAAGAATACAAATAACCCAATCAACAAATGTGCTAAGGAAATGAACAGACACTTCACAGAAGAAGATCTATAAGCAATCAACAAACATGAAAAAAATGTTCACCATCTTTAGTAATAAGAGAAATGCAAATCAAAACTACACTAAGATTCCACCTCACCCCAATTAGAATGGCGATTATCAAGAACACAAGCAACAATGGGTGTTGGAGAGGATGTGGGGAAAAACGTACACTCATACATTGCTGGTGGGGCTGCAAATTAGTGCAGCCACTCTGGAAAGCAGTGTGGAGATTCCTTAGAAAACTTGGAATGGACCTACCATTTGACCCAGCTATCCCACTCCTCGGCCTATACCCAAAGGACTTAAAATCAGCATACTACAGAGATACAGCCACATCAATGTTCATAGCTGCTCAATTCACAATAGCCATACTGTGGAACCAACCTAGATGCCCTTCAATTGATGAATGGATAAAGAAACTGTGGTATATATATACAATGGAATATTACTCAGCTATAAAAATTAATAAAACTATGGCATTTGCAGGCAAGTGGATGAAATTGGAGAATATCATGTTAAGTGACATAGGCCAATCTCAGAAATCCAAAAGAAGAATGATCTCACTGATAAGCGGATGATGACACATAATGGAGGGTGAGAGGGGGGCAAGAATGGAGGAAGGAGGGACGGTATAGAGGGAAAAGAGAGGTGGGAGGTGTGGGGGGGAAGGAAAAATAACGGAATGAATCAAACATCATTACCCTAAGTAAATGTATGATTATGCAAATGGTATGCTGTTACTCCATGTACAAACAGAAACAACATGTATCCCATTTGTTTACAATAAAAATAAATTTTAAAAAAATGTGGTCAGAAGTCTTATCTCAGTTGCCAGCCTCCTGCCTTAAGTATCAATCCATATCTTAGTTTTATTGCAAAATAGACTCTTTACAAAAACAATCTAAAAACTTTCTGGATGTAAATGTATGAGTAAATGAGTGAATGGGGACATAAGGTGGTGGGCATTAGGTGAAAATGGTGGCTGGGAGAGATTAAATCACCAGAAGAAATCCTTTACCAAGGAGTACCAGAAACTCATGGGAAAAAAAAAAAAAAAAAATGCCTCATTAACCCATCTTTCAACAAACAATTCTGGGTATCTTTTCTATTTTTCAGGAATTCTGGAATATGTAGTTCACAGCAGAAGCTCTAATAATGTCCCTTATTGGATTTTTCTCCTTCCTCTTTCACTTTCTCTTCTCTTTTACTTCTCTTGTTGCCTTTGATTATCTCCCCAAATAAACTACCAGAACCCAAGTCATTGTCTCAGATTCTAAATTAGAGGTAAGGTGTTAAGGGAATTTTACCATAGTAGGGGCAGGTTAAACAACAGGAATGTGCTGATCATTTTTTACCATCACTAATTTGGAAAAATCAGATACCAATGCGTATGTGAAAAAAATGTTCATTTTAGAGCAATAGCAAAGACATACTCTTGCTCCAGTCACCTCACACACAAATAAATTATAGCCACACCTTTAGATCTTTGTTCCACATTGGTATATTAACAAGACCACAATACGGAAAACCAACAATTTAAGGGGGAGGGCATTCTATAAGATGACTGGCCATGATTTTTCAATGTAAGTTTTTAAAATTAAAAAAAAGAAAGATTGTATTGGATTGAAAAAAAGTTTAAGAAACATGATAACCAAATTCAGTGAGTAAACATTATTTGGATTCTTCTTTAAACCATAATAAAAAGACATTGTTTAAATAACAAGGGAAATTTGATTAAAATCTAGACAGATACTGTTTATAATGATAATGGCACTGTGGTTATATATGAAAATATGCATATACCTTAAAGAAATTGAAATTTCTATGTATTTTAAATATACTGAAATGCAGAGAATGATGTTGCATGTCTTAGATTTGTTTCAAAATAACTCAATAAACAGCAAACAATGAGAGGGTGAAAGGGATGAATCGAGTGTGAATAATTTGATAATTCTTGAGATATATGTGATGAAGATGAGAAGGCATGTTATATTCTTCTCTTTACATTTGTTTGCATTTGAAGGTTTTCATAATAATGTAAATGAAAAACTAAATTATGTTCCTAATTCAGAGAAGATGTAATTAAGGGGACATTGTGAGAAAATTCAAGTAGAAAGAAGTCCCACACTCAAGATGAGAGACATATTTTTGGAAGTATGAGGGATTCCAAACTTGAAAAATAGAAATAATACAATAGGTCCAGTCTACTAGGAAGGTCCTGCTGCCCATTTTGATAGAGTGTCAGGTATTAAAGTTGTGCTAGAGTGAAGTGACAGTAAGGGTGTGGAATGCAAACCATTTTTAAAGAAGTTTTCTATTAAAATGAGAATACTATTTGCTGGTGAGTTTCCAAAGTAGAAGAAAGGGCAAATCAATAGTATTTGTTAAAAATAATAAATGATATATATTTCATAGCATTTGAAGTATTCAAAATTATATCTGCCTCTGCCAAATGTCATAAAGTCTACTAAAAAAAAAAAAACTTACTGAGATCAATTTTGCTTATCCTATCCTCTTTCATGATTTCCATGAATCAGAGATACATGTGTGCTTTAGCGAAAATCATCAGACTGTGAACCATGAAAACCTAGAGTTTAATCTTAGGCAAAACAATCCCTTCAAGCAGTGAATTTTTCACAATAAAATGACATTGTTAGGAATATAGATGCTGCATGTCAGGATGTTTTGCCATTATGCTCCCTTATGGAGCAGGTAATAGTAATGGTAATAATGATGATTGTTATTATACTAATAGAACTAGTGGTAAGGGGTACATATTTTGAGATATTTTATGATTTAAATGTTATTTAATATGATATTTTATAATAGCTCATTAAGATGATAATGAAACTCCATCAGCATGAAAGGACTTACAAAATCACCAAGGAACTGAGTCCTGCACAAACCTATTGTCAACAGTTTTGCCCATGATTCTATTAGGTGTATGTAGAGAAAATGAACTAAAGGATGGTCAAGGAATTGTTTAGGGAAAGAATATAAATACATCTTCAAAGAAACGAGGTCAGACTAGTGAGTGATTCTTGGTCTTGAATTTATTGCTATCCTGCTGAATTTGAGATATGTGAAGTTCAAATAAGCACGTTGGGGGATGATGTTTTCCCCTGCTTATTTGACATGGAACAAGATAAAATTGAAGAAACTGACTTAGAAATTCTGCGGTTAGAGTCGTTTTAACAAAATAATCATTGATAGAAAAATATTTATCAGCAGCATTGTGAATGACTGTGTTTGTAGCATTAAGGAACTTGTTACGATAATAATACCTACTTATTAGTCAGTGATAAAGAACACAGGTTTAGGGAGTAGGCCACTTTGCCTTGCATACTGGCTCCATAAATAGCTGACTGAAGTATTTTTGGCAATCTATGTGATATTTTTTTGGCATGAAATTCTCAATTGTAAAATAAGAAATTAATGTTCTTTCCACCATAGGAATTTCTTGAATATGAAAGAAATATTCAAGAAAGAAAGGCTCTCATTAATGTTCCTTACCACATACATAGGATCATGAAGAGGAGAACAATGGGGCATTACCAATAAACTTGTTCCTTAAATCTAAACATCAGATAGGACCATGGATTGAACTTTGGAAGAGAAAAAGAATACTGGGGGAAAACACTAATCGAAATCTTAAAATCTAAGTAAAGGTTGTGGTTTAATTACTGGAATTTGCTAATATTTCATCATTAGCATTAATTATTTCACTAATTACATACTAACCCCAGGAATGTATATGGGAATTCTCTCTACTGTTAGAGTATATATGAGAATTTTCTCTAGTTTTTCAACTTTTAATGAAGTCTAAAATTTCCTCAAAATAAAATATGTAAAAATATGTAATGATATTCTTATATAGGTTGCAAAGTTAAGATCCAGTCTATCAACTATATGCAGGATAATCTAGTCCAAAAATGAATATGCATGAAAAATGTAAGAAACATATAATATTGGTTCTTATGATGAAAATACAAATGATTTTTCCTTTGTTTATATTTTTAAGTTTTCCACAACAAAAGTTTTTATTTTATGAAAAATAGTTGAACCCCAAAAGTAATCGAATTAACTTATAAGATGATTTTTATAAATTCAATAAAATTATTTGGATTTAATTTTGTTTCAATAAGATTCCATTAGTTTATGTACATAATATTTTGAATAAAAGAAAAATTGCTGAAGGCAATTTTATTATTTTATTTAAACTCATGTATTCCTATATTAAGAAGTAGAGTCATTAGTTCAATAATGAAACATTATAAAATATATGGATGTCTAAAGTATACATAAGATAGAGTGCATTAAGTTCTAAGAAGTAGAAACAGATCAAAGTTCACATATTCATTGTCAGAAAGTGATGAGTATAAATTTGTCTAGTTAATTTTGCCCTAAGGTTGAAAATCTAAGTAAAACCATTAAATAAAATCATATGCTTTGAGAAAAAAAATAATAATTATTTTCAGTATGTAATATTATGGAAGCATCATTCAAAAATTAAAAAACTCAATCTCCACCCATTAAGAAATCTAGTAAGGTAAATTTTCATGTAACAAAGAATTACAGAAGAAACAAGACAGTAAGAAAGGATTCATTCCTTCAGCCTTGCAGAGAATCAGAGAGAATTTCATAAAGTTGATGACCACCAAATTGAATTCTAAAATATGGATGAGAATTCCCAGGAAAGAAAAAGAAAATAGCATTCTAAGTAGAGATATAGACACCTACAAATGGAGAAACAAAATAGCATATGCATCATTTAGGAGTTTTTTTGTTCTCAAAAGTTAGGAAGCATAACTAACAGAAGTATACATCATAAGGTGATTTCTCATTTGCCTTTGAGAAATATAAGCAGTTGTGCAGTTGGTTTTGATTAACTCCATAAGGTTAGCATGTTGGATTAGCATATTCACTATTGTTTTATGATTTCTGTCATGGTACAGCAAAAATATTGCAGGACAGACCTCATAACCAGCTCCTGTGGTGAATCTTCTATTACTAGGAAGCAAACATTTCATAGAAGTCTCACTAAACTTTCAATTAGTTGTCATTGGACATGTCTTGATGATTTTCTTTTAATTTTCAAAGGAAAATACCTATGTTTCCAACTTCTTTAATACATCATAGTAAAAAGAAATAAATGTTTTAAGGTAATTTAAGAGGGAAATTAAATACTTCAGTACTGTTGAACACCAAACTGCAAATTAAAAAGACAGAGAGTATTTCTAAAGCAATCAACAAGTTTCAGAGAATGAAAGAGGAGACTGGACTTTGTTGGAGTGACAAGGGATAACTAAGATAAATTGAAAATATCACCATCGCATTTCAATATTCAGAAGCGAATTCTGGTGTTTGTGTGAAGGAAGAAAGGTAAGAGAGACATCAAGGAAGTTATACACAGAGAAGCATACCATGTTAATGGTTGGGAAGACAAAAATATTTCTAAAATGTCAGCTCTTCCCAAATTCTTTTACAGATTCATTACGGTGCCAATCAAGATCTTGGCAGGTTACTTTATATATATTAATAAAGAGAACCTGAAGGTTTTAGGCAGGGAAAAGATTCAAAATAATAAACAGAATATTAAGGAACAATGAACTGACACTGACATGAGGATTTACTGTAAAACTGGTCTCAGGTAATCTGCAGCATGGTGAAAGAATAGACATACAGTGAAACAGACTTGATGCCCAGAAATACATCTCCACAAATACTGTCAATCAGTTTTTGACAAACAAAGGAAATTCATGGAGAAAGTATTTTCAATAAATGGTGCTGGAACAATTGGATATTCACATTTTAAAAAATCTAGAAACAGATCTTATGCCTTTCACAGCAATTCATTTAAAAATTATCAGAGAAGAATGGGGGAATTTTAGATTATGTAGAAGGAAATGAGAGGGAGAGGGGTATGAAAAGTGGTGGAATGAGACAGACATCATTACCCTATGTACATGTATGATTACACGAATGGTATGAATCTACATCATGTACAACCATAGAAACAAAATGATGTACCCCATTTATATACAAGGAATCAAAATGCAGTCTGTAAAAATTAAAAGGTAAATTTAAAAATAATAATAATAAAAGATCATAGAACAAATATAAAATGCAAAACTATAAAAATTTTAGAACAAAACATCTGTTTGGAAATAAAGTCTTAGGTACATGCAATACCAAAATATAATACATAACAGAAGCAACTGATAAATAATACTTCATTAAAATTAAACACTTCTAATACATGAAAGACAAACTTAAGAAAAATAAAAATACCAACCACACACTTGGAAAAATCATTTGAAAAATATATAGGTGATACAAGGTTTATATCTAAAATACATAAAGAACTGTTTAAACTTAAGAAAACAATAAATTAAAAGCTGGGTGGTCTGGGGCTGTAATGCCATAGTAAAGCACTTGCTTAGCATGCATGTGGCCCTATGCTCTTATCCCAGTACACCTCTCTCTCTCTCTCTCTGTCACATACACACACACACACACACACACACACACACACACACACAAACACACATGCAAAGAATAAGAGAAAAGGTCTTAGACTTTTAGACATCTGATAAAGAAGATATTCAGTCCATGACCATTTGAAAAGATCCTCAACTTTGTCATTAGGTACTTGCATGTTAAAACAATGAGAAATCACTGTACCTTATTAAAATGTCTAACATTCAGAACACTGAAATCACCAAGTGCTAGTGAGGATGCGGAGCTATGGTAATTCTCATTACTATCTGAATGAGGTACAAAATGGAAAAGCCACTTTGAAAGATAGGTTACATTTTTACTAAAAAGTAAATATATACTTATCATACAATTTAACAATCATGCTTCTAGATATTGATCCAACTGAGTTGATAACTATGTCCTCATAGTATCTATGCGCAAACATTAATAGTGACTTTATAAGTGTCAGAATTTGAAAACCCCAAGATGTTCTTTATGAGTGATAAGCAAACTGGGGCACCTATATGCATGGAGATATTTATTGTTCAACAATAGAAATAAATCAGTTATCAAGCCATAAAAAGGCATGGAGGTACTTTAAATGCATATTGTTAAGTGAAAGAAGCCAAACTGAAAATCCTACAAATTATTTAATATATCTGTGCCATTCTGAAAAAGGAAAAATGATAAGAGGTTGCCAGGAGTTTGTGGATATATGTGGGGAGAAAGATGACTCGATGAAGCTCAGAGTGTTTTTAGCGAAAATATTCTCTGTGATATTGTAGTGGTGGAGAGCTGGCATTACACACACTTTCCTTACAACCCAAAAAGAGTTTGACAGGAAGAGTGAAGTCTATACTTTGGACTTTGATAATGTGTCAATATGGGCTCATCAATTATGTCAAATGAATCATAAATCATACTAAAACAGCATATAACAAGAGGCGGGCAGAGAGTAGTGGAGGTAAATGGAATCTCTGTACTTCTGCTTAATTTTTCCATAAATCTAAACACCCCCAAAATAAAATGTAATGATAGAAAAACAAAAATGTTGACAAGGTAAAAAGCTTTTTCTCAGCAAAGAATACAATCAATAAAGTGAAAAGAGAGTCTACAGAGTGGGATAAAATCTTTTCCACACACACTTCAGATAGAGCACTTATCTCCAAAATTCATAAAGAACTTACAAAACTTTACACAAAAAATACAAAGAACCCAATCAATAAATGGACCAAGGAACTGGACCAGACACTTTACAGAAGAAGACATACAGGTGATTAATAAATATATGAAAAAGTGTTCAATATCTCTAGTAATTAGAGAAATGCAAATTTCAACTCTAAGATTTCATCTTATTTCAATTAAAATGGCTATTATCAAGAACACAAATAATAACAGATGTTGGTGTGGTTGTGGGGAAAAAGGCACACTTTTACATTGCTAGTGGAGTTACAAATTTGTGCAGCTACTCTGGAAAGCAGTGTGGAGAATCCTCAGAAAACTTGAAATTGACTCACATTTTGACCCAGTTATCCCACTCCTCGGTTATACCAAAAGGAATTAAAATTAGCATACTACAGTAATGCAGCCACATCAATGTTTATAGCAGCTCAGTTCACAATAGCTAGATTGTGGAACCAGCCTAGATACCCTTCAACAGATGAATGGATAAAGAAATTGTGATACATATACACAATGGAATATTATTCAGCCATAAAGAAGAATAATATTATGGCACTTGCAGATAAATTGATGGAATTGGAGAATAGCATGCTAAGTGAAATAAGCCAATCCTGAAAAACCAAAGGCCAAATGTTTTCCCTGATAAGTGGATGATGATATATAATGGGGGCTGGGGGTGGTGAGAGGTGAGAGAAGAATGGAGGAACTTTAGATTATGTAGAAGGAAATGAGAGGGAGGTGGGGTATGAAAAATGGTGGAATGAGACAGATATCATTACCCTATGTACTTATATGATTATGCAAATGGTGTGAATCTACATCATGCACAACCATAGAAATGAAATGATGTACCCCATTTTTGTACAAAGAATCAAAATGCAGTCTGTAAAAAATTAAAAAAAAATATTTAAAAAACCTAAAAAGAGCTATGAACATAGTTGGAAGTAGTCATGTAAATAAAAAGTAATAAAGTTTCAAACTAAGACACAGGTCATCCAACACAGGTCTCCAGAGGAGAACAACTTGGGAGATACATACGATGTAGAATCAATGTTGCTTAGAGTGTATCATAGAGTTATAGGACAATAAGAATCTAGAATTACTTCTGTAAATCTGACTTGAATGCCTGGGTGACACTAATCATTGTAGAAAGGAGATTACGATGATGAAAAATAAATAATGATTTCATGTATGATTTAAGGTGTACTAGCAACATATAGAACATGTTCAGTTCAGTGTCACAATAATGTGCCACATGTTGGTGGCAAATAATGATGAAGATGTCTGAGAAAATAGGACATGCCTGAAATTGTTAAATAGAAGACATTCTTTCTTGCCAGAGATTTGAAGGATTCTGAATGTTCAAAAGAGGTTTCCTCTGTTTAATTACCTTCCATATTTCATAATCCAGTTCTAGAGTGCAGTGAAACCTTCAGAATGTATAAAAAGTTCTAAGAAACTCTGTAACATAAAAACAAATTATCAGGTTCAAAATGGGCAATAGACCTAAATAGACATTTTTCAAAATGATCAACAGGTACTACATGAAAATATTCTCAACGTCACTAATCATCAAGGGAATTCAAATCAAACCACAATGAGACACCATTTCATTCCAGTAAAGAAAACTGATATCAAAAAGGAAAAGATAACAGGTTATGGCAAAGACATAGGGAAAAGAAACACTTGCATGTTGCTGGTGGGAATGTTATGTAGAACAGCCATTACAGAAAATAGTATGGAGATTTTTTAAAAAACAATTAAAATAGAATTAACATATGATTCAGTAATTACACTATAGGGTATTTATCTACATGAAAAGAAATTAGCATGATAAAGAAATATATAGACTTCCACATTTATTACAGTACTATTCATAATAGCCAAGAGATGGGAAAAACCTAAGTATCCATTTGCTGATGAATGGATAAAGAAAATGTGATATATATGTACAGTGGAACTCTATGCAGCCATGAAAAGGAATGGGGTCCTGTCATTTGTGATAACATGGATAGGACTGCAGATTATTTTGTCAAGATTATTATATAAAATGATAAATCAGCCACAAATATGTACCACATAACCTCACTCATATATGGAATCAAAAAGTGCTTATCTCATAGAAGTTATGAGTAAAATAGTGCTTCCTGAGGCTAGGGAGAGGTGGAGGGATAGAGGGGAGAAATGTTCATCCATGGATACTCAATTACATTTTGATAAGGGTAAGAAGTTCTGATGTGCTGCATTACATGGTTTGATTATAGATAACAGTTATGTACTGTTTATTTCAAAATACTAAAAGAAAAGATTTTGTATGTTTCTACCTCAAAGAAATGATACATGTTTAAGGAGATACATTTAATCTGATTTAAATGTTACAAATTACATACACATATCAAAATATCATATTACCCATAAATGCATATAATGTTTATATTTTTATGTATCAGTTAAAATAATTTTATTAAATTGAAAAATGTAAAATATTAAATGTTATTAATCTGCTTGTATTAGATATCTTATTAATTGGGTATCGGTCCTAATTAAACTCAAATTCCAAAACCAATACGAAAAATGTAATGAAAAAAACTTTGAAACAAAATGTGGAGTTTTAAGCCCTGCTTGGAACATGCAAACAAGGGCAAAGGTAAAAGGGACTTTTAATGAATAGAAATGGTTAGACATTGTCAAAGAGCATTATATACTGAGCATCATTTCCAAATATTTAGGCAATCTGATTTTGCATGACATCTACATTGTATGGGCCCGACTTGGACATGAAAGCACTACAATTCCCTTAGAAGGAGATTCTTCAATTGTGTCTCTGAAAATATTTTGATTTCTTTCTATGAGTGATACTGTGTGTCATTGCCTCTAACTACATTCTCACAACACTTTGAAAATGTAGCTGGTAATTTAGATAGCATAACACAATAAGTGTAGCAAACCAGGAGAATATTAAAGGGACATGCAAATGAAATCACGAGTATGAATAGCATCAAAAGTTACAGATATGGTCATAACATCATAAAATGAAAAACTGGATTTTATCATAAAGACAAAATTCTGTAAAATGAAGTAAACATAGCTGATTATCTAGATTCCTGGATTCCAGTTTTGTGAAAGAGAGCCTTGTCATACTTCAGATATTTTAAACAAGAAAATGAAGTGTATGATTCTGGTAGACCTAGAAATGAAGTCTATACAGACCTATATGATAAACTTAGAAAATGAAGTATATATAGATAACTGATTGAGATGGAATATAAAAAACTTACTTGGTATAGTAGCACAAATTTTCAACACTTTAATACTTATATATTTTCTTTTCTAAGTATTATTATAGAAATGCATCACGTGCTGCCTGAATCTTGTAAGGTATGCAGGGGAGGGCATAGTACATCTATTTATGCATGAGGAATCTATGGCTCAGAGAACATAAGAAAGTTGGCCATGTCAAACCCTGCACTGGATTCCAAGTGTGGTGACACAGAATACTTCACATTGTATGACTTTCTTAGTGTCTGCCAAAAATTAAATTTGTGGTTGTCATTTGTTTTACTTTCGTTCTATTTTACTATTCTCATGAATAATTAGGAAGAGATCAAATGACCTCCTGAAGGGGGCAGATAGACATCCTTAAGCATTAGGAAAACTACTCCAACAAGAAATGAGTAGATACTTGATGACTTGAAAAAGTGGATGTTGATTATACAGTAGTGTGAGGAAAATGTAGCAGGAGGAGCTTTTAAAGTTTCTGGTATGTGCTCCAAGAGGTCTGGGTACCTGTCCTAGCTCAGCATTCTGAAGCACTATAGTGGGATCTATACAGAAACAAACAGCATGCTACAGTGATGCAACCACACCAATGTTTATAGCAGCTCAATTCACAATACCTGAACTATGGAACCAACTTAGGTGCCCTTCAACAGATGAATGGATACAGAAAATGTGGAGATATATATATATATATATTATAGATATATATATATATATGAATATTACTCAACCTTAAAGAAGAATGAACTTATGTCATTTGCTGGTAAATGAACAGAACTGGAGAATATCATGCTAAGAGAAATAAGTCAAACCCCCAAACCAAAGGCTGAGTGTTTTCTCTGATATGCAGATACTAATTCACAATAGGGTTGCGGGGTGCTAGGGAAGAATAGAATTACTTTAGATCA
Organism: Sciurus vulgaris; assembly: GCF_902686455.1. Taxonomy (NCBI): domain Eukaryota; kingdom Metazoa; phylum Chordata; class Mammalia; order Rodentia; family Sciuridae; genus Sciurus; species Sciurus vulgaris. The sequence goes on along the minus strand of NC_136467.1, from coordinate 93,730,851 downwards.
GCAGAGGAGATTGAAGGGAGGGAAGGAGGTATGGGGATAGGAAGGATAGTAGGATGAATCAGACATTATTACCCTGTGCACATATATACCTATAAACTGGTGGGATTGTACATCATGTATAACTAGAAGAATAAGAAATCATACTTCATTATATATGATGTATCAAAGTTCATTCTACTGCCATGTACAACTAATTAAAACAAATAAAAAATAAATTTAAATTTAAAAAGACCATTTACATTAATCAATAAAATGTTTGGAACTGTACCAGTAAAAAAAAAAAAAAAAAAAAAAAAAAAAAAAAGTTCATTTTCATGAAGATTTTTGCTAACATCAAACTATAAACATCTTGACACATAAACAGAATTTACAACCAGGAATGGAGCAAAGGATCACATAAATACCTAATTTTGAGAAATTTTACTTATTATTATAAAAAAAAATTAATTAATATATGTGAAGTGTTATGCAAACGTCATCCACCATTATCTCAGCTTTAACTCTGTGTGCTTTCATTACATAAACCCATGGTTTTGTGGAGTTGCATTATCTCATTCAATGTGTTTTTCCCTCTGAAACTTTTCCTAGTCCCTTTATTGGAAACAGCAAAAGTAGGCTGGAAATAATTCCAACATTACCTAGCGCGGCCATCCACAGGGGGGGCTCCACACCTCACCCCAGGCACAAAAGTGGGATTGTGCAACTTTCCTTTGTGTCCCTGCTCCCCCCCACCTCTATTTGGTCATTCAGTTTATTCTTCATGATGCTATCAGGGCACTAAGTTCCTAAAGGGAATGTGTTGAGACCCTTTCTCTACTAAAAACTTATAATTTCCATATGTCCAACAGGGGAAATGAATACACACACACACACACACACACACACACACACACACATACACACACTTTCTCACAAAGCAGTCTAAGGTTTTTAACATACCGCCTTTCTCTCCTTCTCAGTTCCCAACCACCACGTCAGACTTTAAGAAATCTGATTCCACTATTATAAACTCCTTGCAGTTCCGGGAACAAAACAATTATTTAAAAAAAAATTGACAGGTACAACTGTACTCATTTATGTACAATATGTTTTACAGTGTGTATACATTTTGGGCTAGTTAAGTTAATTAATTAACAAATAGGTTGCCTTACAGAATTATCAAAGTTGTGGTTAAATAAGCGTTTAGCTTTTGTTTCCTGGTCTTTATTTTTGCCTTTAATAGGCTTGCCCTTTATCCCTTGTTCACCAAGAAATTTTCTACTCAATGTTTGAGACTCAATGCAATTGTCACTTTCTCTGGAAAGTCTTTTACTTCTCCCTTCTTTGTGCTGTAACTGTCCATTGTATATATCTCTATTATAACACCTTTTAAGTGGTATTGCTTTTACTTTTTTATTTGCCTAGACATGCCTGGTTTCATCTAGATGGTCTCCCTGAAAACAATGACTAAAATAGAAATGCGCTTCTTGAATTCCTAAGACCTTGATACAGTTTTTTTTAATGAGAAGATATTTTAAATCAGCAGGGGAAAGTACTTAACATTCAGCTTTTTATATTGGCAAGATATGTACAAAAGGCACTTTAATTCCACTCCTGTCTCTCATCCCATCCTGGTTTCTAGGTGGGAGATGGTCAGAGGCATGTAAATATCTAAGTTACATAAGTCAGGTCAAAATGGTATGCCTAGAAAGCAAAGCTTTATGACAAAGGAATTGAGAATATTATATAAGATAAAGATCAGTGATATTGTCTTACATAACTCTATTTACATAACTGTAAACAGCATACATCAAATACATATCAAACATATATGGATATTTTCTTTCTAGGATATTCCTTACAAGTTTTCTGATAAGGTTGAATATTTTTGCATATGTTTGGATGAACCAGAACCTCAGAATTAACCAAAATGAAATATAGGGCACCAAAACTTTCAGCAGGATGCACCATATTAATCACAAAACAGAGTTCTTAAAATAATGCTAGACTATAGAACAGAGCTTCTTAAACTTCTTTTCTTGTTTATATCATCATCATAAGAAATTTTGTTAGACATTATATTTTGATCCTTCCCATGAAATTTTAATACCACCCGATACACTGCATATTTATTTATTTGTTTGTTTTAAAAATATCTGTGCTGGACCCACACAAAACAGAGATATTATTCACTTTCCAAAGGGGGTGGTATGGCCTCCACTGAGAATGCACACCCTGGAGAAACGTCACAGACAGCCTTCAGTCCATAACTTTGCCTAACCTTCGCAGGAGGAGGTTGTCCCTTCCTCTGCTTTAGCACAATAGGATACACTGAAGTTCAGTGAAATGTGAATAATACTGGTGTGCCGCAGAGTAGCCATTAATCCCGGGGGTCCTCCACTCCTCTCATGTTCTGTTACCCAGCAGGGTTTCCCTTGAGAATTCTTCTGCCCTGCTCTTCTATACAAACTGAAACTTCTCTGGAGAATATGGGCTGAGTAATCAGACTTTCTGATAAACTTCAAAGAAGGGCCCCTCACAGGTTTGCTTTCTCAGTTTATATACTCCAGGGCATTAAAATATTGATGATCCTCCTTCAGACTGGTGCCTAGACCTCTATTTGTCTTCTGGTAAGGAAGTGAAGTAGTACTAGGTAACCATCCATATCACAAAAGGATAAAGGAGGACCTCCATGCCACAGTTCAGACACATGAGGACCAACTCTCCTCTTAACCTCAATGCCACTCTTGCTGACATTTGCAGGGTTACTGGAGTCTCTGTTTTTTCCTGGTAATCAGAATAAACAAAAACCTAATGTCCTTGTCAGTTAGGCAATACAAGGAACCTGAAATTCACTCAACAGCAGATATTTATTAATACTTTTGGAACTGAAAGTCTACTGTAATATACAAGAAAAAACCTTGAAAATGTTTATAATACTAATAAAAAGAATAATTTTAAAGTTCAGTACCAGTTCAAAAACATTTTGCCATTGGGAGATGTTATTTCAATCACAAGCAGAACACTAATGCCTCTTTGCCAGACTTCAAGTTGATTTTATTTTATCCTTTGTAGAACACAGTGAAATTATCATAGGTGTATTTGAATCATACTGATGATTATCTGATTGAAACACACTGTCATCACAAAAATCACAATGGTAATTTTAACTCTTGATCATGATATATATATATGTGTATATATATATATACACATATATATATATATGATTGTAGACAAATCATAAAACATGAACAAATTTATTTTTCCTATGTCTAAATTTGGAAATCATCTTCCTTGTTGAGTAATAACTATTCCACATGTTTTAATTCAAAGAGGCCTTCCAATATTTCTTTTGTGGGTCACCTAGTCAAATTTAGTAACTTTGTAGTAATGGTCATGAGGTATAGGAATAAAAATGACTCTACCCTTGAAATATTAATGGTACTAAAATCTAGCTGTGAGCAGAACGGGAAGGGTGACAATTAAAATAGAATACCAAGAGTATTCCTTCCTTTCTGTGCTTCAGGCCCAAGATTTCCCCAAAAGAATTTTCTCTTATGTGTTTTTTATGTGAAATATGTAATGTGCTAACTGAAAATCATTTTCTCAAAACTATATAGAGGAGAAAGATACTTAAAACTTATATTCCAGTCAGCTAAAAAGAACTTTATTACTCTAGAGAAAAGACATGCCACGGCTACCCTGGCGGGCAAGTGTGGAAGGGAGTTCCTCTCTTCACAGTCAGTACCCCTTTGGAGACATCTGATGAGTGCTTTTCATCATAAGGATGAATCCTTGGAGAAAATTACTTTCTATATTTCCGATGGACAGAGTCATCAATATTGAAATTCTACTTAGGATGCTACTCAGTTTGGGATGGAAGCCAAGATGTGAAGAAGAGCTGCCGAAGTAGCAATCATTAGAGCAACCATTTTTGTGAGCACAGAGCCCAAAAGCTACTTATTAAATTCTTAAAAACTTTCTGAGTTCTGAAGAAGAAGAATATGTTTATGTATTGAATTTGGAGTCTGGGCGAGGGTAAGTAAGGACAGAAAATTTGCTCAAAAAAACACTGTGATCAGGTTCAGGACAGTGATAAAGTGGACACTTCATTCAAAACATAACACAACCCCTGGTTTTCCTTGACACCTTTCAATTATTAAAATCTCAAGGGCATTTGGAAGATAGACAAAGCAAGTTTGCAAAAAGAAGGGAAATCATCATTCAAGGAGAATGGGGTGATTCCTGTATTTCTAGCAACAAAAGTAGATCGGTATAGATTAAATCTAAAACAAGCATTATCATCAAGATTACAGGTCTTTGAAAAGCGCTGCAACAATCCTCTTTAGAGAAGACTGAAGAATCTACTACTAAGGAAAAGAAATCTTGATACTATATAAAATGGGGCTCTACTTATATGTGCTGTGATTTTGAAGGCCTAAGTACCTACAGATGGAATGCAATAGAAAGGGGTCCTTCAATTATAAGTCTGAAAGCTGACAAAAACGTCAGAAAATAACAAAATGGCAATGATCTAAATTCTCCTCAGGACACATCAGAATAAGCTAATGTAAAACTGCCCTGACCATTTCTACCCTCCATGTAAAAGTAAATACAAAAACAGAAGAGTCCCAGAGAGTGGGTTACAAGGGATCACAGTTAGAAAGCCATCTCATTAAAACTACCAGTCATCCCCGCTTATAGATCCTACATGCATCAAGTTTATGGATGGTTATTCCAGGACATGTTCACATTGGGGTTGTCAGGCTGGGGGAGTATCTTAGTGTTAAATGACTTGCCTAGCATCTGCAAGGTTCTGGCTTCAATCCCCAGCAGTGCAAACAGACAAACAAAATTAAACCCTTGTTGAGTAGTTATTCAAATAATTTCCCTAAGGACTCAGATAATAATCTGGAAAACAATAATATAGAAATCATTGAATTATACTTTATAAATCTTGATTGGAGAAAAATCTTGAAACTATAGTTAAATATGTGTAGGTTTTAAAAATGTAGTCAAAGAGAAACAACTAATACTTGGCTAGCATACATATTTCCCTTTTTATTGGTTTCTATGAGGGGGGAACAAAAACAATCCTCCTCAAAAAAAATATCAGTCAGACAGAGGTAATTTCTTTTTCTTCAAATCTCAGGAGAATCAATCAAATTCCATATTAAATGCTAAGTTCTTTGATTTGAGGTTCTCTGATCCCTGGCCTATGGAAAAAGAACCTACAAAGAAAATTCCAACCCAGCAAAATTCTTTACTCTTCCAAGGAATATAGCTTAAACCAAAAGTATATCTTTAGAGATTTCAGGATTTACTAAATAAACCAAAAAAAAAAAAAAAAAAAAAAAAAAAAAAACCAGAAACAACAAAAGAGGGGGAGAAGATAATCAGACCTATAAAATATAGAGCCATGGTAAATTTTACAAATGACTCCTGAAGACATCATATCTTATATAACATTGTAATCCTTTTCATTTGTCAACTTGATAATCCTGCCTAGAAAATAACATTTCACATTATGAATGGTATGAACTTAGAAAAACATGAAACAGAGGAAAAAAGCACACACAAAAAAGAAGAATAATCCCTGTGCTACCTCTAGAGGTAACCCCTCATAATCTTGTATTTTCTTCTTATGATTTTTGCTTTGGATCTTCTCCCACTTAAAATAATTGTTATCATACAGTATATAATATTTGATCATTTGTTAATAGAAATTCATGGATCCTAGAATGAAGATGATAAAAAAAGATCTTGAAAACAGATATTTCCTACAACTGGGATATTATCTTCCTCAAGTTAGAAAAAAAAAAAAAAAGTATCTTTTTCAGTAAAGATTAAAAGATGCAGAAAGCAATTCTTATTTTGCTCATGATAAAAATGCAAAATTTGTTGCTCTCTGTAGCTGTTTTCTTGCAGACTATTGATGGAAAAATGGGAAGGAAAAAGGGAAAATGGAAGGACATAATGTATGGTAACCCTCCCCGTGTAGTAATTTAGATGTATAAATTGTTTAGCAGTAACTGTTTAGTAAGTTCTGGGTTAGACAAACACTGCTTACTTCTGTAAAGGTTTATACACATATCAATCACAGCTTGAAAAGCATGTAAAGTATCTGACATGAAAAAAATGTACTTCCAGGATCTCAAAAGAGAAACATTTCAAAGAAACTGTTTGATCTCCCAAATCACCTGAAAACACATAAATAACTAGGGTTTTCATTTTAGTTACAAAGTACAGGAAGAAATGCTAGTTGTTTTCCCATTTGAGTTCTCATTTTTTTAATGAGAATTTATCCTCAAATGGTTTTGCAATATTAGAGAATATCTTTCTGTTTCATTCACATATGTTAGTTTGATACATTTTTGTTTAATTTTTCCTTGACTCTGCACCCCCTTTTACCTATTATTCATGTACTTTTATGGTCGAACTTCTTGAAACCATATTATGTAACTGTTACCCACCTTCATTTCCTTATATTCACTGAATAAACATTTCTAATTTGGATTTGATCTCCAAACTCTAAAGAAATTCTCTCTCCCCAGCAGTCTTTTCCTACAGCATAGCCAAAGTCAGTGGTTACTTTTCTTTACTTGTTTTTCTCATATTCTATAGTTTTCTCCTGGAAAATTTCCTCCTCAATATTTTCATTTTTATGTCCATCAATATGAACATAAATATTGTATAGGAAATGTTTGATAGCAACTTTTTTTCTGCAGATATATTTTTCTCTTCATCTTTAAAATAGAGCATTTGGCTAGAATGGTCATAGTGTAAAAATAGTAACAATCTCCATGGATCCATCTCTCATATGATCATGCCAGCCACTAGGCAAAAGCATTTCATTGTCTTTATCTCATTTGGGTGGCAGGTGTCATTAGTTCATTTTTACCTGAGAGGAAATTGAACATCAGAAGAAAGTGAACTTCCCAGTGTCATAAAGTTCATCAATACCAGAGTATGGTTGAAAATAAGCCTATTGACTCCAGTCACCCAATAACCATTGTATTTCATCCATTAAAAGTAGTCAAGTGAAGCTTTCCTCTTTATACAATTGCATGACTATTGGCAATGTAACTCACTATGCATAGCCATGAGATTATCTCTGGGCATTACATTTGAGTCTTTAAATTACCGCCATTTTAAAAACTTTTTCTAAGCACAGGAAAGTTTTATTCAGTTATATTTATGAAATGTTTTTTTTTTTCTTTAATTATAATTTTTTTTATTTTTTAATTTTTACAGACTGCATTTTGATTCATTGTACACAAATGGGGTGCATCATTTCATTTCTATGATTGTACACGATGTAGATTCATATCATTCGTGTAATCATATATGTACATAGGATAATGTTGTCTGTCTCATTCCACCATTTTTCATAGATTATGTAGAAGTTTTTGTTTTTAATTCTTATGATTCCTTTAATCCGAAAACTAAAGTAATTCACAGCCTTCCAGTGTTTATACTTTCTTCCTGTTTATCATCTCTATAATTAACAACCAATAAAGATATTCTAAAATCTGAGTTCCACTCATTTTAATTTCATTATTTAGAGATCTTTGATTTAGACATTGAATTTTCACTTCACATTTCTGAAAGTTCTTCACTGCTTTTCCCATCTCCTTTCATGGAAATATCATTAACTTTCTAATTATGCCAGTCTATTTCCCCCTTCTCCTTGTTGTCCAACTTAGAATGCTGAGCAGGGTCTTAAACCTTTGTTCAGATTACTGTGGCAAATCATTTTTGAAACTGTAATGCTTCATCTGAATCTTCAGTATGATATATATTTCTCTATTCTAAAATATTTTCGTCAACTCTATAGCTTTTTTGTTGCCTTCTATGCTTTAAAAAAAAGAGAAACTGGACCAGTAGATGTTGACAATTTGTGTTCTGCTTGTTTTCAGAGAAGCCTGTCCATAAAAGATCTCCATTCTAAGCACAGTTCTTAGTAATTCACAGGCCTCATCATGACCTGGTGTTCAAACACTCTGCTGTACTGAAATATAATCTTTTCCTGACTTACTCAGACTTACTCATCCATTATAGATAGGATGCAAGAAAAAAAAAAAAAAAGAGAGAGAGAAGCAAAAGTTTAATTTCTCGAAGATTATTCCAAGTTATACCTGAAAGAAGTAAATATTTTTTCCTGGAATTCTAGTCCATGATTTTGTCTTATTAACTTACATCAAGTTATCATTGTAGTATCCATGACAACTTCTGGTGTCTTGGGGAGTTTACCCTCCATTCCTATAGAAGAGAGTCTTCATATGCTTACAGCGTCATTGAGTGTCATTGAGTGTCACCACCTCTCTGTGCTCCTTCATTTAACCTATTTTAAAGAAATCTTTTCCTTTGATTAGATTTGTTCTGTTCTTTTATTAATTGTTTTTTTTTTCCTTCTTTTACTGTTTGTAGAGTATGCTTTGGTATATAAAATAAGGGTAATTCTAACTATAATAAATTTTTAAAGTACATATATTTTTCACTTCATGTATTTTCATGAACTATTATGTGAAACAGATGTTCTCAAGGTTTGGTGGGCATTAGTATTATACATGAATTTTTTTCTTTCTTCCCTTATTCATGGAGAAGTCAATATCTACAGAATCAAAATTGAGTGTAAGGAATTCCAGATATATATGCATATTGAAAAATCCACACAAGTACTTCTGATATGCACCAAGTCTGAGAGCAAATAATTTGCATGTAGATCGTTTTTGAATAAAAAAATGAAAACTTGCAATCTTACAACAACTATTTTTATCATGATTATATTCTTTCAAAGTGCTTAGCAAGTCATACTACTTCTGTCTCAATAGAATATACTCATCATTGCCACTTCTAAACCTCTACTTCAGGTTTTAACTCTTAGGAATTTTATTTTTATCTTCATAAATTTATTGAAAAATTGAAATCATAAAGAAAAACCTGACATCTTTATTGAAACTACTGGTTATCTTTGATTTCCTCTAAATTTTGCAACAATTTTTCTCTGAATGGTTTTTAAAAGATTAAAAACAAAAGCTTGAAATCCATCATAATTGTAACCAATCATTAATAATCATTTCTCATATTTGATTTTTATCCCTTCATCTATTTACAATTTATTTTACAAAATAACAACAATTGCTAACATATTAAATTTTATGAGAACATTTAATACTAACAGTCCCCCAGTGAGGTAGGTACCATTTTAATTCCATTTACAAAGTGAGGAATCAGAATCAAAGAGATGAAATAATTTACCTAATGACCCATTATTACTAAGAAGTGGAGCTAAGCTATGAATTTGGCATGTGATTCTGAATATTATGCATTCAATCACTCTATTGCTTCAGTACGTGAAGCAATTATAACCTGATGTTTTTGCTGTTGTTAAGAAATTTGTTACAAATATATTTTCATATTATTGAATAAACTACCACCACAAAATTTTTATTAATTGTATGGGAGGCTCATTTATCTTATTAATCACCTACTGTTCAGCTAAATCCACAAGAATATATATATATATATGTGTGTGTGTGTGTATATATATATATGTGTGTGTGTGTGTGTGTATATATATATGTGTGTATATATATATATATATTTTTTTTAATTCTTCTAATTAGGCTATCTTGTAAAAAGCAATTCATTCCCTAATCCCTTGGTAGAGTTTGCCCCAAAGAAAAATTGTAAGCATTTATTACCTCACCACCATCTCTTATGTTTGCATTCCATCATTCTTTTAATGCCTTTATATTGATTTTGAACATTTTTTAGCTTTCATCTGTTCTTTAGTCTTTTTTCATCTTTTAATATACTTTTTAAATTCACAAAAGGCATATATATACACGTGTGTGTGTGTGTGTGTGTGTATATATATATAGTGTATTATATGATGTTTTGAAATATATAGACACATTGTGAAATGACTATAATCAAGCTAATTAGCCTATGCATTACCTCAAATATATTTTTTGGTTGGAAAACTTAAAATCTACCTTCTTAGTAATTTTCAATTTTGTGATACAATTCTATTATTTACAGTCACCACAAAATAAAATAAATTTCTATAATTTCTACTCTGTAGTAATTTTTAAATGTGAAAATTTTAGCCACATAATTTGGGGTATAAAATGGAACACCAAGATTCTCTCTGTGTTGCACACAGACATCCTGCTACATGGAGATGAAGCATATCCTTATCCATGCACAAATTTACACCTCCTAGAAAATCACTGTTCTAGTTAACTCTTATAACTGAGTGAAGTGTGTGATTTTATTTTCCAGATTTATGGGGCTAGAGAAAAGATTACAGGTATTCTTAAATGAAGCCATATAAAAATCTCCAAGCTTGGTCATTTTGCTCTGCATACCTGACCTCCATACAATTATTCAATCTGAAGCTTCAGCTGCTAACTTCGTACCAACCACTATAAATTCATCATTAAATCCTTTGTATAAATCCTGGACTCCAGATTCATGTTTGCAACTACCACGCATGCATTTCCACGTGTATGTATTAGAGATATCCACAAACTTGCCACTATGTCCTTGTTGTACCTGAAAGCACAAAATGTCTAACATATGGTAGACACTAATCAATAATTGTTGAACTCAAATGAAATAAAACAGACAAAATATACCTTGCTAAGCACATTTTGCTATCAAAGTAGTGTGGCTCATTACTGAAATCCAATTACTTTATACCATAATTTATCTGGGATTTCATACCGTGAGTATATGCTGGTAGTAGTATCACTCAGGCAGAAAAAGGTTTTGCTTTAGTGAAGTTTTTTGTTCTGCAATGCTGGCTGTTTTAATCTCTCAGCACCCTTCTGCTCTCCCATGGAATATTCTTTTCAGGACCATGGAATTCTGATGTCAATTCCTCTCTTACCTAGCGTTATTAACTATCTGCTGCATTATGGATTTTTTTGAAATAAGACAATTGTAGGATGATATATTTGAAAAGATTTGATTGAGTATCCTCAAAATAGAGCTCAGGTGATTTTTCAGCCTCTCAGGCAATCCTTTTATGATAGTATCACAAACACTGCAAGTTCATCTACTTACCATGTCTGTTACCAGGGACAATGCTTCTCCAGAGAAATTCACTTACCAGTGAATAAATCTGCTACAAATTCTAATATTGTTAATTCTGCACATAAATGATATATTTACCTTGTATTAAAGTACAAATCTTTATAAACATAATAAAATTTTCAGGCTAGGTACTGTTTTATTATTTAGAATAAGATTATTTTCAAGAAACCTAGTCTCCACAAATTAAAAGAAGTGTAGGTATGAAGAGTAAATATATTTCTATTAATTTTAAAGAATTCTCATATAGAGTTCTTGTTACACTGAAAAATTATGATATATTATTATTAAAATTATTATATATTATAACATAAACCAACTTTCCTGTTTAAAAGTAATTGAGAGCACTGAACAAATCATAATATTGATTTTTTGTTTGCTGACTTTGTGAAGTAAAATGAGAAGGGAACATATGAATTTCTAAAGCAAAGAAGGCATTAGGATGAAAAATCATAACTGTAAAGTTCAGAGTTGACAATATTTCAATGTACTGAAGAAGTTTCAGATTCAGGGTTGCAACTCTTTGGATGTATAGTCAATTGTTCAGTGATAACTGAAACCAAGCTCATGGCCTCATCTGTGCCCCCAGGAGGTGTTCAAGCCCACTGCAGTTCACAGCCATTGCCTACTGCAGAAGTGTTTTCTGCAGGTGGAACTAAAATGACTACTGAAATTCCAAAGACAAGTGGCTCTGCGCAGGGACAGAAAGTATAAAATCTTCACGGTTCTTTAGAGTTTGTTCTTTCTACCTTACAAAGCTCACTACAGTAAATTTATAGAGGACTATTATTTTAGTTAAGAGTGATTTAATCTGAAAAGAGAGTACCAAAGTAAAAGAAGTTTGGAATCTATCTTTTACTCTATTTTTACCACCATGGGCTATGTTATTCTGTGCTAATGGGGAAAAAGAAGGGAAAAAATAATGCATCATATAACTTAAGTTGGATACAATAAGAATATTATCATGGATTGTGGAAATTAACCATTCTGTGCATGGTTTTGGAGAAATAATGGCAATTGTTGATAAAAATGATTGAAAGGGGGAGTTAATACTGTTGTATTTTCTTGTTAGAAATATAGTGACAAGAAAGAAAATTGCCCCATTCATATATTCCACTTGCTTCCTTTGTACCATAAGTAAAAGTAGATTTCTTTCTCAATTTGCAGCCACTGAAGTGGTAGGATTTACTTCAAGTAGTTGTTTTTGAAATTGTTTTCAATTATCTCAATATGCTTGTTTCTTCAGGCAGCAGAGAATTTGACTTTCTAGAGGCTTCTATTTGCAATAAATTGGCTCACCAATGCCTAAGCCTGAAGGATAATACATCAACCCAGACATTTTTTCAGGGTTAAAGGGGAAAAATGACTGCTTTGGCAATGGTACAGCAATCAACTTGACAATAGACAAACTCCCTTATTCAGTGGCACTAATTCAATAAATGTTTACTGAGGAAAAAAAGGGCCAAGTCTGGTGTTAGGCAAGTAACAGCAATAGAAGAATTCATGGTAAAGTACATGAACTAAAATGAAAATATTGACATTTTCTTCAATGAATAGAAAATTCACTATTCCAAGGCTCATGGAGAGGACTCATTGATTTATATAGTTGAATTGAGATATGACTAAACAGAAGAGGTTTAGAATATTTGCCGTGGCTGAAATGTACTCTAATTATAACAATAAGAGCAGTGAAGTATTTTGCAATGTGCCATAGTAATGTTGGTTTAAGGCACTTATACAATTCATGCTATTAAAGGAAAAGCATAGTCTTATTTGCTATTTATTTCCAGATCTACTTGCAGCTTTTAATGTGTTTTTCCACTACCTAAAAGCGCCCTTGATTTGTATACAGCAGTACTTCCAGTTACTTTTCTCATTTTTCCTCAAATAATTTTATTGGGTCTTCTCTTCTTCCTAAGTCCATGATTATAACCTAGCAAGCAGTGGCATATTGCAGACTCTGCAATTTGAGATCCTAGTTATTTCCCTTCTCATATTGCAACCCTCCCCACAAGGCAGAAAATGAGGGAGGTGTGCAAGGGGCATGACTACTTGTTACACAGTCAGGGACATCCCTCCATGGAAAACAGGACCCCCTAAGATTAAGGAAGATAAATCTTTCAAATGGGAAAGAGACAGGCAAACTGGCTCTCAATCACATGGTGTCAAAAGACATGGCAGGAAATTGTATGTTAAACATGAAACTGTCTTATAGCTATAAAATTAAGGTAACACACCAGGAGAGGAGGTTGAGAAGTCAGCCCAGGCTTCTGAGACTATGTGTTAAGCAGAAATACCAAAAAGCCAGAGCCATTTAAGACAATATCACTGACTTCAACCCACTAAGACAGGACAATAGTCTGCTTTCTTTAAAAAATTCCCAGAGGATAAGGGGCAAACTAACATAAAGTGCAGTTAACTTTATTAGCCTAGTAAAGCACAGATCCTGTGGTGGAGACTGAAGATGATAATGAGACAGGCATCATCACATGGAGAGGCATAGTGTAGAAGAGCACAGGCAGAACTAGAACTTCACCTCAATGTGTGATGACACCAAGATACTGGGCCACCTCCCTCATTGTAGATGACTGAAAGTTGTATGTCTTTGAACTTTGAGTAGGCCTGGGATTTCCACCTCCTTGTGATACCTCCCTTGGGCTAAAGCATAATAAAATAAGAATCTTGTTCCTTTCTTAGTTTTGGCTTTAACTTATTCTTCTGATCAAAAACATAAGAACCAACCAAGTTGGTATCACATGGAGACCATGATGATGCCTCCTTCTAGAACAAACCTCAGTCATCCAGGATTCCCAATACTCCAGAGCATAAACACTGGGCTAAGCCAAATGGCTAAATGAGCTTTATCTTTGTACCCATTATTCCATGATTGAGCTGTAGACATTCAAAAACATGCACAGATGTGAGGAGTTGGCATGGAGCAGTTGTTTGGGGCAAAGGTGGAGAACAGGCCATTACTTTGCAGGCAAAGGTGGGCATTTTAACCTGCTTGCATATGAGCACCCAATGGCATGGGAAGGCATGCTAAGGAATAGAAGGGCATGACCTGAATTCAGTTCCCCACTTGTACCCTTTCCTTTGGAATACACAGAGATAGGTAAGAGTAGTGACTCTGAGGAGGTAAGTCTAGCTACAGAAAAGAAAAACATGTAAATCAAAGACTCAGATCATTTCAATGACAAGTTGATGTCCCAAATATCAAGAAAAGGCTAATGACTCTGAAATAAGATATTTTCCAAAAATTGATAAAGGGTAGATCATTCATTGTTTATCACAACTTATCACCAAATCAATTAATTTCTTAGGGTTGTGGTCTCTTGATACTAAAAGAAGTAATTGCAAATAAAGAAAAAAAATTACAGGCCATTTTCTCTTAAAGAAAATATAAGCCAACTGAATTAGAAATATTTTTAAATTAACGAAATCTAACCAACCAGGAAAGATTCTAATAAAAGAATAAACAAGAGTGAGTTACCACACATAGGAGGAAGATAAGAGAGATTTTGTTTGATCAAGGAGTCATTTAGGGAAATGGAAATCAATAAAGAATTTATAAAATTTCTAATCGATTATCTGTTTTATGGTGACATATAACCCCCACGAATTTTCAGTAAGACTTCTACTACTCTCCCATACAAATACAATCAACTCATACAATTTGCCACATTAAAAATTTAATAGGAGAAATTAAGAAAAGGGAGGAAAGGAAGAAAAAAGAAAAGGAGGAAGAAAGGAAAAAAGGAGGAAGCAGGAAGATTAGAAAAGAAGATAAGCTAAAAATTAAAGAGAATGAAGAAAAATTATCAGAATTGTCAGAATTAATACAAATTAATTTTTCCAGATTATTGATACATGTTAGTGTTTGAAAGTTATAGAATTGCGAGAAAAAGAAACAAGAAAGTAGTAAATTAAATTTAATATTATTTAATTTGAATTCCACCAAAGTAGGAAAATTTAAATCTAACCAAATGAAAAAAAAAGCATGAAGATAACAAATATTTTTGCAGTTTTTAACTGACCTGATGAAGTTGCCAATTAAACAGAGTAAACTTCATGAATTTATGAAATGAAGAATTATGACTTAAACAAAAATTCAAAGAAATTCCAATCAAAATTCTTTGTCTTCTAAAAACTTGACTAAACAATTCAAAATTCATAATGTATAAGAGTGAGGATGAATTGAGATAATTCTGAAGAAAAATAGAAATGGGAACTTAACCTACTGAACATTAAGGACTATAATTAGGCTGTGGTAAACTAAATATTATTAACAAAAACAAATAAAATCACCAACTCAAGAAGAAAAACGTGAATCCAGCTGTTTAGTTTAGTTTTTGGCAATGGGCCAGATTTGGGCTTTGGTGATTGCATGTTCTTGGGTTAGTTACATATTTTTCTCTGTTCTATGTATTTGGCAGCTAGATATGGAAGCCTGACAGAACTTGGGTTGGATCTCTTGCAAGACTTTAAGTGCTTATGTGTTTATTCATTAAGAAGTATTTGTAGTATATGTTTTCTTAGTTTTTTGAGACCAGTAAGTAGTGCTCAAAGCCTGCCAACTCATTGTCAGAGGTTGGTATAAAATGGTGGTGATAGAATACCTTTATTACATGCTGGTTTTCATCTATTCTATAGAGTTTATTTTATATGACAAAAGTGTGAAAAATGCTCAGTTCTATTATTTGATTTTCCTAATGTTCAGTACACAGAATTACTCCTCTCTTGCCCATGAAAAGAACAAATTCATACTTCTGAGCTCAAGGACTTAAGTATGTATTGTCAGCTTTACTCTGTAACTATTACAGTTTGTATGAATCTCAATAGATTCAAGATGGCATATCACTGGTAGGCAGGATCTCTGAAATTTGTTGCTTTCTCTTTCTCATCTGATCCTAGTTGACTTTAACAGCTTAATGAATTCTAACAGCTTAGAATTTCAAGACATTCCTTCCATATGTTAAACATTTTCTTTCCCAGACCTGAGGTCAATATGTTTTGCAGAAAGCTGCTACTGGAAATTATATTTGGAAACCACAATTTGGCCATTTTAAATGTTCATTGTCCCTGTTACTAATATTTGTAATGGAAGTTTTCAGTAAACAAATCGGATTTCAAATTCAAAACTACATTGTTTACTTAACCTGGTTTATAATACTTACCTTTTTTCTTCCACACATAATTCCACAAGAAAGTTCCCAAGAATGTTGATTAACACAAAAAATAATTGATTTTAAAATATACCTGGTTATTCATTTTTAATCACAATTTATAGTATAATACTCTTGGGAAAAATACACTATTGCTAACACCACTTATTATTGCAAAGAGTTAAGTTTTGCAATGTATTACACTTATGCCCTCTCTTAATTTTTATGTATATATATATGTATGACAATAATGACACTGTATATTTTTAAATCACACATCTCATCCATAATAGTGTTTTCTGACCTTTTAATAACCCTTTTTTATGTATTCAATGATTCTCTACCATACCTTTAATGTTCAGCACCAGTTCTTGTATTAATGTTATTTAGTCATTTTTTGGTCGTCTGAAATTTTCTTTCCAGTAGATTTTTAGAATGAGCTCAGGAGAACATTGCTTCAGAGTATTCAGGGAATATGTTTGGTAACATTTTGTACCAGCAATAACTGAAAATTGATTTTATTTAAATTGCTGGTAGAAATGATAGATCAATAAATACAAATTTTTATTGAAGAAGATTCATATTTATGATGTATCGAAGATTTACATTGTCTATTCTACTTTGTATTTGGAAAAGCTTGTGAAAGTAATTTCACTAGCCACAAGTGGGTTAGATTATGAATAACACTACATAAGAAATGGAATAATCTTTCTGGACCTGTAAAATCAAGCATTAAATAGCAACAAATGCTTGTACTTTATCTTTAATGAAATCAGTCACTACTCTCTGAGTTGCTGTCTTCCACTTCCAATTCCTTATTTCTATTCTCATTTCCTTATCCTTCCTTCTACTCTCTCCAGCAAAGCCTCCACTACCCTGCATTTCCTCATGAACTTCTATGAAAGATAATCTGTTAGTTAATTTGAATTTCAGTAGGCACATCAAGTCTTCACCTTTGATGAGGACAGTTATTTTCAGGAAAATATCAGGAGTCATCAGGGGCTTGCACACAGCCTGGATCCTGTTGCTGTGAGCAGTAAATCCTTCTATGACAGTCTCACACCTTATCATCAGGAGAAGAAAAAATTATATGCATTACATGAACCCCTTATAGGATTTTTAAGATCAATTTTAACGTCTAAATTGTCCTTCAATATAGGAAAAATAATTGGAGTTTGTTTATATTTTTAAAAGTTTGCAAAATGTGTCCCAGAAGACAGAATTAACTATAAGAACCTGAAATTTGTATGTCCTAACTTTAAGGTATTTAAATTTTAATCAACATTAACATTGCACTAAAAAGATTTTTTATTTATACAGAGAGAATACCAAAACATGAACTGTTAACAAAGCAGTATGTTTTCCCCAATGCACACTCTGTGTCATGAGGTCACTGAAGTCATTAAGTTGTGCAGACTAAGTACAAAAACTAAAACATCTCTTATTCTTCTACATTATCTCATGATGTTTTTGTGCACCAGTTACTTATGTTTAAGAAGCATGCAACTGTAGTCTAAATAAAAATAATTGCAAATACTTTCACTCCAGAATTTCACTTATTCTTTACAAGTTTTCATTACCACAAGTTAATATAAAATCTTCTTTTCATAGTTTATCCTTATCCTAAACTTTATGCCCTATAACTGAAAAGTTTCTGATAAAAGGTGTTAATCGTGTTAATACTCTTTTTAAAACACATCCTATTTATCTTCCCTATTACTCATAGAATCAGGGAAAATTTTAAAAGCACTTTACTTCAAGTAAGTGGACAGTAGGAAAACATGCTCAATTTCACTATTCAATTGTCATGGGTCACTCACTAGCACTGACCCCCTTCAGCTGTTTCTGTTGTTTCTTGTCAGTATAAGATAATAAAGAATGACAAAAGTAAGCCCCAAATATGAGCTTTACCCTACTACCATTCTTATTTTGTGAATCATATTCATGTGAAGAGATGAAAGTTTAATTCACATTTTTTTAAATATACTAATCTGTGATTCTCCTTATATTCTGAATGTCTTATTCTTCCCTAATGAAAGTATGTCTCTTTGTCCTTTTTCCTGAAATTATTTTTTTGCATGTAAGGCCATCAATGCTAGCCATTCTATCAGAATTCAACCATCTACATTTATCTCAATCCATAGATATGCATATTCTAACTAAATTCATGACATCTCTACCATAGACAATTCAAGCAGAACTTATATTTCTTGCCATTAAGTCATAGCTAGTGATTGCAGAGAGAACACCTATCTGAAGGACATTCTAGTCACATGTAGGCATGTATTTGCATTATTTCACCGCACTGAATTCTTGTTGTCTTTTGAAAAAAGGCCAAAATAAATCAGAGATAAAATTACTGATACAAGTCATCTTGTTATTTCAATCATATCCCGTTTCTTTTACTGGTCTTCTAGCCGAGGGCCTTTCCTAAAAGACTTAGAGTACAATTTTATTAACTCTGAACTTAGGGATGCAATGCCCGTTGAATGCCAGAACAAGCATCACCTACTTCTCTGATCTGATTTCACTGGTGCTTTTATTTTCAATCTTATCACTGGGCAGGACTGTGAATGCAATCTTCCATTTATGTTTGAAGACCCATTTGTTATTAAAAGAATGAAAAAAAAATGACAAACTTTTCATTTGGCCCCATAGCCAATACTCTCTCACCTATCTTATATTGTGTTTTTGCAATCAGTAATAAAAAGCCCTAGAGGGCCTCCAGGATGCACTGTGTATAAATCAAGCAATATAAAGACATACTTACATAATAAAAATGAGTCCTTTCCCACCTTTGGCAGAATGAGTTCATTCCCTTTCCCACACCTTTGCATCCCCAGTGTCTCTTCCTGAGTGATGACTTTAGTGAGTTTTCTCTCTTGTTTACCTCCATAAGATTAGATGTTGTGATAAAAAGTTGTCGATACTATTGCATTTCCTCTAAAAAGATTTTCTGCTCATTTACATTATATTTGAGTTTTTTTTTCAATACCTCTCTCTAAAGAGTTGCATCATTTATTTTCTTCTTCCACTTAGCATTACAAATTTAAATAGGTATAAATCTCAATCATATATTTCTTTATTTGCACAGTGTTTTCTAATTGTCTATTTTCTATTATAGTGGTTGTATACCTCTATCTTTTCCTCTGTATTTCCTGTATCAAGATTTGAGCTAAAATTTTTGACAAGAACTTATCAAGAACTTTCTACATACATTTTTCTACATATAACTTCTATGGAGAAATGTGAGAGACCTGCTAAAGCTGAGAGTCAAACATTGCTGAGAAGGCAGTACTTAGAGGCATTTGAACATTGGTAAAATAAATAGTCACCACCCTCTAAGATTGGGGAAAGGACACAGAGCAAAGAAAAAAGAGATGGAGATAGAGATAAGGAGACAATGTTGGGGCAGGGCAAGAGCGCAAACTGCCTAGAAAAGTTGATAACCAGATTCTAAAGCAAGGTGACACCACATCCTGTTCATAAAACTGCCACTGAACTTTAAACTTTAAACAACTTGTAGAATATCTCTGATTATCAGATTTCAAACCCTCATGAAAGGAAGGGTTTGGTTCTATTCTCAAATAATTTGAGAACAACAGTGAACTAAATCTAACTGTAGCAAAATAATTAATAATAATAATAATAATAATGCATATCCACCATGCCATTACAGATGAAATTTATTCAGTTAATCCTATTAATATTAGAAGCTTCTTAAAAGAAAGGGCATATATTTAGATATTATAAGTATTTAGAATAATTCATTTGTACTATAACGTGATGATTGGCCTAACACTTTTTAAATATGAGAAATTAAAACAGAGTGAAATATAACCAATGGTCAAGACAGAAAACCTTAAGTTGGCACAGAAAACCTTAAGTTGGTGCAGAAAAGAAATGGTCCTGATATTGTTGTTCTCAGGCTTATAAATAAGGGTTAATTACCTTTCCGGAATAGATAGAAGTTACATGTGTGCATATAAGGTTACTCAATATAGAAAAATATGAAAAAGATTAAAATGGAAAAGCTATACCTGAAAAATATAGAATCAGAGATAAAGATTTGCCATGTCTGCAACAGATAAGTATTGATAAACTTGAAGAAAAGACAAAAGAAATTATCAAAGCTGAATTATAAGGTTGGAACACACATTGAGCTGTAAGACAAAATCAAGTTGTTTAACAAGGGTGTGATCAAAATTCCTAAAGAATAAGAAAGAAAAAAATAAGCAATGAATGATGTTAAAGAATTTCCAAATTGAAAGCACTACCAGAAACAAGAAACTCAGTGAACTTCCACTTGGATGTATCATGAAGAAAATAAAATTTAAGGATGAAAAGGAAATTTCTGAAAACGATCACAGAAAAATACCTTTCATTAGGAACAACAGAGGTCAGAGGAAAACAAAAACACATTCTGAAGCAGATGCAAGAATATTGGCAATGAAAAAATTTTCTGGGTCCAGCAAAAAGTGTCCTACACAAATTGAAGCAAAAGAAAGGCTTTTCCTGATGAACACAAAGGGTAAGGATTTTTATTCAATATATTAGAACCATAAGATAAGTTTTCAAAATGAAATGATGGAAACATATAAAAAAGCTAAATATTTAAGAAGGGTTATAGAAATTTAAAGATGTAAATATATAATAATATTAAAATTAAACCTACAAAAATCTTCATAACAGATATTGATTGTTTAAACTAAAAGTGATAGGTATGCTGTGGAATTGATACCACATACAGTTTTAAATTAGCATTAAACAACAACAACAAAAAGCCCAGGAGAGTAGGGAAAGCGTATTAATATAGAGTTTTCATAGTATGAAGTAATTGTTTTTCAATGTAGACAGGAATAAGTCAAATATAGGTATTATAATCTCTAACATAACTCACAAAATTAATGACAAAGATGTATAATAAAACATTGAGAAAAAAATTGAACAGAAAAGTACTTGTGACTAAAAACACATAATAGAAGGAAGAAACTAAAAGTACTATGTTCATGTATGAATGTGCCACAGTGAAGTCCACCTTCATGGGTATCTATAAATCACCAACAGAAAAAGCAATAAACAGATAGAAGGAAGACCTTAGAGTAGCGTAAGGGTGAGGGAGGGAAAAGGCAATATTAAGGACTGAAACAGAGCAAATTATATTCCATGCATGTACAAAGACATTGAAATGAAGCCCACTATTATGTATAACTCTAATGCACTACTAAAAACATTTAAATGTTTATACAAAAATGTTGGAATAATAAAAAATGAGAAAGCAAATGCTAATATATTTGACTTAATCTTAAACATATCAATAATTGCTATAAAATTAACATACAGAGATTGTCAGACTGGAAAGGAAAGCAAGGATCCATTGTATGTTGTTTACAAGAAAATAATTTTAAACATCAATACACAACATATGTTTAAAAGGGATAGAAATCTATATACCACATTAAATATATATTAAGTAACCCAGTATGCTTGTATTGGTGTCAAGTTTCAAAATGAAACAACAAATAAAAAGAAATAAAAGTAATTTTATATTTATGTAATAGTTTATCAACAGACTACAACTGTAAAAGTGTATAAGAGAAATTTTTAATGCATATTAGGAAAAGAGAAAGGTATAAAATAAATAACAAGGCTACATGAAAATGTGAGAAAAACAAATGGCAAATTAAAACTAACATCAGTAAAGGACAAAAAATGTAAAAATGAAATAAAAAAATATAAAATAGTAAATGAACAAAGAACAGAGAATACCAAGAAATAAAAAATAACTTTGAAAATCGTGAAGAATTGATAAATATAGTTAAGAAATAGTAATATACTCAAGTAATATACTTGAGTAAGAATACACTCAAACATATACTCAAATAGTCTCGTCATACTCTTTCTTAATAAGAACATTCAAAGTAAAAACAGAGAAATACAAGTTAATATCAAGAATAACAAAGGAGACTTTACCCCAGAATCTAAACGTTTATATAAAACAGTAGTTTTATTATTATAATTAACTTATGCTAAAGATTCCAATTATTTTATAAACCTGATACAACATCCCCAATCACCTCATGAAGTGACTAAAACACCTATAAGCATACATGTAAAAATGTTTGACATATTAGCCAATTGAATTCAGCAACAAATTGAAGCACTAAGCACAGTAATGCTTAGTGAGCAGGTACATTCAACTACATGAAAATTACAAACTTATGGTTAAAAAAAAAAATAGGAAAAGTAAAAAAAATAGTAATTAGGAAAGTAAATATAAAGGCCAAAACAGGAGGATACATTTGCAACACATAGAGCTAACAAAAATCTCTTACCCACCCAAAATGTAGATATTCTATCTGGGAGTGATGGCACATGCCTATAATCTCAGTAACTGGAGAGGCTGAGGCAGGACAAATGCAAGTTTAAAGCCAGTCTCAGCAACTTAGTGAGACTCTTATCTCAAAAATAAAAAAGGGCTGGGGATGTGGCTAAGTGGTAAAGTAACCCCTGGGTTCAATCCCTAGTACCTAAAACAAACAAACAAAAACAAAACAAAACAAAACAAACAAACAAAAAAAAAACAAAGAAAGAAAGAAATGAAAAGAAGAAAGAAATATACACATTCTTGATATTTAAATCTCTTTGTCTCTATGTCTTTCCTTTTCTGGCACCTCAAATAATAGAAAGACAGGCATCCATACAAAATTAAGTGCAAAACACTTGTCCAGACATTTCACAAAGACATACAAATGATCAATAAGAACACGAAAACATGACCAAAGCTGTTATCAAGAAAATTAATATAAAGACCACACTATAACATAAATTATCTTACAGGCAAGAATGACTTTAAAAAATCTGACAACACCAAATGTTGGTAAGGACGTGAAACAACTAAAACTAATTGGGGTATGTGAGTAAAATAGCATAGAGACCTGAGAAATTTGCCGTTGGTTTATTTTAAAATAGAACGCCTATTACAGTAAGACACAGAATGCTAACCCTTAATGTTTACTTGAGAGGAATAAAAATATTCATCAATGAAGAAAAACAGCTGTGCCACAAATCATTAGAGAAATGTTTTGCGTTGTCACTGAAAAGTGAAAATGACCTAGTGCTCAACATGTGAATGATTAAATGATTGTGGTATATTCAGACACTATCTAGCAATAATAAATAAACTAGCTAAAAATATCGCAACAGATCAGGAGTGGACTGAGCAGGGTCACCAGTGAGAACTACCTAAGGCAATGAAAATGTTCTTCACCTTAATAGGAATGTGCATTACACGAATATTTACAATTTTGGAACTCATATAATTTATACATAATACCTACACAGGCACTTTATGTAAATTATAATCAATAAAAAGAATGAATAACATTCTTTCTTGTGATTATTGAATTGTTTACTGCAGAATCTTTTGCAAACATCTTTCTACTGGACTGATATGACTCCTCTAGAAAATGATTCTAGCAAAAAAGAAGGTATGATTATTCTTTTTTACTCCATTAGTTGATAAAAATAAAAACATATTTTTTGCTTCATATTTGAAGCCGAAATGCATAACTTAGTCACAAAACCACCAAAGGCTTTTCCATATTTTTACTCTTTAATTTTTACGGCACAAGAAAACTTCTGTTTCTTTTCATGTGCAGTTTTATAAATCTTCACAAAGTAAACACACTTGTATAATAAAAGAAAAAATCAGCCTTGCTCAGAATACACCAATAATCAATTTTTCTGTCATAATTCAAGAGGTAACCAAGATCTTAAGAACTAATGTAGATCAATATTTATATTTATACAAATGGTTTATTACATAAAATTTAAAAATACATAAAGTGAATTGTACAATATACCAGTCACCCAGATTCAACATCTGCTAATTATGTGCTATTTTTACTTTTTCTGTGTTACCACACACTCCCCAGCCAAGTCTCAATCTATTTACCTTTGGATGAGTTCAGATGGACACATATTGAATGTAACAAATATTAACTGTGCAGTTTTGACAAATATACCTATAAAACCTTACTGCTTTAAGCATAGAATATTTATAATATCCCAAGAAAAATTCCCTGTGGATATTCCCAGATAAAATTTTCCTCCCTCAGATGAAAGTTAAGATCATGATTTTTTGAACCATGGGTTCATTTTGCCTAAAATTACACAGTATACATGAATTTAGGTCTAGCTGTTTCAGAACACAGAAACTTCTATTCTTAAAAGCTTTCTTTTCAATACTTGCTGTCCTACATTGGGCTTCTCACACACTAAGTCAGCTGCACAGTAATTACTCTAGAACATTCCCACACTAAATTGTATTACAAGCTTTCACTTTACTAATATGGTCCTTCAGGCATTTGCTTTCGAATGTGGGTCTTAGGGGTAAATATGTTCAGTTATTTGAGGATCCAATTTCAATACTCAGTCCAAAGCTCTTTCTAAGTCACCAGGGTTTTATCTGTCACCTCCAATGTAAATAATTTTAGTTTCTCCTTGTTAACCTGTTGCTGTTTTGCATATGAAAAGCTTTTGGGGGCAAAAGCTCCTATGCTGATGCAGGCATGTTCAGCGGTGAAATGATTAGATTGTGAGAGATATTATCTAATTAGTCCAACTGTAGGCAGGTGGGGGGTACCTAAAGGAAGTGGGTCACTGAGAGTGTGCCCTAGAAGAATGCATCTTTTTTGAAGCCCCTTCCTCTCTTCCTCTCTCTCTCTCCACCACCCCCCTCCTTTGTCACCCCACCATGAGCTGAGTAGCTCCTTTCCACTGCCCTTCCCCCAAGTTGCGCTGCCTTATCTTGAGCCCACAGCAATGGAGTTGGCCTTCTATGGACTGAAACTCAGAGTCCCACATAAACATTGCCTCCACTTTGTTGCTCTTGTCAGATATTTTGATCAGAACATTGCAAAAACTGACAAAAACATCTGTGTATTTCAGAATTTTACATTAGCTCTCTGTGAATTTTAAAAATATATTTTATATGGCACTCAGAGGACTCTTCAATCTAGATTTGTATCTTTAAGCATGAGTGACCTTCTTCTATCCCTGAACTTTATTTCTCCCTCTTCTCTCTTAGTGTTCATTGTTTTCCTGATGATTTTTGTTCTCATTAATTATCCCTGCCTGTAACTACTATAGTCAGATATCTGGAGATGGTACTCTTTCTCTTATACTTTTTCTACTGTGCAATGGTGTCCTATGTTCTGAGAGATGTCTTCATCTGTGAGTCCTCATTCATCAAAATCTTTTTTATTTCCCAAAATCCATCCTATTCCAAAATTGTGTTTTTTCATGCTACTTTCCTATCATATCTGTGGATTCTTGAGACTTCTTTCATACATAAAGGAAAAGGACTATGTTAGATTTTCTAAGTTCCTAGGTGAAGATTTCTCTACTATTATTCTGTTTTGCTAATGAGTTTCTACCTTAAAGGAAAAATGACTTGAAACCTGAATAGAATTTGTATGCTTATTGCAAGTGCTGCATTATAAAATTTGCTTTAATATTAATTACAGTGTAGAGAATTGCCCATCTGCATACAGGCCAACAAAATCATGAGGCCTCAAGATTTAACAAAGAAATGCAAGTAATTTTGGTTTTCTTTTTGTTGTTGTTGTTGTTGTTGTTTCTCTTGTATATAAGAACCAGGTTACTTACATCTCTTGGTGGAGGACTGAGAAAACTGGAGAAATTTTTTTGGAAATAAACATTCAGTTATTTCTCCTTTCCTGCTCACAGCCCAGTTTGTAATCAGATTTGTATGAGGAAGATAAGCATCAAATCTTACTGAAGTCCCCTCCTGTTCACAGAGCTGGGTAGTACTTTCTCTGTTCTGTGTGTATGTAGATTCATTTTCAACTACTCTTCATTTCTAGAAAATTTCCAATATACACTATGTGCATCTTTTGTGATTCACTGCCACCATCATCACAATTAGAAATATTGAGAGAAATAAATGGACATTGCCCACAGTTTTCAGGAATAAATAAAAAGCCTTTCCTACAGAATTTAACAGGTTGTATGATTTGACTTAATCTCAGGGCTCATGGGACTGCAATGGTCTCAC
Organism: Sciurus vulgaris; assembly: GCF_902686455.1. Lineage (NCBI taxonomy): Eukaryota > Metazoa > Chordata > Mammalia > Rodentia > Sciuridae > Sciurus > Sciurus vulgaris. The sequence goes on along the minus strand of NC_136467.1, from coordinate 93,704,520 downwards.
AAATATAAACAGAAAAAAATTTTTCTATCTAATTAAATTGCATCAAAATTTATTGGAATTTTGCTTCAGGAAAATATTTCACCCCTCTAAGCCAATTTTCATATCTTCTAAAATATATACAAATCATAGTACTTTATAGAGAGACTTTTAATCTTAAATCTAATGAGGTATGTAAAGATATTTAGTACTCTGGTACTTACTAAGTTTTCAGCTAATTTTAAGCACAAATGTTATTACCATTAGTTTTTTCATCCAATTGCAAAATGATCTGGGATACAATAATATTTTAAATATGCACTGCCTGTTTCATGATATCTTTGCACCCCAATTAATGCATGTGTACCTTAATTCACTCAAAAATCATATTGTTGTCTATCCTTCAGTCATCTGCTCTAACACAAAGTCAACTATTCATCTTAAATATAGGCTCATTTTAGTTGAAATTAACTGCTCAACTGCCTTGTTATGATTTATCTCATCTGTCATTTTGATGTACTGCTGAATTGCAAAAATTGAAGTGTAGTATTCATGTTTAATTTGAAATTCACCAAATATACCTCATTTGTCCTAAATGCACTCAAAACTTGAGCTATGTAATGAGAATGCCTATCCATGCCATTTGGACCATAAAGAAAGAGTTTTTTTGACCATTGAATGATTCTCAATTGGCAGAAAACTTAAACTATAGTGGAAAACATCTTCACCCTACAATTTGGTTGATTTGTTTGTTCCTGAGACTGATGGATAAATTAATTCCTTGTTCATTCTTTTCCCAAAGTAAAATCAAAAGGCAAATCTATTGCTGGTAAGAGTATCAAATGGAAAGAGTTAACTGAATGTTAAACAGCAAGGCCTAAATTAAGTGTTGTGACTAAAATGGCTTTAATGTCTGAAATACAAAGATTTGCCTTAAGTTTTTGTAATCTAAACTTGGCTATTTTGTTCTTATTTCAGTAAGAGTGTATCATTTTGCATACTAAGTGTGATGTAATCTCTTTGGTTTGAAAACCATTTTAATAATGTTAAGTCCCATACACTAATATTTTAATAGATATATTTTATTTACTTATTTTTACATGGTGCCAAGGACTGATCTCAGTGACTCATGTGCTAGGCAAGCTCTGTACAACTGAGCCACAACTTCAGCCCCATATCCTATTATTTCAAAACATATTTTGTGGGGTTCTTGTTGGTTTGACTTTATTTAATGAATAGTGTAGCAGCCTTTATTACAATTCCAGGTAACATCCCAGGTAACTCACTATAGTTGGGCTCTTCCTGGTTAAGGGCCCTCCCATATTAGTGTCTCTTGTATGAAAAATATATTCCATCCCTTAATAACAGTCACAGATTTGTGAGGTAGTTGATAAGTGATATCTGAGAAATCATGATGTATGTATTATGTAAGAACAGAAACTTTAAGAAGCGCTATATTTCTAAAGTTTCCTTTATTTTTTCCCTCTATAAACAGGATGACATATTCCAAATAGGACTATTTTTTCAGCTTGAGCTTTGATAAAAGGAAATCTGTAGAGCAGTTTCAAGCAACCTGTAGATGCTAACATGTAAATGAAGAGGATGTAGATGTTTGTTGTTTTAAAACCTTAAGACATCTGTGTATCTTAGCAATTGACTATGTCATCTTGAATTTTGTTGTAAACTTCTTACAATTAATGAAAGTAATCACTGATTTTTATTTTAAATAAACAATTAACAACATGATAGTATATCATTTCTTAAATCAAATAATGTTCATATTTTAGGTGACATGATAGCATTTCATGATAAAATATTCTTAGAGTTCAACGGTGTAGACTACACTTTGTTAGTAACATATTTAATTTTTTCTTCCCTGTGTTTTTCTAAGGTCCAAAGGAGTTTACATATGCTGGCAATTATTAACAACAGAATTTGAATATGATCATTTTTGACTTCACTAAATTTCTTAATTTTTCTAAACTCATAACATTTCTTAAATATGTGTTAAATCTTAGTAAAAACGTATCTAGAATGATAATTTCTGATTTTTAGTCATCTCATGGTGTTGAACAGTCATATTCTGATTGTCATCCTCCTATGCAGCCCCTTGGAACTTAACTTTATTGTCTTCTGTTTCCTTCAGATTCTTCTCATTGTACAAAACCACATGGATAACCCCTATCTGAAATTATCCCTCCTTCTTATATTGTGAGGAGAGAAGGGAAAGAATACATATTTTTATTCTTATGATTTTACCATCTTTTTTGTTGGATTAAAAAGGTAAATACGTGTGTTTGATTTTCCACATTTACTGGATTTCCTTTCTCAAATTTTTGTTCTTTCATTTCAAGGCCCATATTAAGTGGCACATTCTCTGTGTTAGATCCCTTGAAATTCCAAAGCAAAATAATAACTCCTTCCTCTGTGCTCTCCTGGCACTTTTTTCACTGTGAAAATATGGCAATCATTACATTATATTTTAGCTACATTTAGACATATTTACCCTGATTTATAAATTGTGTTTTACTTCATAACGTCTTATTCATTATAGAACACCATCTGGTATATGGTAAGTGCTCAGTCAATTTTTGCTGAATTTAATGGGAATTCAAGAAGTTGGCATCCATCATACTCCCCCTTTCTAAATTATTAGGTATGAGTTGGCTCCAATTGATACTCAAATCTGTGTAGTAGGGGTAAGAGAACTTCTGTCAAATTTCCAGGAGTTACTTCTTTCATTTCATAGAAGATTTGAATTAATATTTGAAGGCAGTTCTTCCCTGTGCTTGGATTTTTGAGTATACAGATGGAAAGCACACTGCAAATTATAAAAAGGAAGAGGAATATAACTTTACTTATTAAATTAATAGTATTCTCATTGTGGAGAACGTACAGAATTTCAGGAGGGCAATCGGGAAATGGAGACACTATCAACTGACTTGCATGGGATGAAGGTAGAGTGGGTGAATTGGCCTAGGGAACAGGTCCATTGGCTTAATCAGAAAAAGAAAAATACTATTCTGGGATGAAGCTCAGTGGTAGAGTGCTTGCCTAGCATGTGCAAAGCCCTTGGTTCAATATCCAGAACAAGAAGGAAGTAAGGAATAGGGGAAGGAGAGAAAAAGAGAAAGATTGATTCTGTGAAAGAATCAATATTAATCAGTAATCATAAGCTATCTAGTTCATTTTATTGTTCCCCTTTACCTCACAGTTAGTCCCTACTATTACCCCATATTTTCTGTAAAGCTTAGTTAAAAATAACTCAACTTTGAGAAATGAAAGAGTGTCCTAAGTACAAACTAAGATCATAGGGAACTAGGGAGAGTTTCAGCATTCTGGAGAAGATGGTTTAAAGATAAAACAGTCTCTCAAAGTTGTTTATCAACTAATAGGAACCAAGTACCAAGCTCAGGCCATGGAGAAAGAGCAGTGAATAAGATCCGGTACCAATTTACAATTTGTTCTGAGAGATAGATATTAAATGCATAGACTTAATATCTAATGTTTTTTGAAATTTTAAAGATATTCTTTTACTCATAAGCCAGTAAGTTATTATTATTGTGATTGCTATGACTTTAGCAATGAAAGACAAAGGCAAGATAAATTGTGCCTAGAAGTCATAAAATATATGATTGAATTTTAAAATAAGGAATCTTGCCAAACCCCTGTAACCACAGATTTATGTACCACTTACAATAAATACCTATCAATAAAACTAATCATTTTACTTCCTTTAGGGACCTGCATTTATATTAACGTTATTTTCATGATGGTTATGGCAGACACCTGCTGACTTCACATTTTGAACTATCATCACCTCAGTGTGAGGACGTCAGGGCTTAGGGAGCTAGGGACTTACCCCACTTATTACTGAGAGACAGCATCCATAAAATCCAGCCTTTTGAATGAGACAAAAGAGAAAAGAAAATTTAAAAGATAACTTCTTAAAGAGAGATTAGGGTGAGGAATTTCCTGTGAGGTATAATACAGAGAAGAAGAAAGTGAGAGAGAGAGAGAGAGAGAGAGAGAGAGAGAGAGAGAGAGAGAGAGAAGACAAAATAATGAGCAATATTAATACAACTAAAATAGTGACTTGGAATCTAAGGAAAGTATAGTAAATGTAAATGAAGGGGGAATAAAGGTTTTTGTTGCTGCTGCTTGCTTGATTGTTTTTCTTTACCTTATGTAAAATTCCGAATTTGAGTTTATTATACAGTATTAATTTACTATAAATGAGCTGACATCATATTCATGTCTCTTCCTCTGCTTCATGGACAGGCACATACACACAGTTGAATTGAATTACTCAATGCTATGATTTTTAACAGTAAGCTCTGAATATATAGTTCCCTTTTCAGCTATAGGTTTACCATTGTCTGATTCATCACCTTGTTCAAACTTCATGTTCTTTCCAACTCAATTAAAATAAAAACAGGAAAAATCTGTAGCTCCATTAAATTACTGATTCAACACCTGTTATTTCACCATATGTAACAGAGACTAAAAGTGGAGGTAATCCAGAGGGATGAAATGACTCAGGAGAGTACCTTTCTCTTTCATGTCAGTAGTTAAGAATGCAGCACAAGGCTGTGGTGACTAAATCTGCTCCCAACAGAGTGTTTCAGAGAAGCATATACAACAATGAAGAAAGGTAGTTTCTCATGGTTTTGAAAATTCTTGTTGACTGGTAAATTCCCATGGGAGTCACTGAGAGTGGTTAGTGATGTTGAATATACAGAGGAGTGAACTTCTTTCAGATTCTCTGCTGCTAGATATGAAGGACTCTATTTCCATGTTTTTTTTAAAATACTTGATGTATGACTTGTCCCCAATATTATTTGAGATGATTAAAGATGCAAATACTAACTACCCTGCTTTAATCTTATACACCATTCATTAATCAAATTATCACACTCTGTCACAAAATTTCTACAATTGAAACGATAATTTGAAAAAGACAGGAAAATAAAACCAATAAGAAGTTTTATATGCTTTTTGAAGAGAAAAGCTTTCAATTGGCACAGTGGTGCATGCCTGTAATTCTAGTGGCTGGAGAGGCTGAGGCAGGAGAATTGCAAGTTCAAAGCCAGCCTCAGCATTTTAGTGAGGCCCTAAGCAACTTAGAAAGATCTTATCTCTAAATAAAATATATCAAAAAGGCGGTTGGGGTTAGGGATGTGACTCACTGGTTACCTGTCCCTGGGTTCAGTCCCCAGTACCAAAAAACATAAAGATAAAAGAAAAAAAAAAAAGATTTTAGAATAACCTTCAGATGTAGTTCAAATCATGAGATTGAAAAAAGTTCGATAAAGTACTTAGCTTCTATTTGGAAATCAGGGCATGCCTGCATTCTGTATATTTGAAATATATTTATAGATAAGCTCTCATTACTTGAGATTAATCATTTAGTTCAGAGTTCTTTTCTTCCATGTATATTCATAGATAAAAAGTAAATCCACGAACCAGAGTTTTCTTTTGTTTTTAAGAGTATGGAATAAGATCAAGATAAAGGCTTTTTCCTAATATTATTTTCTTGAAAATTTTGACTTTATATATGACATTTTTTCTTTCAATTATTTTCCAAAAAAAATTATTATAGTTACCAAAATGGGAAAATATGATCTACTTGTTATTCAATAATGAGATGAAATCAGAATTCTTTAGAGATCAAATATAATTCAGTTAAAAAATAGAGAGGACAAAATCCAAATTTCTTTTGACAAGAACAATGGATAGGAGAGGCAGAACATCCCACAAACCCCACTTCAAGATCTGTTTAGAATGCAAAAATAAGGGTAGTGTGACAGGAGCGAGAGGTACAGGACACAGATTATTTTTATGGTGGAATGAAAATAGAGCTTGGTTTGCATTCTTTCACTGTAATTACCTTAATTAATTAATGCCTGGGTGGTTCCTGTTTGTTTAAATGTGTTTACATAACCAGATGTCTTAACAACTTGATTGTCAGGATAAGAAATTTGGTAACCTCAGAAATAATAAGAGTTTTTGATCTGGTGAATATGCATGATGCATGTCAAAACTCTTTTCTTTTTTAATCTGACCTTGTACTAAAGCTTCTGAGTTTTATTTCCTTTAGCTCTCTGATGGCACTAATGAATCTATGAGATTAAAAATTACAATGTGTTGTTTTCTCCAATTTTCCCTCTTCCTTCTTATAGTTCATTAATCATCTCAAAATCTTGGTCCCCTAAGAGCAAGTCTTGTGGTTGGTGATATTATATGTATGCCATATATGGATTGGAATTGGAAATCATTTGCCCTTTAAGTTCATCTCACTATCATCTTACAAATGATCTGGGTTATTCCCCTAGAGTTCATCACCATAATTCAGATAGACAAAATCTAAATGCATCATCTTAGACTTTATCTCTATTATTAACCTTGTAAGTTGTTCTCCATAGTTAATACTGCATTTTATCTGTTGCTCCACTCATTCTACAACTGTTGTATGGGCCTTGGAACTCTAAATTTACACATTCCACTTGGAAGAGTCTCCTTTATATGTGACTGCAAGATGAGTTCAATGTTATTCCCGTCTTTGATCATCCTCAACAGTGTGCCCTCAAAGAGTGTTTGACAAATTATTCCACTTAAAAGCATCTTTACCTCAGGATAGATAATAATTCTTCTCTAAAGATCCCAGACCTATTAAATACAGCTATGGCAAGGAACAAGATTTTTTTTTTTTTTGGCTAGTTTCTGAGTCTTTCAATGAAAATCAGCAAGATACATAGATTTATGGGACTGAACCATCTTTTATAGAATATTTATTTTTCATTTTGCAAATGAGAAACTAAGACCCCAGAGCAGACATTGGATTATCCCTAAATCACAACCACTGTAGTGTGAGAAATGGAAAACCTTTCTTCTGGTTCCCAGTATACCATCTGTTATCCTTGTTCTTGCTTCTCACTATAACCCAATTCATACCAATCTGTGCCACCTTTTCTTTCTTTCTTTCTTCTTTTTTTTTTTTTTTTTTTTTTTTTTTTTTTTTTTTTTTTTTAGTAGGATTGGATATTGTACTCAGGGCCTTGCACATGCTAGGCAATTTATCTACTACTGAACAAAGATATTTTCCAGACCTTTTCTAAAATTTTTATTTTGGGATAGAGTCTTGTTTAGTTGCCTAAGCTGGCCTGGGACTTGGAATCCTCCTGCCTCAGCCTCTTGAGTACCTCACATTACAGTTATAAACCAGCATGCCTGTCATCTTAATAGGTACTTACTACTGTTGCTGTTGTTATATCATTATTAGTAGTAGTAATAGTAGCAGTAGTAGTATCAGTAGTAGTAGCAGGGATTGAAACCAGAGCCTTATGCATACTAGGCAAACATCCTGCCAGTAAGTTACATTCTTAGCCTATTTTAATTATTATTTATCAATCATACTGTCACACAATTTGCATACATAATGATTAAATACATCTTTATTGGGACTGATCAATCTTCTCCTAAAATAAAATTGCTTGAACAAAAAACCTTAATGTGAAAATTAGATCATTATCTTAGGTTATATTTTGAAATGAAATTGCAAAATAAAAATTTGTGAACATTTTAACGCTTTTGATAAATATCACCAACTTTCTTTCTATTATGATCTTTCTTTCACCATACTCATATAAGAAAGACATTATCATTATACCTTAATCAGTATTTTGAACTTTTCTCATTTTTATGAGGAAAAGTAAGATGCTATTTTCAAAAACATAATGTGTGTTATTATTTTTAGGCTGTACTGAATAATATTGTAGTCACTAATCACATATAACTATTTAAATTGAAATTTACTATGATCAAAAATTCAGCCCTTAAATACATGAATCACACCTAAGATGCTGAATAACCGAATGTGCCCAGTGGCTATTGTCTTAGACAAGGCAGATTCAGACATTTTCTTATTCACAGATAACTCTATTGACAATGTAATTCTGTGGTATTATAAGCTCAAATTTATGGAGTGGGAAGAATCTGGAGCTTAATTATAGGCCCATTGTCATACATGTGGGAAGTGGATAAGTAAGGATTAAATAACATCCATTAATTCCATATACTATTATCTATGATTTTAGTTTGTCTCCAAGAGGTTCATATATTAAAACCTTAGTCCACGGTGTGGCAATGTTAAGGTGATAGAAACATAAAGAGAAAAGGTTTATGGGATATCATTAAATCATGAGGGTAGGGAGGACCACCATCAGAAGTGACTAAAGTAGTTCTTTTAGAACACTGGTTAGTTCCAAATAGCAAGCCTGGTCCCTGAATCTGCCTGGCTTTCTGCCTCACCATGTGGTAGCGCTCTCTCTCGCGCGCTCTCTCTCTCTCTCTTTCTCTTACACACACACACACACACACACACACACACACACACACACACACACACATTCACAAGCCATGATCCATTCACAATGCTGTGATATAGCCAAGGGGACCCTCACCAGAGATCAAATTGATGAAAGTCCCGGTTGTGGACTTTCAGCCTCCCAAACTGTGATGTACATAAACGTCTTAAAAACAAACAAACAAACAAACAAAAAGCCTAAGGTATTTTGTAATAGCAACAGAAAATGGACCCAGGCATGATTTATCTTTGAACAATTTTTTTTAAACTGATATTAAGGATAAACATTGACTTTTGCAGTCTTGCTTGCTTTATGTATTTTAAATTGTTTATTCAGATGGAATAAATGTTTACTGAATAAATGAACACCATTTTATATTTCTCTAATTAAACAAACAAAGCTTGTATTTTGTTTCTAAATTAAACCTATATTGTCACAAACCAAATATTCCATCAGCATCGAAAATAGTATTCTAAGAAATGGAATTTCCCCTTCATTTCCACTGAAAAGGAGCCTGTGTTGACACATTTGTTACTTTTTTCAATAAGGCTTTTTTTTTTTTTTTTTTTTTGGTGACAAGCCAGTTTTGAACTTCTGGAAAATGGAGAAGTAATACATGAGAAGGGAATGAAAAGAAGACATCAAATAAGACTGTATAAGTGTTCTTTATTCAAAAAATTTCAATAAAGCATCTATCAGAATAACAAAAGTGTTTTGGTATTTAAAGATATTTGAAGGAAGATAACACTTGAAGGGTTTAGAAGAATTGTAACTTACATGTTTAAATTCACAGTGTCCTTTAGGAAATGTATGGCAACAAAATTAGTTGTATTGAAATTAGGGTGTGAGTGCCAAATTGTGTTAGACAACTGAGACTGGTTCTTGTGGGAAATGGTGTTTTGATTGCTTTATTTAGTCATATAGTTTGATAATGTGAATTTTAAAAAATATTACACTATATAAATGCAATATTTAATTGAAGCAATAAAATACTATGCCAAATCCCTTATTTCATTAATATAACCATTTCTTTTTTTATTTCTAAGAAATGTATTTATTTAATGATATGAAAATTTACATTTTTTTTATTTTTTGGAAAAATCCAAGTATTGGTAATGATTAATATTTGTGAAATAATTATGTATTTATGCTTATATCAAGCATAACCATTAAGATTTGGTCAAAATACTGATATAATTTGATATAGTTACAGAGAGAGAGAGAAGAAACATATACACATTCTCCTTGTAAGTTTTGCAGGGCATTTTACATGATAATAGTGACAGTCAATCCAAACCAGCTTCTTATGACTGACTTTTAAGATAATGCTTTTAAAAGTCATCCTTTTAAAATACAAATTCCTAGTGACTATTTTTGTATGATAGACCACATCCTTTTGGTATCTTTCCCATATTTTAATTTGTTGTGCTTAGAGCTATGCAACAGCCTTGGCCAGAAAATTATCTGGGGAGTAACTTCTAAATGTCATTATGTTATGAAAATGATACTCATCACCTTGTTTTGAAGCATCAATGGTACAGAATAGAGGACACGGACACAAACCCAAATAAATACAATTTTCTCATACTAGACAAAGGGGCCAAAAATATGCAATGGAGAAAAGATAGCCTCTTCAACAAATGGTGCTGGGAGAATTGGAAATCCATATGCAACAGAATGAAACTAAACCCATATCTCTCACCATGCACGAAACTAAACTCAAAATGGATTAAGGACCTCGGAATCAGACCAGAGACCCTGCAGATTATAGAAGAAAAAGTAGGTCCAAATCTTCATCTTGTTGGTCTAGGACCAGACTTCCTTAACAGGACTCCCATAGCACAAGAAATAAAAGCTAGAATCAACCACTGGGATAGATTCAAACTAAAAAGCTTTCTCTCAGCAAAGGAAACTATCAGCAATGCGAAGAAAGAGCCTACAGAGTGGGAGAATATCTTTGCCAATCATACTTCAGATAGAGCACTAATCTCCAGAATCTATAAAGAACTCAAAAAAACTCTACTCCAAGAATTCAAACAGTCCAGTCAACAAATGGGCTAAGGAAATGAATAGACACTTCACAGAAGAAGATCTACAAGCAATCAACAAACATATGGAAAAATGTTCAACATCTCTAGTAATAAGAGAAATGCAAATCAAAACCACCCTAAGGTTCCATCTCACCCCCAATTAGAATGGCGATTATCAAGAATACGAGCAACAACAGGTGTTGGCGAGGATGTGGGGAGAAAGGTACACTCATACACTGCTGGTGGGGCTGCAAATTAGTGCAGCCGCTATGGAAAGCAGTGTGGAGATTCCTTAGAAAACTTGGAATGGAACCACCATTTGACCCAGCTATCCCACTCCTTGGCCTATACCCAAAGGACTTAAAATCTGCATACTACAGAAATACAGCCACATCAATGTTCATAGCTGCTCAATTCACAATAGCTAGACTGTGGAACCAACCTAGATGCCCTTCAATTGATGAGTGGATAAAGAAACTGTGGTATATATATACTATGGAATATTACTCAGCCATAAAGAATGATAAAATTATGACATTTGCAGGCAAATGGATGAAATTGGAGAATATCATGCTAAGTGAGATAAGCCAATCTCAAAAAGCCAAAGGACGAATGATATCGCTAATAAGTGGAGGTTGACACATAATGGGGGGGAGGGAAGGGTTAGAGTTAGGGTTAGGGAGGGGGGCAAGTATAGAGGAAGGAAACTACTGTATAGAGGGTAAAGAGGGGTGGGAGGGGTGGGGGGAAGGGAAAAAAATAACAGAATGAATCAAACAACATTGCTCTATGTAAATTTATGATTACACCAATGGTATGCCTTTACGCCATGTACAAACAGAGAAACAACATGTATCCCATTTGTTTACAATAAAAAAAAAAAAAAAAAAAAAAAAAAAAAAAAAAAGTTCTTGAGGTCTTGATACCCACTTCTTAACAAGTGGAAACGGGGTTTATGTTCTTGATTATAATAGAAAGTTCCCTTCTTCTGGCATGACACTTATTTGCTCATACTCTGTATTCAATGCATCAGAATAGAATTTATAGAGATTTGTAAAGTTAGACATGCAGGACAAAATTGCAATAAATGTTGTAGATAATGTTTTGTTCAAGCAAAACCATGTTGGACCCTTGTACTTCTACATTCTGTAAAAATCCATAGTATTGTCTGAAGAGAAAAGCAGATACACAATGTATTGCTATCTTACTTTTTGTAAAGTTATGCTGAAAACATCTTTTTGACTTGCAAGGTGATGCAGATTTAGGCAGGTGTGCTTCCATGTTGAAATTCTCCAGAGATTAACAACAATAAGAGCTGCCTTGAGGTGTTCTTGGTTCCATTTCACCACTTCACCATCTGGGTAGGCATACGAGGATCAGTTCAGCAGATTTTGGAAATGATTATTATGGAGGTTATTCTTTTTAACAGATGATTTTTTGTTTTGCCACTCCTACATAAATGTAAAACAGAAAATATGTCCAAAGCAGATTAAACTATGGAGCCTACATACTTAAAACTTCCTCTCCAGCAGATAAAACCACTGCAAACTGAGCTTGACAGTGTACAGTTATAGCATGAAGGGCACATTTTAAAAGGTGTGTGCATTAGTTTGATGTATAGTTCTCTTTGCCTCCCAAAATAAATGACCCTCTTTGAAGATAAATGTAAATATAAGAATAAGCGATAATGTTACTTGATAATTTAATTCTCCTTCACTGTGTCCTTGAAACTTCTTACAAAGCAGTACAATGTTTTAGAAGGATTTAATGCATGAAGTATTCAACCATTGCATTATTCCAGTAGGTTTTCAAAATTAGACAAGCATTGATTTTAAAACATTTTAAGTTCATGTTCTGAATTAACATCCCTTTGTGTAGAAGGAATTATTTGTAAGATGAAGATAATTCTACTCTTTAAAATTCTCCTGGGGGATGGAGTTTATTGCTAAATGGTTTACATACTTATTTATAGATGCCTAATAACTGAACAATCATTAGTCTTTCCTTAGATTTAAACAAAATTTTCAAAGTAGAAATATATGATGATATTTTGACTTTATCCTTGTACATAGATTTTGCATCATACCTTTTTAAATTTCTCAAATTTGACTTTGTACATAGAACAAGTAATATATTTTAAGAACAAGGCAATATGCAAAACTGAAATTTTATCACATGCTTACATACGATTTGCATATGCCAGGACAGTTTGTGCATGATTCCTTTATTGAATATTATTCTCTGGCATTGGTTCTCAACTGGGAGCAATTTTGCCCTCCCTTCATGGAATCTGGAAATATCTAGACAAATGTTTAGTTGTGACACCTAGAGTGTTGGCTACCAATGGAATCTGCTGAGAAGTGCCCAGGGATGCTGCCAGCAATAAGGGCATCCCCAGATCCAGTGCAAATGCTTAAGCAGATCAAACTGTCAATATTACCAAGATTGAAAACCCCTACTCAAAAGTATGTCCTAATATATACAAAACTCAAAATTTGACAAATGAATTATGTACAAGTAAATATTTAAGAAGCCCAGAATCTTGCAGTAATACGTTGTGACTTATTTACATATACACACATTTACACACATATGCACATTTATATATGTATAGACTAGACCTATAAATGCATGTATATTTAAGTGTGTGTATGTGTGTGTAGTCCTATATGTTAGCTGAAGCTGAGTTCTTTATATGTGACTCTGTTTCCTCCTTTGGGATAACTGATTTCTCCCTCAGTTACTAAAATACTGTCTATACTATATTATTGAAATTTCAAATAAAGCCACAATTGTAAGTTAGCATAGCCTTTCACTTCCTGGTCTTTATAGCAAATATATAAGGTAATTCCTTTCTATTGGAGGTTTACATTTAGAACAGCAGTTCTTTGTGTGTCTTTCAGATCTCTGGCTTATTGGTCTTCAAGCCCTATGACAGATTCATGTTTTAAATTACACATTTTTTTACCTCCAACATAAAATGTTACCTTTAAACATTTACTAAAATATAATTGCTGCTTGATAACTGAATATATGTTCATCTGATTAAATATGACTAAGAAACTGAGCTGTCATAATTTTGAAGAGTAAAGGGAATTATGTTTATCTTCCTGTGCATGCCGATTTCCATTAATTCTCCAAATGGAAAGCAAAACAAAATAAAACTCCATACCTCATCCTCTGCATCTGGAAGGAAGTAAATAACATATCCTGATCACTAATCTGCTACTTGGACAAAATTGTTTATATTTCTGTCTTGAATATGTTTGCAAACTCACCAATAGGTAGCATTTATGGACATTGAACAAAAATATAAAGAGATTCTGCTCCTACTTATAAAATGTAAAGATATTATTACTTATTTTTCATCACACTTTTTATTAAAGAAATCACACATGATTGAAAGTATAAAAAGGGGGAATTTATAGAGCATATTAGTCAGAGATACTGATAGTTATGTTGCAGAGTGTGTGTGTGTGTGTGTGTGTGTGTGTGTGTGTGTTTGTGTGTGTAAACATATTTAAATTTAAAAGGAAGACTATATAATGAGTCAGTTCAAATACTAAAGTAATCTCTTTAAAGACCTGGGAAGCCATGCCCAATTGAACATGAAATTATATTATGTGACTCTCATGTGGAATAAATTTACCTTCACGTATTTGTTTTACCTTTAATTTTTCATTATTAGTTTGAGATCACCTTTATTTATTTCCATGATATTTAGAAAAAGTTTCACCATATTAATCCAACTAGGTTTTATCCTACATAAATATTTTTAAATGAATTATCTGAAAAAGTGTAGATTTGCCTTTTTGAAAACAAAAGTATTATTCCAGGAATGGAAAGATTTTATTTTTATCCTTTTAGAAACCACTTAGTGTCATACATGCTAAAATTATCAGAAAAAAACTAATAGGAAATGGGCAAATACAGGCATCAAAATAATGTGGCAAAATGTAATTATTATATGTCTACAATATTTTCCTTAGGTTGTCATTTCAGTGGAAACACCAACTTCAAAAAGATACATTAAAAAGTAAAGAATTCTTAGAACTCATTCACTTCAACACAAGCAGCTTTGAGAGAAGCATCAAGATGGCAATTTTTTTGGAGAAGAATACTGGCAGAATTTTAGTTAAACAGATAGTGAACTGATATCTGGGTATTTCATGCAAAATTACACACATGGTTAAAGGCAAAGAGGTGAAAAACTCATTTTATCTGTGGAAGTGATATTAAGTTCAAACAAAGACTGAAAAGATCTGGAAGTGCTAATATTACTATAGAAACAATAAACAAAGTTTAGATATCAAAGGATTTTTTTAAAGTTAGAGAGTAATATAAATCAGTCTGCTTTTATTAAAGTGAATCATCTATCTGATAGTATGAAAAATATTTGAAGGTAGATGTATTCAAATCTGGGAGAAAAGTAAAATGACTTACCATTATCAACAAGGAACACTATGTGAATTAGAATATTCTACTGTTATAAGATTTTACTATAGATTATTAAAACAAAACTAATCTAAAAAAGATAAAATAAAATATGTTTGTATGAATATATGTCAAATGTCTATTAACAAAACATCATCAACTTTTGTTAAAAGAAAGTAAAAAAACTAACAAAGATAAAAAAATAAAATTTATGTTAGAGAATTTTGAAATGAATTGCTAAATACCTATGCTTCAAAGATAAAATCCAATTAAAATTTAAGATCCATCAGAAAGCAAGGAAAAGAGCATTTTAAAGAAAAGTAATATTTATGAATGCAAAGTTAAATTTATTTTCAAAATGCCATCAAAATTTAAGTAAAGAAATATGGAAAGAAGGTCATATTATTCACAATAAAAATTAGATAATAAAAAATCAATGAAAAATGTGGAAGAAAATGATAAAATTAACATATCAAAGTCTGTATAATTTTAATGGTGTAGGAATTTAAAGTGTTTTTTCAGAATATTTAAAAAAGAAGTCAATTCCTTGTAATCAAGAATTTTTTAAAATGATATAGGAAAAGATCGAATAAGATTGGGACTAAAGAAGAAAACTCAGTATGGATTTATAAATGTAAGATAACAATAGGATTATATTACAAAAATTCTACAGTCATAAGGAAAAATTTGAATAGATAAAATTTTTGAAGATTATAAGGTAATACACAGTCTAACATTTAAACATACTTTTGGGCAAAATACGTCTTAACAATCCAGTTGAAAGAAATGATGACTAATCAATTTATTTTACAAATTTAGCAAAACTTGTTTCTGGTGAAGATAATATAAGCAGAAAGCATTAGACAAATTTTATTGATCAATATGAAAACATTCTTAAAAGTATTAGAAAATCAATTCTAGGTATTCCTAAAAATGATAAAAATAGAGAATATTACAGAAATATAATGATGGTCCATTATAATTCATTCACTTATTAAGTTTAAGAAGAGCTATGACATTTTTAGGCCAAAAGTAGCTTAAAATGATAAAAAAATGTTTAGGCGAAAAGTAATAGAAGCTAATTAATTTACTAGAAAATTCAAGTGCAGAAATTATTTTAAATTGAGAAATAATAAGGCCATTCCTATTAAAAGTCAAGAACAAACTTTACTGTATTTTATTACAATTATATAATACTAATAAATTCATAAGGGAAAAAGGAAATATATCTGTGACTCTTGAAAATAATTGAATAAATACATTAACATTGATTAATTTATTTATCAGAACAACCAAACACACTATTGTAACAAAGAAAAATTGATCAGAAACCAGAGATTTATTGAGACAGCTTAATATAAAATAAATGTTAAAAATTATAATCTATTTCAATAATATTTAACAATATAATTGGGAAAAATTATGTTATATTCAGTGTGATACTGAGAAATACATAAGAAACAATTTAATAAGCAAAGTAAAGACAAATAAGAACAACTACAAAATCCTACTGAATGATTTGAAGTTAGATCTAGAGTAATTTAAGTGCATGACATATTTCTGGATTGCAACATTCTCAAAGTTAAGATTCAAATTTGATGAAATTTTAGTGGAATTTCCTCATCAGGATCATAAAGTCATATTGAATTTCATATGGGTACATAAATTATCATAATAGTCAATAATATTTTATAATAATAACAAAAATAAAATGGGAAGAAGTTACCAACCAGTTAATAAAGTACATTATAAAGTTTCCTTAGTGAAATAAAACATTGCCTTAGAAAGAGAAAATACATGATGAAGAACAGTGTGCAAAACTACTTTTCAGTTTTAGTGAAAATCTAGTATACAGCAATAAAACCATTGCTTTCAGTTTGGAGAGAGATTGTTAATTTAATGACTTTTTGGCACAATAATTAGCTGTCTAGGAAGATAATAAAGCCAACTCTACATTCACTGTATGTAAAAATTTTCCAAGTAAATTCAAATTTTAAATGTAATTGTTTCTCTTTATAATTCAATATATGTTTATTATTCTAATTAACGAATCTGATTAAAAATAAATTTTATATTAAAATAGAATAAATATTTGAGACCAAATGTGTAATCTTAAGTATCAGATGCATTATTTAAATAAAATTGGACCAAAGACCCTTTTTATGTAAAAAATGATAAAGCTGACTGTATGAAAATAAAATCTACTTGGAAAAATATATAGAATGTCAAAAGAAAATATAAGTTGAACTTATATATGACAAAGTTATAAATTCCGTAATTAATATAAATGTTCTTAATCATTCTTATTGAGATAAAATGTAAAAAATGAGAAAAGAATATAAATATAATTTGAATGTGTCTGTTGTACTTTGGAGATAGACCAAAATTAAGGTATTTTCAAAAACTTATTTCTCATTCATTATTAAAAAACACCAATGTTTGGTGATTCCCTATGTATCATTAATGTGAAAAATAGCATACCTATATATTGTTGTCCCTAACATAAACCTATTTTTCAGCTCTTTTGTAAAACCAAAGTATTATATATTATAATAAAAAAACACAAACATCTCTCTCATCATTATCAGATATGGTAATATATACCATAGCAAAAAGATACCAGTATGTAAAAATTATAGTGAAATCATGTATTATAGACACTAATATTACAGCTTCTCTATTAGGAAAAAAATCACTTTTTCTGCTAGAGAATAATCACAATCATCTGAATGCTTACCAGTTAGAAAATAATAGAAATTTGTGCCTTGGAATGGATGTTGCCACAATGAAAGGAATAAATTCAATCTGTAACATTTTACTTAAAGAGATGCCTCAGGCCATTTTTCTATTGCTGTAACACAGTACTTCAGACTGGCTAATGTATCAGGTAAAAAGGTTAATTTTTGGTCACAATGCTGGAGACTAGAAAGTCTAGTATATGGTACTAATATTTAAGGACCTCATGGAGAAAAGTGGAAGAGCAAGTGGGTATATGTGGAAGTGGCAAAATAAGAATGATAACTTCACTTTACAAACCTCTTTCATGGTAATTAATATAGTTCTTCAAGAACTCTTGTAGGAAGGAAAGACATCCATTATTCCCTTAAGTCCTGACCCCATGACTGGAACACATTCCATTAAGTTTCATGTTTTACCCAGTTTCCCCCCCCCCCCCCCCCCGTAACCTAAAGACCTGCAAAGAACAATTTAAAGGGAGGACAAATTTATTTGGGGCTCACAGTTTCAGGGGTCTCATGCCATATATGGCTGGCTACATAGCTCTGGAGCCAAGGTAAGACAGAACATGATAGCAGGATGGCATGGCAAAGGAGAACGGCTCAAAACATTGCAACAGGAAACACAGAGAACCCTTCTCATCAGGGACAAAATATAATCCCAAAGGAACAATTTTAGTGTCCTATCTCCTCTAGCCACATCCTGCCTGTTTTCCGTTACCAGCCAGTTAATTCCTATCTGGAAATTAATCCATTGTTATTAAAATAAATAAATAAATAAAAAGGAATAAGTAGAAGAAGCAGCTAAGTGAGATTTAAATATCATTATCTGATCATTTGACCTCTAAACCTTGCATTTTCCACACACAAGCTTTGGGGTTACTCCACCTCCTGGCATTGCTGCACTGTAAATAAAACCTCAATATGAATTTTGATGGCATTGCACAGATATCTCAATATGCTTATAAATTATAAAAATACTCATTCAAGGAATACGTATAGAACATTTTTATTTAAAAATAATCCATATATGTGCTTTGCATATATTTATTTGCATATTTAATGAACATAAAATATTATTCATCTCTTTATATCAAGCCAAATATTGGTCCCTTAAGGGAAGATAGATAAGTAAAAGATAACAATTAAAAAATAATAAGATGGAAACTTAGGGTAGTTTTGATTTGCATTTCTCTTATTACTAGAGATGTTGAACATTTTTTCATATATCTGTTGATTGCTTGTAGATCTTCTTCTGTGAAATATCTGTTCATTTCCTTAGCCCACTTGTTGATTGGGTTATTTGTATTCTTGGTATGGAGTTTTTTGAGTTCTTTATAGATTCTGGAAATTAGTGCTTTATCTGAAGTATGAGTGGCAAAGATTTTCTCCCACTCTGTAGGCTCTCTTCATGTTGCTGATAGCTTCCTTTGCTGAGAGAAAGCTTTTTAGTTTGAATCTATCCCAGTTATTGATTCTTGCTTTTAATTCCTATGCTATGGGAGTCTTGTTAAGGAAGTCTGATCCTAAGCCGACATGTTGAAGATTTGGACCAACTTTTTCTTCTATAAGATGAAGGGTCTCTGGTCTGATTCTGAAGTCCTTGATCCATTTTGAGTTGAGTTTTGTGCAGAGTGAGAGATAGGGGTTATTAAGAACACAAGCAACAATAGGTGTTGGAGAGGATGTGGGGAAAAAGGTGCACTCATACATTGCTGGTGGGGTTGCAAATTAGTGCAGCCACTCTGGAAAGCAGTGTGGAGATTCCTCAGAAAGCTTGGAATGGAACCACCATTTGACCCAGCTATTCCACTCCTCGGCCTATACCCAAAGAACTTAAAATCAGCATACTACAGAGATACAGCCACATCAATGTTCATAGTTACTCAATTCACAATAGCCAGATTGTGGAACGAACCTAGATGCCCTTCAATTGATGAATGGATAAAGAAACTGTGGTATATATATATACAATGGAATATTACTCAGCCACGAAGAATGATAAAATTATGGCATTTGCAGGCAAATTGATGAAATTGGAGAATATCACGCTAAGTGAGAAAAGCCAATCTCAAAAAACCAAAGGACGAATGATCTCACTGATAAGCGGATGATGACACATAATGGGAGGTGGGAGGGGGGCAAGAATGGAGGAAGGAAGGACTGTATAGAGGGAAAAGAGGGGTGGGAGGGGTGGGGGGAAGGGAAAAATAACAGAATGAATCAAACAACATTACTCTATGTAAATTTATGATTACACAAATGGTGTGCCTTACTCCATGTACAAACAGAGAAACAACATGTATCCCATTTGTTTACAATAAAAATAAATAAATAAATAAATAAATAAAATAATAAGAAAAAATCTGTACAAAAAATAGAAAAGTCTACAAGATTAAAAGATAAAAATGTAATGTGACACAATTTTCTAGTCATGTTTTGTGTTTTAATTGATAGATTCATGAAAGCACTGGCCAATCATTGACTAATTTTTTTTTTTTGTAAGTGATGAAATTTTATTTAATATAAACTTTCTTCCATAAAATTCCCCTATTACTTGGTGTTTTGGTGTTATCATATCAAAAGAGTCATCAAATATATCAGATATGTATTTGTTTTATATATATATATATGTGTGTATGTGTGTGTGTGTGTGTGTGTGTATTATTAAGTGTCCAATAATATAAATAGGAAGAACAAAAGAAAAGAATATTAACATACTTGATTGGAGTTTTTAAAAAATGGATAATGGAAGTAGGTAGAAGAGGAGATAGGTTGCCAGTCACCCACGCACCTTGGCACATGCCTGTAATCTCATCTCAGCAACTAGGGAGGTGGAGACAAAGGATCATAAATTCAAACACAGCTTCAGCAATTTAGGAAGACCCTGCCACAATAAATAAATAAATAAATAGGAGGAAAGGAATCCTGAGGATTTGGCTCAGTGGTTAAAAACTCCTCTGGGTTCAATCTCTGTTATTAAAATAAATAAATAAATAAATAAATAAATAAGAAATAAGTAGAAGAAAGCAGCTAAATGAGATTTTCATGGGCAAGTATTAAGGACATTGCTCTCTCAAAGTCAGGTTTAAATGCTGAAGAGAAAGTAAATACACACTTCTTTTTATTTTCAGAAAGAAAGGAAAGTAGAAAAGCGATGATTTGAAAGATTTAATGTGCATCATAATTATCTGGGGAGTTTATTAAACAAATAGATTGACCCTGTTCCCTCCCTCTGATAGTAGGTCTGGTTTATGGCTTACATGCATCTCTAATAATAGCTTTCAATCCTGACTGCACATCAAAATCAATTGGGAAATTTTTAAGAATACTAATAACTGAATATTATACTAAACTATTCTCATTAGGTAAACTAGGGTTGGTTGTTTTCAGTCTTCACATGTTATTTTAACATACACCAAAGCCGAGGAATAGTAAAGAAGGTCTCATGTAAAATGATATTGACCACTCAATAAAGGAATATATGAAGGTATTTGCTGGGGGCAAAGGGCTTTGAGGTGATATTCCAGATGTCTATAATTTCAACCTGTCCTAATTATCCTGAAAGCTATTTTAATCTAGAGTTGGGATGACTCTTCAGAATAATTAAAATTCCTATAAAATTTTGGGACCGATAGAAATATTCTATCCATGCTGTCCAGTGCAATAGGTCTGGTCCACGTGTGGCTCTTCAGCTCTTGAAATGCGGGCCAAGAAAGTGAGAGCTGAATTTCTTTCTTTTCTTTCAATTTATTTAAAAGTAAATAACCACATGGAACTATTGGGCAGGAAAACCTTAGCATTTCCACAAAATTATTTAGCCACAAACTATCTTTAAGAGGAATAACTGAAAAAAAAATAAACAAAACAAGAACAAAACCAGAGAATACTTATTACTCTGATATACTGTGGTTTAGACAGAAGATATTTTCACTGCAAGTTAATATCCAGAAAGAAGTTCTTTTGGTCCTGAATTATTAATTTCTGGTTTAGACATGTCGACAGAGTACAGTTGTTGCTTCTTTGTTTTTCCTAAGTTGATCATGTCAATTAATTCTGAAATCAATTAATTCAGCATGCTCCTTGTATATTTACTTTTTCTATCAGAGATGCTATTTCTAGCTCAGTTCTTTTTCTCTTAACAAGTGGGAATTGTATAACCTTTTGATGTTGGTGAAGAGAATCTATCAGGGCTGAGTTCCATTTCTTAGATGGGAAGATTGAACACCTCAGAAAGCAAGTATTATTTAAAGGATAGAACAGAGATAGAGTACTCCACAGAGAAGAGGACCCAGAGCTGGGTATCCAAAGAAGTGGGGTGTTTTGCTCCTTTTATACATTCTAGATTTCATTTGTTTTCATGGCTTCTTTTCCTCTATCCTGCACATGTGACTAGCAACCATAAGGTGGGCCAAATGGGGAAGTGATCCTGGGCGGGAAGGGAGCAGCTCAGGAGACATTAATTAACAACTCCTACATCTCCCTGCAGGGATGAACAATTCCCTGGAGGTGGGTCACCTTGGCAACAGGTTTGAGAAGGAGGGGGCAGGGCTTTGGAGCTATCAGCATTTCTTTTCTTTCCTTTCCAATCTTCTCTAGGAGACCCAATTATTTATTACCTACCCTGACTGTCTTTTGTCCCCGAAAGCCTCACTTTCTTACACAGTTACTTCTAGTTGACTGAGATGTCATCTCCAGGATTTATTTTCCTCCAACTGAAATTAGAGTACACATTTCTTAATCTATTCAACTCAAACTTCTGAAATAAAGAAATTTGCAAATAATGTTTTCTGCTTAAACTTGAACAAGTATCTTCATAATTTAGAATAATGGCTTAATTTCTGGAAATAGAGAAATATTTAGGTCCATTTTTCTCTACAATCAATAGAGTTGTAGAGAAGCAAGTCACATTTCTTGAATTATACAACTGAGTATTACAATTTAATTATTAAAAATATTTTCAATGTATCAAAAATATAATAAAGGTACATGGTAGCACAATGACCCACTCCCATTTCTATGCTCCATACAACTGAACACCACAGGTAGGAATTTTATGGCTATCACTTTGAGATCTAATATTCACATTGTTTGGAAAATATGCAAAAATACAGAAAATTATGGTGCTGGAAAGAAATAGGCAGCCCTTGGAGATATAGAAGAGCAAGATTTACTCAGCACCAGTGCAGGCTCATGAGAGTCATCATTGAAAGCTTAGTCCAGTCCTTTGTTCTCAGTATCTTTTATACAGTACAGACTCCAGGGTTTCAATACTTTCTCATGCAAGTAACCTTGATTTTTCTTTTTTCTTCAAGCAGCTGTGGTTCCTGCCATAGCTGCTAAGCAGCTATGATTATAGAAACTAGCCAGTTGCAATTACAAACAGTTAAAAAGAAACATCTTAGGAAGGAGTTGCTGCTTCAACATATCCATTCATGCAATAATTTATCCACTCATTGCAATGAACACTTACAGTTGTAATGATAATATCTAAAATATCTGTCAAAGGCCATGTATGGAAGGCTTGTGAGCCTGTGACTCAATTGAGAGGTGATGGAAACCTTGGAAGGTGGGGCCTGATTGGTGGAGGTGAGTCACTGGGAACATGTCCTTAAAGTGGTGATTCTTGTCTCCAGGCTATTTCTCTCTTTCCATTTCCTGGCTGCTTTGTGGTGAGTGACTTCCTCAGTCACAAGCTCTCATCAGCATGATGTTCTACTTCCCCTTTAGCCCCAAAGCAACAGAACCAGCCAGTAATAGGCTGAACCACCTGAAATCATGAGCCAGAACAAACCTCCCATTCTTTAAATTGTTTTTCTCAGGTATTTCATCACCATGTGGGAAAGCTGACTAATACAGCAGTGAATATTGAAATCTTTCTATTTAGTAGTATAATTTTCCAACTTTTTTTGAATATATAAACTAATTTGACAATAAATGCATCTTCTACTTTCTGCTTCCATGGGTTTGATTTGTTTAGAATCTCAAAGAAGTAGAATCCTGCAATATTTAATCATCTGCAACTCACTTATTCCATTTAGCCTAATGTCTTCAATGTTCACACATATTTCAAGAAATAAGATTTTCTTCTTCTTCTTTTTTTTTTTTTTTCACATAAGCAAACAAAGTGTCTTCCTGCAGGGTAAGAGAGAAAATGACAGGTATTAAGCAAACAGAGTGTCTCCCTGCAGGGTAAGAGAGAAAATGAGAGGAAAAGAGAAAGGAAAGAGAAAGGGCGCCCACTAGAGAAAGAGTGGAAAGTGAGGAGGAGAAAAAAAGCAAGTCAGGGGGAGAGAAAAGCAAGAGAGAAGATCAGATTTTCTTCTTTTTATGAATAAATAAAATGTATGTAACACATTTTCTTTTTCATTCTTTTCTTTTGCAGGGACAGGTAATGGGGATTGAACTCAGGGGCACTTGACCACTGTGCCATATCCCCAGTCCTATTTTGTGTTTTATTTTATTTTTAATAAAGGGTCTTACTGAGTTTCTTATCACCTTGCAATTGCTGAGGCTGGCTTTGAACTCACAATCCTCCTGCCTCGGTTCCCAGCTACTGGGATTGCAGGCATGTACTACCCCACCAGACTTGTAACAGAAAATTTTCTGTATCCACTTATCCATTCCATTGGTAGACATTTAGGTTTGTTTTACATTTTCGCTATTGTAGATATAGTGCTGCAGCAAGCATGGGAATATGAGTATTTCTTTGAATCACAACTTCAATTCTTTTATATTAAGTGGATTTGCTGTATTACATGGTAGTTTAATTTATTCTTGAACTTTTATACTATTTTCCATAATATTCCAATTTATATTCCTATCAACATACAAGTGTTCAAATTTCTCCAAATCTTTGTCAACACTTGTTTTTTTTTTTTTTTTTTCTGGGTTTTTACCTGTTTTTGTTTGTTTGTTTGTTTGTTTTTAACTAACGGTCATACCAACATGTGTGAAATGATAACTCACTGTGGTTTTGAATTGCAGTTCCCTGAAAAGTTATTATAAGCACATTATTATGTACCCATTGACCACTATTATATCCTATTTATAGACATGCCAAGGCCTTTTCTCATTTTGAAACTAAATTTTGTGAGTTTTTTTGTTGTCGTCATTGCTTTTAATTTGTAAGTATTCCTTTTATATTTTGAATATAAAACTCATAAAATATATGGTTTGCATATATTTCCCCATATGGTCACTTTCACATATATTATATACTGTTGAGTTATTACCTTAAATTTTCTACCTCAGTATTAGAGGGGGAAAAAAAGAAACTCTGTGAACCTTTTTCCTTACAGATATTCAAAATATAAAATCAAATTCCACCTTTCTACATGTACTAAGGCCTCACAATAAAGTCTTAACAGAACACAACATATGCACTTTGAATTTATCGATATTGCTAATTGTAATCAACATACTCATCTGACTTTTTTTAAAAAGTAATGCTGACTCTTGGAGCAGGAATTTAATAGAATTACATGTCCCTAAGTACTCCAGATAGTTGATTTAATTGAGAAACATAATGCTCTCCACAGTTTCTTTTAAAATCCTAGTAAAACAAATAACCCCTACATATGCTGGGCTTTGCCCCACCAATAATGTAACAGAATACAAGACAGATGAAAGTAATCATCTTTGCCCTGTCCCTGATCATACCGTAAAAATGTTCAGTTTTTCTCTGTTAAATATATTAGCTGAGGTCTTTACTATGTTTTCTATTCCTAGTTTATTGAGTGATTTTATCATTAATGGTATTGAATTCTGTTGGATACTTTTCTGACATTAATTAGAAAATCATGAGATCCTTATTCTTCCTTCTGTTATTGTGTTGTATCTCATTGACTTATTTTCCATGTCAAATATCCTTACATCCAGGGATAAATTCTACTTAGTCATGGTGCATTATTTTTTTCTTTTATTATGGTACTGAGAATAAAACCCAGGATATGATTCTTAAATAGACTTTTAAATTAGTTTTGCTACTGTTTTGTTTTGGTTTGGTTTTAGTTTGTTTTCTGAGGATTTCTGCATCAATGTTCATCAAGGATTATTTATTTGCCTCCTGTAATTTTCTTACAGTTTATTTGGTTTTCATATTAGGGTAACACTGGCCTTATAAAATGAGTTTGAAAGTGTCCTCTCCATTTCAAATTTTGGAGGAGATTATTACTGAATAGTACTAATTCTTTTTTACATGTATGGTAAAATTTGCTAGTCAACTCATCTGGTCCTGGAGTTTTTGTAATGGAGAGATTCTTTTTATTACTGATTCCATCTTCCTATTTTCGGTTTGGAAGTTCTTTTTCTTTATGACTCATTGTTATAGTTTGGATCTGGAAAGTCTCCAAAAAACTCTTGTATTGAAAGCTGGGTTCCCTTTACAGTAATGTCCAGAGATGGGGCTTTTAGGAAATGTTTCAATTGTGAAGGATCTAAACTCATTAGTGGATTAATTAATTTGAATGATTAATAATTTGAATGTACTACTGGGAGGTGGTAGAAACTATAAGCAGGTGGGGCATGGTTGGAGGAAGTTGGTCACTTTGGACCTTCCCTTGAGAAATATATCTTGATCTTGTCTGTCTGTTTGTTTGTCTGTGTCGCTCGCTCTCTCTCTCTCTCCCTCTGCCCCACTTCCTAACCCCTCTGAACTAAACAGTTTTTCCCCACCCCACTCTTCCCTTCCACCATGATCCATGATATTCTGCCACACCTCAAGCCCAGAGTAATGGAGTCAGTTGATCATGAACTGAAACTTCTAAAACCATGAACCAAAATAAACCTTTCCTCTTCATGAGTTGCTTATTTTGGTTATTTTGGTCATAGGGACAAAAATCTGACAAACACACTTAGGTTTGGTATGCTGTATGTTTCTAAGAATTTATTCATTTCTTCTTTATTACACAAATTTTAGTATAAAATTATTAATAATAGTCTCATAATTTCCCTCTAGTGCACGTTTGCTAGGCTTCTTAAACCTAATGTCTATTTCCTTCTCCTGATTTGGATAGACTTTGACTATTATTTCTTCAAATATTCTTTTTGTCCCTCTTTATATATGTTCTCTTTTTGGAACTATTTTAATTTGTATATTGCTTGTTTTTTTAATGTGCCACAAAGGTCTTAAACTTTATAAAAATCTTCTGTAACTCATTTTTCTTTTTGTTTCCCTGACTGGATAATTTCAAATGACCTATCTTTTTTAAGTTCACTAACTCTTTCTTCTCTTTGATCAAATTTTCCCTTGAATCTCTTAGCAAATTTTTCAATTAAGTATTTTTTCTTCAATTGCAAAATTTCTGTTTATCATATGTAACATTTTTTATATATTCATTGATATTCTTGTTTAATTCATACACTATATTCCTTAGCTTACTGAACACCAATGCAAAGTTTATTTTAAACTATTTGTCAGAGAATACCTATACCCCTGTTTCTTTAGGATAGATTTCTGCAGATTTATTTTGTTTCTTTTGTTGAATTATGTTTCTCTGTTTCTTTATGAAGCTTATTACTTTGAATTGGGATCTGTACATTTGAAAAGAGTAGTCTTCGGGGACTATGTAGTTGGAGATTCCAGGGACCTCTCAAATATTCATTACAGATGAATCTTCATTGTATTTGTGGTTTTAAATTCCTATTAAAAGGGATTTGCCAATTTCTTTTTTTCAGAAACTGATATCTTTCTCCCTTTTTTTGTCTATATGCATTATTGCAAGTTCTTTGAAGCTGTCAAATCAGCCAGCACTTCTGAGTCTTTTTTGTTTGTTTGTTTGTTTGTTTTTGTTGTTGTTCTCAGTGGACCCCAGGCATATGGAGTATGACAGGTTCTAGCTGAGTGAGACAGAAAATGGTACTTTGAGTAACTCTCTGAAAAGTCAGAAATTGGACCAATGCTGAACTATTAGCTTCCCTTCCATCTTCTGCACCTGCTTCATAACTCCACAAAGGACAAGATACTGACTTCTATCAATCTCTGACTGTTATGCTATGGATCCTTTGAATAAGCAGAACATTGTTTAGAACTCTTTTTTTTTTCTCCATTCTAGCATTTCCCAAGCATGTAGACCATTCCAAGGACCATCAGAGCTCTGAAACAAGAGACAGAAATCAGTTCAGTGGGAATTCCCCGAAGAAGTCAGAATGTCAGACACATTCCCAAATCCTTTCCTTTCCAGGAAGAAGACTGAAGTCAATTTTTTTTTTTCTTTTTTCCACTTTTATTCCATGTTTGCTTGAAAAGAGGAGTCATGTTGATGTGTACTGGTTAGTTTAGTTAATTGCCTCTTCTACCAGTAGCATCCCAAACTAGCACCCTTTTTTTTTCAGTGCTTTTTTTTTTTTCACCTTTTTCTTTTTTTAAAGATTCAGGCAAGTCAGAAAACAGTCTCTAAGATTATCCCCCAAAATTATGAATGTTAGATGCTATTTTCTAGTCTTCTCTTTGCTTACCAAAGCAACATTATGAATGTTAGATGCTATTTTCTAGTCTTCTCTTTGCTTACCAAAGGAGAAGCCAGGAATTCTGTTCCCTCCTAATTGCTCTCCACTATGCAATGTAGAAAGTCTTTTGTGAATTAGTGTTACAAATTATACTGGAGTTAACAAAACCAGTTCCCTACTTTCTTGAAGTGCAGAAATGTCTTAATTGGTTTCTCGGTTTCTGATTAAAGGAATTGATCCATGTATTATTATTAAATCTGTTTTTGTGGAGCAAGGAAGATTGGTGCTTTCCTAGTCTACCATTTTGCTCAGATGAAATTATTGAGGTTATTTTTAACTTTCTTTACCAATTTCTTTTTGCTAGAATAGGAAAACATAATTGTAATTTATTATCCTTGGATCCTGTGTTCTTATACCGCGATGCTTTTATTCATTAGTTCTATTAGTAGACAATTACTACTGGGATCCTTAGGATTTTCTATGGAAACATTTCATCTGCAAGTACTCTAGTTTTAATTCTTTCTTTCTGTTGCATAGTAATGATATTATTTCCCTTTGCTTTGTTACAATTTCTAGACCATCCAATAGGACTTTGAGTATGATTTTTAGAGCAGATATCAATATATTTTTCTTAAAATTTTAACTATTGCATCTTCATATATTCTATTAGTTGAAGGTTAGTCACCAATGTCTGTCACCTTATCTTAATATCAAAGCAAAAAAGTTAACTCATTTTCTTAGATGCCAGGCCTAGTTATGGCAATTGTGTCTTGAAAAATGTATAATGATTTTTTTCTCTATTTAGATTGCCTAAAAATCATTCCTCCCACTTTCTTTCTCTCTTTCTTTCCTCTTTTTTCTTTCTTTCTTTCTCTCTCTTTCTCTCTCTCTCTCTCTCTATGATGTGCTACATTTGTGAAACTTAAACTTACCACATCTGCATGATGTATTATATTTAATATATTATTGGATTCTATTTGCTAATACTTTGTTTCAAATATTTGTAGTTTTACCTATGATAATTACTGGTCTGTGGAGTGGGTTGGATTTATCTTCTTCTTAACCTAAAAAGGTGTAAGTTTAAAGCACTGTGTTAATCCTTCCTTGTTTTGTAAAATAAGTATCTAAGATGAAGATTTCACTGTAAGCACCATTTTAGCTGCATCACACAAAATTTGATTATATGTTTTCCTTCTCATTCATTTTGAAATTTTGTCAAATTTCCACTTTGTGTGATTTTTAGGTTTTTTACTTATTTTCTATGAGTCTCATTTAGCTGAATTTTTATGTGATTTGATTTATGTTTTGATCTACTTATTTGATCTTTATCAATACAAGGAAATACACTCTTCTCTTCCACCAGTAGGGCTTTACTCTTAAGATGAACATCCTATTCTACCTTTCCACCCATCAATCCAAATTTCTGGGATCCTTGTACTGTTTTCTTACTTTTCTTAGAATTGTATGTTTCACCCTACAAATACACTATCTCAGCACACAACTTATATTTTCTAGTTTCATATAAAATCAGCTTCTCTGCCATAGTTTTTTGTTCTTTTGATTTGTGAATTTATATCATGTATGTTTTCGCCAGTGCTATGAGAAAACCAGTATTTCCAAATCACTCTGAAACTGAAAGTAATGTCATTAGAAGTTGTGTGCAGAAAATACAAAAGGAGTACAAGTCTCTAAAACTTGAGAATGTTCTCTCATCTCATTTTGGTTTTGGGGAAATCTTCAGTCTAACATGCTAAATTCTTTCTGAATATTTATTAAATATGAGAGAAAAGATAAACAGTGATATCTATCCAACATAGAGTAGGTAGCTAAAAGATTCCCCACTGTGGTTAATGACCCTAATATCTGTTTTTATAAATAGAGTTTTAATTGAACACATTCATTCTCTTTTGTTTTCAGATTGTCTATTTATTAGCATATTGTCACCAATAAATTTCAGATCTGGATATATATCATCCACATTCTATTCATTTTTTATAAGTGAAAACTTGATGTTTAAGGAAAGTGTATGACTAGTTCAAGATTATACCAATTAAAGCACAAAAGCTAAAAACAATCCACAGTCATTTTCATTTTCTTAGTACATCCATTCCCTTCATTTCTTTTCTTTTTTTAAATTCTTTATTTGTTCTAATTAGTTGTACATGACAGTAGAATGCATGCATGAGTTTTGATAGATTATACATAAATGGAGTGTAATCTCTCATTTTTTCTGTTTATACATATTGTAGGATCACATTGGTCATGGAGTCATATTAGATAATAATGTCTATTTCACTCTACTATCTTCCTACTCCCATATCCCTTCCCCCCCTTCACTCCCCTTTACCTGTTGTAAAGTAACTCTATTATTCCCTGTCCCCACCCACTTATTGTGGATTTGCATTCACATATCAGAGAAAACATTTGGCCTTTGGTGTTTTAGATTTGGCTTATTTTGCTTAGCATGATGTTCTCTAACTTCATCCATTTACCAGCAGATGCCATAAAATCCTTCTTCTTTAAAGCTGATTAACATTCTAACACACACACACACACACACACACACACACACACATATATCACATTTTCTTTATCCATTCACCTGTTGAAGGGCACCTAGGTTGGTTCCATAATTATTGTGAATTGAGTTGCTATAAACATTGATGTGGCTGTGTCACTGTAGTATGCTGATTTTAAGCCCTATGGGTATAAACTTGAGGAGTGGGATAGCTGGGTCAAATGGGGGTTCCATTCCAAGAGTTTCTACACTGCTTTCCATAATGCTTGCACCACTTTTCAGTCCCACCAGCAATGTACCAGTGTACCTTTTCCCCCACATCCTCGCCAATATTTATTGTTGCTTGTATTCTTGATAATTGCCATTCTGATTAGAGTGAGATGAAATCTTAGTTTTGATTTGCATTTCTCAAATTGCTAGAGATTTTGGACTTTTTTTCAAATATTTGTTGATCAATTTTATATCTTCTTCTATGAAATGCTTGTTCTGTTCCTTAACCCATTTATTGATTGGGTTATTATTTATTTATTTATTTATTTACTTTTGGTGTTATTTATTTACTTTTGGTGTTAAGTTTTTTGAGTTCTCTATATATTCTAGAGATTAATGCTTAATTTGAGGTGCATGTGGTAAAGATTTTCTCCCAATCGGTAGACTTTCTTCACATTATTGTTTCCTTTTCTGGGAAGAAGCTTTTTAGTTTGAATCTATCCCATTTATTGATTCTTGATTTAACTTCTTGGGCTTTAGGGGTTATTTATTTATTAATTTACTTATTTATTTTGTGGTGCTGGAAATTGAACCTGGTGCTTGTGAGGCAAGCACTCTACCACCTGAGCCATTTCCTCAGTCCTAGGGGTCTTGCTATGGAAGTCAGATCCTAGGCTGACATGGTGAAGATTTGGGCCTACTTTTTCTTCTAGCAGTTGAAGGATCTCCATTCTAGTGACTGTCTTTAATCCACTTTGAGTGGAGTTTTGTGCAAAGTGAGAGATTAATTTCATTTTGTTACATGTGGCTTTCCATTTTTCCCAGCACCATTCATTGAATAGGCTTTTCTCCAGTCAACATTTTTGGCACTTTTGTCTAGTATGAGATAACTGCATTTATGTGAGTTTGTGTCTCTGAGTTTTCTATTCTATACCTTTGGTCTATGTGTCTGTTTTGGTGCCAATACCGTGCTGTTTTTATTACTCTAGCTCTGTAGTATCTGGTATTGTGATGCCTCCTGCTTCAATTTTCTTGCTAAGGATTGTTCTGAATATTCTGGGTCTCTTATTTTTCCCAATGAATTTCATGATTGCTTTTTCTAGTTCTATGAAAAATGTCATTTGAATTTTAACAGGAATTGCACTAAATTTGTATAACACTTTTGGTAGTATGACTGTTTGATAATATTAATTCTGCCTTTATGGGAGCATGGCAGACCTTTCCATCTTCTAAGGTCTTCTTCAATTTCTTTCGTTAGTGTTCTGCAGTTTGCATTGTACAGGTCTTTCGCCTCTTTTGTTAGATTGATTGCCAAGTATTTTATTTTATTTTTATTGTAAACAAATGGGATACATGTTGTTTCTGTTTGTACATGGAGTAACAGCATACAATTTGTGTATCATACATCTACATAGGGTAATGGTGTTTGATTCATTCTGTTATATTTTTCTTCCCCCACACCTCCCTCCCCTCTTTTCCCTCTATACAGTCCCTCCTTCCACCATTCTTGACCCCTCCAACCCCCCATTCTGTGTCATCATCGACTTATCATTGAGATCATTTGTCCTTAAGATTGGCTTATCTCACTTAGCATGATATTCTCCAATTTCATCCATTTGCCTGGAAATACCATAATTTACTATTTTTTTTTTATAGCTGAGTAATATTCCATTGTATATATACGTACCACAGTTTCTTTATCCATTCATCAATTGAAGGGCATCTAGGTTGGTTCCACAATCTGGCTATTGTGAGTTGAGCAGCTATGAACATTGATGTGGCTGTATCTCTGTATGCTGATTTTAAGTCCTTTGGTATAGGCCAAGGAGTGGGATACCTGGGTCAAATGGTGGTTCCATTCAATTATTCTCTGTTTAGAATTCATTGGCCTTGGGTTTAGCATGAATGGCCTTTACAATGCTGAGGTATGTTCCTACTATCCCTAGTTTTTCTTGCATTTGAACATGAAAGGGTGCTGAATTTTGTCAAAAACTTTTTCTGAATCTATTGAGATGATCATATGATTCTTGTTTTTATGTCTATTAGTATGATGAATTATGTTCATTGTTTTCCATGTGTTGAAACAACCTTGCATCCCTGGAATGAACCCCACTTGATCCTAGTGCACTCTTTTTAATATGTTTTTGTATGCAATTTGCCAGAATTTTATTGAGAATGTTTGCATCTATGTTCAGGGATATTGTTCTGAAGTTTTCTTTTCTTGATGTGTCCTTTTCTGGTTTTGGTATCAGAGTGATATTAGCCTCCTAGAATGAGTTTGGAAGGGCCCCTCATTTTTTATTTAATGGAATAATTTGAGGAGTATTTGTGTTCATTCTTCTTTGAGCATCTTGCAGAACTTGGCTGAGTATCCATCTGATCCTGGGCTTTTCTTAACATATTTCAAGTTCTGAAAGAAATTGTATGATGAACACTAATTTTACATCCAGCAAAATTAAGTTTCAGATTTGAAGATGAAATTAAAACCTTCCATGATAAATGAAAGTTAAAAGAATTCACAATTAGGAAGACTGCACTACAAAACATTCTCAATAAAATAGTCCATGGGATGAAGTGGAAAAAATAAAAGTGAGAACCTGTAAAGGGAGGAACTACACTAAAGAAATAGTCAATCAAAGGAAAAATCAAATCAATTTAAAAGCCAGAATTAAACCAAATTGACTCAGAATACAAATCCTATCTCAATAATAACCTTGAATGTTAATGGCCTAAACTCAGCAATTTAAAACCTAGACTTGGAGATTGGATTAAAAACAGGACCCAACAACACGTTGTCTCCCAGAGACTCACTTCATAGGCAAAGACATCCACAGACTGAAGGTGAAATGATGGGAAAAAAACATATCACTCAACATGGATTGCATAAACAAGCAGGGGTTTCCATCCTCATATCAGATAAAGTCGACTTCAAGCCAAAGTTAATTAGAAGGGACAAGGAAGGTCATTTCATTCTACTGAAGGAAATTATACATCAGCAAGACATAATGAATGTAAATATTTATGCTCCAAACAATGGAGTATCTATGTACATCAGAAAAAACCTTCTTAATTTCAAGAATCAAATAGACCACAACACAATAATACTGGGTGATTTTAACACACGCTCTTACTATTGAACAGATCTTCTAAACAAAAACTAAATAAGGAAATTATAGAACTAAATACAATCAATAATTTAGAAGTAACAGACATATAGAATATTTCATCCATCAATGAGTGAATACATTTTTTTCTCAGCAGCACATGGATCCCTCTCTAAAATAGATCATATCTTATGCCACAAAGCGACTCTTAGTAATACAAAAAAAAAATTGAGATAATATCCTGCATCTATCAGATCATAATGGACTGAAATTAGAAATTGACAATAAAATTTTAAAAAAGAAGCTATTCTGACACATGGAGACTAAATAATACACTATTGAATGACACATGGATGATAGAAGAAATCAAGAATGAAATGAAAAAAGTATTCAGAGGTAAACAAGAATAGCGGTATAGCATACCAAAATCTCTGGGACAGTATGAAGGCAGTACTAAGAGGAAAGTTCATTATATCAAGCTCATTTATTAAAAGAATAAAAAGTCAACAAATAAATGGCCTAACATTACATCTCAAATCCCTAGGAAAAGAACAAATCAACACCAAAAACAGTGGAAGACAGGAAATAATTAAAATCAACTGAAAATGATGAATTTGAAACAAAAGAAACAATTGGAAAAATTGACAAAACAAAAAGTTGGTTCCTTGAAAAAAATCAATAAAATGAATAAACCCCCTAGTCACACTAATGAAGAGAAAAAGAGAGAAAACCCAAATTACTAAAATACATGATTTAAAAGAAAATATCAGAACATACACAACTGAAATATGGAGGAAAATTATAAACTATTTTGAAAATTTATACTCAAATAAAATAGAAAAAACTGAAGACATTGAGAAATTTCTAGTCATATGACCTACCTAAAATGATCAGGAAGCCCCTTCAATTCTTAACACCAGCAGGGGGACATGGGAACATTATTTGTTTGTTCCAATGCTCTGGGTTGATGATGACATGTGTCATTTTCGGGAGAAGTAGAGAAAGCTTCCATCTGTCTCTTGTACAGTGATCATGACCAGGGAGATTGTGTTTCAGGTAGGACACTGGGTGCCTCTAATGTGCTAGGGTTCTAAATGTTTCCAGGTAGTGGCAACTTAGATGACCGGTTTGGAGCCCACAGCATGAATTTGAAATAAGTTTATAAGAAGCCATTGAGAGTTAAAAAGTTTTCGTACATCGAGACTTGCCTATCAATTATAACTAATATACTGTCTTTAAAATACTCAAGAATTCTAGATTGATAAAAATTTTCAAACATGAAATTATCTCTAAAATTTTGAATGACAATAGTTCGTGATATTAGAACTCACTATAGCACATTATTCTATATAAGGCATGCTATCTTTGGCATTGTTATGTAACTTTAATGTGTATCATATTATTGTGGCTTATGGTAGTTGTCTTCTTATGGAATGCCTTTTCAGATGAGGGGAATTTACATAGAATGAATTAAATGGGCCTCATTCATGAACATTCTGTATATCAGGAAATAAAAGAAGACTTTTTAATTTTACATCATATTCTTTATATGCAACGCACCGCTTAAAAATCCAATTCCATTTTAGCAACTACACAGCACAGGATTGTGAACCATTGGCCCATTCCGCAAGAAAATCATACATTACAAAGTCTTACAGTTTAACTTGTTTTTAAATGATGTGTATATCCTTATTTTGTCTTACATTTTTTGTTTGATGCTATTTTGATCTAACAATTTGAATTTTGTCAATTTATCACATATGCTATGATCATTGTGTGTGCTTTGCCTGATCTTATGCCTGTTTTTATGTAGATACATTTTACCCCTTCTGAAATAAGTTAATAAATGTCTTTAGGCTAAAGAGAGATTGTTTTAGGTGAAAGTTAATGAATGTCCTTATGAATATTTCTATTAAAACTTTAATCTTAGCTTTACCTTCCTCTATAAATAGGCACGAATCCTGGCACTCAGGTGACGGTGTAACTGAAGTATATTTTAACAAATACCACCTCTGTTCACTTAATATGTTTCAATTTGATAATTAAAATTAAGTATTTAGCTGTGGATGTAGTTAAGAGGTAGAGCTTTTTCCCTACTATGCATGAGGCCCTTGGATCAAATCCCATCACCACAAAAATAAAAGATAAATAAATAAATAAATACATATTCTATTTACTGATTTAAATTTCTTCTTTGCCATTCGTTCTTTTTATTCAAGTTACCTTAATTGTCTCATTGTCTTTGCCATTGTGTCCAATTGCTTTATTTGTATGTCTTATTCTACTTTGCTACATTTAATGAATAAATAATTTAAAAAATATATCTACGGCTGGGGATATTGCTCAGTGGTTAGAGTGCTTTACTCGCAAGCATAAGGCCCTGGATTCAATCCCCAGCACCACAAAAAAAAAAAAAAAAAGTATGTATATGTATGTATACACACACACACACACACACACACATACACACATATACAGGATTTTAATTATTTAAATCACTTTATTCGATTCCTTTGTATATTTTTTTATTTTCCAAAAAATGGGAAGTAGAAATTTAATTCTATCAATATAAATATCCATTAATAAACCAACGTTGGATTACAAAATACAATTAGGGGTCTTTATCCTTATTAATCTGATCGTCATTTACACATTGTTTACCATATTCCTTTCCATTCAGTGAAAACAGAGGCCCACAATAAAAGAGAATTCTATGAAAGGAAGGTTCTGAAACAGTTGTTGATAGTTAAGAACTGATATTTCCCATCATTTTCTTTAAATTATTTCAACATAAACAATGAGATACATAAGTTTGTGAAACTGAACTGGCTGTTTGTAACCTAGAATCAGATAACTCTTATATTATGACAATTAACATCCCACAACCTAAAAGTGTTTGATTGTTACTGTCTAAAGCTTCTCAGTAAACTTTGTTGGTTACAAAAATAAAGCTTGCCGATAGGCATGGAACTATTTGTGGGTTATCGAACTATATTCCATAGATACCTCCAACTTTGCCTGAATGTTATATGGACTCAGAAGAATCCATGAGTTAGTGCCCTTCCAAGAGATTCTATATGCTATGTCTAAGTACATTTCTATGTATCTTTTCCTTGTATTTCATTACCTGTCATGACCCAATGTTTAAGGGATTCTGAAATTAGACTATCTGCCTGAAGTATGTTTTATGTGCATTAAGCTTACAAGATTTCGTGTAATCATTATTCTGCCTGTTTGTGAATTAATATGTCATAAGATTCAGTTACTTTAATAAAAACAGAGGTTCTTTTAATACGGTTGTTGATGAAGAAGCCCACAGCCCTGTTCTTTATTTAATCAAGGAACCCACAATTGTGAATTAACAAAAATTGAGTTAGGATGAGAGCACTCACCTACACAACCATTATTCATTTCATAGTCAATGGAACAATGACTTCCTTTCTTTGAGGGTTCATGCCCCTTGCTTTTGGCCAGGATGTGAATGCCATGGAAATTTCCACAGGCATCCACTCCATTTTTTATTTATTATCTACCTATGCTTTCACAAATTGGAATTCAAATGCTAGTCAACAGTGAATTAGACAATCCTGGAGTAGCAAAGAGAAAAGTAAACAGAATAACTATGATAAAATTGAATAATCAGTTCCTGGATAATCAGGTTACTATATACAGATTTCATTTCTAACTGGTACTGTTTCTCCTAATTTTCTCTTTAGTAAAAATTTTGTCAAGCTCTTTTATTCTCTGACCTTTCAAAATCTATTTTATACTAAATGCCTTTCCTCTCCTTGAGACTTCATTTAAATGAGTTGCCTGACAGATCATTTAGCACCATTTCCACTGCTTTGCAATCCTCTGGAGTAGTGAGTTTACCTCACACTGATTCAGTTATTTTATTATCAACTCATTCTCCAACAATTCCAATTCTGAAATTAGGAGGGGGCTACTATAATATGATACCTTTCCTATTCAAAGATTCTCACTGGATTCACATTGAAAAGAATTAAATAAACCTCCATTTGTGTGTTTTAATGGAAAACAAAGTAATACCTGCTGCTAATAGAATGGTTTTTAAGCCATAATAAACTATGAGCACAAAAGTACAGACATCAATGTACCCTAATCCAATATAAGTATTTTGCTGTACAAGATGCTTCAGAGTACAACATAATTATTCCACTGGATATCCAGATCCATTCCTATAAACTAGGGAGGTTTTGATAGTGGTTGGTCACATTAATAATAATGAAACTGATTCCCATTCTATATATCTATGTGGATGGCAGAGTTTCCAAATGTATCCATCTTCTCAAACTCCATCTCAACAACCTTCTTCATGTGAAAAGAACACACTGTGCTGTATTTGCCAATGCAAATTCACGTTTTCAATTATTGACATATATACTCTCCAAAAAATCTTTGTATTACTCATAAAACTTCTCAGTTCCACAACTTAGAAATCCCATGGGTCAGTGGTAAATGAAGTCTTATTCTACTTCTGGATATATGGTGAGAAGTGGTAAATATTTAAGAATCACATTCATATTTTGCTTCATATGAAAACTTCTATTATAATATTAAAGTGATTTAGGAAGATTGAGCTTAAAGTTCTCATAACCTTATGAGATCTTTGATCCTTTCTCTACATTTTTAAATAGTTCACATAATATAAAATCAACAATTTAAATTGAACAAGTCAGTGACATTTAGGATATCCATAATGTTATACAAGCACTGTCTCCATCTGAAAGTATTTCTGTCACTCCAAAAAACAGCTCCTTCCTAAGTAAGCAGTTTTTACTGGCTCCCGACTCCTCTTAGGTCCTAGGAACTCCCAATCTCTGCTTTATGGAATTATCTATTAATACTAATAATCTCTGCTATGTGGATTACCTATTAATACTAATGGATTAGTATTTAGTTGTTTACCTACTATGCATGAGGCCCTTGGATCAAATCCCATCGCCATGAAATTAAATAAAATAAAGTAATTAATGTTTATGCTAT
Source organism: Sciurus vulgaris (assembly GCF_902686455.1). Lineage (NCBI taxonomy): Eukaryota > Metazoa > Chordata > Mammalia > Rodentia > Sciuridae > Sciurus > Sciurus vulgaris. Next base: position 93,665,691 of record NC_136467.1, on the reverse strand, counting down.
TTGGTGATTTAAATTTCTTTTTTTCTATTCATTGTTTTTACTCAATATACTCAAGTTATATACAATATTGAACATTGTGACTGTCTTCTTTTACATAAGATAATTTTATAGAGGTTCACTCACATGACCAAATATATGAATACTTTATTCTTTTTAATAAATTAATAATATACCATTGTATGTATATACCATGATTTACATATAAAATCCTTATTGGAAGCATCTGAGTCATTCATACCTTTTGGCTGTTATGGATTGTGATAATATGCATATGCACACATTTACTTGTCTGAATGATTTAAATTACTTTGGGTACACTCCTATGGGGAGAATTTCTGGGTCACACAGCAATTTTATGTTTAGATTTTTGAGGAAATCTCAACTTTTTCCCATAGGAGCTGAATCATTTTGTATTTCCACCAGCACTGTATAGTAGTTCCATTTTTTCCACATCTTCACCTACACTTTACCTTTTATTTTTCTTTATTAAAGCCATTCTAGTAGATATGAAGAATGCCACTAAGGTTTTGATTGGTATTTTTATTACTAGTTTTCTGAGTCTTTATCTTGAAAGGGTGTTGAAGCTATAAAATACTGTTTCTGCATCCACTGACGTGACATTGTAAGGTTATTTTTTTCCTTTATATTAATGCAGTGTACTACACTGATTGATTTTTCTAATGTTAAATTATTCTTTCATTCTTCAATTAAATCCCAGCTGGTCATAGTGTATTACAGTGCTTTTAATATGCTGTGAATACAATTTGCTAGTATTGAGGATTTTGGCAACTGTATTTACAAGGGATAATGGTCTGCAATTTTCTCCTGATATCTTTACCTGGGTTTGGTATCTGTGTAAAGCTAGTCTCAGAAAATGAGTTAGGAAGTATTCCTGACTCTTCAATATGTGTTTTGGAGCAATTTGAGGACCGGTGTTCGGTATTCTTTGAGTTTTATAAAGAATTTACTAGTGAAGACTGGGCATTGTTTTAAAGTTATTAAATTATTGTTTTAATATCATTACTTCTATCAGGTTCTTTTTTGAATCAGTTGCAGAATTTTTTTTTTATTTTTAGAAATTTGTTTCACACAAATTCTAATATACTGACATATGCTTGTTCATAGCACTCTCTTATAAGCCTTTTATTTTTTGGTAAGATTTACAGCAATATTTCCACATATTTATAATCTTATTTGTGCCTTCTCCTCTTTGACAGTATTCCTAAAGGTTTAGCCAACTTATTAAATTCAAAAACCCAATGTGTTGTTTCATTGAATTTATCAATTTTCTTTTCTCTACTTTACTTATATTCATCAAATACTTACTTCATTCTTTCTGCTATTTTTTTTTTTGCTTGCTCTAAACTTTCTATTTACTTAAGATATAAAGTAAATTGTTAATTTAAGATCTTTCATTTACAATATAGACAATTGCTGCCATAAACTTCTCTGGTAGCACTACTTCAACTGCCTCCCATAGGGTTTGGAATGCTGTGTTCCTATTTATTTTTCAAAGAAAATCTTCTAATTTCCCTTGATTTCTTCTTTGACCATTGATTGGTGTGTTGTTTATCTTTCATTTATTTGTAAAATAATTTATTTTTTCTTTTCTTATTGATTTCTACTTTCTTTTCCAGTGTGATTGGGAAATTAATTGAATGTTTTCAGTCTTTTTAAAATTTTAATACCTCTGTCATGTCATGGAGAATCTTCCACTACACTTAAGAAGAATTTGTATGTTGCTTTCAATGAGTGAAATATTTTATATGTTAGGTTCAATTGACTGAAAGGGCTATTCAGGTCCATATTCTTGTTGATCTTCAGTCTAAATCTTAGGTGCATTAAGGAAAGTGGATTATTGGATGGTCCAAATACTATTATCGCATAAATATGTACTTTTAATATTCAAATCTTAACAGATTTCTGTCATATTTTAATGTTTATGTCATATTTGGGAGCTCTATTATATGCTATGTATACGATTATGATTCATAATTACCTTATATGTGAATAGATCTTGATCCATTATATTAGTCATCTTTGTCTTATTTTAACTTAAAGTCTATTTCATGTTATATATCCGTATTAGATCTCTCTTAATTACTATCTCTCTTAATTACTCTCTTAATTTATTAACTAATTTATTATTAGTTATTAGTAATTAGTAATTAGTTATTGGTTATTAGTAATTAGTTATTAACTAATTACTCTCTTAATTTATTAACTAATTTATTCTATTTTTCATGAAAATTAATTACTGAGTAGCAAGGGCTTCCTTCTTTCATTTTGCTACTTTTTTCCTTCATGTTACATACATTTTATCTTTAATATCCTTCATTATGGCCTTTTTTGCATCTTGTTGATTTTTGTAGTATACTCTTCTTATTCCCTTCTTATTTCATTATGTGCATAATTTATGTAGATTTTATTAGTGATTATCTTGGAGATTACAATTAATATCTCAAATGTGTAGCAATATAGCCTAAATTAGTACCAACATAGCTTTCACAGTATACAGAATATTTGGTCCCATGGCAGTACTTCACCCCCTGCATCCTTGTTGCTACAAATAACATCTCTATGCATTATGTACCTAATAACAGACTTATAATTATTTTTCATTTGTGTTTTAAATCATGTAGGAAATAAAGTATGTTGTTACAAACTAAAAGTAAAGTAATATTGTATTTTAAATGTATCCTTGCCATTACCTTTACAAGAGAACTTCAGTTTTTTGTTTTGTATAAATTTGAGTTGTTTTCTAATGCCTTTTTAATTTTAAACAGAAGAAACTCCTTTATTTCTTCCTTCAAAGCAGATCTTCTGGCAGCTTTTGTTTCTGGCAAATGGTTTGTATCCTTTTTAATTTTCAAAATATATAAAATTCTTTATTCTCAGTATTTCTCTCTGAGTACTTTAGGTATGTCATCCTACTGTCTTCTGTCCTCCGATGGAGTCTGATGGAAAGTCAACTATTAGTCATCTTGAGGATCCTTTGTACATGACAGAGGGATTTCTCTTACTGTTTAAAAAATTCTCTTTCAATACTTTCAATATATTGTATTTTGATGTGACTTACTTCTTCATACTTCTTGAAGGTCATTGAACTTCTTTGCTACACAGATTCCTTAAGTGTTATTTTTTCTTATAAAATTTGAGATGTATTAGAAGGAGATCCAAGATGGCGGACTAGAGGGAGGCTGCATTCCTTGTCGCTCTGTAACATTGGTTTCAAGCAGAGGTTATCTGTTTCTCGGGGAGGCAGTTTTTACTGCTTATCGATCCCCTGCTGTTTATACCATTTGTCTGCTGTGATCACCTGCAGTCTGCCAGCATATCGATGCCTTTTTTGAGTGCAGATTGCTTACTGTCAGGCATCTATCTTCCGCTATATGCCTGCCTCTCACCTGTCCATCGCCTGCCTTACACCTATCCATCACCCAAAGCACGAGGTTCACCTCCCGATCTTCCAACAACAGTCAGCAAACTGATCGCCAACCACCAGTGGAGCACCAGCTGCCTGCTGTCGACTGGAAGTTCACTGTTACAGTACCTGCAGGTTTGATTACATGTGGATGCCGCCATTTTGAGACAACAGTCAGGCCCCGTGGGACCCCTGGCCAGACTGACTAAGCCCCATCTCCAGGATGCCTCAGCCCAACTGATCACTCCCTGCCTCTGGGGCCCTCACATCAAATGTCTGCTCCTTGCTGCCAGGACCCCCAGATCAAATGACTGCACCCTATCACCAGGACCCCAGACTGACTGATTGCACCCGACCTCCAGGATCCCACAACCACACCAAACACACTGGACCTCCAGGAACCCTGCCTGACCATCCTCATCCGGCCTACAGGACCTCCTGCTGACCACGTCCATCCCTGAGCTGCAGCTCCCCATTTGCCAACACATTTTGAAGCCAGAGTGGCCATCTTGGATAATCCTGGAAGCCATAGCTCCAATCTTTGAGTGGGGCAAATCCCATCCTGCACCGCCTGCTGGAGCCTTGAAGCATATTGTCAGGTACTTCTCATGCATCAGGCTACTGAACACTGGGAGGTTTCATTAGTATATGACTGTTATACAGATTTTCTTTTTTCTCCTTTTGAAAAAATTTTACTTTTTATTTCTTTACTTTTCTTGCTCTCTTTTCCTTTTGTTTACCTGTTCCCTCAGAGTCTCTTTCTCCCTTTTTTGCATGCTAGCATCCAATTTCTTTTGATTACACTCTCACACTTTCTATTTACTAGAATTTCTGTATATTCTTTTCTTATTCCATTAATAGCCACATTCTATATCCCTCTGCATCCTCTTTGTCCTCCATTAGAAACTGCAGACCTTATTGCAAACCTGTTTGTTATACTGAAGATAATATTTGAACTCATTTTGTTTACTATGACAATTTTGTTATTGTCCCGATAACAATAACGATAAGATTGCATAGTGTCTGATTTGATTTGGGCAATGATAATATTGATCTCCCCTTAAAGAAAAGGTTTTGGAAACCTATAGGGCCACTATAAGCCTGTGGGGGGAATCTACAATACCCCAGATCTGCACTGCTAGAGGGGAAGATATATGAACGACATGAAAAAACAAGGGAAGAAACTGATCCAAACAAATCTAGATTCTATATTAATAGAATCCAATGACAGTATGTTAGAAGAAATGTCAGAAAAGGACTTCAGATTATACTTGATTAAAATGATTCATGAAGCAAAGGATGAGATAAAAGAGCAAATGCAGGCAATGAATCATAATATCAATAAGCTGAAAGAGCAAGTGCAGGAAGCAAAAGATCATTTCAACAAGAGATAGAGATTTTCAAAAAAAAAAAAAATGGAAATCCTTGAAATAAAGGAGACAATAAACCAAATAAAAAACTCAATGGAAAGCATCACCAAAAGACTAGACCACTTGGAAGACAGAACCTCAATGAAGACAAAATACTGAATCTTGAAAATAAAGTTGCCCAAACAGAGAAGATGGTAAGAAATCCTGAACAGAATCTTCAAGAACTATGGGGCATCATGAAAGGACCGAATTTAAGAATTATTGGGATTGAAAAAGGCACAGAGATACAAACCAAAGGAATGAACAACCTATTCAATGAAATAATATCAGAAAATTTTCCAAACCTGAAAAATGAAATGGAAAATCAAATACAAGAGGCTACCAGAACGCCAAATGCACAAAATCACACCAGATCCACACCAAGGCACATTATAATGAAAATGCCAAACATTCAAAATAAAGATAGGATTTTGAAGGCTGCGAGAGAAAAGCATCAGATTACATAGGAGGAGACCAATATGGATAACAGCTGACTTTTCAACCCAGACTCTAAAAGCTAGAAGGGCCTGGACCAACATACTTCAAGCTTTGAAAGAATATGGCTGCCAAACAAGAATCCTATACCCAGCAAAACTAAACTTCAGATTTGAAGATGAAATAAAATCCTTCCATGATAAACAAAAGTTAAAAGAATTTACCAATAGAAAGCCTGTGCTACAGAATGTTCTCAACAAAATAGTCCATGAGGAGAAAATGAAAAACAGCAATGTAGGTCAGCAAAGGGAGGAACTACCTTAGAGCAAAACCACTCAAAGGAGAAACCAAGCCAACTTAAAAATCAAAACTGAGCCAAATGACTGGGAATACAAATCATATCTCAATAATAACCCTGAACATTAATGGCCTAAACTCATCAATCGAAAGACATAGACTGGCAGAACGGCTGGAAAAGAAAGAACCAACAATATGCTGCCTGCAAGAAGCTCATCTCATAGAAAAAGACATCCACAGACTAAAGGTGAAAGGATGGGAAAAAGCCTACCATGCGCATGGACTCAGTAAAAAAGCGGGGGTTCCATCCTTATATCAGATATAGTGGACTTTAAGCCAAAGTTCGTCAGGGATAAAAAAAGGACATTTTCATACTGCTTAAGGAAACCATAAATCAGGAAGACATAAGGTAGTAATATTTATGCCCCAAATAATGGTGCATCCCTGTATATCAAAAAATCCTTCTCAGTTTCAGGAATCACATAGACCCACACACACAATAATTCTGGGTGACTTTAATGCACTGCTGACACCACTAAATAGATCTTCCAAACAAAATCCAACCAAAGAAACCATGGAACTCAATAACCCAATCAATTACCTAGACTTAATAGACAAATATAGAATATTCCATCCATCAATGAGCAGATTCACTTTCTTCTCAGCAGCACATGGAACCATCTCAAAAATAGACCATATGTTATGCCACAAAGCAGCCCTTAGGAAATGCAAAAAATAGAGATACTGCCTGATGTTCTATCAGATCATAATGGACTGAGAGTAGAAATCAATGACAAAATAAAAAAGAGAAATTACTCCAACACCTGGAGACTAAATAATATGCTATTGAATGAAACATGGATAACAGAAAACATCAGGGAGGAGATTAAAAAATTCATAGAGGTCAATGAGAACGACGATACAACATATCAAAATCTCTGGGACACTATGAAAGCTGTACAAAGAGGAAAATTCATGGCATGGAGTGCATTCCAGAAAATAATGAAAAGTCAACAACTAAATGACCTAACATTACAGCCCAAAGCCTTAGAAAAAGAAGAAAAGAATAACATCAAAAGTAGTAGAAAGCAGGAAATAATTAAAATCAGAGCAGAAATCAATGAAATTGAAAGAAAAGAAACAATTCAAAAAATTGAGAAAACAAAAAGTTGGTTCTTTGACAAAGTAAAAAAAATAGACAAACCCTTCACCACACAAAGAGGAGAAAGAAGACTCAAATTACTAAAATACATGATGCAAGAGGAAATATCACGACAGACACCACTGAGATACAGAACAAAATGAGAAGCTACTTTGAAAATCTGTATTCCAACAAAATAAAACTACCGAAGACATTGACAATTTTCTAGAGACACATGCTCCTCCCAAACTGAACCAGGAGGACATGGACAATTTAAACAGATCAATATCAAGCAATAAAATAGAAGAAGCCATTAAAACTCTACCATCCAAGAAAAGCCCAGGACCAGTGAGATTCTCAGCCCAGTTCTACAAGACCTTCAAAGAAGAACTCATTCCAATATTTTCAAAGTATTCCAGGAAGTAGAAAAGGAGGGTACCCTACCGAACTCATTTTATGAAGCTAATATCACCCTCATACTCAAACTTGGAAAAGACACATCAAGGAAAGAACATTTTAGACCAATATCCTTGATGAACATAGATGCTGAGATCCTTAACAAAATATTGGCAAAGCATATCCAAAAACATATTAAGAAAATTGTACACCACAATCAAGTGGGGTTCATCCCTGGAATGCAAGGATGGTTCAACATTTGTAAATTCATAAATGTAATTCATCATGTCAATAGACTTAAGGATAAGAATCATATGGTTATTTCAATTGACCTGGAAAAAACATTCAACAAAATACAACACCCGTTCATGCTCAAACAATAGAAAAAACAGGCATAGTAGGAACATACCTGAACATTGTAAAGGCTATTTATGCTAAGCCCATGGCCAACATCATTCTTAATGGAGAAAAACTGAAACCATTCCCTTCAAAAATGGGAACAAGACAGGGATGTCCTCCTTCACCACTTCTATTCAACATTGTACTTGAAACTCCAGCCAGAGCAATTAGGCAGACTAAAGAAATTAAAGGGATATGGATAGGAAAAGAGGAACTTAAGCTGTCACTATTTGCTGATGACATGATTCTATATTTAGAGGATCCAAAAAACTCCTCCAGAAAAGTTCTAGACCTCATCAATGAATTCAGCAAAATAGCAGGATATAAGATCAACACGCACAAATCTAAAGCATTTTTATATGCAAGCGACAAAACAGCTGAAAGGGAAATGAGGAAAACAACACCAATTGCAATAGCCTCAAAAAAATAAAATAAAATACGTGGGAATCAATCTAACCAAAGAGGTAAAAGATCTCTACAATGAAAACTACAAAACATTGAAGAAAGAAATTAAGGAATCCCTTAGAAGATGGAAAGATCTCCCATGTACTTGGATAGGCAGGATTAATATTGTCAAAATGACCATACTACCAAAAGTGCTATACAGATTCAATTGCAATTCCAATTAAAATCCCAATGACGTGCCCTACAGAAATAGAGCAAGCAATCATGAAATTCATCTGGAAGAATAAGAAACCCAGAATAGCCAAAGCAGTCCTTCGCAGGAAGAATGAAACAGGGGGTATCGCAATACCAGATCTTCAACTCTATTACAAAGCAATAGTAACAAAAACGGCATGGTATTGATACCAAAATAGACAGGTAGATCAATGGTACAGAATAGAGGACACGGACACAAACCCAAATAAATACAATTTTCTCATACTAGACAAAGGTGCCAAAAATATGCAATGGAGAAAAGATAGCCTCTTCAACAAATGGTGCTGGGAAAACTGGAAATCCATATGCACCAGAATGAAACTAAACCCCTATCTCTCACCCTGCACAAAACTCAACTCAAAATGGATCAATGACCTTGGAATCAGACCAGAGACCCTGCATCTTATAGAAGAAAAAGTAGGCCCAAACCTTCAACTTGTTGGCTTAGGATCAGACTTCCTTAACAGGACTCCCATAGCACAAGAAATAAAAGAAGAATCAATAACTGGGATAGATTCAAACTAAATAGCTTTCTCTCAGCAAAGAAAACTATCAGCAATGTGAAGAGAGAGCCTACAGAGTGGAAGAATATCTTTGCCACTCATACTTCAGATAGAACACTAATTTCCAGAATATATAAAGAACTCAAAAAACTACACCAAGTATTCAAATATCCAGTCAACAAATGGGCTAAGGAAATGAACAGACACTTCACAGAAGAAGATGTACAAGGAATCAATAAACATATAAAAAATGTTCAACATCTCTAGTAATAAGAGAAATGCAAATCAAAACTACCCTAATATTCCATCTCACCCCAATTAGAATGGCAGTTATCAAGAACACAAGCAACAATAGGTGTTGGCGAGGATGTGGGGAGAAAGGTACACTCATACATTAATGGTGGGGCTGCAAATTAGTGCAGCCACTCTGGAAAGCAGTGTGGAGATTCTTTAGAAAACTTGGAATGGACCTAGCATTTGACCCCGCTACCACTACCCCACTACTCCACCTATACCCAAAGGACTTAAAATCAGCATACTACAGAGATACAGCCACATCGATGTTCATAGCTGCTCAATTCACAATAGCCAGACTGTGGAACCAACCTAGATGCCCTACAATTAATGAATGGATAAAGAACCTGTGGTATATATATATATATATATATATATATATATATATATATATATATATACAATGGAATATTACTCAGCCATTAAGAATAATAAAATTATGGCATTTAGGCAAATGGATGAAATTGGAGAATATCATTTTAAGTGAGTTAAGCCAATCTCAAAAATCCAAAAGTCGAATGCTCTCACTGATAAGCGGATGATGACACATTATGGGGGGTGGGGGGAGCAAGAATGGAGGAAGGAGGGACTGTATAGAGGGAAAAGAGAGGTGGGAAGGTTGGGGGGGAAGGAAAAAATTAATTAATTAAATTAATTAATTAATTTACTCTATGTAAATGTATGAATATGCAAATGGTATGCTGTTACTCCATGTACAAACAGAAACAACATGCATCCCATTTGTTTACAATAAAAATTAATTTTAAAAAATTTGGGATGTATTAGTCAATATTCAAATACTTTTCTTCTAAATTTTTCTCAGTCTCTTCTTTTGGAACTTCCATAATGAGAATATTGTTCCACTCGATGTAATCCTACTTTTCCCTTCAGTCTCTTTTCAGTTTTCTTCATTCTATTTTTCTTCCTTTTTATTAGACTGAATAATCTCAGTTTTCTTTGTTAAAATCTGATTATTCTTCCTTCTGCTGCCAAAGTCTACTATTGAAAACATATCACATTTTTTTCATTTTTATTATTATGCTTTTCAATTACAGAATTTTTATTTTGTTCTTTCTGTAATAATCTCCCTATATTGACACTCTTATTTGTGTATACATCATCTTCATTTATTAAAGTTACTCAGAATGACTTTTTACCTTTTTTGTTGTTTTTACTGGCTCTTTTTAGTTATACATGACAGCAGAATCTATTTTGACATAATAATAAAAGCATGGACTATATCTTGTTCTAATTCAGTTTGCTTCCCTCCCCTTGTTCCTGCTTCCCTCCCTCTACTGATATTTCTTCCATTTACACATAGTTATTTTTTAAATTAATCTCTTATGGATGCACATGATGGTGAGATTCACACGGAGTATTCATATATGTACATAGGACAGTTATTTCAAATTCATTACCACTATCTTTCCTTTTCCCACCCCTTTCCTTCCCTTCAATCCCCTTTGTCTTCTCCACTGAACTTCTGTTCTTTTTTTAAATACCCATGCCCTTATTGTTGGTTAGCTTCTACATATAAGAGAAAACCTTTCAACTTTTGTTTTCTTGGGATTGGCTTAAATCACTTAGCATAAAGCCATTCTTCTTTATAGTTGAATAATAATCCATTTTGTATATAAAGCACATTTTCTTTATCCTTTCATCTGTTGAAGGGCACCTAGGTTGTCTCCTAAGTTTTGCTATTGTGAATTATGTTGCTATAAATATTGATGTGGTTGCATCACTATAGTATGCTGATTTTAAATCCTTTGGATCTATCCCAACAAGTGGGATAACTGGGTCAAATGGTAGTTCCATTCCTAGCTGTCTGAGGAATATCCATACTGCTCTCCAGAGTGGTTTTACCAATTTGCAGGCACACAAATAATGTATGAGTGTGCCTTTTAACAAAGCCTCACCAGCATTTATTGTTACTTGTATTCCTTTATTTATTTATTTATTTTTTATTTTTATTTATTTTTATTGTAAACAAATGGGATACATGTTGTTTCTGTTTGTACATGGAGTAACAGCATACCATTTGTGTAATCATACATTTACATAGGGTAATGATGTTTGATTCATTCTGTTATTTTTCCTTCCCCCCACCCCTCCCACCCCTCTTTTCCCTCTATACAGTCCTTCCTTCCTCCATTCTTGACCCATCCAACCCCCCATTATGTGTCATCATCTGCTTATCAGTGAGATCATTCGTTCTTTGATTTTTGAGATTGGCTTATCTCACTTAGCATGATATTCTCCAATTATGGCCTGCAAATGCCATAATTTTATTATTCTTTATAGCTGAGTAATATTCCATTGTAATCATGTATAATCTGAAGTCCTTTTCTGACATTTCTTCTAACATACTGTCATTGGATTCTATTAATATAGAATCTAGATTTGTTTGGATCAGTTTCTTCCCTTGTTGTTTCATGTTGTTCATGTATCTTCCCCTCTAGCAGTGCAGATCTGGGGTATTGCAGATTTCCCCTATAGGCTTATAGTGGCCCTATAGGTTTCCAAAACCTTTTCTTTAAGGGGAGATCAATATTATCATTGCCCAATTCAGACACTATGCAATCCTTGACCAAATAGCCCCGATGAGGACAATAACAATATTGTCATAATAAACAGAATGAGTTCAAATATTATATTCAGTAAAACAAACAGATTTACAATAAGGTCTGCAGTTTCTAGTGGAGGACAAAGAGGATGCAGAGGGATGTAGAATGTGGCTATTAATGGGATAAGAAAAGAATATAAGAATATACAGAAGTTATAGATAATAGAAAGTGTGAGAGTGTAATCAAAAGAAATTGGATGTTAGCATGCAAAATGGGAGAAAGAGACTCTGAGGGAACAGGTAAACAAAAGGAAAAGAGAGCAATAAAAGTAAAGAAATAAAAACTTAAAATTTTTCAATAAGGAGAAAAAAAGAAAATCTACAGTATAACAGTCATATAGTAATGAAACCTCCCTCTGTTCAGTAGCCTGATGCATGAGAGGTACCTGACAATGATCTTCAAGTCTTCACCAGACGTCTCAGGATGGGATTTTCCCCATCTAAAGATTGGAGCTATGGCTTCCAGGATTATCCAAGATGGCTACTCTGGCTTCCAAATGTGTTGGCTGCAGCTCAGGATGTGGATGTGGTCAGCTGGAGATCCTGGAGGCGGGGTGCAATTGGTCAGGCAGGGCTCCTGGAGGTCCGGTGTGTTTGGTGTGGTTGCGGAATCCTGAGGCCAGGTGCAATCAGTCAGTCTGGGGTCCCGGTGATAGGGTGCAGTCAGTTGGTCTGGGGGTCCTGGAGACAGGGAGTAGTCAGTCAATGTGAGGGCCCCAGAGGCAGGGAGTGATTGGTCGGGCTGAGGGATCCTGGAGATGGGGCTCAGTCAGTCAGTCCAGGGGTCCTTTGGGGCCTGGCTGTTGTCTCAAAATGGCAGCAGCCACGTGTAATCAAACCTGCAGGTACTGTGACAGTGAACTTCCAGGCAACAGCAGGCAACTGGTGCTCCACTGGTGGTCGGCAATCAGTTTGCTGACTGTTGTTGGATGATCAGGAGGTGAACCTCGTGCTTTGGGAGATAGGTGTAAGGCAGGCGATGGACAGGCGAGAGGCAGGCAAGTGGTGGATGATAGGCGCCTGACAGTGAACAATCTACACTCAAAAAAGGTGTCGATATGCTGGCAGACTGCAGGTGATCACAGCAGACAAATGGGGTAAACAGCAGGGGATCGATAAGCAGCAAAAACTGCCTCACCAAGAAACAGATATCCTCTGCTTGAAACCAGAGTTATGGAGTCACAAGGAACCCAGTCTCCCTCTAGTCTGCCATCTTGGATCCAATTACTTGTATTCTTGATAATTTCCATTGTGCCTGGAGTGAGTTGAAATTCCAGTTTAGTTTTATGCATTTCTCTAATTGCTAGAGATGTTGAACATTTTTTCATATTTTGTTGACCATTCATATTTTCTCTTTTGAGAAGTGTCTGTTTTTCCTTTGCCCATTTACTGATTAGATTTGGGGGAGGGGTTTGGTTGTTGTTGTTGGTTTGTTGGTTGGTTTTTTTCTTTAATTGTTAAGTTTTTTGAGGTCATTGTATATCCTGGATATTAATGCCCTATCTGAGGAGCAGGTGGCAAAGATTTTCTCCCATTCTGTAGGCTGTCTCTTCATGCTCTTGATTGTTTCCTTTGCTATGAAGAAGCTTTTTAATTTGATGCCATTCCCTTTGTCAATTTTTAAAATTTTGCTTCTTATACTTTAGGAGTCTTGTTGAGGAAGTCAGTTGGTGAGTTGATTTGTTGGAGTATTGGGTCTACATTTTCTTCTAGAGGTACAGGTTTTATGGTTTAATGACGAGGTCTTTGATCCAATTTGCCTTTAATTTTGTGCAGGATGAAAGATAGGGGTTAAATTTCATTATATTACAAATATATTTCCAGTTTCCCAGCACTATTCACTGAAGAGGTTATCTTTTCCCCAGTGTCTGTTTTTGGCACCATTGTCAAGTTTGAGATAAGTGTATTTATATGCATTTGTCTTGGTGTCTTCTGTTTCATTGGTCTTAAATTTCCCACATGCTCCATACTCTTTAACAGTTTCATGTTCTGCAACTACCCATATAGGACACCAGTAACCAGTTCTGTTATAATATACTGTGATACTTTTGCTATTTGTGTAATTTTGGACCGACTCAGTCTTGACTCAAAGTGTTAACTCATTATCTCCCCCTTAGTCTATGACTATGTTCTTCTTAACATTAAGCAACAATGTGAATCTCCAAATGTATCAGGGAATCTCTGCAAACCAAATTAGCTACTCCATTGTTTGAACCACTCTAATATGTTGAATTTACCTTATGCACAGTTTGTAGTATTCTATTTTATGCCACTTGTTAATTCATTTATCTACCAAATGGATGGACTGTCATACCAGAACTGTAGTTCTGGAAGTATGACTTTGCCACTCACTAGTTATGTGCCATTTGGCCACTTACTCTCTGTGCTATAAAATAGGCAACATTAGTGCCTACACTATACATATATATTTTTAAAATGATTATACATATTAGTACATGTTATATAAATGTTATCTATAATAATATAAGATTACTATATGTCACATAATAACATCATCATTATTTGGGGAGCTAATGGAATATGATTACTATGGTTTATTTTTTAACCTTTAAATTTGGAAATGAGCAAAATTATGCATAAAATAGTTTCTCCATAAGTATTCTGATGTTAAATAATTGAAGTTTATCTCTTAAGCTGTGACCTTTTAAGTTTAGTCCATAATTTAATCAATGTGACACAACCACCAATCCTTCTGATTTATATAGACAAAACCACGAAAGATGGCATTAACTGCCTCTTATCCATAAGCTGCATATTTATTGATCCCCAATTTCTGAGACTGTTACCCTAGCTTTCCTTCACACTTATTCAAATAATCTTGAGTTTGGAGAACAAAATTTCTTGGAATGACTTATCCTAATTATGTGGGTCTTTAAAAAGTCTATTATGCTGTATTATGGGTCTCATTACAATTTTTTTTTCTTTTTTTATTTATTGTAAACAAATGGGATACATGTTGTTTGTCTGTTTGTACATGGGTTAAAGGCATACCATTTGTATAATCATAAATTTACATATGATAATGTTGTTTGATTCATTCTATTATTTTTTCCCTTCCCCACCCCACCCTTCTTTTCCCTCTAAACAGTCCTTTCTTCCTCCATTCTTGTCCCCCTCCGTAACTCTAACCCTAACCCTAACACTAACTCCCCCCACCCTCCCCCTTATGTGTCATCATCCACTTATCAGTGAGATCATTCGTCCTTTAATTTTTTGAGATTGGCTTATCTCACTTAGCATGATGGTCTCCAATTTCATCCATTTGCCTGTAAATGCCATAATTTTATTCTTTATGGCAGAGTAATATTCCATTGTATATATATACCACAGTTTCTTTATCCACTCATCAATTGAAGGACATCTAGGTTGGTTCCACAATCTGGCTATTGTGAATTGAGCAGCTATGAACATTGATGTGGCTGTATCTCTGTAGTATGCTGATTTTAAGTCCTTTGGGTATAGACCAAGGAGTGGGATAGCTGGGTCAAATGGTGGTTCCATTCCAAGTTTTCTAAGGAATCTCCACACTGCTTTCCAGAGTGGCTGCACTAATTTGCAGCCCCACCAGAAATGTATGAGTGTACCTTTCTCCCCACATCCTCGCCAACACCTGTTGCTTGTATTTTTGATAATCACCATTCTAATTGGGGTGAGATGGAATCTTAGGGTAGTTTTGATTTGCATTTCTCTTATTACTAGAGATGTTGAACATTTTTTCATGTTTGTTGATTGCTTGTACATCTTCTTCTGTGAAGTGTCTGTTCATTTCCTTAGCCCATTTGTCAATTGGATTATTTGTATTGTTGGTGTAGAGTTTTTTGAGTTCTTTATAGATTCTGGAGATTAGTGCTCTATCTGAAGTATGATTGGCAAAGACATTCTCCCACTCTGTAGGCTCTTTCTTCACATTACTGATAGTTTCCTTTGCTGAGAGAAAGCTTTTTAGTTTGAATCTATCCCAGTTATTGATTCTTGCTTTTATTTCTTGTGCTATGGGAGTCCTGTTGAGGAAGTCTGGTCCTAGGCCGACATGTTGAAGATCGGGACCTACTTTTTCTTCTATAATCTGCAGAGTCTCTGGTCTGATTCCAAGGTCCTTAATCCATTTTGAGTTGAGTTTTGTGCAGGGTGAGAGATATGGATTTAGTTTCATTCTGTTGCATATGGATTTCCAATTCTCCCAGCACCATTTGTTGAAGAGGCTATCTTTTCTCCATTGCATATTTTTGGCGCCTTTGTCTAGAATTAGAAAGTTGTATTTATTTGGGTTTGTGTCCGAGTCCTCTATTCTGTACCATTGATCTACCTGTCTATTTTGGTACCAGTACCATGCCGTCTTTGTTACTATTGCTTTGTAATAAAGTTGAAGTTCGGGTATTGCGATACCCCCTGCTTCATTTTTCCTGCGAAGGATTGCTTTAGCTATTCTGGGTTTCTTATTCTTCCAGATGAATTTCATGATTGCTTGCTCTATTTCTGTAAGGTACGTCATTGGGATTTTAATTGGAATTGCATTGAATCTGTATAGCACTTTTGGCAGTATGGCCATTTTGACAATATTAATTCTGCCTATCCAAGAACATAGGAGATCTTTCCATCTTCTAAGGTTTTCTTTAATATCTTTCTTTAGTGTTCTGTAGTTCTCATTGTAGAGGTCTTTCACCTCTTTTGTGAGATTGATTCCCAAGTATTTTATTTTTTTCGATGCTATGGTGAATGGGGTAGTTTTCATAATTTCTCTTTCTGAGGATTCATCACTTATGTATAAAAATGCATTGGATTTATGAGCATTGATCTTGTAACCTGCTACTTTACTGAAATCACTTATGAGTTCTAACAGTTTTCTGGTGGAATTTCCTGGTTCCTCTAAGTATATAATCATATCATCCACAAATAGGGATAGTTTGAGTTCTTCTTTTCCTCTTCGTATTCCTTTAATTTCCTTGGTCTGTCTAATTGCTCTGGCTAGAGTCTCAAGAACGATATTGAATAGGAGTGGTGAAAGAGGGCATCCCTGTCTTGTTCCAGTTTTTAGGGGGAATGCTTTCAGTTTTTCACCGTTTAGAATGATATTAGCCATGGGCTTAGCATAGATGGCCTTTACAATGTTAAGGAATGTTCCCACTATCCCTATTTTTTCTAGTGTTTTGAGCATGAAGGGGTGTTGTATTTTATCAAATGCTTTTTTTGCATCTATTGAAATAATCATGTGATTCTTGACTTTAAGTCTATTGATATGGTGAATTACATTTATTGATTTCCTGATGTTGAACCAACCTTGCATCCCTGGGATAAAACCCACTTGATCGTGGTGCACTATCTTTTTAATATATTTTTGTATGCGATTTGCTGAAATTTTATTGAGAATTTTTGCGTCAATGTTCATTAATGATATCAGTCTGAAATTTTCTTTCCTCGATTTGTCTCTGTCTGGCTTGGGTATCAGGGTAATATTGGTTTCATAGAATGAGTTTGGGAGGGTACCCTCCTCTTCTATTTCATGGAATACTTTGAGAAGTATTGGAATGAGCTCTTCTTTAAAGATTTTGTAGAACTCGGCTGAGAACCCATCTGGTCCTGGACTTTTCTTTGTTGGTAGGCTTTTGATGACCTCTTCTACTTCATTACTTGAAATTGTTCTATTTAAATTGGGTATGTCCTCCTCGTTCAATTTAGGCATTTCATATGTCTCTAGAAACCTGTTGATGTCTTCGAAATTTTCTATTTTGTTGGAATATAGATTTTCAAAATAGCTTCTAATTGTGTTTTGTATTTCAATCGTGTCTGTTGTGATATTTCCTTGTTCATTCCGAATTTTAGTGATTTGGGTTTTCTCTCATCTTCTCTTTGTTAGAGTGGCTAAGGGTTTATCAATTTTGTTTATTTTTTCAAAGAACCAACTATTTATTTTGTCAATTTTTTGTATTGTTTCTTTTGTTTCAATTTCATTGATTTCAGCTCTGAGTTTAACTATTTCCTGTCTTCTACTACTTTTGGTGTTGGTCTGTTCTTCTTTTTCTAGGGCTTTGAGCTGTAGTGTTAGGTTGTTTATTTGTTGATTTTTACTTCTTTTATTGAATGCGCTCCATGAAATAAATTTTCCTCTAAGTACTGCTTTCATACTGTCCCAAAGATTTTGATATGATGTTTCTTTGTTCTCATTTACCTCTAAGAATTTTTTAATTTCCTTCCTAATATCTTCTGTTATCCATTCATCATGTAAAAGCATATTGTTTAATCTCCAGGTGTTGGAGTAGCTTCTGTTTTTAACTCTTTCATTTATTTCTAACTTCAATCCATTATGATCTGATAGAATACAAGGTAGTGTCTCTATCTTCTTGTATTTGCTTACATTAGCTTTGTGGCATAATATATGGTCTATTTTAGAGAAGGATCCATGTGCTGCTGAGAAGAAAGTGTATTCGCTCTTAGTTGGATGGTATATTCTATAAATGTCCGTTAAGTCTAAATTATTGATTGTGTTATTGAGATCTATGGTTACTTTGTTCAATTTTTGTCTGGAAGATCTGTCCAGTGGTGAGAGAGGTGTGTTAAAATCACCTAGTATTATTGTGTTATGGTCTATTTGGTTTCTGAAATTGAGAAGGATTTGTTTGACATACATGGATGAGCCACTGTTTGGGGCATAGATGTTTATGATTGTTATGTCTTGCTGATTTATGGTTCCCTTAAGCAGTATGTAATGTCCTTCTTTATCCCTTCTGACTAATTTTGACTTGAAGTCCACATTATCTGAAATGAGGATGGATACCCCAGCTTTTTTGCTGAGTCCATGTGCATGGTATGTTTTTCCCCATCCTTTCACCTTTAGTCTATGGTATCTCTTTCTACGAGGTGAGTCTCTTGCAGGCAACATATTGTTGGATCTTTCTTTTTGATCCAATATGCCAGTCTATGTCTTTTGATTGATGAGTTCAGGCCATTAATATTCAGGGTTATTATTGAGATATGATTAGTATTCCCGGTCATTTGGTTCATTTTATTTATTTATTTATTTATTTTGAGACTACTTGGTTCTTCCTTTATTTGACAATTCCTTTAGCATAGTTCCTCCCATTGCTGATTTGTTTCTTTGTTTTTCATCTCTTCCTCGTGGAATATTTTGCTGAGAATGTTCTGTAATGCTGGCTTTCTTTTTGTAAATTCTTTTAGCTTTTGTTTATCATGGAAGGATTTTATTTCATCATCAAATTTGAAGGTAAGTTTTGCTGGGTATAAGATTCTTGGTTGGCATCCATTTTCTTTCAGGGCTTGAAAAATGTTGTTCCAGGCCCTTCTAGCCTTTAGGGTCTGGATTGAAAAATCTGCTGATATCCATATTGGTTTCCCCCTGAATGTAATTTGATTCCTCTTCTTGCGACCTTTAAAATTCTGTCTTTATTTTGTATGTTAGGTATTTTCATTATAATGTGCCTTGGTGTGGGTCTGTTGTAATTTTGTATATTTGGAGTCCTATAAGCCTCTGTACTTGATCTTCCATTTCATTCTTCAGATTTGGGAAATTTTCTGATAGTATTTCAATGAATAGATTGTTCATTCCTTTGGTCTGTTTCTCTAAACCTTCCTCAATCCCAATAATTCTTAAATTTGGCCTTTTCATGATATCCCATAGTTCTTGGAGATTCTGTTCATGATTTCTTACCATCTTCTCTGTTTGTTCAACTTTGTTTTCAAGGTTAAATATTTTATCTTCAATGTCTGATGTTCTGTCTTCCAGGTGTTCTATTCTATTGGTTATGATTTCTATGGAGTTCTTAATTTGGTTTATTGTTTCCTTCATGTCAAGGATTTCTGTTTGGTTTTTTTTCAATATCTCTAACTCTTTATTGAAATGATCTTTTGCTTTCTGTATTTGCTCTTTTAACTGTCGATTGGTGCGATCATTCAGTGCCTACATTTGCTCTTGCATCTCGTCATTTGCTTCCCTGATCATTTTAATTATGTACATTCTGAACTCCCTTTCTGTCATTTCTTCTGCCATGATGTCGTTGGGTTTCATTGATGTAACATCTAGATTTGTTTGCAGCATTTTCTTTCCTTGTTTTCTCATATTGTTCAGGTATCAGTTGACCAATGTGATATTGCAGATTTCCTCTATTGTCTTATAATATCCCTGAAGATTTCTAGTATATCCCCTCTTAGCCTTCAGTAGCCTGAAGTCTTGGAGGAAGTTGATAATGCGGTGCTCCACAAGGAAGCTGACTCCCTAGGGGAGGTGGCCTTCGGGTGGGGTATATTCCCTGCTAGTGGGCAGAGGTACCTTCACTTGCTGATGAATGGTCATCCAAAGGGGAAGTAGGATGTGGGCTGATGCAAGGCCAGTTTGGGTCTGTGTCTCTGATTTTACAGTCCTTTTGGGAGAACCTCACCCGGCAGGGAGGACTCACCCAGTGGGGAGGTCTCGCTGGTCGGTTTCCCTCCCAGAGGTTCCGTTCTATTCATAACTACCACCTGGGCTGGGCAGCCTTCTTCTGCAATGTTCCCAGGGACCAGGACCTACCTCCTGGGCCTGGAAGCCTTGCCCTTCGCAGATGAATCTCCTTAGGCTCCCCCTCCTCAGAGAAGCTGCCTGCAGTCCTGGAGCCTTCGCTCCGCCCCTCAGTTTGTCTGTGGGGCTCTTCCACCAAGAAGCCGCCTAGGCCCTGGGACCCTGCTGTGCACTTTTCGCCTGGCTACGCGGCCCCTCCTCTGAGCAGCCACCTGGAGCCCCTTACAATCGCTTCGAGTCCCAGTGACCCGCCACACGCCTTTTCCTCCAGCAGCCACCTGGTGTTCCGTGCGGTCGCTCTAAGTCCAAGTGACCCACCACGCACCTCCTTCTCCACCAGGCAGTCACCCAGAGATCTGGTGCGTCACGAGTCCCAGGAACTCACTGTGCACCTTCTCATCCTGACTGCCACCCGTAGCCCTGATGCAGTCACTTCGAGCCCAAGCACCCCGCCGCGCTCCTCCTCCTTCTCCAGACAACCCCCCTGTGTTCAGGAGCGGATGCTCTGGGTCCAAACCACTCACCATGCTGTTCCACCGGATAGCCGCCCAGAGCCCTGGCGCAGCTGCTCCAAGTCCAAGTGACGTGCCGAGCCCGTATTTCTCCTTCTCCTCTGGGAAGCCCCCTGTGTTCAGGGGTGGTCGCTTTCAGTCCAAGCAGCTCACCAAGCACCTCCTCCTTTGGGCAGCCTCCCAGAGCCCGGGTGGGTTGCACCGAGTCCAGGTGCTGTGGTGAGCAGCCACCTCTCCAATGCTCCCAGTTGTCCGCGTTCACTGCTCCAGTGGGGGGAGGGGCGTCTCGCCGGCAGCTCTACTTCACAAAGTTCCCTGCTTTTGGGGCTACCGCCCCGTCTGGGACACCTCCTCAATGGGAGACACTCACCCGGCTGCTTTGAGTTGGTCCCAAGTCTCTCTATATCTCCTCTTCTTGAGTCCTGAGTCCTGGAGCAACACAAAACCCAGCCACCCTCTAGTCTGCCATCTTGAATCCCCTCCTCATTACAATTTACACATCTTCTGCATGGGGATAATTTACAGGCTCCAAAATTTCTTAATTTGAAGTTGTGTGTCTTTCATTGCATTCCTTGGGCTCCCTTTGTGTCCAATTACATTCAGTATATTATGTAAGTTCAGGTGTGTTTGTTTCACTAATCTATGAACTACTGAAGAATAAGAAATAGAGGATAGATTGGTCTTGAAAAATAGGCATCATTCAGTTTGATTTTCCCAGAATTTAGCATTTGCTTGACCTAGCATACATGCAGAATACTTGTTTATTGAATCATATTTTAAAAGTAAATTGATGTCCTTCTTTATAGTAATTCAGTGATTTCTAAATTCTTATTCAAGCAAATGTTATCATAGAATTTCAAACCCCATTCTATATAAAAGAGTATTAGCCTCTTCATGTTTATTTTCCAGTTTCAAGAAAATAGAGAACAACTACTAATCTTTATACACTACATTGTTTTAAACTGTTATTTCCTTGGCATCCTGCTTCAGTGTACAATTTTCATAACATTAGCAATGAAATTTAATAAATATGAGGTATTTAGTTTCTTAGAAAAAAACAATATTCCATTAAATATCATTTTATTCTTATATCAATGGAACACTGCCTACAAGATAGTTTTTTGAGATATCTATTCACATAGAATATCTCTCTCTTGAG
Source organism: Sciurus vulgaris (assembly GCF_902686455.1). Classification (NCBI taxonomy): domain Eukaryota; kingdom Metazoa; phylum Chordata; class Mammalia; order Rodentia; family Sciuridae; genus Sciurus; species Sciurus vulgaris. The sequence continues at coordinate 93,643,909 of NC_136467.1, read as the reverse complement.
AATACCAAGCATGGTTCACAAGCATTATAGGATATATTTATAAAATTTATGACTGCATTTTTAAATACTATCTTGTAATTTTAACACCTTTATATTATATTGAACCAATAAAAAGAGAAGAGATAGTATTCTTCCAAGAGGTTCTATCATGTTTTATATTCCTGTGGCACACAAAAGTAAATTTAACCTCTAGGGTTCTGAGATGCTCTTCTTAAGTGATTAATGAAAAGTACTGAAAATATAAAAATTTAAACTTAAAATAAGTACACAGAAGCACATTCAAAATGTTCATTTTAGCTAATCATAAGAAATACATTTCAGTCTAATAAATGAATCTTTGTTTCTTACTTTTTTTTAATAATAAATTCAGATTTAAATGATAGCCTCAATCTATTTTTTGTAATTACTGTTCTCCAAAAGTATTTTAGCATAGTTCTAGATTTTGATTAAAAGTTAATTATGTTTGAATATATAACTCATTTTAAGGTACCATTTGAAAGTTGGAAATATTATAAGCTATTATAATATTTAAAACAAAATATATTTTTCTCAAACCAAGAAAGGTCAAGATTATTTTTAATTGAGTAATACCTAAATATCACTATCTTACAATTATCAATTTTAATAGATATTATCAAAAGCATTTTAAAGGAATTTAGATATACTTATTTTCTTCTCAGATCTAATTTGTTTCTATTGATCTTTTGTCCATTTTTGTTTTTTAAAGCAGGTACTCGTCATCTTAGACAAACATGAATTTCAGGGAGAAACTAATGACCCTACCCGTTTGAGTGTCACCTTGATTTTTTGTTTAGGCACTGGTTTGGTTGATGAAAAAGAAGCTCATGCAAGAGAGTGACTTCATAAGACTCTATTATTTCAACAATTCAGAAATATTTTCTGGAAATTCTGAATAAAGATGTGTAAGATCCAACTTTTTACTCCTATTCCCCACATTCAGTATCTAGAAACCAAAGGGAATAAAATATATTAAAAATTTATTTTTAATGCACAACCCAAATTATGCAAAAAATATGAAGAACATCTGTGTGTGTGTGTGTGTGCACGTGTGTAGTTCTAGGGAACAAACCCAAACTCTCACATGCTCTTCTTATGAGCTCTATCCCCAGCCCAAAGAACTTTCTAATGTAGTAAAATTCAAAGTAAAATAGGGAAAATATTGAGAATTTGCACATACCTATCCAGACCTTGGGAAAAATAAAATTTTGCTAAAAGGTTAAGATTCATGCAATGTCCATTAACTAGTCCTAGTCCTTTAGACAAATTTGATCTTGGGATTTGGATTAACTGCTGCATGATGGGAAATGTTCTTATTTGGCCCGTATCACAACAGGTAGAGAAGCTGGAGTTAAAGGAAGAACCATGCAGAGGGGCCGTCTTCCTTGTCTGTGACATACTTCTAACCTGATGGAAATTGCTATTGTGTGCTGTGGCACAACACTGGTGTAGGTCAAAAGTTGTGTTCAATCGTCAATAAACAGAGCTACAGGAATGATGTGGAGGATGACAACAGAGTGGCACATGATACGAAGACAGCAAACATGATAATATTTATTGTCAAGAATTTGGGATCACAAACTAGGATTAAAATGCTGGTAACCCCATCTTATCTCATTCAACCTCATACATGCTACCAAGCCAAAACAAAATAAAAACTGATCAGTTGAAAGAAAATATCAATTTCATTTAAAAGTCAATAATTGCATATGAATTGACATGAGACTTTTGGAGGAGAAACACTTGTATTTATATTATTTAAACTCTCCAAAATATGCAAAATTAAAATACTGGTTAACATTTTTATTTCATTTTAATTTTTGATACTGTCAGTTTGAGGATGTTTGGTGGAGGAATTACAAAAGTTATCTGAAGTCCAGCCTTATTTTTTAATGTTATACTTTATACATCCATCCTTTCACCTCTAACAGAGTCAATTCAAGTAAAAGCTAATATTTCAAATAAAAATAGGCTTATTGTTTTAAAACATATATGTCTACTGTTCTGCACATAAATGGTAAGGTAAATTCTTCAGGTTGTATTCATTAGGCATAACAATCATTTATAGTGGAGGTAATATTTTGAGTGTTTTTTTTTAAAGATTATACTTTATATATCATAATCTCATAATTTAAAACAAATGCCCAATAAAATTTCCCTCTGGTTTTAACCTTGATGAGACCAATTACTCTTCCCACATTGGGAGTTCTTTTGGCAATTTCCCTTTCCTTCTGACAATCAACATTTTGACCCTTTCTTCATAGTGCCCATAAAATTTTTACTGACCTTCTAACATGCTTCCAATTTGACCAAGTTACTTTTGCTTGTATTTCCTCCTCTGCCTTCACCCCATCATCTTACCCAAGTTTATCGTCTCTGAAGCAACATTGAAAAGTGAAGGATTTAGGTCAAAAACTGAGAACACTGGAGTAGGCAATGAAGTGATTAAAAACCACAGGGAACATCATTCCCCTATGTTCACATGTGATTACATGGATGGTGTGAATCTACATGATGTACAACCACAGAAACAAAAAGTTGTATTCCATTTGTAATGAATCAAAATGCAGTCTGTAAAAAATAAAAAATAATTAAAACAAAAAAGAGCACAGGGAAAACTCCGGCTCCTAGGGGAAGAACTAGACCACTTGTGAGGGACAGAGACGCTTGTGATAACATACCCTTGAGCCACAGGCCCACTATGCATGCCACAAAGACATAATCCAAAAACTAGAGAATACAATGTCCACGGCCTTCCTTCATAATGTTAGGCACCCAGTGATAATGACAATGGATTGTAACTCAGAAGACCTTAAGAGAGAGCACAATAGAAAACTCCAGAGCTAAGATGAGAGATAAAAACAAAGTGATTAGCTGAATTTGAAGCCTCTAGTATCCATAGCTATAAGAAACTTCAAACATTGCCCGCTCCAACTCTAGGTGAGTTTAACATATGTTTTTACCTGAAGCCCTTCTTACCTTAATATCTATGACTCTGTGAGCATTTGATATAGAGGAAAAACTACAAGGAATGCCAAAATAGTCTACATAGATAAACAGTCATCAGAATCAGATTCAGAAATAAAGTAGGAGTTGGAATTAGACAAAGAATTTGAAGAAACTATGTTCAATAAGCTAAAGGTTCTAACTGAAGAGATACAAAACATGCAATACATGTTGAGAATATATCTGTAGAAAGAAAAATAAAATGTTCTAAAGTATCAAACAAAAACTTTATATCAAAAACACAGTGAAAGAAATGAAGAGTTTCTTTAAGGTGCTCAAAAGTAAATTCAATGCAGTAAAGGAAAGAATATATAGCCATGAAAACTGCAAAATCGAAGCACAAAAAGAAAAAAGAATGAAAAAGTATAGGATATCCAATAACTGTGAAATAAAATCAAATGATGTAGTTACATACTGGAATACCAATCACAGTAGAGAGACTGAAACAGAGGAAATACTTGGAGTAATAATGGCTTGAGAAATTTCCAAAATTAATGAGAGAAATCAAACCACAAATTCAGGAAGTCCAGAGAACACCTAGCAGGAGACATATCAATGAAACAAAAACTAAACAAACAATAAGAACAAAAAGAACACCTTTGCCCGTCAAATGCAGAGATGAAGAATAAAGAGCATATAGAAAGGAAAATAAACCTCACATCTACTCAGAAATATAAATAAAAATTATAGTGATTTCTTGAAAACTACACAAACAAGAGTGGAGTAGAATCTTTAACATTAAAAAAAAAAAAAATCCTGTGAACCCAAGATTCTACATTCAGTGAAAATATCCATTTGAAGAAAAGATAGTTTCCCAATTTATTAGCTTCCTATTTCTGCTATAACAACAAATTACCACAAATTTAGTGACTTGAAACCCAAATCTTTTCTCTCATAGTTCTGGAGTATAGAAATCTCAAACAGGGTGTCCATAAAGCTGTGTGCCTTCTGGAGGTTTTAGGAGAAAAATCCGTTCCTTTGCTTTTTCAGGCTTCCAAATACCATCTCATTCTGGTTCATCTTTTCTCCTCTCTGACTTCTTATCTCCCTTTTGAACAAGTACTGTGAGAATGTGAGATTCATCTGGATAACCCAAGATAATCTTCCCACCTTAAGGATCTTAAATGGTGTATGCCTATAATCCTAGCAACTCCAGAGGCAGGAGGATCATAAGTTCAAAGCCAGCCTCAGCAGATTAGCTAGGTACTGAGCAACTCAGCAAGACTCTGTATCTAAATAAAATATTAAAAGGACTGGGGATGTGGCTCAATGGTTAAGCACCCCTAGATTCAAAATCCCTGGTACCAAAAGAAAAAAAAAAAAAAAAAAACTGAATCATATCTGCTGAAATATTTTCTGGTGTAACATATTCACAGGTTCAGGGAATGAGGATCTGGATGTCTTTGGCAAGAGCATTTTTCAGCCCACCACACTGAAATCTAAGGAAATTCTCTGCCAACAGACTTGATTTATAACAAATGTTAGTAGGAAATTTTCAAGCAGAACTGCAGGACAGTTCTCCAGGTGACTCTACACCAACTCAATCCTCCACAACTTTCTTGCTTGAAATTCTTAAGAAAACTATAGATTTTGCTATGAATGCAGTACCCAAAGAAAAGTAGAAACTAACTAGAATAGCCAGGGCCCTGTTCCAGTGCCTTCTGGAAATAGTATCTCCTGCAATGCTCAGAGTACTCTGTCATCCCTGGGAATAAAGCCCAAGCTTGCTGCTTTTGGGTCCACTCAGATGCTCTAACAGTGGGGCAAATGCAGACAATACTCAGTCTGCCCAGATGCCTTCCCTGTGACTCAGGGGACTGGCCCATCCTAGGATTTTAATGCTCTTTGCTACTCAGCTATAAGTAATGAAGTTACTTCACTTAATTTTTGTAGGTGTTCTGTCTCACCAGACTCATGCAAGTAATAGATGACAACCCAAGATGCAGTGGACTCAAGTAATAACCAAAGCATGGTGAGCCTGACTCCAAAGAAAGGAATTACATACATCAGAATCTTGGATCTATGTAAAGAAAGGCAGAGCTTGATAGAAGAAATAAAGGAAGGTAATATATTTTATTTTTCTTATTATTAACTGTTCTAAAATAACTAAGTGTTCAAAAATAACACTAGCAATATATTGCATGTTTATAACATAAAATAAATTAAAAAAATATCATAAAGGACTGCAGTGAGGAATTACAATGATTCAGTTACAAGGCATTTGAAATGCATGTGAACTGTTACAGCACTAATTCAAGATGAACCTGGATTATTCAAACAGGTACATTGTGTCAGGCACAGTGACACATGACTATTAGTTTAAGATTTGGGGAAGACTGAGTCAGGAGAGTCACTTGAACCTGGGAGTTCAAGGCATCATAGGAAGATCCTGTCTTAATAAATATCAAAACTGTGAGAGAAGCTTACTCAAGACTTTACAAAAGCAAAAAACTTGAATGAAAAAGAGGATATGAAATTGAATTATAAAATGCATACTTAATGCTAGATAAGACAAAAAAAGAAAAAGAAACAAGGAGCAAATTCATGAATAGTAAACATTTAGAAAGATGACTGACTTTAATTCAGTTATATCAACAGTTTCTTTAAGTAACAGTGGTCTGAATAAACTAGTTAAAAGAAGTTTTCAGATTGGGCCAAACTTTATGCTCAGCACTAGAGGCCCACTTTTAATATTGAAACTCAGATAAATCAAAGTACAGTGGTAGAACAGATACTCCATAAAAACACAAGCTTAAAGAAATCTGGCATAGCTACATTAATTCCAGACAAAACCAAACAAGCAAACCTAATAGCAATAAAGAAAGATATTGCTGCCGTGTCGTGGTGTGGATATCTGACTTCTCTAGAACTTGTGCTGAAATTTAATTGTCACTGCAATGTTATTATGAGGTGGAACATTTAGGAGGTGATTAGATCATGAGGGATCCACCATCATGACTGGATTAGTACCCTTATTATAAAAGTGGGTTTGTTATCTCATTATTGGTTTCCTTCCTCCACCCCTCTTTTTATTTTCATCTCTCACCTTGTCACCTTCTTACATGTGATGACATAACAAGAATGCTCTTACCTGATGTTGACCCTTCAATGGAAGACTGTTCAGTTTCCAATACATCTATGTTCATTATACAGTACCCAGCCTCAGACTTTCTGTTTTATTTGCAAAAATGGACTAAGACAATTATATAAGGATGAAGTGTTTCATTCTCCAAAAAAGATACAATTGTGAAAACATATGCTGCACTAGGGAAAAGAGCAAATATTTAAGAGTAAAATATGTCTACAGAAGATTTGTTGATTGATTGATTTACTTCACCAAATTTTTGTGAACTTGGCAATATTACCAAGCATTTAGAAAATACTCAGTAGAGTACAGGAGAAAAACAGGAGAATAAACAATTAAAATGTGAGTTAGTGAGCATGATAATAAAAGTACGTCAAAGTTCTCTAGAAATATACTTTAATCACAGTGCAGTACTAGATAAGACTTCCTTCAGAAGATGTTATACCTGTTCTATTTGATACTCTGTATTTACAATTGTAAAGAATAAAAATACACTATATTCAAAACTTTTATAACCGATGTGGTTGGTACTCCAACCCTACACTGGCTTCTGTGATTTGGGAATAACTATATTTATCCAAAAAAAGTGGCCATCCTAGAGTGGAATCTTGTTCATTCATAGAAAGGTAGATTGTCTTTGGATCAAATTGAGACATAAATATAGGTACTGTGGGGGCTGGGGAGATAACTCAGTCAGTAGAGTGCTTGCCTTGTAAGCATAAGGCCCTGGGTACGATCCCCAGCACCCCCCCCCAAAAAATATATATATATATAGGTACTGTGCTTCACATGCCAAAGGCATCCATGTTTACATAAACAGAAATTAGACTAAGAAGATGTCAGGGATCAAATTAAGAGTTTTAGTTTTTCATTTTGTAGATAAAGTATTTACTGCCTTACATAAGATTTATATAATTTCAGTCCAATGACACACACCTGTAATCACAGTGACTGAGGAAGCTGAAGCACAAGGATCACAAGTTCCTGAACAATTAGTGAAAACATGCTTCAGAATAAAAATTAAAAGGGCTGAGAATAACTTGGTAGTAGAGCATCCCTGGGTTCAATTCTCAGTACCACATACACACAGAGCAGGCTGAATTTAGTTGACTGACTTATGAGGAATAGAGTACCACAAAAGCACAAGAGTGTCACTTCTGACATGAAGTTACAAAAACAGTGTGGCTTTGGCTATGGGTGTCCTCAGTCTGCCTCTCACTTGGTTATTTTGAAAGAAGCCAGCTTCCAATTAGAACTTGTCAAATGAAAGACCTGAATCTTAAGAAACTGCCGGTGAGGATTTGAGGTCTTTGGTCCTTAGGAAGTAATTCCTTAAAACAACCACATGATTGATTTTGGAATAGTATCTTCTCTAGTTGAATCTTCAGATGAGACTGCAGCCCTATCTAACATGCAACATCATGGGAGATCTGAAGCAGAGACACCCAGCTATGTTCCAACCTATTGAGACTGTGTCTATTGTTTTAGACTACATTTTTTTTTTTTTAATGTGGAAATTGGCAACTAGTATAATAAAATGAATACTGTATTGGGGAAATCAAATATTTAGTAAACAACTATTAGAAAAAGGCCAATAATTTTACATACCACAGTTAGTCATGGAAAGAAACTGATGATTAATTTGGGTTTGCAGTAATTGAATAAGTTATAATTCATAAAATTGGTACCTAATGACTAACATAATAGTGAAAAGTTGGTACAATAATTCTTCTGTTTTAAATTTCTGGGTGTATATATTTATGACATAGAGAAAAAAAGTGAAAATTAAAATTCTCAGCAGTGAATCTAGCTAGAGATGTTCTTTTTGCATATAATCTCCCAGTTTGGCCTCAGGTGGGTAGAAACCAGATGTTAAATGGGTTCTGTCTTTCTATTTAAATACAACTGAATATGCCTGGTACAAGTTCAAGGTTGAGTAAGAGTTTTGTTAATTTCCAAGGAGCTTACACATTTAAGATTGCCTTGGCTCCAAGTCTTCTTTTGGGATCTATTGTCTCTCTAGATGCCATTGATTACAACATGAACCTCCAACATAAAATCTATCCACACAACGAACTGAGTAAAGTACATTCAAAATGAAGTAGGCTTAATGGGATAATAAATAGATATTTATGTAAAAATAGTACATATCATTTCACATTAAACACTAGTATAATTTATACCACCTTTTATTTTGACTCATAATTCCATATTGTACTACCCACATAGGATTTTTTCTTTTATTCTTTCTTCCATTTCCTTTTTAACCCACAACCAGAAAGTGATTACTTTTCATCTCAGATGAAATCATTGAAATCCTTTAATGCTGATTGCTTATGTTTCTATTGATATTTATTCATGTAAGACATAATAGTCTATTCCCAAACAGTTTTTAACAATTATTTTTCCTCAATGAAATTGGATTCCTGGAAAAAAACTGAATTCCCTTATATCTGATTTCTAGAATCATTCACAGTTCACATATACATTACTATGGTGGTTGCTAATAGTCTGTATTTCTCCACCAACAGCTCCAAAAGAAATTTAAGTGAATAAAATTCCCAAGAGAAAAGTCACGTAAATTTTCATTTATTATTGTACCCCCTTTTAAGTTCAATTTCTAATTTAACCTCTTTTACTGACAATTATTGCCTATCTATATAGAGAAAGAATATTTTAGAAGAACATAATGAAGGAATTGAAAGGTATATGAATGTGTCAGTAGAAATGTATAAAATCACCATTGAGAAGAAGAAAAGAGCATTCAGTAAGGAAGACGATGGTCTATTAATAAATATCTACTGAACCCTCACTCTTTGTCAGAAGTAGGATAAAGGCACTGAAAAAATGTTTTACTTTTATTTTAGATTCAAGTGGAAATGAAACACATGGAGAGGTGACAGGGGTGAGAGCTGCTGTATTAGCAGATTCAATGGTACAAAAGTGGACCCAAGCCAAGTCTAAATGTGCAAGGTTCTGAAAGTCAAGTCAGCCGTGAATGGACAAGCTCGGTGACTAACAGGCTGGTGGCAGACTCGGAGTCTTAGATCTGTCTTGGATCATTTTCTTTCTCCATAGTCCAAGACAAATACACATAGTTTGAAATTTAAAGATATTTAGGACAGTAGTGGGCTCTGGAAGTACAAAAAATATAACTCCATCATGTTGTCAATAATCAAAGAATTGCTATGGCAATGAAGATTAAATGGCACAACTGAGGTGAATTTGTAATCATGTGGTGATGGTCTGCTGTGCTTAGGACTTTGTAAGAAATATTCAGAGAGGGAAAGTCAGGAGGAAAATGCTTGATCCTCCACCCTAGTTTAATGAAAACTATAAGTTCGAGATTATGAGAACAATTTAAATGAGAATTTCAATAACAAATTAGCATCTAGAAACAACAACAGAAAATTATTATCACAGGTAACTTCAATCCTCATGACTTTGACTATTTATAAGTGATACTTCAAATATATTTAAAATTTTTCTTAAGAGTTTTATTACCTCTTTTACTTTTAAAAAAAGTCACTCTTGTCTGTGAGTTATGGGCAGCCAGCAGTCCTCCTCTTTTGCTTTACATCTATTCTCCCAGCAAATATTATAGTGTTTGCTGCCTTGAGTATGTTCTGAGCAAGTGTGGTGTGGATGGGGACAAATGACAAGCCTCACCAGGCTCCTCCCTGCCCTGCTTTTCTGACCTAACCACAGAGTTCAGGTCTGAGTGTGCAGAGACTAGGAGCAGGTGTTGGGGGAGGCTTGCTCACTCCCCAAGTTCTCATGTACCCCCACTGGGCCACTGGACTTTGGGTTATTGTCGGATTCACAGACTCATACACATGAAAGACTGCTTGGAATGTCTAAATTGGAAAATATTTTGAGAATTTATCATTTTTTTCTTAAATATATGCAATAGTGAGAGATCTCTTTTTAATAGATACTATTTACTGAAGGTTTGCTATACAAGAGACTTAAAAATATTTCTCACTTGAAATCATCCAGTGGCAGATTGGTTATGGTGAACCTACAGTTTTCTGAAGATAAGAAAAAAAGGATTTGTTATCGCCTAAAGGGTGTAACATCAGTATAAGAGTGGCGCTATTATTCCAGTAAAATTTGAGGAAACTGAAGCTCAGTAAGGTTGTAAGCTATAATTCCAACATTATTCAAAGAGGTACAATTCAACTTAGCTTTTTTTCCATCCAAAGTCTAAAATATTTCCTCAAAATCAGCGAAAACAAAATAAAACAGAAGAGTATTTGAAGATTCAATCTATAATGTCAGAATTCACAATCCTATAATTCAACATTAACATGAGGAAATAAAGAAAATATATTGAGAGTGAAGCTAAGCTCTACTAACGAAAGATATAGGTGTGTAAGAAATTGAGTCAAACAATATACTCAAGATTAATTAACTTACTTTTAAGGAATGATCTCAGTGATTGTAGTTAAGGGCATCATCCATTTTCAAACATATATCTCGTAAGGTGTAACAACTGAATTTGCAGGTGCATTTCACCTTCCCAAAGTTCCCCATGTGGTGGTGGCTCCCCTACATGGTAAGTCATCATACCTCATGGGTATGAAAGTTTTCTGACTCATTCAAATGGCTATTGTTGATGTGACCTGTTCTACTAAATGGAATTTGTGCTATTTGGTTATTGTTGTTTTTCTGGAAAGAAGTAAGGAGCAAGTGGTAATTAGAATCTCTGCTTAACCAGCGTTTTCTCTAAAATGATATTTCCAAGGAAATTGGACTTTGGCTTCAAAACCATAAAAATTCAGCAGCATAAAGCATAAAATGTACCCAATTTTAATCAATGTAAATTACCCTGTAGAAAAGATGTGTATGTGCAACCAACAGTCATCCAATTTTTCAGAAGGGTACTCTTTGAATAAATCCTTGCAGTAATAATTTAATGAATGAAATTCCAATGCACTTTTCAAATGAAAAAGTTGAATTATCTATTCATTTTCTGAGCTTTATATTTTATTTCATTGAATGATGAAACTGTTATTTTCATTTTATTTGTCCTTGGAAGACTTGGAGGATATCACTCTTTCCCTAATCCATACTTTGTGAATGAATGCGTTTCTGAATTATGAAATTAAGAAAAACAGTATTAAAACATAATGTGTACTAGTTTTTAAAGTAAATATAATCATGGCAAAAGGAGAAATTGTAAGCACAACAGAATTTAACGTTTGAATGTGTTGCAGTTAGCCACTGTTGATACATGGTAATTGTATTTTTACCATTATATTTTCAATCTATCATTCTTAATTACTAATTAATTCCAGTTAGTAGACTTTTACTCGTAGTTTCATCACTGTCACTAATCTTCCCTGAATTAATAATAATTTTTTAAATGACATAATTCTCACTTAGTATAATATGCTGAAAATAAAGCTGCCTACATTCAGCTGTGAGGTTCAATCCTGCTAATAGGATTTCTTAAAGAAAAAGTTTCTGCCATCTAATGAATCGCCTGCAAATGAAAACCTGCTTCCTATGTTTTACTTTGGCACAATCACTGCAACCTTTTCCCATTGTACTCAGAACTGTATCAGGGTTCTGTTATTCTTTTGATTTTGCTTTCTCAATGTTTTTTTTATTCATTCTTATCTTATGTACAGTCTTCCACTGTCAGAGAGAAGTAATGCTAATGACTAGCTCATGGCATATCAAAGAAAATGGTCTACAGATTCTTTCTCATATGCCAATCTAATTAAACAGTTCCTATAGAAAATGAAAGTGACATATGTAACAGAGCATAGAGATGTTTACATAGCAGTTTTCAGGTGTATAACAACACTGATTAAAGTGCTAAACTGTTTATTTACTCATTATCAGGCAGCCGAGCTCAGCTGAATACAAAGCAAAGACAGAATTTTTTTGTTCAAATTACGCTTATGAGAGTTAAGTGTCATTCAATAATGAGTGATAGAAGAAACAATTAAAACAATCCAGCTGCAAATTTAACAATTCTATTGTCTTGTACAATGGTTGAGTCAAGAGCAAATTCTAACTTGATCTAAACAAGAATGTGCGTTTTCAGGGATCACCCACTATGTGTGGATGCCCTTGAATTTTCCCACTTTCTGGGAGAGTTGTATTTTACCCATGGTACCTGTTTTTTTTTTTTTTTTTTTTTTTTAAACAAAGAACTCTTATTTTAGTTGCTAATAAAGAGTTATAAAGAGGTGCTAATATGAGAGGGACTCTTATTATTTATCTTGTTAGCTAGGTGCGTGTTAGATATACGTTTTCCTGAATCTTTGTCTATTTTCCTCTCCATCCAGTCTAAGCTTCATTATACCAGACCAAACAACTGAAATATGGAATTAAAAATGCACATGTTGGCTAACAACGAGGTAATTATAAAATTGGGAGAATCAACTTTTCTTGAAATTATTTTAAAAATTATTAGGGGATTAGGTACATTCAAGCTATCTGAATCCAAATTTAAATCTACATGTCAGGTAACTTATGGACATCAAATAAATATTTATTGATGTCAATGAATAAAGCAGTCCTGCCATTCATGGAGGAGGAAGCAAAAAGGAACACCAGATATGTGATATTCTCCCATTACTGGGTCATCAATCTCTTTTTACAATACGTTAGAAAAATTTCATGGTCCTGCTTCCTACTTCCTCTTAGATTTGACAAAATACTTACATTGAAAATAGTGTACTTCTGTGTTCTAAATATCACCTCTAGCCTCTCTGCTTCTTTCCAACTTTTAACTCATGCTGATGGCATTTGAATACAAATTTGAAAAGAGCAGAAAATTTTTAGAACAAAGGAATACATCATCCTTTGACAAGTTTTAGACAAAACTTAGGTAAAGACACTTTAATAAAAGTGTTTGCACATAAGTTGGCAAATATTGATGCTACTTGAACTGCTTTATGGTGATGTGTTGTTGCTGTGGTTGCTTAGGAATAAATAAACTAACAGAGTAAATTATAGTCTATAAGTCTATCCAAAAAAAGGATGTTTATTCATTTTAAATAATCTTAACTCTTTTACATTGGTATTTGCCAGTAATAACAAAATCTTTTGTAATATACTGATATTCCTCCAATTCATAATCCATCAGTCAGTCAGCAACTGTTTCATCTCTCTGTGTTCCTTGTTGCAGACACTCTGCTGGGCCTTTAGGAGATATGGAGCAAGATGAGATTCAGAGTGTATCTTCTCAGCTAGGAGTTAAGCTCTCTGAATCTGAAAAAAGTGATATCATTACATATAACAAAAATGAGAGAAATAAAAGAAGCTTTATACCTGAATAAATGCTCATAAAAAAATGAGAAAAGAGGATAACAAACCAGAAATTTAAGACAAATGTTTCTTATAATGCTTTATTTAAGAGTGGTTTCTGGAAACAATGATTTAAAAAATGTCAAAAGTGTGAAGTGGGCAATTCAATAGCTTTTTTCTTGTCTCACTTGTTTCATTTTACTTTGTTGTTCATCAAAATTCACAGGTAATCCAGGTGTAGCCAAGATGCCTTGACAAGATTTCTGATGGAAAGTGACTTTGATAATCAAGTTCAAGAGTATTTGAAGACTGGAGACAGTCCTAAAGAAATGCTACTGGTGATATTGCTCTTTATTTAGCTGCCTGAAGTGTCTATGGCACCTATCCTGGGTCCCCATGGGCTTCCAGTTAATCAACAATTCTGTATTGTGCCTTTGGTCTTTCTGTCCCAAGAGTAATGGTGTGACTGTGGTATTTTTGAAATAGAAATGAAAAAATGTAAAGAATGTATTCACAATGTGCCCTGAGTGCTTCAAGGCTACACATGTATTTCAGCGAAGCCTTTGTTTTCAGTGGAGTTCTGTCTATTGCCCTGTGAACCACTCACAATGATCAAGAATGAGAATATCTTGACTGGCACCTGCCTGAAGCTTCACTTAATGGATACCTTCAGTTTTCAGATGCCTGAACTGCATAAAAATATGTATTTGGGGCAAAAAACTTCTTTCTCAGCATATCTCTTTTTTTTCCTTCCGAATAGATTATTGAAAAAAAAAATTAGTTTGGAATGAAAGTGTAAAAAATACAAGAGAAGAAAATTACAAACGTGAAGGTGGAGAAAAAAATATTTAGGAAAGTTCATGTACGTATAATTTATGATTGTCCCAGGCTTGGCATATTGAGAAAGAAATCTTTTGGTGAAAACTGCTAGGAAGAATACGCATTCCTCAGACAGACCCTTTACATGGTAAAGCTAACCTAAATTTCAATAAGCTCTAATTGAATAGAAGTAAGAGTAAGTAAATTGACCTTTAAAACAAATTACTTTGCATCCATTATAACTCTGTTGATATAAATTCTTCATTTTTAAGTATGAACCATGTAACAGTGTATCATTTTTAAAAAACTGTTTGTGGTTCTGCCCAAACTATAAAATCACTACATTTTTATTGCAGAAAATCTGGAGAAATGCAAAAGTTGTGAATATATATATTTTTTCCAGTTAAGGATTGAACCCAGGGGCAGTCCACCATTGAGCTACATCCCCAACCCTTTTGAGTTTTTATTTTGAGATGGGTTCTTACTAAGCTGTGTGGCCAAAGACTTGCCATCCTCTGACCTCAGTTTCCCAAGTTGCTAAGAGTATAGGTCTGCATCACCACACTTGTCACATCCACCATCATAAGAAAACTAATATATGACTTCATATTTCTTTCATGCATATACACAAAGTAACTATGCTGTGTGTACATATGTATGTGTGTAAAACTACATGTTCATAATAATTGGTCTTTACTCTTACAGTGTCTTCCAAGTTTAACTCATGGGGCATCAAGAACTCACATTATATATTCCAAATACTTTCTCTCTTACACTTTAATGTCACACAAGTATATATTTTTTTAATACTCAGATGTTTGAAAATTGTTTATGCTCTCTTGTCTATAATATTTTCTTTAGTCTTTTCTTTCTTTGAATATCAATGATGTAATTGATTATTATTTCTGCCATAATTTGCTTGATTTCTTCCTTAAGTGCACATATCCTTCTAAAATACATATTTTCATATTGTACCATACATAGTTCATCATTTCTTACATTGTTTTCATTATTGCATTACTCTCAATTACATTCTTGGAGATAGCCTTAATTACTGATTTGATTTTTGTTTGGAATCACATCTGGTGTTTATTAATCACTAATACACATTTGCTCTTATCTCTTCAGCTGTATGTGATATACATATTTTAATGTCAGTACATTTTACAGCTGTATGTGATATACATATTTTAATCTCAGTATATTTTACTCTTGTGCTTTTTAGACTATTATTCAGTTCTCTTGAGGATATTAAACAATTCACTGTTAATAACTGCTTCAACATTAAGCAGATTGTTTTTAGAAATACAGCCTTCCTAAGAAACACTTAGGTATTGTTCTCATCCTCTTGTACTAACATTAGTCAAGAAAAAATACTATATGTTTTCCAACATACCAGTCTAGACATTATTTTTAATTTACCATTCACTTGGGAGATAATTTAGATTTTTCAGATGTTCAGGTCTACAACATGTCAATTACAAGTTTCTTGGCCATTGGAAGGGTCCTAAGAATATTTTCTTCAATCT